>NW_027273853.1:11145000-11872500 GCF_046630095.1 Trachinotus anak | reverse complement strand
TAGTTTCCACTCTCACGGTTTGTTAAGATCTGTTCTACACTGTGCCGGGTGTCATGCTATTTCATAACAGGAAATGTGAGGTGATGATGAACCAACGATCTGACCCACAAATACCCTCTCTGTAGGACTGCAGGAGTACAGATGGGATGACAAAGTGCAGATATGTGGGAGTCTGGATTTGAGAAATTTATACATATTGGCTTGAGGACAGCAGTGAATTGTCTCCACTGAATCATCCTCTTAGGAATGAATGTTAAATCCACAAAAAGGATACTTACCTTAAGTCAACAAGTCTGAACAGATAGTGCTGTCGCAGTTCACAGTGTTACTCCATACCTGTAAGATAAGGAAGTGAAAACACAAGTGAGCAACACAGTTTCACCACAAAAAAAAAAAAAAACAAAAAAAACAAGAAGTGGGTGGAAAGTATATGATGAGATTTTCAGTTACACGAAGAGTTTGTGAGCTGTCATAACTGATCTTGCTAAGCGGTTAAAAGGTCAAGTAAGGTGTGTGTGTGTGTGTGTGTGTGTGTGTGTGTGTGTACTGTCTCTGCATATGGTAACACATCAGTTGTGCTCGGCTGCAAACTCCTCAGTAAAGCAAATCTATCACAGATACAAGCAGCTCAGGGCGGGGAGATGATATGACTCTCTAACCCTGCCTCCATATAGCAGTATTGTTTACTCCACATAATCAGTTTTACCATCTCTCACCTTGACTTCAGTGTGTAATCCAATACAGCAGTGGATCAAATTACCATAGAAGCCATAGCTGCATGTCTACGTTAATCGGCAAACTGGCTTGTTTTGATTTAAATGAAATTATAATTGGGTGGTTTTTTTTTTAAAACATAACAGGAGTTGATTGTTGCAGGATACGTGCTGTTTATCCTCCCAAGAAATGAACCCGAGAAGACGCTGAGACCACCCACCTCGACCTGAATATGAGGGAGTCAGACTGTGGCCGCAAAGCAACGAGCCCTGTCTAACCAGATAAATCTCTGCTTTCATGAACCACATGAGAAGGTTCTACAGCTGCAGAACATTTCAGACTAGCGCAACTTACAATTTAAACATCAGAGAGCTGTGAAGAGGTGGAAATTAGGGATTTGGGCCTCTATGATGGAAAGTTGTGTGGCCACAAAAACAGGATGAGTGAGGGACTGGTATTCATCTGAACTGGGTGGATTAAACAGGGCACCTGCCCACGTCGGCAGCCTGTATTTCTTTTGTCTCTACAACAATCTTAACAATGTATAATTTTAGACACAGCTTGTCCACGTCATCAGCAACACACACCTACGCTGATCGTGTGGGGGAGTATCATCATCCGCATGTCTTCCATACAGGCCGAATTAAGTTAAGGAACGAAAGTTGCTGTTGGTTGGTTTTTTTTCTTTCCACATTATTTTGATTTATAACTGCAAGTCAGGCTGCATTGCACTAAAAATAACAGAGGAGCAGAAGCAGCACTTGCGGTTCTGTGATTGTATTGATTTTGATATGTTTGTGTGGCTTGGGGCGTATTTTATCGAGAGCATTAAAATAACAAAGGAGATGGGCTGGAAGTTCCCCATGTATACCAATCAGAATTTATAAATTGCTCCATTACCTTTATTTCCCTTGGTTACTCTGGGAACATTAGCAATTATTCTCTCATGGGCTTGGCTCATAAAACTAATAATCTGGTGATTTAGTGCCTCGTGGCACAGTGCACCCAGTCTAGCCCACTCTAATCCATTCATCTTGCCACCTATTAGTTTTATTTTGGAGGGACAAATTGCTTTCCAAGAGAAAATGGGTCAATAGGTGTCCTCTATTAGAAATTGCTAACAATGTAACCGTTTTTTTTTTTTCTGTGCATATGTGTTTGGTAGAGTGGTGCTGCCTGATAATCATTCTATTTGCATACTGGGAGGTTGCCTCAATTATCTTTCATGGGCTGCATGACAAATTGCAAATAGCCAAGGTTATATATGCAATACTTAATTTATTCTGTATTTTCTTCTGAGCGAGTTTGTGTGTGTGTGTGTGTGCATGTGTTATTGGTCTGTGTGCATGTGTGTGCATGCCTGCAAATGTATGTGCACATGTGTATGCGCTGCAGAATGAAGTCAACGCTGTTTTATTTTTTTATTTCTTTTCCTTTGGTGTGTGATCATGAAGATGGATGTCAGGTCCTGTGAGCTGAGAGGACTTCTGCTGCATGGTGGCTCCGTCCCGCTGTCCCATTAGCAACTCCCCGGGGAGACAAAGACCTGGAATCTGGGGAGACAGACCCAGATTAGCTCATAAATCACTGCCCTGGGGACCAAGGCAAAACAGTGACATCATCACTCTGAGACCCTCTGTCCTGTGATCCAGCTGACTGTGCAGTCAGCAACAGTCGCTTTCAGCTGATATGAGCTGGCAGCAGACTGTGGTTCAACACATTCCACCCAAAACTTCCAGGGTTATTTAACATCGGTATCATTTTACTAAGTTTGTCATTTCAGTGACTTAATCTGTTTAATTTGTCTATGAAACAGCAAAGTTAAAGTTTATTTTCTTTTTCCATGTAGAAATGAACCAGTCATGCAGTTAAGTATGCATTACAAACATTAGACAGCAGATATGCTTGTGATTGATAGTTGCACACACACATTCACTCTCATGCTGTCACAGTACAAATCCTGCAGTGTTACTGCTGCCTGCTGTAAAGTAGCTGTTTGTGAGGCCCAGTGTGTAGTTGGGTCTGTAATAAGGCCTGTGGATCCCTCCCTCCCTCCCACATACACACACTCAGAGGTCTGTGGTCACACAGCTGGCCCTGTCTGGCCAACCACTCCAACCTCACCACTTCCCCTCTCTGGGTGGGATGACAGACGCAGGGAGCAGGGAGAGAAGAAGGGAGGGGGATGGCCTTCCATTGGTTGCTCCCCAGATGTGGCCTGTCTGTCTGTCTAGCTGGAATGTACTGTACATACAGTAGAGGGATAGAGAGACATTTAGACAAACAGGGAGGGTGTGTTTATGTATCCCAAAATGAACCTCTCACAGTCTCATGGCACCTTTGTGGCCGCTGGACCAAAGAGGGCCTGTCCCACGTCAGCTGGTCTGTTCTTCTGTCAGGACACACACCTCCACACAGCTGTTTATCCAAAGTGAAGCATGCTGTCCACTAATATCACTATCCGTGCACACAGTGTGCAGCTGACAGTGAAAACAAATGCTATGGGGTGAATGTTTTGGACTAAATGGAAGTTGACAGTTTTAATTCCAGTTCCTCTGGGGACTCACTTTAACTGGCTGAGAGGAGCCATCTCCCACAGTACACCCCGGTCCTGCTTTGTTAGTCCATGAAGGGTGGAGAGGATGCATTTGTCGCATGAGGGGAGTCATCATGGTCCTCCAGCGGCTGTCCTCTGTCCCCAGCAGGCTCTGCTGATGTAATCTGCCAGACTAAAACTTACATTTACACAGGATCCACAGATGAGATAAGAGGCCCCAAGGCCGGCTTATCTGCTGCTATCAGTGGAGAGGAGCCGAGCCAACTTTCCTTCTCCTTCTCCCCCTGTGTCCTACAGCTCTGTTGCTCTGTCAGACTGCAGCAGATTTGTGTAATGACATCAGAGGGAGACTGAGGCCTGGCGACAGTGGCCCAAAGGCGCCCGAATCGTAAACCTAATTGGTGGCTGTCGCAAGTTAACTACATAGCAAATTTCCACATTCTCCCTGCGCTGCTTTAGTATTTGAATGGCTGTGAGCTGGGAATAGCTATTTTAAACAGCTTGTATCATTTGTAAGCAGCTTCTGTATATGGCTGGGTGCATGTTGTTGAGATGTATTTACACTGATTATTTAAGTATTTCAGTAAAATAATTTTGCTATACCTGTATTTTGGCAATGGTAGGATCCATAGCCTTTCCTCAGCATGTTGCATGTTAACTTTACCTTGCAGTGAGGTTTCGGGAACACAGGGAAAGGTAACTAGGGCATAATGAGGGAAATGATGTGCACATTTATGAAGGATCTTTGGCTTCTTTGCCTGAGGAGCCATTATAATGATGTGTTGGCTGTCTTGGTTACACAGCCATAGTCACTGCACGCAACCACAGTACCTCTGCCGGAGGCACCCACTACGCCACCACATTCAAAAATACTGTGTTTGGCCCAGCCAATCAGCTGGCTCCACGGCCCAGGGTTAAGCAGCTTCCCGACCTCAAAGCAAGGGGTCAGTGTGGAGGAAAAACATCACACAAGAGCCACAATTGCAGCCCTCAAACATGAAAAGTCTCTTTTTATTTTTGACAGGCTTCCCACTTTTAATGGCCGGGTCTACATGCTGCATAAACAAACAGTGAGGCTCGGTCTGCGCAGGCAGCCAACAGCGGTGGCTTTGGTGGTGAGTTGGATTACAGGCTACGATGGAGCTGTGGTTAAGATGGCACACACTGAGCTCCACTCAGACTCTGTGACAGTCAATCGAGCTCTCTCCCACTTTCTAACAGTTCAGTGGTGGCTGCAGCATTTCCAGATGTCAGAGCTGTGGCTTCTGCAGGAGCCAATCCACACTGTAGGCTCAGTTAGGTGTAAAATATTTCCTGCATATGCTGTTTAATATAAACTGTGTTGACTTTATTTCTTTATACACTTAATAAAGAACAGTTTACTATGTGTAATCCTAAACCTCATATCCTCATATCGCAGTTTTTTCCTGCAGAGTAGAAATATAGTTAATCTTTTGCTTTAAATGTAAGTATCCTCTGTTTTTGATTACGTCAGCTTTTAAGAGGGTTTGTATCATCATATAAAACTTAAATGCAAAGTCAGGAGTTCCTGGTATGCAATAAAGTTATATCTAATCCCCCTTGTCACATACAGCTTGTGTGTGTGTGTGTGTGTGTGTGTGATGGATCTGCCTGTGTCTGCTCCTCCTATTCCTGCTGCAGCACCTCCTCTTTCCAACACTGCTAATGACAGTGAGTTTAATTAGTGCCAGCAGATCTCCCCACTAACTTCATTAACCGCTGTCAACAGGCCAGGCAACGCTGCACATAAACACAGCTCATTATGACTCTGCCCTATCTTTTGTCTCCTCCCTGCTCCAGAATCCAACACTATTTATCTCTATCTATCTGTCTCTTCATATACATATATAAATCTCACACCATAATGAGGGTCCTCTAGTTTGGATGGATAGCAAGCTGTAAGGTCATTTTTCACTCCCTGCGCAGACTGTGAAGCAGCAAAAGCATGCAAACCACAGGCTTTTGTTTTAGTTTCCCATTAAAAGGTGGAAGCAGCTGTGATTTGGCGTGTTCCTGGTGGAAAATCCAACATTTGGCAGTTATTATCCAAACAGTAAATGTGATGGTTCATATCAAATGAGTCTTAATCATGAGACAGTAAATTGGAGTCAATCAGGCTGTTGAATAGATAGTGGAAATTCATCATGTGTGTGAAACCCATCTCATATTGATTTATTCTCTGACCCATAAATCTAGAGCATAGCACTATTAACTTTACAGCTCACATCAAAATGCATTGACTGACCCCTGCACAATCTTTAGCAACACGATCAATTTTCCCTAATAAGGATCTGTGATGCTCTGTGTAGGTATGTGTATCCCCAACGGTGGTTCTGGCAGTGGAGTAGAGAAGTAAAACTGGGCCAGTAAATCCAATCTCAGCCCACAGAGGAGTGATTTATGAGACTGCACAGGGTAAGCTTTCATGACTTCACTCTCTTTTCTGGAGAGAGCTGTGTATGTAACTGACATGTAAATGTGGTCATTTGCCTGGTCAATTATCCTCCATCCTAACTCCATTTGGCGGGCACCGTGCAGTGTTTCAGCACTGTTTAGCTGCTGATAGAGAGATAACCCCAAGCCTTGTTAGATTCCTGACAGGCGCGGCTTGTCAGTCTGTGGTTCTGAAACCTCCCTAATCAAAAAATCTTTTGGAGTGAGCCAGTGGATTCTGCAGGCGTGAGCATCATCAAAGCCTTTCATGTTCCCTGGCTAAAGGGAGAGACAGTGAAGGGGAGAAAGCTTCAGCAGGTACACTGTGCTCTTTGTTTACCCTTTCTCTTACCAATCTGGTGCACAGATGGCCAACAATTATTTCTCTGTGTGCGCATTGCCACTGGCGAGCCACCAGCTTTTCAGAGATTGGTGTAATCCTTTATTATTTATGATTGTCTGGGATTTTTGGATCAAGATTGAACACAATCTGTTGAATAACTGAGAGGAGCAGGAGGCAGCAGAGTGGAATGAAATGCAAACAAGGAGAGTGGAAACGGAGAAGTCAGGGCATCCATAATGAAGATGTGATGCTCACTGTTAGTAGAACTGCTCCTGAATCCAGCACACTTTAATCCCATTAACACTGACTAAATATACCATTTGTTTTAAGCTTGCCAGTGGTGGTGTTTATGCTAATAGCCTGGCCGCTCCAGGCGATTTCAGAAGACTTTTGGAGGGCACCGGCTAATAATTAGATTTAATAAGGAAGTCAATTTCTATCCTCATTTGAAATAAAAATAAGAGGCTTAGCCTCTCATAGGACAGGCATTAATTTGTTGATTTGGTCTCGCTTTCTCTCTCAGGGCTTCTGTCTCCATAATTCTTTAACCCTTCTGTGCCCTTGTTTAGGGAACAAAAATACACTCAAAGCAATATTCTGGAGACCATACGCACCTGTAAAATCAATCATTCTGATATGGAAACATATGAATTGTGAAAAATGTTGGAATGTGATTAAGTACATTTATTTTACTTGAATGCAAAGTTGAGATACTTGTACTTGATACTTGTATTTCCATTTTCTGCTACTTTACACATCTATTCCACTACATTTCAGAGGGAAATATTGTACTTTACTCAGCCAACTGCAACAGTAAATTGCTGCTCAAGGGTTAATGCATCAGTAATGATAGCATTATATTATACTGTGTAACATTTACTGTACTTTTACTTTTGATATTTTAAGTATAGTTTTCTGATGATACTTAAATACTTTTAAACTATTTCTATAACTGTATGCATATCCTTTTCAGTGTCGCATTGATCCTTTTCCTTATGTACAGTGGGGGAAGAAATAATTAGATCCTTTACATAAAAGCACCAATACAACAATGTCAAAATGCTCAATTACAAGTGAAATTCTTGCATTCAAATGAGTACAAGTACAGCAACAGCAACGTGTACATAACATATAAAAGTAAAAACAAATTGTAGAAAAATGGCAGCCTGGCTTTTAATTCTGATGCATCAATGCATAACCAGCACCTTACTAATGTAGGCTATGAAGTATTTTATGTAGTGTTTTATATAGTGTTAGTGTTTTTTGGAGTAAAAGTTGTTTATTTTATGACATGTATATAACTTTACCTTAGGCTTGTCCCTCTGTTTTTATGTAAAACCAGAACCTAGAAATGAAGTAAGTTAGTAAGTGAAGCTGCCAAGCACATGTAGTGGAGAGGTGTAAAATAGCATTAGCAATGCATATGCTCAAGTAAGTAACAAAATGGTACTTGAGAGGATGTTCTCCTCACGATTGCCTAAGTAAAGGATTTTCCTCCACCACTGATTATGAAGTGATGTGTTTAGGTGTGGGTGTGGAGTTGCTGTTTGCTACAGTACTTAGGTGCTTCTGTTCTGACCTTTCCTGTACAGCAGAGCTCATCATCCCGGTCGACTGCTGGGCTCTCCTCTGCCAGGCCCATGAGCAGGGGTTCCAGCTGGAGGAGCTCTCTGATCTGCTGTCAGACGGCAGGCTCACTCTCCCCTGCCCTGATAACTTCCTCAGCTCTCTATTATTCTCCTCTACCCAGTCAAGCTTTTTTTTTCTCCCCACCATCCCCTCACTCTGTCTCTCTTTTTCAACTTAATAATGGAATCAAGTACCCCTCCAGAGCACGCAGAAATGCTGGCTGCTGGTGAAGGAATCATTTTTGAGCGAGCATGTGTCAGTCAGCAGGTATAGGAGCACTTGTGGAGTCAATTTGGCATGGAGGAGTAGGGCTATATTACTGTGTGCCGGGGAATATGAAATGCTCCTCAGTGGGGCAGAGGTGTTGAAATGCAGTATATGAGGACAGAAATCTGCTGTCTTCTGAGGACATTGCTGAGATACTACACGGCTCACATTGTCATTAGTTAAAAGGCTGTGTTTACTCTCTGATAAATTCAGCTCAGCTCTTACTTCTATGAAGTTGCTTCATCTCATTTCTCACGGCTGAGATTTCCCCCTGCCGTACACTGGTACATCTCTGTTTGATGTAAGTGAATGTAATGTTCACCCTCATGAGACACTCAGTCAAACACTTCACAGACTCTGACCTGAGGAGCAATTGCACTTTTCTTGCATCGCTGTTACCTTGACAACATATTTTCTTTCGAGACAGTCATGTGAAGTCATTCCCATGCCATGTGAATGCAATCACGAACCATAACCGAATTTAGGCCCAAAGAATCTTTTTAATCACATTAGCCATTTAGAAAACTGGATTAGAGTAACAAAATCTTTGTTGAGCAGCTCAAGGCCTTTTCAATGAACTTGTACCACTTGATCCTCTGATCAGTTTAATGTTGACTCTTTTCATAGTGCTTGCGTCCTGAATTATGGCACACCTCCAGAAGGAGATTGCGTGCAGAAATAATTCAGCACGCAGACTAGCTGTGAGCCTCTTGACTGTAACTTGCTTTAATCTGCAGTTTGTTGTCAAAATAAAAATGTGCAGCAACCTATTTCCTGAGCGAAGGGGATTTTGAACAAGCTCTGATACTTGATTATGCAAAAAAAAAAGGAGTTTAAAGGGGCTACTGTGTGCCACCATCACCTCTCTGAAAGCAGGCTGCTGAATTGAAGTGGATAAGTATGTATGTGGCAAACCCCCAGCTCAGCTGTGTTCTGTGGACGCAGAACAACAATAACGTCGCAAGAAAACAAGTTTGTGTGTGAGGATGAGGCCGTGAGGAAGTGTTCATTTTCAGCCGTGTGAGTCCTGCTGGTTCGGCAATGAGATGTGTTACAGATTCAATGCAGAAGAGAATTGCTGAGGTTTTCTGTATCTTTAGAAACACTGTGTATCTGGATGGAGTGGGGCCGTAAAGATGAAGATTAGTGAATATTAAGAGCAGTGTGAGGAATTAAAACGCTGTGATTTATATGACTGAACTTTAATTGAAAGATGAGGATGTCACGGTTTCTGGTCACATGCATAGGTTAACAAACCCAGCCAGTGAATGCTAAAGACAGTTTTATTGTTACCCTGAGCCTTTTTTTTTAATTGCCTTGTGAACTTTCTGGATACTAAAATGTGCTGTCGATTTCATCAGCTATAACAGTCGGGTGAAATGAATACACTAAGTTGTGGTTTGCTTTCACTTTTGGTTTCTCCTCCTATCGTTGCTCAAGCTTTTGTATGTATGTTAGCATGTTAAAGCACTGACTGAGTCGTTTTTCTACAAACCGAATCATTTTTTCTCTGAGTAAATTTGAAATAAAGCCGCAGAAGAGAAGAATCTTGGCAAATATTATCACATGAAGAGCTTGGCAGATGAACTGACAGTACATGTGTATATTTTAATCATTATTTTTCAAGATTCTGTACAATGGGTCTAATTTTAGTGTATTATGATTTTACTGATGGAATCTAATTAACTGTGAATACTGTTAAGTGTGAAGAACTTGGAATATGTTGTGAAAAGGAAAGTCACTCAAACTGTAAAACGTTTAGCCCATTTTTGAGACATAAGACAGTTTTCTGACATGACAAGAAATGAGTGTGAAACTGATCCTCCAGGAAAAGAGCCACGGTTTGGAAAACGCATCTGATGGACAGGTTGAGCAGTCTTTTGAGAGTAAAGGAGAGTGGATCATTTAAATTTAGCAATACGCCAAACGAGTGACTTCATTTGAAATTAGAATGACAATATACTGCATGTCTGAGCGCCCCAAGTTTCTGATCTCTGTTGAGTTGTATTTGATCTACTATCACATGTTGTTTTTTCCAGGTTTAAAACCCCAATAAAAAGGTGAGAATATAAAAACAACGACAGCTCTCTGTTTAAATGTTTTAACTTACGTTCTACTGAGTAACATGTATCTAAGTAAAACCACAAACTCATTAAGCGGCCTCGATTCGGCAAGGTTCTGTGTATTGCTATTAATGTCTAAATGCTTATTTCAATCAGTGAGAGACTGCTGACAGGAGAGAATATTCATTTTAGAGTGGCAGTCGGCTCTGTGTCCTCCTCTGAGCTGAGAGCGACAGCAGACTCCTGCTGAAAACATCACCTTTTTGTTCTGAGACACTTTTTCTCCTTTGATAAGGACTTTCATCCTGTTTGCATTGATTACTGCCTGATGAGTCATCCTGATAATACAGTACTGGCAATTCATCTTTCCACCGCACACTAGGCCCTCTGTTGTATGGAATGTGTGTGCGTGCGTGTGTTTTTTGTGAATTTCTGCCTCCTGCCTGTGAATGACGTGCCCGCGCCACGCGAGCATGTGTGTGTTTGTTTGTGAACGTGCGGTATGTAAGTCTGTGTTCATCTCCTTATATCCAGCATGCCAGCGCAGTGATGCGTAAGTCATGGCAACACAAACCCCAGCCTTTGCATTAACAGGGCCCTCATTTTCTGCTTCATGAACAGGGAAGGAAGGCTGCATGAGAGAGAAAAATACCCAAGTCATTTATTAACTGGAAGTCACATTAATGAGCCAATACTGTGTGATCTCCAAATACATCCAATATGGGTTCAGGATAAATAGTTTCAACGTAATGTAGATCTTTGCCTCGTTCTCAGGCTGCAAAACTCTGACTTCAAACTGTACACCTTAGAGGACTAACACCAATTCTTCCACAGAGATGCACACAGTGCACGGCAGAGTTATAGTTACCTCTGGACGGTATGACCCCGCAGTAATTGTTCTGTGGAAGAAACAAAATATTTGCTCACTAGCTGTATCTGAGCTATGGGGAGAGTGAGTTGCTACTCCGTTCAAAGTGGCAGGAGGAGGACAATCCCTGCTCTGTCAAGAATTAGAGCCACCTCTGCAAATAGGCCAGTGTGTAATGCCTGAGGGTGGGAGTTTCACTGAGGCTGGGGTTTCCGTGTAAATAAACAGTGTGGGGGTCTCAGTGGGCGGAGGGCCCCCTCTCCCTGGGGTTTGGCCTGGCCTTTTGTTGCCTTTAATCCAAGCACTCTCTATTGAAAAGCATGAGGGGGTGCCTGGCTGAGATTAGCCCGCCAGCTCTTGTGTGTGCTTGAGTTTCTCACAGACTGCCTCCATACCTTTGGAAATAACACAGTTATCCCACATCCTCAAGGTGGTTGAGAAGAATGACAAGTAAGACGACTGCTGGGCAATCTCAGACCTGAACATGACAAAGTGACCTTAGCATCCCCAAAAAGCTACTGCTGTACTCAGTGTGAAACATGGCTGGCTGTTTTAGTCACTTTATTGGCTGAGTTTTATTTCATCACAAGACAACCTGCGCATGATAAAAAAAAAATTCACAAACACAAATATTCAAAAGAGGAAACAGACAGAGAAAAAAAAAAAGAATTAAATACAACATGAAACATACGCATAAGAAAGACAAAACAAAGCAAACAAAGTGTTTTTCATAAAAAATTATGCTTTTTCAAATTTTACCCAGCACACTGAAAAGATGTAGATCCAGGAGCACCATATCTTTCATGTTGATGTTTCATGTTTCATGTTTTTAATTTTGACTAGGCCTTGTATTGTACTTGTGTCGGCCTCTAGTAGTCTGGTGCCTGCCCATTGATACACGACTTCCTGATAAATACTGAACGCTGTTTGAAATGTTTAATGTTTGAAAAGGTCCTGCACCATGTGTTCTTTTATTACAAATCATCTTATGTTGTGTAATCTGTACATATGTTGGCTGTTTGGTTAGTCTGTTCTAACATTACACAGATCAGACTCGATTTAAATTAGCTTTACTGGCACGACTATAATCAGGGTTAGTATTGTATAAGATTACATGTTATACATGTCTTTTGTTAATTTATCAGCTTTGACTGTGTGTGATACGTTGAAAGACTGGAGATAACATGATTGGTCTGCCATTTTTATGCATCTGGTGTTGTTTTCCTTCATTTCACAGCCTTACTGTCACAGCTGACAAACAACATACAGCTAATTTAAGTCTTCCCTTTTGTGTCCATCATAAAAACAAGAAGACACGTTTCTCATGTTTTTGACCACATCACATCTATACAACATCCCGTGAATATCAGGTTCAGCTTAACGTTAAAACAGGTCGATGTGATAAAGGTGCACAAGACCCCTCCGTGCGCTCGCTGCAGAGGCCCGTATGTAAAGGAGAACTACAGGTTGTAATGTTACAACTGTTTGCATGCTTCCTCTCTTCCTTTGTTTAATGTAGGCTCTCATTACTACGTGGTGGTAACAGATTGTTTGAACTGGAGAGAAAAAGCCATTCGGAGCTAATTAAGCAGCCATTCCCGGCTCCATTCACCGGCAGAGGACCGAGGAGCACAGGCATTTGTCAGCGCTTGACCCCGCGTGGTATTGATTGACAACGCTGCTCCGTGAATGACAGCCTCGACGGCGCCGGACCAATGGGAAGCCGGCGAGTAAGTGCGCCGCGCCGCCATTGGTCGAGAGGCCTTAAAGCCGCAGAGGAGTCCCACGTGGGGCAGAGCCGAGCCTTCAAAACAAGGCGCAGCGCTCAGACATGGCTGCGGCCCGTATCAGACAAAGGCAATCATCTCCTCTCTCTCCCCGCAGCGCAGCTATCGCCCGAGCGCTGATAGGTAGGCGAGCAGGATGTGTTGCGCAAGAAGCACGAGAAACTTAAAAAACACGGTTGTCTAGTCGCCCCCCCCCCCCCCCCCCCCCCCACCATACACACACCGGGGCTTCAGTTCGGTGGGTATCGTCGATCGATTGGTCATTATTGTGTCCTTCACGGTGTATGTGTGCGCGTCAGGGAGGGGGGGGGGATTAAACCCCGGAACATTTCTAGTTTTTGGTGGATACTTTATATATTTCACACTAACATATCACTTCACATTTTATAACCCTGTTATACAAACACCCCCCCCCCCCCCCACCACCACCACCTCTTCCTTGTATGGGGATAAAGATTGAAGAATGCTTGTTGCACCGCACACACCTCCCTCTCTACCGCCCCCCCCCCCCCCACACCCAAAAATTCATCAACTTTATTCAGGCTGCAAAAAACAAAAAAAAAAAAACAAAAAAACAACACCAGCCTAATGAAGCGCGGATGTGGACTTCGTGCCGTCCCTGTCAGGTCTGGATATCACCGTCGGCACATCAACGCCCGCCGCCGCCGCCGCCGCTGTTGTTGTTGCTCTCGGTGGGACGGACGGACGGATGATGCCTTGTGGATCCGCGGGATGATGTCATGTATGGCTGCACCCCACGTGGGGGCTGTCGCTCTCCGATAGGCAGATGTGACCGTATCCCCTCCGAGTCATCCGATTGGACAGATAGGCGCTTTCACGGCAGTTCAGCCCTGCTGCCTGTGTGTGGCAACCGGGGTAAGCTGGACAACTGGGGGAAATGCGAGATTGTGGAGAGTACCATGTTACGCTTTTAAAGAATCTCCAACCTACTCGAGTCGGAAGACAAGATTTTGGAAGCACATTTATATATATATATATATATATATGTGTGTATATATATATTTAAAACCTATATCTGCTTTTCTTTCTTTTTTCTGGATTAACCAGCCACAAAAGGCGCACATTCCTCGGAGGTTCGCGGCGGAGAATAAAGTAGTTTAATCGAGCCCGACCGCACCAGATTTTCTCCCAACTGCTCCCCCGGTCTGGCTGAGTGCGCTCCGGAGAGAGAGGGAGAGAGAGGGAGAGGATGCCTGTCGAGATCCGCGTCCACCACGCTTACATTAGGAGGGATTAAACGCATGAATTACAGCCTGCTCTGTTTTTCCTCCGGGAACAAAAGTCGGACGGACGCTTAGCACGCACGCACGGGTATGTATTTAGAGCTGTTTCTTGTTCAGTTTTTTTTTGTTGTTGTTGTTGTTGTTGTTTTTTTTTTTTTTTGTTTGGTTTTTTTTTCGGGGCGTAAACTCAACACCGCTTCCATCGCTTTCCGCGGAGTCCGACAGGAGGTGGAAGCCAGCTGCCGTCGGCTCCGGCCGGCCTGTAGACCTGTCCTAGAGCTGGGGGGGGGCGGGCGGGGGTGGGGGGGTGTTTTTGGTCGTTTGACGAACATCAGTCAGGATTAGAGTCACAAACAACCGGGTTCGATGCAGACGTGTAATTTCTACGGCGGAAAAGTGGCCTCTCTAATTTCCCCGTGTTGCGTTTGCATCGGTGTGAATTGCAGATTGAGACACGTTCGCGTGTCGGGGCCGCCGCTGACCACTGACCGAGTCAGGTCATCGAGAAGACAGAAGCGCGGGACCAGCGCTGCTTTTCTGTACCTGCCTGCAGAGACCGGGACTAGTTTTGTGTTCTGACTACTTACAAACAACGTGAACTGTATTGTGTTGTGTTGTGTTGTGTTGTTGTGTGTGGGTTTTTTTTTTTTTTCGTTTATAGATTAAACCGCGTCATTTTTCAACACAGGGTTTTCACGCCCTCCCCTACCCCACCCCCCCCCCCCCCCAAACCCCTGTCTGCTGAGGCTGGTGGGGCTGTGAGCAAATTTGAACCATTTTGCCAAAGGACCTGCACACTGGAGAGATAAACAAAGGATACATTTCAAGATGTATCCACAAGGCCGACATCCGGTAAGAAGCGCTTCCTCGGTACTTACTACAGCTTACATATTTCTCTGACAACACTGATGTTGACATGGTTCCTGACTGTGCTGATCCCCCCCCCCCCCCCCCCCCCCCCCCTGAATCCCCGCAAAGTATCTTCCAGCTACATTGCAGCTCATCCAATTTCTTTACGGTCATATTACAATGCATTTATGCTACATCAGAATGTGCACTTAGTGGTAAATGGATGCAGATGGTTTGCATGCCTGGAGATGTTTACTCAGCCATGCAGCAACATATGACTGCTGAATATGACGACAGGTGGTGGTTTTAATTCATTTTTGAAACTGGATTTCATTTTCGGCGTGGAAGCCTTTTGATGTTATTTTTTATTAGCTTCTGGAGGTGTGAAGCAGACCCACCTGCTTAGTGTGGTAATGTCTTACTTTCTGCAGAGGAGATATCATCTTGAGAGTAGTCTAATGTGAGAACTATCCAGCAGCATGGGACATAATACAGAAAATGATGAATAAATCCTTCTACTGTGACTGTTACTGAACTGATTGTTTATTTTTTTTTTTGTTTTTTTGTTTGTTTATTTTTTACAACCTTCTTCCAGCCTCCACATCAGCCTGGTCAGCCTGGCTTCAAATTCACCGTAGCAGAGTCTTGTGACAGGATAAAAGATGAATTTCAGTTCCTGCAAGCTCAATATCACAGGTAATGAATGCAATGAATATCTCCAGAGTCAACATTTACTCTCTATTCAACAGTAAAGGTTAAGGTTAATATTTAGTTGTTGACTCCTGCGGGAATGAAAAAAGACTGCAGTTTTTTGTTGTTTTTTTTGTCCTCCGTACACTGCTGTCAACTGGTTAAGTGTGAGTGTGTTATTGAAGTGATAGAGAAGCCTGAAATTGACACCTTGTCTTCTATTTTAGTCTTAAGGTGGAGTATGACAAACTGGCCAATGAGAAGACAGAGATGCAGCGCCACTATGTCATGGTAAGATTATGTTACAATAGGGAGCAATTATGGTTCCAAATTGCAAGGCTTGTTGAAGATCTCGTTGGGGTGGAGCGAGACAGGCTATTGTGATCACCTGTGTGGTGGTTAGGGCGGCTTGAGTGTCAGGTACAGGCCTGTGAAAGCCCCCAGGGGGGTTTGATGTAGCTGGTTGTTACGGAGGAGCTCCTCCTGACAGGCAGGCGGCAGTGCGCTGAGGCTCCATTATAGAGCGCCCCTGATCTCCAAGGGTCGACTGCAGCGTTGCCCTCTGTGTGTGCTGATCTGATTATTCTCCTAGGAGACTCCACGCTCAGACATATGCATGGCCATAAATTAGGTGTGAGCTGACGGTGGAGGGCCACAGCAGTGTGTGGGAAAATGCACCACAGCAAACAAAATGGAGGACGTGGAACACGCTGCAGTTTACTTTGCAATAGGTCGATTTGTGTAAACCTCAATTATTAGCTTTTAATTTAGCAACCGTAAAGAAAAAACATAGGTGTGTCTACGATGCAGGAATTTAGTTCGGACGTGACACAATCTGAAGGTTTTTCTGTGGCGGTGTGCTCTGTTGTCCCAGGTAAACACACCGGGGATGACTTAAACCAATACATGCAGGCTTAAGTTAAACATTCTTTTCACAGGAAAACAACATGTCAGCCTGACAGGGAGGAGGTTAGGTAAACATGTAGAGAAGTATACCACAGCCAGCACTGGGTGTCAGGTTACGCTACGGCTGTGGGGCTCTGATCTCAGACAGAATGGCTCTCTTGTTTGAGAGTAATTTTCAAAGAAGCTAATGGACTGAATAATGCATTGGCCTCATCAAATAGACGCTGACTGGAAAGCCATTTCTGCCCTGGCTGCCACTTGTGGGCTCCACGGATTACATTTCAGCCAGACAGACTGACCTGGCTTGAAATATCAAGAGTGTTGAGCAATCACGTTACGCTAAGTAAACAGACATCCTGGAGATCTGAGAGCCTCAGATGGTGATCAATAAATCTAACTCTTTCTTCTGCGTGCCCCCACTATAAACAACAAAATATTGATTCATTGGATATTCGCTGTCAGCTGCACAGAGAACTTCTTTTTATGTCTGATTGTAGTTTATCACAATTGCCCACAGAAGCTGGATGGGATTTGGTTACAATCGTAATGTTTAAAACCATGTGATGATGTAATTAGTAGAGTGATCAACTGAAATATTGATTAGTGGCTGTAGGCTGTGTCTGTTTTATTTTAGAATCATGATTATTACCTAACAACTTTTTTTTTTTTTTTTTTAACATATAAGAAAAATTAGCACAACTTTATTGTAAATGCAACTTTATCAACCTCATTATTCAGAACCAAATCTTTGCTTTCATTCCAGTATTATGAGATGTCCTACGGGCTGAACATTGAGATGCACAAACAGGTAGGTACCATCATGTTCCTCATATTTTTCAGCTCAGTGGTTTTCCACAGTGTCAGGGGATGTCAGACCCAGGAGGAGCCGCTCTCAGGCTGTGAACTGAACTGAGTAACGGTAATAGGCTGTAAACAGATGGATCTACTGCAAACAAACAAGGCAGCAAACTTGCATCATCACTTGTATAATTGCTGTGACACTTTTTGAAATTTGCAAGTGGTGTAAAGACAGGATTTGTCTCAGCCTTTTGATAAGATTAAAGGTAGACTTTGGCAGGCTCGGCCTTTGACTTATAATGATTAAAAGGAGAGGATTGCTGATAGGTCAGTATTTCTTTTTTAACAGAAACTTAAACAGAAACTTACAGGAGGGGGGCCAAAGTTCCTTTGCCATTTATTGTGCCCTTATCTTCATCAAAAGATCCTATCACGTATTGCTCCAAAGATCAATCACACGGATGCTTGAAGAGATAAAGATTGTATGAGTGAGTAATCCTGAGATTCCCATGCATGCAGCTCTCAAACCAGCGGGGCTGTTCCCTGTCTTGTCACAGCCTAGCTTGGTTAATGACAGCATTGGAAGCATGGCGGATTGGTGTGGTAGGGTGATCTATCAGTGTCTGGGTTGTGTGTCACACTGCCACATGTCTGTCAGGGCTCGGGCCGCTCTGATAGCTTCTGTCAGGCACTTATCGCCAACCGGAGGAAAGAGGAGGGGGATGGGAGCCGGAGACAAGTTGGAGAATAGAGCTGGGGGAGGGGCGACAGCCCAGCTCTGTGTAAACAGGTTAATCGACTGATCCATTTTAGCGCCTGACTTTTATCAGGAACCTCAACAGAGCTGATGGAAGCGCTTGAATAATTCATCAGTGGGGCCCTAACCTGCTGAACGGAGTGTTTGTGAGCAAACAGTGTGGGCCCGTCCATGCAGACTCCCCCAGCTTACGGCTCAGGCAGGGGAGGAGGAGAGGACGGGGAGTGGTTAACAGGCAGGGTTGGGATGGATTATTGGATCCACATAGGCATATTATTTTCCTGCCAGGAGATTTATTCCATAGTGAGGAAATCCATTCCTCTAAATGTGCCTTTTTCATTACTGTGCAGGGACATAATTCAGATTTCAGAATGCACACACTGACACAGCTCAGATGGACTGATGTGGCAGTGTTATCCGATCCCTCTCTATCAGACGTGACAGTCTGTAGATGCAAACGGCTAATTTCTGCTGTGTGATGTCAGCCAGTAATTACCATCATCTGGTGCTTGTTTCCAAGGGCTGCACAGGGTTTATGGGCCTGGGTGTTGGTGAGGCTCAATCAGATTTGGCCGTTATCTGCAGTCGTAACACAGACATGAGACCCATGGCTGTGGGAAGCATTTGCTAAGTAGCAAACTATCTGCCATACCCAGGGTCAAAGCAAACATGGCCAGCCAGCGGACTGTCAGCAGCGCTCATACAAAAGAGGCGTGCAGTGAAAAGTGGTTTGGAGAAAGTTGTGGCTCTCCAAAACATCAACGCTTCCATATCCCCAGTCTGTCATGTGGGACTGGACTGGGCTTTAATAAATGCAGGGTGTGAACTGTTGGGTGTCAGATCCACTTATATAAACATAAAGTTATTACATTTTAAGATGTGACATAATGAAGAAGGTTATGGTTTTATGCTGTTTTTGTTAGAAAGTTTATTGTTTTAGGATTGAAGTAATCTTTTGGCCAAGAAAATCAGCTGACTGACTGCTGTGGCTGACAAGGTTAATCATACTAATGACTCATGCATCCTTTTAGGCAGGCTTTCGGCATGACCGAGATCAATACTGATAATGTCAAATGCCAAATAGAAATTTATGCTGGATTTTCTTCACATTAACAGCTCTAAGGCTTTTTGCAACATCTCAGTTGAGTGGAAACATGCGTTGCTGTCATCTTGGACAAATTAGAGGCTCTTTACATCTGACTAGTCAAGTATTGTTTATAGATGGATCATGTGACCAGAGCCACCCATTGTTTCCCTCCGCATTTAATACTCATCAGTGTCTCGACTCCATTTTACCACTGCTGATAGCAACAGGCGAATACCTTTCTGCACACCATTGACAAGCCAGCCTGAGAGTGCTCTTAAAGTGGTGCTACACAGGTCCGAGTACCTGTAATTGTGTAGCAGCAGCGCAAAGCTGGCCTCTCAAGGGCCAAGCTGTCATCTACTTAAAGTGGCAACAGCCCCATTTTTATCTGCCAGCAGAACAAAAAAAAAAGAAAAAGTACTCTCAGCACTGCACTGTATCTATTTTGACAGCAGTGGCGAGCTGAGTTGATGCCTTTTCCATGTATTTACATGTTGTGTTGTGAGACTGTGGAGGCTGCCAGTTGTTCAGGGCGCAGGGGATCAGGCACCTCCTGACCTTTCCTAGCCAGCTGTCACCATGACACTAAGCTACAGAGGAATGGACTGTGCGCTTTCACAAATCCTGTCAAATGTTCGACTGCTATTGACATGGCTTATCTCAACAAACATGGATTATACAGGCTCTGTAGCTTTTCAGCTAGTTCTGAGGGCCTTCTTGAGCTCTTGCTAGAGCACTTACTACATTGCATTAATACTAATGCTCATAAAACCTTTATCTAACCCTTTCATTGCTTCACTGGTTGTAGATCACATTTATTGTGTGTCAGAGGAGACCGGAGTTCAGCGTCTTTCTTTTCTGCAGACAGTAATCAAGTTATAATCAGTATTATCTTATGGACTGTTGTACTTTCTGTAACACATGCTACGCCATGTTTGTTTCACATTATTGCCTCTGATCCCAGGGTTTACTTTGTTTCATCTGGTATTTCATCTTTAGCTTGTTGTTTGTGCTGCTGGCTTGCCTGGCTAAGTGGCTATCCATGTTGCAGCTTGGGTCAGCGGGTCTCGTTCTGTTGGACATTACTCTCCAATCTCTCTGGCTCTGCTCAGAGGTAATATGTCTGGCTGCCAAAACTGCCTGGCATTTCTGCCATGTGTAATAAATAAGCTGGCAGTCTGCAAAGTACATTGTGTGTGCTGCTCCAAATGAAAAATCGGAGAAAATCCCTGTGATGTGTTTGTGTTCCGCAGTGGCCCTGGGTTGAACTGCAGCTCATAAATTCCATAGATGATGTAGCTTTGGCACTGTTATTTTTCTGCTCCCAGTGCTGAGCTTGAACCTGAGAGTCTCATCTCCCATCCCTGGAAGAAGAAGGAGGCAGAGCAAGCTGGCTGTGCAGTGTTTTTACAGGGGAGGGGGGCGGATCACACCCCCTCTGCACACCTCCTCCCATTGCTCTTTTCATCCACCATTCATTTGCTACGTTCATGTGATCGACAGGCTGAAAATTCAATTTAATGACCTGCCTCCAAGCACGTAATATGATTTTAAAGCCTGTTACGGTCAAGCAGAGGTGCCATTTGCATAATGATCCCAGCAAGATAGGGTTGGAGCCGTTGCCATGGCAGTTGGTAGACCAGCAGAAGAATGGAGGCAGGGCTCTGTGGATGGATGGGAGGTTGGGAGGGTGGTGGGCAGCTGATTGCAGCGAGAAATGGCCTGGCCTTCAGTCTTGGAAAGGCAGAGGTCTAGCACTGCACTCTTAACATTTACAGGCTGGTAGTTGTCTTCTAATGGTATTGATCATAGATTTGAGGTGTGTTACCCCAGAGGTCATTATGGTTTGTAATCTTTGCTCAATCTTCAGTTATAACCCTTTAATGTAAATTGCTTACACCGTCACATGTAAGTAAACAGTGCAGTCTGGTTAGCGGGCCTCACTTCCTGGGGTGTGGTTGTATGGTTTAACTCGGAGGTTAACTGCAGGACAGCACAGTTGCAGATGAGGGGAAGGAAGGCAGAGCGAGAGAGGATCCTCTCAACACAGCAGCACTCTGCCTGCTCATATCCGTTTAGCATGGAGTGCACTCTCAGCACAGCTGTGCTCCATCCCCCTGGGCTCTCCTAATGTTTTAAATATTTCAAATGTCAATATCACGCTGTTTAGAGGATGTTGAGTCAAGCAGTTCTGATTGCCGCAGCAATTGACTTAATCGGTGTAAACATTAAAGGCGGGGTTATATGAAGTCACTGTCTGTTTCATACTTTACCATCTCATTTTGCTCCTCTTTTGTTTTGCAGACGGAGATTGCCAAACGGCTCAACGCAATTTTAGCTCAAATTATGCCTTTCCTGTCACAAGAGGTGAGTTTTGAATGTGGCTCCCAAGCAGTGTCACACTTTAGTCCTAAAATAAAGTTACTTATTGTTGCCTGTGTTCTAAAGATACTACTTCATATAATTTTCAGGTTAAGCAATTTGGAGTAATTGTGTGTGGCATTTGCCCTCAATTTTAAAATTGCAGGAGCACTATGAAAATTAAGTGTGAAATTCACAGATAAGTGTGGTGGGCTAAGTGGGTGTGGGTGTGTGATAGATGTTGCCTTGTCCCACTCATCTTTTTTGTAAATGTCTTCCCACAGCACCAACAGCAGGTTGCTCAGGCAGTGGAGCGGGCTAAGCAGGTGACTATGACCGAGCTGAATGCTATCATCGGGGTACGTGGACTTCCCAATCTGCCTCTCACCGTGTGTATACCCCCTTTTATTCCTTTATTTGACCTTGGCTAGTGGCAAACCTGCACATAAGACAATGATTAGCTGTAAATACTTTTCCATATCCATGTCTTGTTCTTTTGCCAAGTAGTCTGAACTGTGATTTAATCTGATACACCACCTGCTAAGGTTACACTGCAGATTTGCCTCTTGTTGAATCAAATGTGTGTATATATGTTTTTTTTCCCAGTTTTGAACTATATTCTTCACCAGTATATTTAGACTATATACACAACAAGTTTAGCTCTCAAGAGCTGGTCCGTTGCTCCAGCGTTGGTCTCTGTGGCATCTTCACTGCCTTGTTGTGTGTTTATAAATGCGAGCCTGAGAGCTCTTGAGATCCCCTTGCAGCCTGTATTGCTTTAATTGGCTAAGGTTTTAACGAGGAGCCTCATCCCTCACTGCTGACCTGGATAGCTGTGGGAATTAGAGGGCTGCGGGGTGAGCAGAACACAGCCAGCGCTGCAAGCTCACTGAGACAGTACAGACAGCAGTCAGCAGTCACAGCTCTGCTGCACAGTTCTCTCTGCACACCACAGCACTGAGCAGTAATGCATGGCGTCCATGACTGCCTCCAAACCCCATCTGCTCCTCATTGATCAGCTGCACTCACCCTGCCCTTCTAAAAGAGAAGTGATTGGCTTCGCTCTGAATACAAAGTTCAAGTTATTAGTGATCTTGTTACTACAGTTGGATCTTGCAGAGTCTTTAGCATGCACAAGAGGCTGGCCCAAAAGGCTGACTTAATGACTGGAGGCACATATTGGAATTCAATTAATGCCCCCATGGTGACCTTTTGTTTCAGGATAATTGCTCCCTAGAATTTGTCTGAGTAGGTGTCTTGAGGTGATGGAGAGCTGTTTGTTTTTTTATCTGCTGGACTGAAGCAGATGCTTTATTACACTTTCACCAAAGCAGAGCAGCTGCAAGCGGCAGTTGTTCCACAAGAAAAGCAAATTTGATTTGCAGCTCCTTCCTGTGTATGTGTGTTTTCACATTTGGAACAATATAATATGGGAATATCGCTGTACTTTTGAATTGGTTGTTGTGATCCTTTCAGTGTGGCCATCTGTTGGTCCTTGTCCACAATTAAATATCTACATTTTAGAAAATATTGGACGAGCCAATTCATGATTTTAGTATATGGTCCTATTTGGCACTCGGCTTGTTTTCTGAAACCGCTCAGACATCCAAGGCGCACTGGTTGCTCATGTCAGAGGAGGTGGAAATGTAGCTAGTATATGTTTTACGAATACCCTTCCATTAGTTATTCATTGAGGAGCAGCTCTGTAGGCATGCCAAAATCCTCATGCATATTGTAAAGCAAGGTGGGGTGAAAGAACGTGCCAGGCAGACAGGCAGCATCCAGGAGCCAGCTGCATGCCTTATTGATGGGGCCGAGGGCCATTAATAGGATGCAACTAGGGCAGCTGCTTGCGTTGAGATTAACCTGACTGGTGGCGCTTCCTGTTTGACTTGAAAACACACAAAAATATTCAGATAAGCCCACCTTTCTCCAGCAAGTGGCCACCTGGATCAACCCACTCTGTGGTGTTGTTTTAAAAGGGTGTTGAACAATGAGTAAAAAAGACTTTAGACTTTTGCAACCCCATCGGTTTCAGTTTATCATAATGGAGAGAGGGCATCTAGAGCAGCTGTAGCCCTGACTGTTTTCTGTCCTCCTTTTCAGCAGCAGCAAGCTGCCTACCCTGCTCTCATGGTCAGTGGCATCCATAAATATCTGCTGTTCTATCATGCTGTTGTTAAAGGCCTTGGGCTGTGCATACATCTGGGCTTGAAGGGCTTGTGCATGTTGCATGGCACTTCTCCTGCCGAGGTGCTATGCATTTCACTCAAGTTAGTTTAGTTAGTACACAAGAGACTAATACATTTGCTCAGTTTTGCTTGTGTGTGTGGTTTTTTTTTTCCTGTAGCTTCTCACAGCCTGAGAAAAAAGGGGCAAAGAGTCGGTCTTTATCGTGGAATATTAAATTAGAGGAAATAGGCCAGACTCCTTTCTTTATTTATTATTGTCTTCATTTATGGCCCTCTAATGAGGGCTCTTGCTGATCAACCATGCATATTACCCATCAGTGCCTCATTAAACACAATGAGCAAGGATGGCTCTCCCCTGCCAATGAACTGGCTCCTTAATTTCCCTCATGGACACAATATTATAACACACTAGCTTTCTCTCTTGCTCTCCATTCTCTCTCTCACTCTTTCTGCCCTGGGTATATTTTGTAATTGGATTGACATCTGTCCTGTGGAGCAAAGGACAATGTTGCAAGTTAGAAACCTCACTATTTTTCAATCTAGCCCTCTCTGCCCCCCCAGGGTAGATCTTCCAGAAAGCAAGAAGCAATTAAAAACGCCCTCCAGATATGATTTTAGGAGACATATTTGAGTAGTATGTGCATATGTAAGACCCACGATCGAATACCACTGTTAAAAAAAAAAGAATTTAAAAGCTAACTCTTATGGAGTTAAAGTACTTCTACTTATGTGCAAGAGTAATGTGGTGGATGTGTCTATGTGTTGTACCACTACCACTACCTAGCCATTACAAAGTGCCTAATACGGCTGAAATGGCCGTAAATGGTCACTGATTGAAGTCTGTCTTGTAAAAGAGAGGAGGTGCATGCTGTAACAGCTGCTGAATTATTCAGCTGGCTTGTAGACGGGTAATAAATTGCTGATGTTTTTATTGGTGTCTCAGCTAAGTATTATTTAACCTTGCTTTAAACTGCTTACTTCCATGCTGAGTGCCTTTTAACTCACATCCATTTCCCTGTGCCTTTCAAATATTGATGGTGAATATTGGAGGGTTGACTGAGTGCCAGCATGGGGCCCCTGGTCCTGGCTCCCAGAGCAGCCTTCTGGACGCACACACAAACACACACTCGAATGCTCAAAGTAAGAGGGATGGAGTGCCAGCTTCTAGCACTTAGTGTTCCCTCCGTCTCTTAAAGTTTGGGTGTGCAAATGATTCATGTTCTGTTAATCCAGGAACGTGAGTATGAGAGGAGTAAATAGATGCTGGTTGTGTTTTTTGAAGCCTTTAAAAAAGCAGGTGGTTGTTTAGCCCACAGGCTGACAGATTCCTACACAGCTTCATGTTCCTTAAGAGAATTGCTCAACTCACTGACGGCATAGGAGAGCTGTGGTGCTGCAGTATGAAATGCACTCGTTTACCTGAAGTAAAATATTCCCTCTGCGTTAAGTGTCGGTCGAATCAGACTTTGCTTTGCTCGTTGCTGTTCATGTCGAATGGGAAATATTTCTTTTACTTAGTTTTCAACTCATCACACACTACTAACGCTGTGTGACTGAGTGTGTCCAGCCCTGCATCTCATGCATTAGCCGCATTGAGCAGTGGATTGTTAGTCATAACTTCTACTCTCCTCAGCACAGATCTAGGGCTTATGCCACCCTGGCCTGGTATGGAAATAGCACTGAGGGGGATTGCTGTCCGATCCTGACAGTAATAGATGTGTGAATGTGCTAATATCATCTGGGGTTTAACTGATCAGCCCCATGTTTAGCGCACGGCTTCGCCTTGCCTTTTCCCTCCGACCCACTCGGTGTCTGTCTCTCTCCTTGTCTACCTACAGCAACAGCAGCTCCAGGCGCAGCACCTCTCCCATGCAGCTCACGGGCCTCCAGTCCAGCTGCCACCACACCCCTCGGGCCTGCAGCCGCCTGGCATCCCCCCTGTGACGGGCTCTGGATCAGGCCTGCTGGCGCTCGGTGCCCTGGGCAGCCAAGCCCACCTCCCAGTGAAGGACGAGAAAAACCATCATGATCTCGAACACAGAGGTGAGGAGTTAAACTCAGACATATGGCTTTCCAATTAGGCGTTAGCTGCTTAACCAGTTTGTTTAGAAGAACTTAAAAGTGCATTAATTTTAACATCATCACATAGATGTTAAACAGGGAAAAACCACTTTAGAGCAGAGTGCTTCTCACTCTCTAGAGCAGAATCCTGGGGCCCTTAGGTGAGGAGCACATCCTGTCTGTTCACATTCTGTCTGGGTAATGAGCTGGTACATTCCCAGCCCATGACTGTATAAGCTATTCAACAGCTCTAACACACGGTGATAAGAGAGGCCTTGTGCCCCGCAGTTGATTCTCACACGTTCAGCCAGAAGCATCTGTTATGATATGCTAACTGACTTGTTTTTCTCTTCTTGCTCCACTTGGTTTCATCATCGCCTCGGCCACCATTGTTATGTCTGCCTACGCAGAGAACACGGTGAGTGTCCGAACCCGCAACTACATCTGTTATTTTTTTGTTTGTTTGTTTGTTTTGTTTTTTTTTGCAAGGCCTGTTGGTTTTATAACTCATCACATTTTTGTCTCCACTGCAAATGTCAAATAAAAATTCTTGCTAACCACATGCTGCCATGATATTTTCGTGGCCCGTTTTGAATCTGCTTTCAGTAAAATTATTAATTAGAAAGGAATTTTGAAATATAAGTCTTGTGTGTTTAATCCAGAAGGGAAATGACTGGTATCATGCTGGAGAGATTAGAGGCCTTGTAATTTCATCACATTTAAGGAAAGACTTGGACTTCCCCTTCTTAAAGGATTTGTTTGATCCTTTCTACTGTCTCCCTTGTTTACCATCTCACTCTTTCTCCTCCTCGGAATGTGGTGAATATTTATGAACAAAAATGGAGGATTGGAGGTTTTGTTTTCTTTCTCCCCACCCCGTCTGGCTGGAACTGCTAAAGCATTTTATTTGAATGGCTGCGATCTCTGATGGCTTGTGATGGGACTGTGAGATTGTGTTTCTGTAGGCCGGGCCAGCTGAATGGGTGCAGTCATGTCTGAAGAAATGGAACTCCTGGGGCGATTAGCAGGCCTGTTTTGTTTCTGTGCTCTTGTCCCAGGTCATCTGATAGCAGAGTGGTGACTTTGGTTAATGAGTCACGCTAAGCATCTCTTTAAAAGTCAGCCATTATGCAGACAGTGGCTCTTTGCCCGGACTGCTAGTCCATCGGCCATTGTCCACCTCTCTGGGCTGCTGCTGACTTAGTCCATGTTGTTGCTTCGCTCCTCAGAGGAAGGGACGGAGAGAATCGGGAGAACTTGGCAGGTTACAGGCAAATGGCAAACTCCTGTGAAAGCCGCTGGACACCTGCCTAGTTCCTCCCATTCTGCTGGCGGCTAGAGTGAGCTGTCCCAGCTTGTGTGGGCAGGCAGGCTCCATGAAGAAGCACCAGTCAGTCCCACGCTGCCGTGCCCACTGGCAGGATATAGATTCTCTTGCTTTATCAGAGCTCAAAGCAGGAGCTGACATGGTGCCTAAGCGCGCTGCAGCAATCAATGCCCAATGCCCACAACATACACTTTCTCTCCCCCTCTCTCGCTGTCTCTCTCTCTCATTCTCTCTGTCTCTCCTCCCCTCTCTCTCTCTCATGCTTAGCCTGACTGACTCCAGAGAAAAGGCCCTCTGTTCAGCCACAACACACTGCTCATGTCCCTGTGAGGCTGTTTGTTGTCCAGTTATGAGGAGGAGGGAGCCCAGCTCGGAAAACAAGCCCTCCTCCTTTCAGTTCAGATAACGGCCCATTCTGTTGTGTGGCCAGGGACAGGCTTGTGTGTGAGATTGGGCTTGGCTGGTGTCAGGGTACTGTTTGGAGCTGGCCCTACAGCTGCATTTTAAGAGTCTGCCGCATCCATAGTTTTGTGAATGAGGCGTTTTTAGTGTTTGGATTGGCACAGTGTGTTCTCTGTGAATTTGTGATGGATGAATGACTCACTGCTCTCTTTTACATTGGAAGAGGAAATGTTAATAAAGTGTTTGGTTTTCTCTTTGCAGAATAACTCTATATCCCCGTCAGAAAGCTTACGCACAGCCAGTGAGAAGCACCGCAGCTCCTCTGACTACAGTTTGGACTCAAAGAAACGCAAAGTGGAAGAGAAGGACAGCATGAGCAGATATGTGAGTCTTTAAAAGGCATTTTAGGAAACACTCTTGGGTATTCCATAATTCCTCCGGTGGTCAGAGACATTTTTTCAAAGGCTTCATATAAAAGAAGATTTGCTGCGGTGACTAATTTGCCAATTATCTTTACAGGACAGTGACGGAGAGAAAAGTGATGACCTGGTGGTAGATGTGTCTAATGAGGTGAGCGGTGTAGCATGAAATCATAGATGGCATATTGACATATGTTGAGATGAAGCTGTTGCATCAATGTGAAACTCTATTGCTGTGTTTCTCCAGGACCCTGCCACTCCGCGCGCAAGCCCAGCCCACTCGCCACCTGAAAATGGCATTGATAAGCCCCGCCCTCCAAAGAAGGACACACCCAACAGCCCTGCATCGGTGGCGTCCTCTGGAAGCACCCCATCCTCCAAGGCCAAGGAGCTCAGTCATGTAAGACACCAAGAGAGTTAGCAACAAACTAGGGCAGATAGGGGTTTAAATGAGAATTGCTGAGAGAGCAAAGGGATATGTGCAAATAAATCTAGGACGTTTTCTGCAGTGGATTAGGAATGGCTGTCGGTGCTTTAAGTGCATGACTAAATGTCAGGGATAATATTGTCCTGCATCAGGATCAGTTAGGTCTTCTCTGTTAATAGCGCAATGTATTTAACTATTCCAGGATTTTTTTCCCTCTGCTTCACCAAAAGATTAAAGCCAAAGCAGTAAGGGGATAAAAACGGCCCCATCTCCATTGTGGCCATAATAGGTTTTAGAATAAATAGCAGTTTATGGCTCTGCAGGACTATGAGGGTTGTCAGAATTAGATTGGATTAAGTTCAGTTTGCTCTCAAATTGTCAGTCTGCACAGTGCCTGGTTTCCGGGATTGTGAATGTGCTCGCTCTCTCATTCCCTTTGCAGAATGACAAATCCTCCACGCCTGGCCTAAAGTCCAACACCCCCACCCCCCGCAACGATGCCCCCACCCCTGGCACCAGCTCCACTCCCGGGCTCAGACCCATCCTGGGCAAACCACCAGGCATGGAGGCTCTTGGTTGGTACCATTCTCTTTCCTCTATGGCAACTGAGATAATCTTTTTCCATTCTTTTCTAATGTACTGTTATGTTAACATACCAATACCCTTCTCCTGTCTTTGTCTGTAGCAGCCCCAGCTTTGCGTACCCCTCTGTCCATCGCAGGCTCTTACCCTACCCCCTTTGCCATGATGGGCCATCATGAAATGAATGGAGGCCTGACTAGTCCTGGTGTGTATGCTGGTCTGCACATCTCCCCTCAGATGAGCGCTGCAGCAGCTGCAGCCTATGGACGCTCCCCAATGGTAAAACCCTGCCTGCCCCCTCATTTAACTATATTTGGGATCACCTAGAAACACTGCACATAGAGTGCCACGTGGATTTTGCTGCGATGACTGCTCAATAACAAATCAATTATTCAAATCTGCCTTGTCGTCTTTCAGGGTTTTGATCCTCACACCCACATGAGAGCTCCAGGCCTTCCAGCCAGCCTCACATCCATTTCTGGCGGCAAACCGTAAGTGTGTCACCAAAGGTGCTATGCTCATACATTTTTAAAAACAGTATAGATGTAAGACAACTCACACAGCTCCATCTTTTCCTACAGAGCTTACTCCTTCCACGTCAGCGCAGACGGTCAGATGCAGCCTGTGCCCTTCCCACCCGATGCCCTGATTGGCCCTGGTATTCCTCGCCACGCACGTCAGATCAACACACTGAGCCACGGAGAGGTGGTGTGCGCTGTTACAATTAGCAACCCCACGCGCCACGTCTACACTGGTGGCAAAGGCTGTGTCAAAATCTGGGACATTAGCCAACCCGGCAGCAAAAGTCCCGTGTCCCAACTGGACTGTCTGGTGAGGAGGCTGCTGATGCACATTTGACTCTTAACTTTTTTGCCCTTAGTTGTTTTTGTGCAGCAGTTTTAAAGGTTACCACAACACCATTCCATTAACAGTGGGAAAAGCCTTTGTTATACATGAGGACCACAACAGGCACACATCCCACTGACAGTTTGACAGCAAATGTACTGGTTGTGTACCAGTACATTGCAGCTCATGCTTTTACTCAGTGTTTGTGTTAAATAGAAGAAAATTTTGGCACCAACCAAGGAGGAATATGATAAACATCACAAAACAATTCCTAAAAAATTACACTTGAAATGTTAAACTAACCAAATAAATGCAATGAAATAAAAACTTAGTCCAGGTTTGAGAATACCCTTCTGTTGGTTTATTATGACAGAAGGATTTTCATCCTCTTTCCCATGACTTCTTCCTAAATCTATCTCTAGCTCCACTGCCCTGAACATGAATTGATTCGCTTTGTCCTCTGTGCATCAGAACAGGGATAACTACATCCGCTCCTGTAAGCTACTGCCTGATGGCCGCACATTGATTGTCGGAGGCGAGGCCAGCACATTGACCATCTGGGATCTGGCCTCTCAGACACCGCGCATCAAGGCTGAGCTCACCTCCTCGGCCCCGGCATGCTACGCCCTGGCCATCAGCCCCGACGCCAAAGTCTGCTTCTCCTGCTGCAGTGATGGGAACATTGCCGTGTGGGACCTGCACAACCAGACTCTTGTTAGGTGGGAAGAAAAGACAGAATTTGCTGTGTGTGTGTGTGTGTGTGTAATTTTAAAAGAGGGTGTCAATAAATGTTTGTACGCCATCTGACTTTGATTGTAGGCAGTTCCAGGGTCATACGGATGGTGCTAGCTGTATTGACATATCTCATGATGGCACTAAGCTGTGGACGGGCGGTCTTGACAACACTGTTCGCTCCTGGGATCTGAGGGAGGGTCGACAGCTGCAGCAGCATGACTTCACTTCACAGGTACAACACAAAGGAATATCAGCAACACAGAAGAGATAGATAACACCCACACCCACAGACCTACTGTGGAGGGTGGTTTCCTCTTAGCCCCAGAGCTGTCAGTAATTACTGTCCTGTCCCGTTTCCAGATCTTCTCCTTGGGCTACTGTCCAACTGGAGAGTGGCTTGCTGTGGGCATGGAAAGCAGCAACGTGGAGGTGCTCCACCATTCAAAGCCTGACAAGTATCAGCTCCACCTGCACGAGAGCTGCGTCCTCTCTCTCAAGTTCGCCTACTGTGGTATGAACACACACACATAAAATGAGGGGGAGATAATGCTGACTGTGCTTAACCGCAGAAGGGCCTTAGTCTCACCTATTTTATTCAGTGCTAAAACCGCAGTGCCCTCTTTTATAGTCTGAATGTCTATTGTGTTCTCAAGGTTACAAACCTGGCAACTCTCATTTGTAGGTATTTTTCTCACCACTTCTTAATTCAAGGAGGCTTAATTGCATTGTTGTTTTCTTTGCAGGTAAATGGTTCGTAAGCACTGGGAAGGACAATCTGTTGAATGCTTGGAGGACTCCTTATGGCGCCAGCATATTCCAGGTATGCAGATCAATACACTCTGTCTGCAGCCAGTCCAAAAGTATGCACAGCTGTCTCTGGGAGGAAGGGCACAGCGACCGCTGCCTGACAGGACTCTCCTATCAGTGAAAACCGAACCTGAATTATTGACCTGACAAAGAAGTCTTTTTGAGGGGCATCAGGCCAGAACTTGATGTCACTGCAATCTAATCTTGCCCTGTAGTCAGCTAATCTTCTCCACTTAACTTAAAATGTAGTTGAGCATGTTAACTTCCTCCCAGACTAAAATGTTTTTTTGTTTTTTGTTTTTTTTTTCATCCTCTTTTCTCCGAACAGTCCAAGGAATCCTCATCTGTCCTGAGCTGTGACATCTCGACGGACGACAAGTACATTGTGACAGGCTCTGGTGATAAGAAGGCCACTGTATATGAAGTGATCTACTAGAGCAGACGGCTTTGGATCGGAGCACGTTCATGCTCATGAACAACAGACTCTTCCTCCATCTACCTTCCCTCACACAGACAGCATGGATGTTGCCTGCAGCCCCGGGATGGATGGGCAGGAAGTTTGGCAGTGCCAGACTGAAATGGACGTTGGTGCTGTTGTGGCCCTGGATGCCGTGTCCTTCGGCTCTGCCCTTCCTCACTCATACAGCTAACACTTGTACAGTGAGTGCAGTTCCCCAAGGCACTAAGAAGAAAATAATGTCTTGCTGTTTTTCTGTTTGTTGGATATTTCTTTTTTATTCGTCCTTTTTAATGTGGAGATAAAGTTCCATGACACAACTAGAAGCGGCGCTTCACTTTGGAGCTTCTCCTTGGAGGTCCTGTGAAAAGTGTACATAATGGAGTAATAAAAGGCCTTTTATAGATTTATATTTTGGTGTCCAGTTACGCTTGTGATGGTTCTTTCTTGTTCTCTCCGTGATTTTCTGTCCCCTCTGGGGATGGAAATTAGATTAGGACTTTGTAAGAGGATATTCTATTTCAGTTTTTCCCTCCTCTGCTTTTTTTCATGTTCGTTGTCCAGAATGACCTTTTCGGAAATCTAATTTGGATTTTTTTTTTTCTCCCTGACAACGGCTTTTTTTTTCTTCGCTGTTTGCTGTAACACAGAACACAGACGTTTGTCCAATGGATTTTAGCTGTGGAGAATTCTGGAAATGCCCTTTTTTCAGACGGGAAGAAGGAGAAAATCATGGTTTCCAATTACTTCTACCCTTTGGCCCTGATCAGCAGAAATTCAGCTTTGAAATGAAGACCTATCCCTGAACACTGGCTGCTTTCAGTAACATTGAAATGGATAATTATCAACTGGAGGACTGATGGGTTTTATGGAGAAGCAGCTGTGACTTGAGTTCAGTCTGGTGACTTGACTATTACATGAATCTTCATTTTTCCACTCAGCAAAGTTTAGTCATCAGTCTGTTAAGAGTTAATTATTGCCTCTCTTGTTTGACTCTCTGTGACTGACATGCAAGACTTACATGGTTACTTATAAGGGTGGCGGGCAAAGCCATTACCACATTTGACATTTTGGGTATGCTCTGTTTGCTTTCTTCAGTAATTCATAATATTCCACCACAGTCTTCTCATAGACAAGACTGGTCTCTGCAGAAACACACGTTAGACTGTGTAGCATACACGTGTCATCATCCCTGAGGATTGTACAGTTGACAGTTGTTGATAAATCAATAAACTGTTTTTATATAAAATCATCTTGACTGAATTTCTATAGTGCTGGTGCCCTACTGCTGTCAAAGTAAGTTTGACATGTTGGAAATTATGCTTTTGCATTTTGTGAAGATGGAGATGAAAAGATCAACACTGCTCTCATGTCTGTACCAAAAGGAAGCAGCTTGTTGGGCTCTGTTCAGTCGCAACACCAGCACACCAGCAACTCACAAATGATATCTCCTTAGTGACTGTCAAGTATTATTACCAATGTTTTTTGGCTTGGTGTAGTAATTCCCTGCTGTCTCTGCTGGCTGGCTGGTAAACATTAAGGGGATGACAAAGTTTCTGTGCCTGACCAAGAAATACTCTGACAAATAAGTGTTGCTGTAAAATCACAATGTGTTGTTTTTTTACACTTTGGTTTTTGTCCAGGTAAAACAAACAACAATAATGTGTTTAGTGGTGTTCTTCAGAGGTGATAGTAAGTGGACTTTGTTACCTTCGGATAGAGCCAAGCCAGCTGTTTCCCCCCCTTATACTAAGCTATGCTAGCTGGCTGTCATCTGCAGCTTCATATTTACTATACAGATATGACAGCAGGGTTGATCGTCTCATCTAACTCTTGACAGGAAAGCAAATAAGCACATTTCCCAAAGGTCAAGCTATTTCTTTCAGTTAGGCGGTTTTAGACTCGTACCTAAAGCAGCAACTGCTGTTGAATGCACCAGTAACTGGCTCGTGCCGGCCTGGCTCTACTCTTCTCGTCTGAAAACCAGAAATTGTGTCCTTAAAGTCTTCACTGCCCTGTGCGCTGCTAGTGAGGGCTCTCCCTTGCTCTAAGTCTGCATCTGCAGTACTTTCAGACTTACTCACAGGCTCTCCTTGACAGTAAATGGACGTCCATCAGTAAATGGCTATAAATGCATCCAGATAGGAGTTGACATCTGTCTCAGACATGAGAGGAAGACATTCTGGGTACTGTTAGAGAGGCTGCTAGGGGCCTCAGGCAGTGGCTTGAACTCAGGAAAAGACTGAGCTTGCATTAATATTTGAGTGATCGACTTGGTACTGCATTGAAAGTTATGGTGTACTTACTTACTGGTCACTGTCATCACCCACCTCATTTAAGGTTGTGTCTTTGTACGGTGTTAGCACTGACACTGCACAGCCATCTCAATGAGGCAGAGATTTTATGCAGCACCACTTCTGAAATATGACGCAAACACTGCTCTTGAGTTCTTGAGTAGTCTTTTGGTAGTTGAGTAGTTTTGGGCAGGATGAGGTGAATGGCTCAGTCCTTCCACTCCAGAGCAAGGCTCTTCTAGGACTCTGTGTGTGACGCTGTGAGCCCTTCATATGGCTGCCTCTTCAGAGATGTTGTTGTTAGATTACAAAAGCAGGGCCGGATGCTTTCAGCATGGAGCCAGCCGCCATGCTCCGCTCTCACAGGCTCATTTGTTAAAGGCTATAGTCTTTCTTTTCCCACGTCGCTGAAGTGTGTACTTCCTGTGTGCATTTGTAGCTTAAGCTCCTTGCTCAAGTAGAATTTTCTTCCTCACTTAATCAAACAGTAGAATATCTGCAGATGAAAGGTTGTACCACTGAGTGCCTATTGCTGGACACTGAGGGGTCATTGTCTCGCCTTCCACTGATCTACCTCTCAATGGAGGGCTTTCAGCAGGTTCTCATGCGAAAGCCCATGCTGGCCTGTTCTATTTAGTGGAAGGCTACAGTGCAGACTAAGAAACTAGAGTGGCCTAAGTGTTTTACAGCAGCTCTAAACATAAGAGAATAGTCCAATTCTCCACTTCAGCTCTAATTGTTAGAGCCAAGACCCTACAGAGAATCAAAGGGGGTCTGTAATGCCAATATGTGGGATTGCACATGCAAACCACTGTGAATGTTTTTTTTTTTGTTTTGTTTTTTTTTTTTAGTTTTAGCTGCCAGGCATTGATCACAGTCCACCAGGATTTTGGCTGCTTCTTTTAGCTGGCATTCTGTTTTTCTGCCTTCCCCCATCCATCACACAGAGAATCAGGGCTTTTTTTCCAACAGCGTGGAACTGGCACCGTGCTGAAATGCAGAATAATAATCCCCTAATCACCTGAGTATTGCCAGTCCTAGGTTTTATCTGCAATGGATGTGAAAGCCCCCAGTGCCTAGTGATTACAGCATTTGATCTGGGTAATAATGTCTTCACTGTTGCCCTGCCTAGGGCCCGAAGGCAGTGCAGCTCTAATCCACAGTGCATTCTAGTGGAATCGCATTACACAAAGACCACCAGGGTTCTCCTCTAGAGGGGAGGGGTGGGGGTGGGGGGGGTTAAAGAAGGAGGTTGCCATGGAAACAAGCTTCTCTCTTTCTTTCTCTCTCTCTCTCTGCTTCTCTCAGTCACACAGACACACATGCACATACATACACACACACACACACACTCTCTCCTGGGATATAGATAAGCAAAGGACAGGTTCTATGTTTACTTTCCATGGGCCCTCCAATCCCTGAGCAGGCTGAGCCCTGATAACACGAGGCCTGTACAGCCACCGACCACTGACAGCAGATAAGCACCCCAGCAGAGCAGAGCAGTCATCACCCTCCAACCAGGATGAACAAACCTGAGAGACCCAGATTCATTTGGATTAGGCTGGATTGCTGCTGCTGCTGCTGCCACCGCCACCACCTCTGCTGCTGCTTTTGCTGCCGCTGCTGTGTTCAGACTACTGATGTTGGCTTTAGGACTTTCTACATGAGAACTTGATGGTGCACTTCACCATGTGGAGTCTCAGAGCTTAGTCAGAGGACACAGCCTCGGTAATGGACTGGATGCTATTTTAGATATTGAGGTCAAGGGACTGTCTGCACTGGGCAGGTTTGTGTCACCGCAGCTGGAGGAAAACCTAAATTCCTCCTGATGTGTCCTGAGGAGCAGAGAACCACACATTATCAGTATGTTGTTTCACCATCTTCTCACATGTGTCCTTTTCGTAATGGCTGTTTTCCACTGAAACGCAGAAGGAATTGTCGGGACATTCCCTTGTATTTGTTCCAAGTATCCACTAAAATCCAGTAATTCAATACCCAGAGTAATTAGATTTGTATGATACTAATGCCCTGAGAAGGGCCCAACATGGTCTTTGATGTTGAGATCAAAACAACTAGAAGTACTTCTTTATTATGTGCATTATGCTAACATACTAATTATATTTCCACACACATTCTTTAATTAAGGCACAGCTGGAGGTGTATACGCTACATGACTAATTACAGAGGAAATGCTGGTATTGAGGTAAAGTGGTGGGAGCTCAATTTCCCTTTGTCCCCTTCTCCTGCCTGTGTTTACTTCTAAGATATCCATTAGTTTTTTATAAAGCTGATTAACAACTCGATCGCATACCACAAAGTTAAAAAGGGAGACTGTCCACTCAGTATCAAGGGTTTGTGGGCCTATATTTCCTGCATTGTTAATATGGATTTATCTCAGTTTATGTCAATAATTATTGTTTGAATTAAATCAACACTATGTCATAGATACAGTTTAGGACCATTATATTACTTACTGCACATGTGACTCTTCACTTCTTCAGCCTCATGATGGTTTCTGTCTGTTGTTATTGTTGGATAAGATGGATATAACATGTCCATGTAATGTGGGACATATTTATGAAATATTACGCAGTGGTCTCTCCAGCTTTATTGATAAACTCATGGAAAACACGGACTCGTCAGTCTTTTCTACTTCAAGGATGAGTCTGGTTTGTTCTCTATTTTTCTTAATGTAAGGAAATTCCATGAAAAAAACAAAACTAACAGCGTGTTGGTCAATTGTTCATAACTCTCTGATTTCCCTACCTCTACCCTTACATCTTTAAAAGCAAATCACGAATGTATCATTTTATTTATTTATTTATTTTTAATGTCAAATGAATTCAGCCACTGTGGAATACAGCAAATGTCATTCAAAGACAAGTAAATAGTCCATTTGTTGGGGACAATTTCAGCCATGTATGTGGGATTGACTAAACTAAATTTTCTGAACAACAGTATGGCGCAGAGGAATAGGATATATCAGGCTATGATTACATGGGTAATACTTGTGAGGAGGAGAAATTCTCAGTTTAATTTTGGTCTTTTCATGTGATTTGTTGACAATAAAACAAAGATTACCAGCCTTATCCTTTATGCTCACTACACTTAAAGGTAATATTGCATTTGTAATCTAAGTTTTTTTTTTTAGTCCTTGTTTGCAAATATCTTTCAACTTGTATATAACCACAGTCCTTTAATAGCTTCAATAAAGATGCTGTACTAATGTTTGGTGATGTTTGAGACAGGGTCATACTGTTTATAACAGCCAACTGCAAATGCATTAATGTAAATATTAATCTAATAGCTCAGGATTAGCTACCAATTAGCAAGACACATTATTATCTAAGAAAACAAAACTAAATATGTGTATATATCTTTTTTTCTAACCCAGTGCAGTTGTGCACCTGTAAAGGCCTCCTACTGGGTTATTTTTCTGGTTTTCTTAAGAAGGAGCAGCAGAACAATAGTTTCAGTTCAACACATCATTGGTTGGACTCTTTATATACAGTCTATGCTCCGGCTGGTAGCAGAGATTTCTGCATTCAACTCAATGTTGTTATTTGTCTGCCATATCTTGTAAACAGGCCACAACAAATCGTCCCGGTTTGGATTAGCCGTGTCTTGCTAACCGTTAGCTACACCTCACCTGCCTGCTTTGAGCCGGCGGCGGAAGTGGTTTATTAAGCTTTATTGTGACAAAAATAATGACCGCTATCAACACCATTAGCACACAGGGGAGCAGTGGGGAGGGGGATTTTACTACAGGGAAGATTTGAATTATTTCTGCGGGGGTTTTGGTGCTTTTTCTCCCCTCCCGTCGTTAAAAGTACCGCTGGGATACACCGACTTCAAGCTAACCGCAGATGCTCCTCTCACTGAAAAAGGAAACTACAAACCTTAACATCAAACATCCACTTCTCAAGTCTACAGCGGGTGAGTTTCTGTTATTAGTTCATGTGACAGCTGCTGCAGATGCATTTTAATCCAGCTCTGAAGAACTGAACATGTCGAGACTAATCTGAAATCAATCAACAGCCAAGTCAAGCTAACTCACTTAGCTAAGTCATGCTGATTTGACAGAGAGAGGTGAACCCCCATGACAGAAGTTTCCTTTATCAAGTAGATTAATACATCTGAGGACATCAGATACACTCTGTATTGAAAAATAATGTGGCTCAACTTTTCACTTAAACTGGTGTGAACTGATTTTCACTCTGACTATAATAATCATAATCTCAATATAACCCCATACGTCATGTTTGATGGATGGGGTTAAAAAGCACAAGTGCACCTCATTGTAAACAGTTGTGTGGCCTGCTCTCATTGACATAAATGAGCTGGACAAATTAAGAGACACCATCCAGTATAATGTGATACAGTCCAACAAAGGACATCTTGTAAAATGACCATACAGTTCAATGACACATCTCTATAACAATGTCGCAGCACCATTTTTTCCCCCTTATTTTCATCTGTACTATTGTAAATGTTGATTAGTGAATTCACATATATCTGTTTTTCAAATACAAAATAATACTTATGGGCCCTGAATTTCTGCTGTCAGATAAACAAGACAAAAGCAACCCTGATTAAAGATTGTACAAAGTGGTGAAAATGATCCATGTGCTGATAGACTACTTTAAATCATTACATTTGAAGAATTATTAATTAGCACAGTCTTCTTCAGGACACAGGATTCTCTGTCCTTGCTCATACAGCAGAGTAGATGGGGAAAGGCCATATTTTGTCCCCATTACCTGAGCACTGTGTCTCACATGTAACATGTCTCATACTCTAATAGGAAACACTAGACCTTTTGCTTTCCTCACAGCAGATGCTCTCATTTCACTGTTACTGTAGTACACGATAGTCATAACTGGAGAGGTGCAGAGAGCAGCCTGCGCTCTAAAAGGCATATACTTTGATTACAAGATTGCCCACCCTTATCTCTGGGCTTTTTGGAAAGCCCTTATACATATAAGTCATGAAGTGGCTGCATGATCTCTATGCTGGAGAGCTCAGCCCCGTCCAAATACTCTGTTGTGATGCTCAAGTGTTATTCTCAGCCACAGAGTTATGTGTTTGCTATCATTTAGTGAAGTGGACAGGCACACCTGCCTCAGGAATGAAACTCTTTTTTTTTTTTTTTTTTATTCTCTTTTCAGTCTGGAGTAACCTATTACATAGAATCCAATGGTCAGTCATTTATCCAGGGCTCTAACTGATGATTATTGTTTTCATAGATTAATCTGCTAATTATTCTCTTGGTTATTTGATGACCTGTTTGGTCTATACATGTCAGAAAATAGTGAAAAATGCCCATTATATTTTTTAACAATCCAATGAGATATATTCAGATCTGTGGTTTTGTTCAACCAGTGGCATAGAATCCAAAAATATTGAGGTTACTGTAATATATTACAAAGAAGAGCATCAACTCCTCAAATTTGAGAAGCTGAAACCAGGGACTGTTTGAGATTATTACTTGAATGATTGATCGATTTATTAAAATAGTTGCCAATAAATTTTCAACAATCAGTTTATTTTTGCAGCTCTAATATTTTGCTGAAATGTACTTTTTTCTTCTCCCTTATGGCGCCATTGGTTGAGTTAAACCACAGACATGCTTTTACTATCAAGACAGCTCTGTGTGGTATTTACTTTAAAAAACACATTTAAATAAAAACGGGTAAATTTTGACACCAGGCTAATGAGATTTGGTTGATGGAATTGTTAGTGAAGCTGGATTTTCTTGCCCCTGCTTCTGGTCTCTGGTGATTTTTTTTTTTTTTTTTCCCTGGTAAAACACTTTATTTCTATTCCTGTTTAGTTCATTGAAGCATCTGTCATTCCTAGTGCTCCCATTGTGCCTGACAAAAGCAGAGCCATGTTAGATTGAAAAGACAGAGGGGCAATCTTTCAAATGGATCTCTTTTCGAAAATATATTATGACATAATCATGTTTTCTCCCTAAAAGCCCAGGGGAGGCCTGTCTGTCAGATTGCAGTCCTCTCTTGGCTGCCTGGCCTGAACAGAAACAGCAGTTGTGTGTTAATAGAACCCAGAGGCACTCTGAAACCTTACCCATTCTGCTTTATGCTCTCAGCCAGGAGATTAAAGTCAGGGAAACATTACAGGAGGCTGGATAATTGCCCCTGTGTCTCCAGCAGACAAAAGGCAACGCTCCGGCAATTCCCTTGGTAAATTGTCAAGAGAGGCTCAAGGATCCTTCAAGGCTGCAGCAAATTGTACAGTGCTGTCTAACAAACTACCAATCTCTGGATATTATGAGGCTTCCATATATCCTTGGCCGTAATGACAGCTTGCACTGCTTTAATGGAGTGCAGGCACAAGATAGCTTTTGTGAGCTCACTTCCAATAGAAAAATCACTACCTTGGTTCCCAGTCTGTGCTTTTCATTTTTTTCTTTTGTTCCCATTTGTATTTTGATTTATTCTGCTATCGTTTTTATTTTCGTTTTTATTCAGAGCATGAGTGCTGGCTGCTGCCACCAACAGATGATTGCAACCTTTACTCCTGAGGGCCACTTGATCCCCCGACAGGAAAAAAAAAAAAATCTGCAAGCAGTTAATGAGTTGCCATCCATGCCTAGTGTTAAGGGTGTCTGCAAATTAACAGAGGCTTTTGTCAGGGCTCTCCTTTGCTCCCTCGCTCTTTTCTGCTCTTGCCACCACTTTCTCTGTCATGCCCCCCCCCCCACCCCACCCCCCCCCACCCCACCCCCAACCCCCACCCCCCCAATCTCGTGCTCCCTCCTGCTCTTCAATTTTCTCCCTCTACCTGCCTGCTTCACGCTCTAGTAGCTCCGTGGCGGGAGCAGCGCTGTCTGGCTTTGGCTCTGAGCAGCACTCATTGTCAGTGCGGTTCATGTTTAGAATTAGCCATTTAATGAGAACAAAAGAAATTAATTGGTGGTTTAAGCCTAATGAGACGTCTGTGAAATTAACGGGCCTCATCAATAGAAACAAATAAAATCCTTCAGCTTGTTGTTGGGGAGCATTATTCTGACAAAGCTTTTGACACAATGATGAATAGCAGGTCAGGAGAGACCATCTGTGCTTTTTTAAACCCCTGCAGGAGGGGGATGGAATGTGGTCTGGCTCGAAGAGATGGTGATAAAAGAGGGAGAGAGGGAAAGGGGGGAGGGATAGGAGAAAAGAGAGGAGAGAGGGAGAGAGGAAAAAAAGCTGAGAAAAAAACAAATTCACCCGCTTTATTCATCGCCCTTTAGCATGATGCTGCTGTCTAACCATGGTTACAAAGGAAATAAAAAACACGGGCATTAGCATGTGAAAGGCACTGGGTCTCTGACTATGCGTCCAGAAAGCCAAAGAGCTCTGATTTCGAGGGATATTTAACCTCCATTCAGACAGCAACAAAGGCCTGGCTGTCGCGCTGAGAGCAGCGGTTCAGCCTGATTGGGGCTCGGGTGGGGTGGGGGTGGGGGTGGGGGGGCAGGCAGGATCACAGACCTCATTTGTTCCCCCTCTTTCCTTTAGCCTGTCTCTATTCCCACTGAAGAGCAGCATTTCCTCTCTATACACTGCCATCACCCCCACCCCCACCCCCACCTCCTCTCTCAAAGTTGTAAATGTATGACCTGAGGAATAAATTGGATGGGAAGGAGGCGAGGAGGCAGCACAGAGAGGAGTAATACATCTCTATCATGTTCGGTGACCTTTATTTACTGCGCATTGAGCAACATCGTTGTCCGTGTTATGCATCTGCCTCGCTTCCTCTGCTTTTAATGGCCCGATGTGGAAGTTGCGGACGTGATGGAGGTGGTTATCTGCACTGTCTTCAGCCCAGCCAGCGGCTCAGCCCTACCCTTGCTCTCTGGCCACCCAGCAGGGCCGACCCAGCCCAGCCTGTTTGTGTATCATGGAGAAACTGTTTGCTTTCCTGCACTGATCAAATAAACAGGCCATGTCTTTGGGGGCGGGAGGTTGGAGGAGTGGTGTCTGTGTGTTGTTTAGCTCTCTCGGTGTAGATAAGGAATTGTTTGATGGGGTAGAGAGAAACGAGAGCGATTTAGGTCAGCTAATCTGATTTACACAGAGATGGTCTGGCCATTGCAGGGAGCAGTAATTACATAGAGGGATTAGAAGCCCCCCCAAAGCTCCCAACCTGCAGAGAGGAGAGAGGGGTGGAGGCTTAAAGGCCTGAGAACTGCTCGAGTATGTTGCGGCAACAACAACAGCTTGAGCAGTTCTTGGTGCAGATTAAAAATGGCTCAGATTGCGCTCGAAACAAAGGGGGAATTTGGCTAAAGTATTACTTAGCTTGTTTACATGCATTTACATCTGCTGCTTTTGATCCCACAATTATTAGAATTAGTTTTCTGTGGCCAAATGTCACAGTTGTGTCTGCCAGGGAATTCAACAGCACGAGCTGATGTCACCAGTGTAGTCATCCATCAGATCATTTTTCTCTAGGAACCCGTTACCAAAGTACACAGCATAAAATCACATGGTGTGTTTCCCTTACCCTGGTTCACCCTCTGTCATTGCTGCAGCTATTCTGCATTTGAGTGTGCTTTCTGCGATACATCATTTACAAATTGATCACTTTCAGCCTTGACATTCTGTTCACACAGCTATTTTTCCATGTTTCTGCTAGGTGTACAGAGCAGATATTCAGCGCTTCTCTCATTGCCATTTGTCTGCGTATTTAAAATGCACAGCTGAATAATTGCACTGCCAGAGCCATCACTTCATCCACAGGAATGACTTGCACGCTTGGCTGCTGTTTCTAAAGTGTGCTTGGCTAATCCACTCATTGCTTTGTGCATTCAGTGCTGTGAACCATAGGGCACCCGCTTGGATGCCCGTGCATAAATTACTGCCATGGAACATAAAGTGCTGGGAGGATTTTCCTTAACGATCGCCAACGCTTTAAACGCTTCTGCTTCAACAGTCGATACTGCTCAGCCCATTCAATTATTCAGCGGCCCGTCCCTCATTAACAAAATCCTGACCTTGACATGTCTGCCCTGTTTCTCTCCCCTGACAGACTCAGCTCTCCAAACGACTTTGTTTGCTCTGATATTGGCTGGGAAATCCATGCATATTGATAAGTTGTTTGCAGTGTAATTGAAAATGTCAGTTATGAGGCCCATGTAGACAAAGGTCGGCCCCAAGAATAAAAGCTGACAGGCTGCTATATATGGAGCATATATATATATATATATATATATATATATATATATATATATATATATATATATATATATATATATAGTATAGGGATGAAGGAGAGTATTAGTAGTAGAAGTTGAACAAATTCTGACTTATAAACTTATATTATCCTTATTACATGTATGCTCACTGTGTGCCAAAAGGACCTGTATAAACTGAGATCCATTTAAGATGTTTTAATCCTGAGGTAATTACATGACTCCACTCTCCGTTTTCATATAGTTTTATGGATTGGTTTGTGGTCACTTGATTGAAATTCTAATCTGTTTCCAAAGGTCAAATTGTTCATCATTCATATCTCAGGATCTGGGTAAACATCCACAGCTCAAACATTCGATAAAACTTATGAATATGCTCATCAAATTCGTAACCCACCATCTCTTGAGGTGTAACAAGTGTCCTTTGGGTGCTGTCTTATCTCAGAGAAGTGTTGTACCTTGTGCATTAGTTGACGTGATGTGTCAATCAAAACGCGCCATGCCCTGCATCTCTGAGCACATCCCGCTCATAATCAGACTGTCTTAATCTGCTCCACAGGGTGGGATCTGAGGTTAAAGTGCTCGCCACTATTTCTACATAAACAAAGATTTGAACCTCAATCCCCAGGAGCCTCTGCTGGCCGACAGGCCCCCACCCTGCCAGATCCCATCCTCCCCGCAGGCAGAGTGGTGACTGCCTGCTGGTTCTTTAATCGATTGCTAATGGGTTCAATTCCATCGTTGAGGAGCTGCTTGGAACCTGGCCCTGAGACTGAATGAAGTGGAAATACCATTTGCGGCTTTATGAGCCGTTATACTGCAGCGAGAGACCTCTATTCGGCATGCTTCATAGCGCTGCAGAGTTTTGCACCACCACTTGATGGTTTTTCTTATGCTGGCTCCTACTGCTTTCGTCTCAGTGCTTTCCATTTACACTGTGCCCTAAAGCATTTACATCCATTCAATCTACAACAAAATAGCTTTGCTTTGCTGCATTTTTCACAAGACCTGATGTAGGGTAGGGTAATTACCATAGTATATCTCTCTTGTACACATGAGAGCACAACAGATTCATTCCATCTTTAAGCTGTGATATTATTCATCAGTTTTTATCAATAGCATGTACCTATGACTCTGTAACTCAGAGGCGTCTGGGATCACTGTGTCTTATTACCCACAACAATGAGCGTGCAGTTCAGAGAGTATGAAATATGCGAGTAGAGCATAAGTTATGAAACTGCAGTTGTTTTTTTTATTGCAGAAACATGTTCCCACTGTCTGACGAAGTTGCAGAGGGAGAGGTTGTGCCTCGTACTCAGCTCTCCCTGGTTTACAGATCTGACCAAATTTCTGCAGTGCTCTTATGAGCTTGCTCTGGCTGAAATGCAAAGCTAAGCAGCCAGCACTGCTCTACATTTCACAGCCAGTCCCAGCAGACATGTGCTCTTTGAAGCATTTCTGGGCCAGGGATACAAGTCTTGTTTGTTCAGTACTTCTGGAGAGAGAGGGAAAAAAAGGAGAAAAATGTAAGCTATTTTTTTCTTTCACTATGGCAGAGAGTAACATTCCTTGACGTCTCAACAGAAAGCCTTGTATTACAGCACTTGCTGCCAGATGCCTTGATAGAATCACCCATGTCAAACAGGAAGAGAAATAAACGCTTCATTGAACTACAGCTTAGCTTAGTGATGGTGGGAGGGAGGAATGACGAGGGAGAGAAAGGGAGGGGAGAGCAGGCTGCTATGTGGGTGTCAGTTCACTAGGGGAGGGTTATTCTCAACCCTCGGTATAAGCACTTTCTTAGATGTGATGTGAATAATTAGTGTGCCTGGCCTAGATAGCCTCATCAATGGACATCTAATCTTCTGAGGAGTACGAAAAAGAAAGCTGTAATCAAGAAAACCGACCATTTTGGTAGCCGACCTGGTGCCAGCAGTTGCAGCAGGGCACAAAGCACATGTTTGTGTTTGTTCTTTCTGGCTCATCTTCCAGCGCCAAGTAGAGTATGACAGGATTTACATGCAGGCTCCTAATCTCTGTAAGCGAACCTGTTTCGGGATGTAATTCACATGGTATGTCTTTTGATTCGGATTAGTCTGGGCAATCCTCTTACCCGTGGCTCAGTATAACTTATCACTGACAAGGCCGTCTCGTGGAGCAGTGCAAATCCTCATATCCACCCCTCCCAGACTTCCAACTCTTAATTCTAATCTGTCCAAATCTGATCTGAGACTTTAACTTCCAAATACCTCTTGAAAGCCAGAGCTCAAGCTGAAGTTCATGCAAGGGCTTTGGATTACATAAATTGAGGTTAGGGATTTCCAATATGGCCTTATGTTAGAGAATAGAGCAGGATTTGGATGTAGGTTGTGATGGAAAATCTTGTGCATTTTATCATTTTGCCTCTTTAATGTTGAATCTTAAATTAAGGGATCATTACTCATATCCTACCCAGTTTCTTTTAGTAATTGATATTGTGCCCTTTGTATGAATTTACATAAAATAAGACCTATTCTTTAACCTAAAGTATTCCATATATAGTCCATCTTATGTTAATGCAGTTGAGTTATATTTAGGAAATGAAATTCCTGGATATAAAAAGTTTTCTAAACACTGCAGCTCATACTTTACTTGATGATGTGCTTTGACATGAAAATGCCATAAAATATTTAAATGTATGAGTCACATTCCTGATCCTTTAAGGTTCTTTATAATTCAATAAACAGGATTTAAAGTAGAGCAGGCATGCTCCACTTTTTCTGCCTCTGCCGGAAGGCCACAAACGGGCTCTTATTAAACGTTGTAAGATTATGCCTTAATCTCACTGAACACATGTTGGGTGGAATAAAAGCAATTTTATTTCTGAAACAGAACTCCACACAGCTCTCCCTCTCTATAATCTTATCACGGCTTCTGCTACAGAATGAAAAGTCTTGTTGGCGTGCCAAAGCGGCCGTGTGTTTTGAGGAGGCTTACAGATCAAGGCCCTAATTGAGAGGTGTAACCCATTAATGTACCTGTGCCCAACTTGGACTGCACCTACAGCCCAAAGGCAAACTTGGTTCCCTGTTGGAGAGGATTTGGGGGCCATGTTCTCTGCTCTTGGTGAGACAGTGGTGTGAAGATGACGATAAGCCAAAGCTCTAAATCCCAGACTCAGCTGTCTTATCTGGAGCTGCTGGGCCGTGTGGTATGCTTTAATGGAGGCGGCTCACTGTCTGAGCTTTAGCTACAATCGCATTAAGTTTCCCCTTCACCTCAACTAGGCTTGTTTGTTGTCAGTTTTTGATTGAATCTTGTGAATTAAGGTTTCATCTCGCTTAAAGTCACCCCACAGTTTAATTCTTCTGACTACTGTGTTCCCAGCGAGGAACAGTCTCATTTCATCTGTTATCATGGGAGAGAATGACAAGTACCCTACAGCTAATAATACACTAATACGCTGAAAAATAATCAAACTTTTAATCTGGCGGAAAACAAAAGATTTGCCTTTTCACCCTCTTTGTCAGCTGCGAAGGAGCAAAAGAAATAATCACACTTTTTATACTCATGGAACAAAGTGATGTTTTACTTCAAAGAAAACATCACTTCTCTAAACGTTTAATGGCAGGAAAAAATGGATATTTAACAAAATTTCTGGAAAACAAGGCATTTGCTTTTGCATTTTGCATTTCCTTACTCACATATTTTCCTTTCACCTGCTACTGAGAGATTTTGTTGTGAAGAAAGAAAGTCTGAGACAGTGTGTTTATGCAGTCAGTCACCTGATGTATTCATGTCACCTGTCCACCTAGAACTAGAAAAAAATTATTGTCCATCACAAGCCAATAAAAAGTCTGTCTTTATTGTAGCTCACTAGTAAAAAAAAAAAAAAACAGTACACACACACACACACACACACATACACACACAGTAAAAATGTACACACAGAGCCACAAATAAAAATATTCACAGTGTGGCTGTACGGGGAGTAGTAAAGTCATCCACCTTAATTCAGGTCTCTACTGTGGCTTTGAGAGGACGGTGGTGATGGGATCTCTAAAGTGAGCCTGCCTACAGATTACTGTCAATATATGGCAGCCATTTTTAATTAGAAGTGTTCTTTATAGTCAAACGCTGTCCCAACAAACAAGGAAAACTGAAACAGATGTTCCACAACTGTGCCTAATGAGTTCGTCAGATGTGTTGTCTGTTTCAATCTGCCACACGTCAAATATTATCAAATTTCATTACCATAATATGTTACTGTTTTCACCTGTCCTCATTTAGAGGAGAAGAATCACAGTAAAGGCAGAAAAGGTGCTCATATCTTCAACCTATTAAATTAATGGGGCATGATTTTATCAGCCAAAACAATATGGGGAGTCAGGCTGATTTGATTAAACGATTAGTTAATTGATAGATGCTTTGATAATTGATTAATTGTGTAAGTCTCTGATGACAGAAGAACGTCAAACACGTTCCAGCTTCTCGAATGTGACGATCTGCTGCTTTTCTCTGTTTTTATATAATCCTAAATTAAATATCTTTGTTTTGCACTGTTGATCAGACAAGACGTCTAAAAACTCCACTTTGCATTTTCCACTAGCTTCAGGATATTCTGTGTACTGGTTCACTTGGCAGCCCCTCACTGTCATAAAGTCATAGACACAGTAGAGGCAGGTTGGATTGACCTTGTTCCAAAGTGATAGACTGGTCTGGCAGTACCTTTGGCATCGCTGTGCTTTTGCTATTATCTCCTCTCTGTTTATCCCAGCACCCCCACCTATCCACCCACAAACACACGCACACGTGCACGCAGCACACCCATACCCCCAGTGAGTCCCAGTCTGTTTACTCAGGTGCCTGCTCGCTCAGTGCAGTGATGAACTCCTGTGCAGACTTTAACACTCCGCTGCCTCTCAGGCAAATGCCAAAACAAATCTTGTCATAATTAGCAGTAATCCTGCTCATTACCGTCTGCTTAATTATCCTATTAATAGCACTTCCTGGGAGAGCTTGTTTGCTACGCAGGCAAATGTTTGTTCCTAAATTAGCAGACAAGAAGACAGCTCCATTGTTCAAACAGCAGCTTTGTCAAAGCAGAACAGGCAGGATTAACAGCAGACAGAACGGGCCACAAGCTCATCTCTGCTTGGCGCTGACAGGCAGGGAGGAGGCAGCCTGGGCCAACAACAGCACTCTTATCCTGCAAGCTGCTGCGTAATCTACATAGTCAAGCACACACAATCAGCATGAGCAACTTGTCATATCAGAGCTTGCAGTGTACTACAAAATAAGCATGAGTGACAAGAGTAAAACAAGCTACAGGTGCACTAGGATTAACGGTAATTGTGCAGTTAATGCACAGGTTTTTTAATGTGTCTGATGTTTAGTTTTTCATTGCTGTGAATGGAGATAAATCCACTGTGTTGTTCCTAATAGGATCCAGTCAGATTCCTCCGACCTGAGAGCCAAGAGCATTACAGGAGCACCCTGCAGACAACCGTCCGACTAACCTCATTACGTTGCAGGTAACAAGACACTAATGTGGACTTACAAGGCTGTGTGACTTTCAAAGGGAGACTTGTGCCTACTCCCAATCTTGTAAGGCGATAGGCTCATCATTGTAAAAATGGAAGTATTAGTGAATTGGATCTGTCTTATCCGCCCAGCCTCCCGAGTTTCCAAACAAGGCTCCAGAGGGAAGCTTTTAAAGTAAATAAGGCAAGTGCTCAGAGCGAGGTGAAGACCAGCCACACAGAGCTATGCACACTAACCTAAGCAGACCCAACACCTCACGCTCCAGCAGGCCTATACATTATAAATGACCCTCTCTCTTTCCCCACGTGCACCAACCCCCTATACATACACAGTGTGCCATAGCTGGAGTAAGCAGGGCCTGGTCTGTGGAGCCTGCAGCACTGTCAGCCCATTGATGTACAACACTCTGCCCTTTGTTCTTCGTACACAAACACACTTTCCACATTAATATTTCACAGGAAATGTACTCCATGCTTGTGATTTAAAGCCTTTTCTTGTTAACAATGCTGTTTTCTCTATTCTGTTGCACTGAATTATGAAGGCAACTTGTCAGAAAGAAGACATGCCCATTAGATTATAATACTACTGGCGATAAATGATTACTGGCAAGGCACATGTGACTTAATCCACTGTGCCTCGCTGTGTTCTAGTTCAAACATTTTCCCTGAGGTTGCACTTGCAGCTATTAGTTAAGAGCATGGTGATGTGTTTAATGTGGTGTGCGTACGGTATGTGTGAGCGAGCATTTGTAATGTGTGTACACGTTATGCACATATGCATATTATACATCGCCTTATTGCCGCGGCATTTTTCTCAGATCTGTTTGTCGGAGTGTGAGAAAATGTACAGCCATGTGATGTCGCTTGTTTGTTCTTGTTGTCAGAGAAAAGGCAAGGATCAATGGATTTTCCTTGCAAGAGTGAAACATGACAGACATAACGAAAGCCTTTCATGAGAAATGAATGAATAATTCATAGGCGCTCTCTCGCTGTGCTTTGTTGTGTCTCATACAGATGGGATTACAGAAGGCTAGATCTTGGAAACATATGAAAGATTAATTTGTGATCTGGGACCCTGCTTGCTTACAAAAGGACTAAATAATGATTTTACTGAGAGTGGCAGGGATCTGGGGATGGTTGTGATGGACACAAAGAGCCTGCAGAGAACAGAGCACACAGCAGTCAGAATAATGTGACCTGACAGATATTCAAAAACTTTGTGTGAAAAGTGAACTTCAGCACTCAAAGATTTCTCTCATTACTTTGATTAATTTGTGTTGTGATGCAATTCAATAAAAAACTAAAAGGCAAGTAAGTGTTGGAACAGCATAGCTAATCGTTTTTTGGATTGATCCCTTAAGATAGAACTCTATTTGCTTTACCCTTTTTTACACAGGCAGATCGGACACATGGCGGCTACAAAACACCTTCCATAGCTACAGGGATTTCCTGTCTTGCTCAAGGACACTTCAACTGTGCAGATGCTTGCATTCCCTTAAATCAAGCTCCTCCGGCTAAATGACTGTCTCCAGATTAGCAGCCTGCTGCCCAGAATTTAACAACAGTAGGCTCCTGTCTTCATAGTTGCTGATTATGGCATTAGGAGGTTGCCTGAAAATAACTTGTGTCTTTTCAAAAGAGCCCTCAAATAATTCACCAGGGAAAACGAAAAGCTGTTGTCTGGTCTCCCCCAGATGGCAGAGACTCTAGGGTGGCACTGCTTGTTGTTTTTGATGAGCTGTACATATACAAAAGCAAAACATCTGGAGCCACCATGTGGCCTCTCCATTTGGCCAACCCCATACCTCCCCGAGCCAGATGCACCCAAACAACTGTGAGCTAAACAGCATGAATGATTCATAGAGGAGTGCGAGGCACAGCTCACACCAGAGACCTGCCAGCCACTTTGATTGGAAATCTGAAAAAGCTATGAATATGCACGAGACATTAAGCCTGCTAGGGGGGATGATTTGTCAAATGATCTGTATTTGACCATTATGGAGAAAGCCCCTGTGGTTTTCATGATTAGAAAATAAGAAATTTAATGTCCAATTGCCAGAATCATTAAATTATTAAGATGTGTAAATTGTTAGCAAGGTGCTACAGAAATGTGAGCGTGGCTTGGTGCTGGATTGTTTCCCGTGTCAGAGATAAGCAGACAGTGTGGAGGAAGAAGGCATTCACACCTGCTCCATGACTCATGGAGATCAAACTTAATTAGGTTCGAAATTGGAGACACTTTGCATTTGATATCAGAGCATTTATGCAGGAATCTATCTGTGGAAATAAAACCAGTCAGTGAGAACGGAAGTTTCAAGTGGATCAGCCTCAGTGCTTGAGACTTTGAGTAAGTGATAAATTAGTTTTTACGTACAGTAGTTATTTTTATATCCTGTGAAATTTCTGATATGACATGCAATGAAAAGTGGCTCACATATTTTTCAAAATATTTTCTATAAAATAACAAGAATTGTCACACCTGTTTAATTCAGTTTCATCTTAGCTTTTCAGGGATCAAGGTTACAATATTTTAGTTGTCGTTAGGGCAGGTTTTTGAGTGGGGAAGAATAATATTTTAGTTGTGTTTAATTAAATTGAATGTAAAAATCTATAGTCCACACAACATGCATCTTTGTCATATTGTATGTGATGAGAAACAGCTTTTTCTTCTGAAGGCAAGTTCATAAAGTCACTGTCAGTGTATGATATTGCAGATGTGAAGAGTAACTAAGAAACTTCACTTCACTTATAAAATGTTTCTGAACTCAGTGGAAACACCCACAAAGGAACAGGAAGCAGAATCACAGAGAGACTAAGAATGGTTTAGTGCTGCTGTTGCCTCTTAAGTGACAAAAAAAATGTGTAAAAAATGATTTTTGACACATTGTTAAGTAGGTATATGTCAGACTTAGCAGCAATACCCAGCAAGATAAAGAGAAAATGTTCAAAATGTTCCATTTCATAATTTTATTTAAAGAAGTGTTTTCATTTTTCATCTTTGGGACTTAAAGTACTTGGAGTGAGATCCAGACATCCACACATTGAGCTATTCACTTCCCTTGAGGAAAAAAATATTCAGAGTATTTTCTTAGCTGGAAACATAGTCTCTCTGGTCCTTAATTTATTATTAACAGAAGATATGCTTTACAGAATCAAAAGAAGTTAGGTTATTCCGCATTTTGCTTCTAAAAAACACTCGACTCTATTCACATGCCTCATTTAGTGAAATGTTTTTTTTTAAATTAACATTGTATGAGGAGTCAAGATGCCACTTGAAACATGAGACCTCCGCAGCAGTTTTACTGCTTCATTTTTATTTGAGACTCATCATAAGAACCTACTATAAAACTCATTTTACAACAAAATCACAGTGTTGTGTATCAAGGATACAGTGATGCCCCTGTTCTCACCTGTCTGGGTCATTTCTCTGCACACAGTAAGCAAAAGCATCATAACTGAAATTATAGATGACAGTTCTGTATTAAAGTTACCTTTAGAAAAAAGAGGTTGGAAATCTGTGAAATGCTCCTTTTGAATTGCATGGGTTATATGACCTTGTATTTCATAAGATAGTTTACTGTAGTTACTGTAGTTTTTTTAATCCAAGTTAGTACAAGAAAGGGGTATTTGTCACATTCTAGCTTTATTTTTGGTGATTACGCGAAAACAAATTTATTTATTTATTTTATTTTGTAACTACATGGGAAATGTTCTGCTCCTGTTGAGTAAGTCATGCACTGTGAGTATATCCTTAAAGTTTTGCTGATATGTTTGTAACAATAAAGGAAGAGAAAAATGAGTTTGAAACCTGTTGGGGAAGTCGCTCGGCAAAATCAGCATTGAAGTGAATCGATAAAATCCATCAGGAATAAACAAAGATTCACCGTGACAAAATTATGCATCAAGTCATTTTGTAAGTTTAGTATAATGTGATACAGAGGCTGGGTGATGTGTGTCAGCGATGAGGTGATCACCGCCTATAAACAGACCAGGAAACATGAAGCAGGTCTGTGGAGGAATGTGACATCAGAGCTCTGACAGCTTGTTGTAGACAAAGCACTGATGCCACTCACTGTCTAATGAGATGAGCTCTCGCTGCTAATTAACCCATCCATAACTCCCAGCGCTCCATTCATCACCACACACAGTTTAATGAAAACAGATACAGATAAGGACAACAAAATGTTTAGACCTGCGTAATGTCTCTGCAAATCAGTCAGGACTAAGTGAGATGGGCTCATGGAAAACAAGTTGCTTACATTATTTAACAGAGCAGTCACTACTGTTTTAAAGTGTGTTCATACCACATACGAAAATTAGTTTAGGGTGTTCTCATCAATTCAAAATACTAGTGCAAGAGAATCAAAAACACAAAAGGTACAGTTCAGGTTCCATTTGCTCAAATCACACTGGGAAGGTCAGGTGTCAGAAATACATTAACAGCTACAGTATCACCTACATAGCATATGTACTGTAAGATCCAGTAACAGCAGCCCTGTAATTAATACCTTGTTTGTCAAGGTGTCTCTCAAAACCTCTGTTGTTAAGGCTACATCCACACTAATATCTTTTTATTTTTTTATTTCTCCATACAGTATCAGAAATAATCTCTGTCCATACTAACACACCTGAAAACGTATGTCACAAGACCATTCACACACACAGGGAATACCCGTGCTTGTATAAACAGGAAGCAGATTGTCTACTCTGCAGTTGGTTACTTAGTTGCAGAAGACCAGGGATTTCTTTGCTTGGACTGACAAGAAGGTGTAGTCGTGGCTGTCATGGAGGCAGAAAACACATTGGGAATTGTTATCCATGTTGCACGCACCACTGGTTATCAAGGCTGATGTCGTTTGTTGTCTTATGGAAAAGGGCGAAGTGATAGGAGCGTGATGAATCAGGGAAGGATACATCGTGACTGATGAGACCTAATCAGGAATTGAGTGGGAGTATCTCCGTCATCGTTTCCAAAAGTCAACGTTTCTGCGTTAGCTTTGATCTTTGGAAAAGGTATGACTGGGTATTTGCATGTTCGACATGAGAGGTTGTTATAACTAGACACAATCTGGATGCAAAACAGTGAGTCTGTAGAGGGCCAAAATGTCAATACTTCACCTTCAGGAAGTCAGTTAATTTAGCTTCTTCTGGTCATTTACATTTATATGTACAGCAGATAACTTTGCACATTTCTTATATAAGAAGTAGCAGCTGGTCGAGCCTTGTGACAAACAAAGCAAACAAGTGTTAGGTCAAACATAACACCTCTGTTGGAAGACGTGTTAACCTTTGTTTTAGCATAGCCAATGATTGTGCAGGGAACACTCATTAATTAGTACATTTACATGCCCACAAATTACTGTGAGAAATTAGATTAAATCAAAAGTTTGATTGATGTATTAAATCATTCATAGAAACCAGACTGCACTAGCTGGAGTTCATAGGAACTGTTTGATAGTTGAATCAATGTCAGGTCGTGTGTAAGAATTCACAGTGTAGTGGCAAAATGGAGCAAAACATCAAAATTCAGAGCCAATGTTCCTAAAAATTTAGCTTCCCCTAAAAAAATATGTGTGCATGGCAACTACAATGTCTTTAAGATTAATGACAGATCATTATATTTTATTATGGGAAATAAAGTATGGTTGCAGTTAGGCTGCAAAAACACTTGGTTAAAGTTAGGGAGGGATTGTGGTTACAGTAACAGTAACAGGAGGCCAACGCCGGTCTCCTACTCAGGCGCCCAGCATTTACACCAACCTCTACTCCATTCACTCCTTCTCTTCTCTTCTTATATATTACTATTAAAAATAATAACAACATAATGCAGTTCAGTGGTTTAAATTTGATGCATGAAGAAGCAACAGTGAACTCAATGAAGTCAAGCGAATCTGGAGAAAATCCAAACTATGGGAAAGTAAAGATATAATGACCTACTGCCGGAAACTTTTGTGCTTTGTGTCTGTCGGATTCTTACATTATTCACAATTCAACAGAATCTAGTTTTCTAATGTTTTTTTCTTTTTTCTCGGCTCATGTAACAATACATTGGTTTGCAGTGAGGGACACAGATGAACAGCATTAGTGCCCTTGTATGAGAATTAGATTGTGCCCTTCTGGTTGTATTTGATTCTGGTTTATTGCATTGATGGCAGCTTTCAATTTCCCCCAGTTCCCTTTGGTTTCAGAACTAAGCTGCGTAAAAAAGGATTAAGATTATGCTTTGAATGAGTCATCACTTTAAACTACAGATGGAGTTTACAGTTCAAAAGGGATTATAAATATTAAAGAGGGCTTTTTTTTTTTCTTTTCAAATGATTGGGTTTTGCTTCAGTGCATTGCTGAATCACATAGCATTCACAAATTCAAAGGATTAGGCAAACATAAATCTCCAAGGTCTCTCTTATGACTAGGTCTGCATTTGAATTGCCACTGAATAATATCCAATTATTTAATGCATTGTTTCTCAGACAAACAGGCCTGTCACAGAGGCCGAGTGAAAGCACAGGAAGTCCACAGATAATCACTCTGCTTTGATTTGCAGTGGGCTTCATTTGATCAAACAGTTTGGGAGCTTTTTGCGGAGTTTGGAAAGACAGCACAACAGTTGTTTCCTCAAACAGAACACGTCACTTTTCTGATCACCCATCAGTGTGGGCAAAATGAAAGTGATCTTTCATCGCTTGCTTGAAATAGTAACAACGTGTGATATTTCTCTACTACAGTCGCTACTGAAATGATCTATAAGTGAACATCATCTTAGCACAAAATGAAACAATAACAAACAAAATTGTCAAGTAAGCAAAACATATGGGTAGGAGCTACAGTATACAATATGCTTATGTATGTGAACTGTTAGATATTTTTCTTTTTTGTAACAATGTAAAACATTAAACATTGGTACAAGCAGAAACTCAGGTGGATGAGGGACTTGACTTAATTAATTTTGCCATGTTCAGCAATACACCTGTTCAATGGCAGACATTTTGTACCTGGGGAACCACAGGTATAATTAATAACACTCTGTATATAACCATGTAACCATGTGAACTCATGTGCATTTGTCCTGAATGCTGACCTGTTTTTCGAGGTAGTTTTTTGGAGATGCCATAGAGAGAAAAGCACAAATGAAATTAACAACATTACAGGCTGCACCCTGTATTGTTTGACCCAGCTCATACTCACTGTGCACAGTCTCCAGAGACACTTTATGGTGAATATTTGTTGAAGTTACAACTGCACTTCTCCTTCTGTAAGAGGTCTATGTTGCATAGTTTCCTCTAGTGCAGCGAGCTGTCATCTGCTGCCATGTCTTTCAAATCAGGACCGATCATATATATTAAAGGAGAGTTAAAGATATAATTAGAGTTTTTTGTTTTGCTTCCTGTCTTGGAAACCACATATTTCCCAAACTATCAATACATATGCACGGGGTGAGTAGTGGGCTTATTCATTACATACACACACACACACACACACACACACACACACACACACATATGTTACTGAAGATGTACTGAAGAAGTAACGTGAATACTGAGGTTCAAAGTTCAATCCTCATCTTGTAAACAACACTTAAGAAAATGGGCTCACTTCCGGTCCAGCTGTTGTAGAGCATTCAATAATATTACATGATCTTCATCAGCAGATGGAGTTTGCCCATTTGTCTTGGAATTGTAGATATTCTAGTTTTAGAAACTGTAAATAAATTAAATCATTTCATGTAAAGTTGTAAATTAGTAAATTGTGAATATTGATTGTAGCACCTACAATTTTCATCACAACTTCTGGTGAGATTTGTTTTCTCACAAAACAATATGTAATTATATAAAAAAGGGCAGTGTGTTGTGTGACGACTGCATTATCGTTGCGCATATTAAGATGTGGGATCATGGCTTGAGGTATATTTAAATAGTATTAAATGACTGAAACCATTTCTGTGTTGAAACCTTCAGCTCTGTGGGTGTAACAAACCAACCATCATGGAATAGAAACCTCATATCTCAAATCTGTTTGGTAGCAAATTACTGGCCGGGTCGATGACCAGTAAGCACATGAATGGATCAATATCTTCACTCTGAGGGAACAATCTTCACTTATAATGACGATGTATTGACGTTTTAATAACCGCTCATGTTTCAGCAGTGCTAATCATTGTGCCTCCGACTGAAAATGGATCCTTGACTCTGTGTGTGTGTGTGTGTGTGCGCACACATGATGTAATGTGTGTAATTGAATGGGTGGTGTCTGTGTGTGCATTTGTTTATGTATGAAAGATCATGCATGCATTCCTGGCTGCACATAGCATGTGTGTGCATTGTGTTTCCACATGGCATGTGTGCGAGGCTGAGGGAGAAGTATGTGTGTGTACATGTGTATCAACGTGTGTCTGGGTCTCATTTATGGAATTAAATCAAACAAGAGCTGCTGGCTAATTAGCCCAGTCTTGCTGTCTAATATCTGACCAGCTGCTTAAATTAAGCAGGTTGGGGCGACCTGATAGCCCAATGGTTAGGGCACATACCACCTGAGCAGGTGAGTCTGACTCTCGGCTTGCCGGACTCTTTGCTGCATGTCATTCCCCCTCTCTGTCCCCTCATCTCCTGGTCTCTCGACACTGTCCTGTCTAATAAAGGTGTAAAATGCCTAGAAAATAACTTGGACTGTCCAGGTCATAGGTCCAGGTCAGATCTGTCTGCTTGGCTATTCATTGGTCTTGAGCTGCAGGTTTGGCGGTATAGTGGCCAACATGAGCCATCCTGTTCTGGTAGACTGCCCTCTATGAATAAATGATGGACTGTGTGCAACGGTCAATGACTGTAATAGCAGCTCTGCTGATGTGATACTGTGTTCATCTGTCCCCTGTTCCAACAGCTGGGAGGTGCAGGCTGTTCACGCAGTTTTACCTAAACAAGGTCATTTGTAAGAAGTTTGTGTAATAGTCTATACACAAGCAGCGATGAGCTTTATGCAAGTAAAGGAATGCATGACATATGTTATCAATTAAAGTCTAAGGTTGTCTTTTTCTGCTTTGCTTTACTATTTTTATTTTTCCATTTTTCCTGCAAAAATTCAGCCATTAGTCATATTTAGCCAGGCTGGCGGCATTGCTCTAGGTATTGGAAGGTCATTCTGGTGGTCAGTCGGTCAGTCAGTCCGCAGATTTGGTTCAGACTGAAATATCTCAACAATCGGGCGGTCTGCCTTGAAATTTTGCAAAGACATTTGTTGGTTTTTCACTTATTCTTTGAAATGTATAAAAATTTACTTGATACACTGGCACAGAATTTAGAACAGGCATTTGTGGTCGCAGAAGATGAAGCCTACTGAAATTGGTAATCCCCTAACTTTTCTCTCTTGGCCACCATAGGGTTGACGTTTCTATCTGCAATACCGGTGCTGGGTTTTGAGCTAAATGTTAGCATGCTGACATACTAAACTAAGATGGTGAACATGCTAAACACTCAACCTGCTCAACATCAACATGTTAGCATTGTCATTGAGAGTCTGTTAGCGTGCTGACATTAGCATTTAGTTCAAAGCACTGCTGTGGCTAAAAACAGCCTCAAATAGCTGCCAGCAGGACTTGGTCTTGTTTGTAAGGACACAGATTTGACTTTGGCCTTCTAAAATCTGTAGAAAAGTTTTCAGTCTGCACTATATGTACAAGTAGATTTATAACACAAGATAGATTTTGTATACAAAGTTTATCTGATTTTTGCTACAATGTTACAGAAAAGCCTCTTCCAGTTATGGTAAGACTCTAGATGCTGCACCAGTTTTCAATGAGACTGGCTCAACTTCTACAAACAAAAACATATGCCATCAAAATATTTTTTAAAATAATTTAAAGATGCTATCATCACACAGATTTATTTATTTGATGGTCAGAATCTGCATTTGTGAGTTTTACATCTTTTTATATAAGTTTTTGCACTTGATATCCACATGAACACATGTATAACTGTGACTTCATCATGTGGCTTAAGGGTCAAACCATTTTGACATTTCTGTGTCTTTTGAAAGATTAATCACTAAATTAGATAAATGCCTCTCTCTGCTTTCCTAGTCACTTTAAGGGGGAGCCCTGGTGGTTTATTTGCATGGAAATCAAAACATTACATTTTTGAAAGAGGTGCAGTGGTAGTGCTGCTCTGTTAGTTAGCTACAAGAGTTATCCACCTGTCACTAACACTGTTATCACAACTTTGATGCTTTCACTTTGAAAACAGGGAAGAATTCATCAGTTGAGGAACGAGTCTTTAGATTTTAATGTGACAACAACTAAGGAGGGTTCGGGCATTTGGTGGAGAAGCTCTGAATTTTCTTGACAAATAAACTAATTCCTGCCAAGGACTGAAAATACACGGCTTAATCTCAGATGCAAACCTGGAGAGGGATTTTCTTCTGAACTCATTCCCTCTGAAAATTAAAGCAAAAACCTGATTTCATTCCCTCTGTGTATGCATATAGAAAGCATACAATCTATTGCAATACAGAAAAAGTTATACCACTCTCCATATTATCTTTGAAAATGTAATGTGAATGACAGATGGATTTGTACGTATAGGCAAAAAGCAAATATAACCCAGAGTGCAATTTTCCCTCAGCTACTTGTGTCTACCTCATTGCAGTGTTCAGAGAGACAAGAGGAGAGGAGCGAGAGGCCCTGTGTTAAGTGTCTTATTATTGGGAAATGACTGCAGTGTCAGACGAGCCCAAGCTGTCACAGTGCAGCCATCATTAGAATAAGCATGAGAAGCTCTTGTCGTGGATGGAATCACATTTTAATCCCCACCACATTATTACTGTGGTGAGGAAGGTCAGCACTCAGGCACATTTAAGCAGGAATAAACCCCCTTGAGAGCTTATGATAATGTCTTCCCTCAATGGGAAATATTGGTCATATTTTAGTTTCAAGCTTTTTGTAGAATACGGCACAGCTAATGAAGAGCCTAATGTAATGCAGCTGTGTGGGCCGCCATGGTAACCATGAATAATTCAGCCTACTTGTTCTTTGGTTTCCTGGTCTCAGGAGGGTTCTGCCTATATTGTCCATTATGACAGGCCATTATCCAGCCTTCAGCCTGCTAGCTCTCAGATGGAGCGCAGAGCCCATTTGTTACCCCTCTTGCCCCTGGTAACCTTCAACCAGATGGAGAGAATGATTGAGACTATACTGTTATATAAACATGAGAGCAAGAGGTGCAAGAGGCAAGAAAACGAAGAGACCCCTCCACACCGGGGAATTCAAGGAGGCCCTTCCATTTCATTACAAGTGCATATTACATCTGCCTTCAAAGCCATCAGTTACTCTTTGAATACAAATTGCACCAACAGACCACTGTGATATATTAATGTGCACTGTGCATGTCTTGTTTTGAGCAGCGGTGGAAGATGTATTCCAATGCTTTACATAAAAGTGAAAGTATCAATACCAAAGAGTGAAATTTCCTGCATTGAAAATCTTACTTAAGTTTTTAACAACTTTAACACATATTTTATATACATACATACATATATATATAAAATGTGTATGTAACTTTTAAATTGCTCAGTAACTACTAACTATCTGAAATAAATGTAGTGAAATAGAAAAGGAGTGGAAGTATAAAGTAGCAGTAAGAAAACGCACTTAGCTGTATTAAACTGCTGGATTTCTGTTTTTATAAAGATACATTTTCTTTTAAGTTGTGTATAAGTAGTATTTTTTGGGCATTTTCATGCCATTATTACAGACAGACAGCAAAAATGAAGGAAAGAGAAATGTAACACAGGTTCTCTGCTGGTTCATGGTTTGCAGCTAAACTCCCACGCCACATGAGCGCCCCTCCACAACTGGTTTTGAGCTGTTGTCTTGTAGCAGCCTCACCTACATTTCATCCATGGTGAATTATCAATGATCAAATCATTTCCTATGGATTAAAGTAAAGATGGAGCAAAGAATAAATTCGAGAGTCTGAAAGGGAATTGGTTGTGTGATTGTATTTGGTCTGGAATGTAGTCGGTATTGGATCAGCCAGTTGAGGAGGTGCGATGCATTTGATCTAGTCATTAGGACGGGCAGGGTGCTCTGCGCTCTGGTACCTCAGCCATTTCAAATCAATGCCTGTGGCGGATTTTAAATCAATGAGTGTATTGCATCTCAGAGACTCATCAGTGGACAGTCCCCTGAGAGCCTGGCTAGCTAAGAAGACAGAAAGGAAGACGGAGAGAGGGAGATAGACATTGGGAAAGAGGAGGAGGGAGGGGGTACACTCTTAGCCACTGACCTCCGTAATTACCCTGTGCTATTGCCTGAATCCAAATGTGATCCGATTGAGATAATTGCCTATTGGAAACACCATTGAGCTTCACTGCAGTCACAGCTCTCAGTGATCTCTGCCTGGACAACCCTGAACCTATGTCATGCTGTGGCTGAGCTGCTACAGTGCTAAGGCCTGATATTTAGCAGAGGAGTGAATTGAGACCGATGTTTGTGTTCTTGTGATTCCAGCCCAGCCATTGTCCCAAGGGCAGGGAAGTGTAATCAGGGCCGTGATAGCATCTCTTGGGGGGAGGAGGAAGCAGGGCCTGTGGGCTGATCCAGAGGGCAGATATATTTATCTAGGTAATGAGAGCCCAAACAGTGTGGCTCTGTGGGGAGGGCCAGGGACATGGGCTAGTGCGCTGAGAGACCCGCCGGTGCCATGGCAGCGAGGTCCCCGTGCTGCTCATTAAACTTCCATCAGCGTGTGGTCACCATGTTCCTGCCAGGCCTCCAAAGTGCCCGTTATTAATTCATGAAAGCACACCGCACATGTGATTGAGTCTGGTGAGCAGTGAAGCATTGAGGCACAAGAGATGGGGGAAATATTGTCTGTGTCTGAACACCCAACCCTCCACCAAACCCCTCCCACACATTCCCTCTGGCAGTGTGCCCTTGAAAAAAAAAAAACTGAGACAGAGACACAGATACACTATGTTGTGAAACATTAATAGCCACTGCTGCAGTTTGCCTACAGCTGGAAAGAGAGCAATGCAGGTCGTGTGTGTGTGTGTGTGTGTGTGTGTGTGTGTGTGTGTGTGTGTGTGTGTGTGTGTGTGTGTGTGTGTGTGTGTGTGTGTGTGTGTGTGTGTGTGTGTGTGTGTGTGTGTGTGTGTGTGTGTATGTGTGTGTGTGTACGCGTACGCGTACGCGTACGCGCGTGTGTGTGAGAGCACATTTATGAATGTATATGCAGGATCTCCAGATATGCATGCATGTTTTGAACCCATTTGCTTTAGTGTTTTATAAATGTGGAGGAGGTGGTTGTGTATTGCCGACACATTCTGTGTGAATACATTACCAACAAACGTAGTGTTGTTTTGGGATGGGAAGCTTGTATATACAGTGAGCCAGCTGCTTTTATCTTCGCTCCACAGACGTGCTCTCTAAAGCTTGTGTTGGGAGGGCCGCCTTTAAAAAGGAGACAGTAAATTGGCCTGGATATGGATTGTTGCAATTGAATTTAAAACATTAGCTCCAGGATAATAAGGGTTGCTATAGAGAAAATCTAGGAAATGCATTTGGTCGTTAGAGCATGGAAGGATGGGACTAATGGTGTAGGGGGGTGGGCTGGAGGTGGAGGCAAAAAATGATGAAAACCATTTTTAGGATGAATGGGTTATTTCAGGGAGAGAGTGAGAGAGAGAGAAAGAGAGAGGAAGTGAAATAAAAAGGAGGAGACGAGGGAGACAGCAAGAGAGAGTGGTGCTACATGATTTCAAATTAACCATTATTGTAGGCTGTGACATGTATTATGTCTCCTGAGGCTCCGAATCTCGAGCTCATTTTCACAGAGAAGAGGGGAATAAGAGTCCACTGTCACAGTTTGAACGTGTACAGCTGGCTTGAGCTCCTCATCTTACGGCCAATTATAACTCCTCTTCTTCCAAATCCTTACCCCAGCTCTCCGAGGCAAATCTCACCACGCATAGCTTATTGTCAGCCTAACTCGGTGTCCAATTAACAGAATGTTCCTCTCATTTCCTCCCCTCCCCCCGCAGTGGAAAATAAGACACTGACCAGTAAAACTGTGTTAACCCTCAGCACTCTTCATTGGTGAAATGATAAGATAATAGCAGTGGGAATATGAAGTTTTTATTATATCTGTGCAAGGAAGAGTATACATTCGTAACTATATGACTTCCTGATATAGAAATTTCATTGCTAGCATAAGTGAGATGTTATTGGCATGCTCCTACTACTGTATGTTTGTATCATAATTAAAATGACAGATCAGATACTATATATGTATGTATGTATGTGTGTATATATATATATATATATATATATATATATATATATATATATATATATATATATAAAGCAATATTATCTTAATCAGTTTGATATGACTTCTCATAAATCAACAGTTCATATCTGCTCTTCCGACAGTAATTGAGCTCTTCTCTGTGGTGTGAGCGCCAAGTTATGTATCTGCTCATCTCATAATTCGTGTTGTGAGGGACCACAGATTAGACAGAAAATGAAACTGACCTTGTCGTAGCCTGTGAGGAAGACAAAAAAAGACCTCTGCGTCAGAAAAGCGTACATGGCTAGTCATGCAGAAAAGGCAAAATGGCAACTGTTGAGACAGAGAGGAAGTCTCAGTGCATTGCATTCGCTTGTGTTTACTGTCTTGAAATGTGAAAGGCAGTGGCAATAGTGTGTTACTGTCCAGCCCAGGGGCATCGCTGTCAGATTTCATCAGTGTGTAATTAATAAGACAGGCTGAAAAAGCTCCCCTTGTATTAATAGCTGCATTAAACAGCGGCATTTGTGATATCATTAGGCCAGTATGTGGTGTCATTATCAGATGGGTGGAAAATGTAGCACTAAAATAATACAGAGAGGTTTAAGTCCTGTGTGAAACAAGCCATAATTATAACATGAAATTCACTGTAGCTCTCATTAGCTATTCTTAGGTGTTTTGTCTGTGATATTAATTAAAATTGGGATGTTTTTTTCTGGCTTATGCAAGTATACGACAGCACCATACTGTAGGCCGAGTACCCTTGCTGTCTACTCTGGTTAGCCACTTGTAGATACAAGATATGGATACAGCACTGAGGCCAAAAACTGCTCGAGTACAGTGATTACATGTCCATATCCCCTATTTTATGGCTTACATGACCTTCAAATGTGGAAAAAATGACAGAGCAGATACTTACAAGCGCAAGGGTCATGATTCTACCAATTGATGTCAGGGATTTCTGATGGTGATCATAAATTTCACAGCGACAATCACTAAATGTTATGGGTCTGGCATCATAGATCAAAAGGCCCAGTGCCCATACAGAGCCATGACACCTGCATGATTCAGGATGATGTTCATTCACCTCCAAATGTGTGCGAATGAGTTATGTTTTTCACCTTGTACGTTAGTCTATTTATTTAATCTTTGTTTGTATAGGGACGAGTTTATAACAATAACCAATGCTATATACCACTGCATTTGTGGCCTAAGCTAATTTGCAATGCCTGTCCAAAGATGCGCCAATAAAATACCTAAAACTCCAAAATAATCCAGAACAGGATTATTTTTACAGGATCCAGAACAAGATAAACCATTTACAAACAATGGTACAATAAAAATACAATAGAGTTGGTATAGTTGACAATGATGAGAGACATAAGACACTGTGATTCAGTACCTACCAACTATGTTATACTGTGCCTGACGTTATATTGAGAAATTGATCTTCCTTAAATCCCCACAGTCCTCGATCACACGAGATCCTTGATGCAGAGAAAACGTCATGCTATTTTTCACTCTCATTAACTGGGAAATGTATACATTAACGACTTTACACAATTACTGACCATATACAGTTCTGTTTGGGAATTTGGCCAAATGTGACAAGCAGGTAGAGATTGCATCAAGATATTGCTGTAATTCCATTAGATCTCCACAGTATAGGGAATGATCACAGTTTTGCCCATTCATTGTTTAACAGCATCATAAATAATTACTGGCCTGCTTCAACTGGCTGCATGACTCTTATTTATTTAAAAAAAACATTATTATTAGTTCATAAAGGTAGAAAGAAGTACAACATGGTTCAAAGCAAACCAGTCAGTGTCCATGTAGCCAGTGTATGTAGCTCAAAAAAAGTACAAGAACATGTAATCTGCAGCAGTGGTTGCCAGCTTCTGGGTTGGGTTGCTTTGTTTACATTTCTGACTTGTCTCTAATCTTTGTTTTTTCTTGTGGAGTATTCCATCTTTTTCTTTTCTGTAAGCCTCTGAAAATAATCAAATCAAACAATAAGAGAAGGAAAGATTTGTCTTTGATTGAACTGCTTACAAATCATACATGAGCAACCTCTGACAAGGGGTCTGTGTACAGTATGGCTTCATAATAATGGCTCTCAAGCAGAAACATTTGGGAACCTACAGACACACCACAGGTACTTATTATACAGGTACTCTGGGTCTTTGTGTATATTGGCCCAACTGAGTAAAGTGCAACAGTCCCAACATTGACACTTATCACCAGGAACCTGTGAACAGCAACTTCTGACTGGATCAGCCTGGGTCTGGCTCTATCACTGCAGGACTGACTGCACTAAAGTAGATGCGGATTAACAAAGACACTTAAATGTGTACATACATGTGCATATAGTATATGAATACACGTCTACACATAGACTCAAGCAGACACATAGCGCAGACATGGCTCCTCTTTTAAACAAACCTCCTCTCAGCTCCTCCAGGGAGCGATTTCTCGTCTCACCTTCAAAGTGAAAGGCGTACAGTATTAGTTCACATTTACTGCAGCATGGAGGGAAGTGTGCTCTCAGCCAGCAGAGCAGAGATTTACCACAGCCAAATGTGTGCCACCTGTCTGACCTGTCTGTCTGCCACCAGGACTGTTGCCCAAGAGGAACCATTAGTGGACCTCCCTGCCACTGTCTCAGCTCTCACTGGGCAGGACAGTTGACATGTGCCAGCTTAGGTAATATTACATATCATCTACTTTTCCTTTTAGGCTAGTGCTCATTATGAAGTAAGATATAAATTTATATGTTACAGAGCTGCTTAAAGAGTTTGCAGCTGTCAGTGAAGCATTATATTGCTGTTCAAGCTTTCAAATTGCCATTTCAGACAGTCCGCTAAGTCTCTACCATGCAGGACTTCCTGTGGCAGGGGGACATCTCTGTTATATGTGTCAGAAATATGTTAGTAATGTAGCTGAATAATCACGAGGGGCGCTGTGGAGGAACAAGTCCCAGTGGGAGACAGATGGCAGTGGCCACAGAAGTACGAGGCGTGTGCTGGCTCTGCACATTCACTGTAGGGCCAGATCTCAACACCTCACCCCTTTCGATTAATCAAGCCTGCCTTGGTTATTTAAGGCCCCTGATTAATCATGCAGGCTAACTGAGGTGATAGATTAGGGTTAAAGGAAAGTTTGAAGATAAAAGGGTTTATTCAGGGTTAGTCTGGCACTGCAGCCAATGGTCATCTGACCAAGAGGCTGCAGTCTGGGTTTCAGTACCTTTTCTTGCAGGGAATTTTACTTATTCATCGCTGAGACAAATTCTCTTGAGTCATCATTTCTAATGTGAGCGCTGTGTGTTCATAAACAGACAGATAAAGACTACAGAATGCACTTAAGGTACCTCTCTTCCTTGGTACAATGGGAATGACGCTGTGAGTGGTAATACGCAGGTGTTAATGCAGGGAGTGCCCTTTTCAAATTCATTATGAAGAAGTGAAGCTAAACCTTCCTTAAATGATTTTTTTTTTTATAATCAGAGGTGACGTGAGTGTTAATTCATTCAGCTGGGAAAGTGAGACAGTAAGAGCCTGAGAGCACTGCACTTCAGGCCTCTTCACTGGTAATTTAACTGCTGTATGTGAGAGGACATGCATACATCAACACTCAACACCTCAACACTCGCAATTGGCACGGACTGAGGGAATGTTCGAGTATATGTGTGTGTCTTTCTGCAGCTTGGCAGAGCATTGGCATTGAATCTGCGCAAGGAGCCATCAGAATAACATTTCAGTTTTACTATGCGAATGATATCTGATGTCGAAAGTTGAGGAATCAAAATTGCAATTACGTCTGTTTATGAAAACGTGTTTCATGCCTCATCGTGTGTCAGTAAGAGGTTCCTTTAAGCAGCAGGTCTGTCGTAGTGAATATAGTATGTCTTGCTCATGAGCAGGCATTCCCTCTGCACTGCAATAGCAAGTTCTTGGTTTGCTAATGAGAGTCTAAAGTGAGTCTGATGTTGCTGTTAAATGGCAGGGGGAGCTGTGAGGATCTTATTCTAACACTTAAAGCTGACTTGATCTTCTGTCTTTACTCCTGCCAGCTGCTCTTTGCTCTGACAGACATGAGCACATTCCTTGGAAAGAAGATTCTGGTTGAGCCATTTACCTGCCAATCAAATCTGAAGGGGTCAACCCCGCCGGGGAAAGCACACTGTCACAGCCTCAGCTCGTCATGCACTGTGGGTCTCCAGATGAACCCTGCCGCATGTGTGTTGATATAGGATCATTTGAGCATGTCGTTGTGTAGGCCAGCGCACAGCGAGTACACGGTGTCTATAAGGGGCCACAGTTAAGTTTACACTAATTAATGGGGCTGAACTTTTCAGGGCAATGCATAGCTTTCCAAGCAGCAGGACCCAATTCTATATTTAAATCTTAGGTGCAGCAGGGTTATTTACAGCTGGGAACATAATCCAACACCTCATTTTGCTGAATCCAAATGAAAACTGCCACCTGAGTGCAGAGATTGGGAGACTTGAGTTTTCCCTTTGTAAATATATCTATAAGATTTTACTTAAGTAAAAGTACAGTATTGGCAGAATATACTTTGAAAGGTGCATTATAATATTATTATCAATGCATTAACTTGTAAACAGGATTTATAGTTGGTCAATGTGGAATTTCAACTGCTTTATAAAGCTTAATAAAGCCTTTTGGGCGGCCCGGTAGTCGAGTGGTTAGGGCGCATACCATTTGGGCGCAAAGATGCTCTTAGCAGGCGGGCACCGGTTCGACTCCCGATCGGTCCGACTCTTTCCTGCATGTCATTCCCCTCTCTACCCCCTTTCCTGTCAGTCTCCACTGAACTATAATAAAGGCATAAAAGCCCAAAAAATAATAACTTTAATAAAGCCTTTTAATATAAAATTTTAATCTGCAAAACTAATACTAGAATCTGATCAATAGATTGGCTTGTTAACATTATCAGCCAATATTAGCTCATTACAGATTTCTTTTAGCACATATGTTGGACATATTTTTTAATTGTCAAATATTGATATTTGTATCGGCCTCAAAAATTTGTCAGGCTCTAGTAATTACCAACTAAAATGATAAAATAAGCACAATACGGTTTCCTCTAAAAAGTTTTGAAATATAAATAAACATAAAATGGAAATAATTAAGTGAAGTACAAGTACCTCACCATTCATTGTTCAATTTAAAATTTGGATATAAATATATATATATATATATATATATACACACACACACACACACACACACACACACACACACACACACACACACACACACACACACACACACACACACTGAGCAAATGTACTTTTCCACCATTATGTTTCCAGTATATACTGTATGTAGGTATGTATGTAGGGGACACACACATATGGAAGCATACTGTGACATTTCACAATAGCGGCCTAATCTGAGCTAAGGCTCTTAAACAATGTAGCACCTGATTGTTGGCTTATCATGGGGCCTGTGGTTACTGTCGCCCAGCCGGTCCCTGCTCTCTTGGGGCTTTAGTGAAGCACTATGGCAGGGAAGGGAATGGGGAAATGCCCTCTGAGAGGGGTGGAGAGCACAGCAGTGTAGGGGTGCTGAAATTTGTGCTGTCATAAGACTCTCTCCCTTTCCCCTTCTCAGCGGGGCCCTGTTGCCACCTCCCCTTCAGCCAGCCACACCCCCCAACCCCCCACCCCCCACTACTCCCACATGACAGAGGAGCCGCCGGAGCAGCTGGGGTTAGGGATACTTGTCAGCAGGGTGATTGTGTGTCCTCTGAGTCTGTCCCCTGTCTCTCCCATAGCCATGTCGACTGACAGCCAGCATCAGCTGATTATCGCCACTGTGGCAGTAAAAGAAACCCACTTTGGCAGTGACAGGCTTATGACCTGCAAGACATGCTCATATTGAGTAACCAACACTTCATCCAGAGGCTCAGGCTGTGTCACCCTAGCCTTGAGAACATACTACTGGGCAGATAGTCTGACACATTAGCAATCTGTTTAAGGTTAAAGGATCAAATCATAGCCACGGTCATAAATTGCATCTGTTACCCGTACAAGATGTTTATGTGTTTGAACGCTGTAATTGAACTTTATTGCCTCTTTGATACACAGAGCAGAGCGATTGTCCCCGGCTAAATGTGATTCCTATCATATCTACGAAAACATGTCTAAAAGATCATTAAACTAAAAGGTTTACTCATCATTAAATTGGTCCTTTGCTATGTTTGAATAAGTTATATTGCTGACCCAAGGCAAGTGTGGAAACAGCAGTATATGAGCATGGCACTCGTAAAAGTTATTTTAATCCCTCCTGGCCAGTCGTGCTTGGTGTTTGTGTATTTTGAGAATCTCTGAGAGGTTAACACCCCCTGTGCTCAGAGGCTCAGACAGACTACTGGTGTCTGGTATCAAGCTGAATTAAAGCTATGTCAACACATTCAGTCAGCCAGGCTTACATTACAGAGGCACCCAGTCGTCTCTTATCTGAGGCACAGACATACAGTCAGCTACATTATACACACACACACACACACACACACACACACACACACACACACACACATAAGATATTCCACTGTTCTCCATGTTTATTCTCTAAATATATTTTTGTGTTGAAATTTAAATGAGCTTGGAAATCTTCCTGTTGTCTGCCGTGAGGACATGTTTGCCTTGTTTACAACGCGCAAAGATTAGAAAGCACTGAAAGATGTTATTTATTGATGGAATCAAATTAAAAGTCTCATACTTGTACGTAAAAGCATCAGCATTAAATTATTGAAATAAGTTTTTGGGGTTGTGTGCAGGCTGAAGCATTGTTCTGAAGTGGCAGACATTGTAACTTTCCTTCCTGACTCAGTGTGTTATTGTGTCACTAGCCTCAGGCCCTCAAGCTGCACACTAACAGTAACTGACTAGCTCTGGCTTATGCTGTTATGTAAAGATGCCTGGTCCAATGGGAGAGGCGGACTGCTGCTTTCCCGCCTGGTACAGTCAGCGTGAATGAGGCGACGTTGATGTTGTCCTCAGAGTCGTGTTGTTCTGTTGATTGCCTTGCGTGTGCAGCTTGTTAGGCTGCTGAAAGCATTGTGTTTAGCCCTAGAGATGGTGGCTTGAAGGTGACATCTGTCTGGGAGGTAGAGGGGAGAGGAGAGGAGAGTGCTACGCCATGCTTCTATAAATACGCAGCAGCCGTGACAGCTCACAGAGGAAGCAGCTGAGAAGAGGAGCTTTGCTATGCTGCATACCTCCTAGTGACCCTGTCACTTTCACAGAGGTCTTAATTATTCTGCACTGGCAGCTCCCCTCTGCTCACTGCTGAAGCTGTGACACACAGGGGCCTGTCAGAGGAAAGGCCCACACTGTTCCCTCTAACATACTGCACCCACAGAACATGTAAACAACAGTTTGGTTCAGTATGCACAGTACTCTCTTCACACGTCTGTCATTTCAACTAGTATTAAGCACACTTTTTTCCAGCCTGATGCAGCCCTTTGCACTCCCTGCATGCTGATAAACACAATTTGTCATCTATAACTTCAGTTGTTCTGTAACATTGCAATTACATATTCTTTGTACCCTCTCTTTTTATTTATACACAGCACTTACTTATGATTATACCTATTTTATTTGATCTACAAGTTTTGTTTGTAGAGATGTCGCCACTGAAATGATTCAGTTTGATGTGCAGTTTCTAATCTTATACTCAGGGTTGCAGTCCATAAAACAAGTCATATTTTAGCATAGTGTGAATGACCTCTGTTACCCTGTGAATGACGCTAGTGGCTTTAACGGCTGGTACTGGCATGGAGGTACATCTTTATCACCTTTGCAGGCTTAATGGCAACTTATAAATGGGGCTAGTGTTTCCACACTCAGGTTTCAGTGTAGTCAAGGTCACAATCTAGTTCCTGTTACTCATGCGCATACACACAACACCAACACGCACATTTATTATACAGTATACACATGCACATTTCAAATATCTTTATTTTTCTGTTTTTCCATGAGAAAATGATAATGATGTCTGGGGAAGGTTTTATTTGTGTGGAATCCGATTTTAAAAAATCCTCATAATTATACAGTTTTTTATACTTTGTATATCATATAACACCAAACAGCATTTTTGCTGCATTTTCAGTTGAACTCTCCGTCACTGGGAAGATAGGTTCCAGCCGCTCACCCTGAAATAATTCCTCATGTTGTTCCTGCAGAGCCATAACCAGCACTCTGCCCTGACAGTGACTGATACTGTTGTGTTGCCTTTATCCAGGCCCAATTGTGTGTGTGTGTGTGTGTGTGTGTGTGTGTGTGTGTGTGTGTGTGTGTGTGTGTGTGTGTGTGTGTGTGTGTGTGTGTGTGTGTGTGTGTGTGTGTGTGTGTGTGTGTGTGTGTGTGTGCGTGTGTGTGTGTGTGTGCGACACTAACTGGCACCAGTGGATAGATTACCTAATACAGTCCAAGCACGTTATTAGACCCCAGGGCGCTGGCTAAGTCACTCTGAGTTCTGTTTCTGGCCTTTTAATTATTCATCAAGGTATTGCCTGGGATGTAACCTCAATTACTGTGGGCTGCGGGGCCAGGTCACGTGTTGTTAACACTGTGCTGTGATCAGAGCCACCACAGGGAAGGCTGCCAACGGGAAGAAGTGCTCTGTGGCTTGGCACTCCACCCACCGCCACTGATTGGCTCGCGTTGAGCAGCATGCTGGCTGCACTGAGGGCAGGGAGGGGAGGGGCATTCCTCAGATTCCCTGTTGCCACAATGGGGACAGGAGGATGGTGTAAATACTGTAAATCAAAGCTTGATTGGTGTGATCAGCGTGGTGTGAGCAGCCGTATGAGGCTTAAGGAGGAAGGAGGAGGAGGAGGAGGAGGAGGGAGGGAACAGCTGAAGGTTTTAATGAGCCAAGAGGAGGGTGAGATGTGAGCTGTCTCTTGGGCCCACCTGTAGTGGGCAGACAGGCTGTGCACCTGCAGTCCTGGAGCCCTCAGCACACAGAGCGGTGGGGGAGAGAGGAACTGGCAACCCGGCAACACTTGACAGAAGGACACAGGGATGAGAGGCTGGTCTGATTGTGAGTGGCTGGAAGGTGGCAAAACTAAGGACACTGTTAATCAAATGCTCCCTGTTTTTAGCGTCGTCACGTTCAAATTTGTCTATTATCTCACCTTTATTCTTCGTGTTTAAAAGAGAAACAAGAAAATACACTCAATTGAAGGCTTCTGCTTCTCAATTTGCACCTTAATAAGGCATCTGCGGTTCCATTTGTAACATCCATAAAGTCGAACAGGCAGAGCTGAATTTCTCCACTTCTATCAGGGTGGGTGAGAGTGATCAGACATCCCATTTCTCGGCTGATTTGTGGCGATCATGTGTAGCCGTCCCTTGTGCCTGCGTCGCTCTGACAACCATGCCATGCATATCCAGGTAGTGATAATGAGAGCTGCTGTCATGGCGATCTATGACTAACAGCAGTTTCACGCTGTGTTAAATCAGGGCTGCAGCCTTGTTTGAGTCTGTTCCCTCAGGCCACACCTACCTTTACCATCTGATACTGAGGCCTCCAAATCCCATGCATTAGGACATAAAAAGATGGTTATCATGAGGTGACAAATATACAGATATTTTTACCAACAGTGTTATCTATACAGATCCCCACAATGACACGAATAACCCATTATCCCTTCATGTTTCACTGTAGTGATCCAGCTTGACACCTGCTAATTCTGCCACTGTGAAGCCTGTGCACTGGTTTGGCAAACAGTGCACTGAACAGTATGACTGAGGTGAAATTATTAATCCAACAGAAATATAATCAGCAACAATTATAATAATTTTGATATTTGGCAAATACTCTTGGCCCTAGCTTCTCGTGCTGGTTTTGTTTGTCTGCTAAGATCATGAACTGAATATCTTGGTTGGACAATCCAAGAAATTTGAAGACATCACTCTGGGTTTTTGGAAACATGTCATGGTCATTTTCACCATCCTCCTTCCCTTTTACAGACTAAATGATAAATCGAGAGATCTGCGGATGAATTGTTAATAAATTAAAAAGAAATCTCATTTGCAGCCCTACATTATTAGTGCTGAGAGAAATATTGGCAGCAGATTCAGTGCCAGTCACCTGTTCTAGCCTCTCAAATGTGAATATGTGATGCTTTTTTATGTTGGACATCATTATGAATTGAACATCTTTGGGTTTTGGACTGTTGCTCAGACAGAACAATCAACTTGAAGACTTGAAATGATTATCTGCATCTGTGAGCAAACCCTTGTAGTTAGAAAGCTTGGACTCGGGCAGATTACAATTAATCAGTTAACAAAATATGTCCTCATTAATTTTATGTTGATAGATTAAGTGATTAACTAATCATTTCAGCTCTAGAATAAGTTGTCGTCTATGAAAATAATCGATAGTTTCGGCAAAACATCATATCAACATTTCTGGTGACAAACTGTTTTCTGCCGCAGGCGACTGTATTGCATTACACCCAGAGGACAAGAGCAGATGTCCTAGAGAAGTGCTACTAGCTTCAGGCAGCCCATCCTCGGGGGGCCAGCAGACAGGAAGCATCTCCAGATGGGACATCCTGTGTCATAAATATTGTGTGAATTCTAGTGGCTATAATGGCACATGCCTATTTCCGCTATGCCTCCAAGTAACCTTGACCGCCGATTTACAAGTACAGACATAAATTGCGGTGAATGATTTAGAGGAGGCGAGAATATTCAGTAAAACGTGTGGACAGTGTGTTATACCCTGTGAGTGACATATCATTTTTAATTTCATCTATGTGGCCAAGCTTTTCTACATAGTTGTATAGTATATAAACATGAGTGCAAGCTTCTTTCTCATTATATTACAGAATAACAGCAATAACTAGTGTCTACAATAATGCACATATTAATTTACAACCCGACAGCTTTTCTGCCTTATTAGTTTTGATCTGGAGGTTTAATTACGTCTTCTCTCTAAAGGTCTTGTTTAGATAATGTAGAGGGTGCTAATTAACTAGCTTGCCCTCCCACTTGTAGCTAAGGTCACAATATTGCTTTGTTCATGTTGATCCAGCAGCTAAGCCAAAGCTCTCTGCTTTCCATTATGCTCAAAACCGGAGAACACTGAAGTAAACCTACAAAATGAATTCTAGGGCAAGAAATGCAAACGCCGTTCGAGCCGTGTGAGCTGAGTGGATTATCTATAGCTGCAGTCCTGCTGCTCCTCTGGGATACTGCCTTTTATTATGGAGTGTTTTATTGCTGCCAGGAGTAAAGCTGACAAGGAAGAGGCAGCTATAAAATGAAGCTCCTCATTCTTGGTTGTCTGCCACCTCCTGTGAAAGCTTTGCAGTCTGCATGTTCATGTGCTCTGTGTGTGCATGCAGGGGGACCGATGTGCGTTGTGAGCTTGTTTGTTTGTTCATTTGGTATAAGATGAGACGCTGAGTTTCTAGAATAAATAAGGCATCACTGATGACTCTTGTCACTGTAATCTATGTGGCTCTGATACCGAATCTGTCCTGTACTCTAACCACAGTGCACATGTAACTTTACGTGTAGAACAGCATCAGGAGGAAGTTTGAGAAATGATTCATTTTAATGGGCTGCTGAGCCTGTTTTTGGGCTGACAGAGTTTTGGCTAAAATTAAGAGTCCCAAATATTTTTCCAGAGCTCACAATGAGCCAATGGCCCTATCCATACAACAACATCTGAGCAGTGTGATGTGTTTTAGTGATCAGTGAAGTGTGTTTGCTTTTCACCTCATATCTCAGTTAGTTTTTAGAGCTTCCCTGGTGGACAGTAGGACACACCCAGGGACATTTTCCAAGCTCTCTGGGTGTGTGTGTGTGTGTGTGTGTGTGTGTGTGTGTGTGTGTGTGTGTGTGTGTGTGTGTGTGTGTGTGTGTGTGTGTGTGTGTGTGTGTGGATGACCATGTTCACATGCCTTGCAGTGGGGAGCAACAGGGATCAGTGGAAGTAGAGCGCTGACAGGTTGACCCATACCAAAGCCCTCTGTCATTACAGGGATCAAACTGTTCAAGGCCACAGACTCTCACTTGTACTCCTCCCACTGAAAAAATGCTGCGCCTGGCCTCCTCGCACATACAAATACAGTTACACGATCAGACAGTTCAGGGACCATATTGGTGTAATTTCTCACCATTGCTGTATATGCTTCCTGTTTTCAGCAAATTGTATGTGAATAAGTGTACACGATGCTTGCTTTAGTAGATCCCAGCCTGACTGCCATTCATGTGGAAAACACTCTGTGAGCCTTGAAAGTTGCCCGGAATCTATAATTTTGCCCTTGTGAAAATTATACAGATGCTTATTTTTGATTAAAATACTGTATTGCTCTGCAGCAACTTGTTGACGTTTTGCACATAGATATTAAATCTTTTCTACTTTTATGCTTCCAAGAAATGAATTTTCTTCCTTGGCTGCATCGCCTGTGGCAAAACGTCTCTGAATATTCTCTGCAAGAAAATAAAGACAGAGGGGAACAATGTACTGTGCAATGTTCTCTGAATGTCTTCTAAGACCCTTTCTGATATAGATTACATTTACATACTACATTTTTTTTGCCAAATATGTTTAGAATGGAATGCAGTTGCTGCCTGGATGATATATACTGGCAGTGTTTTTTCTAGTTAAGGATGTGCAACATTTTTTTTTCAACATAGAAGTCACGAGGAGCTAGATGGTGGACACTGGAGGCAAGGGTTCACAGCTTGTCTTTAGCACCATGTGTGGCTGTGTTTTAGCTTTTAAACATTGGGGTTTGGTTCAGTATTGTAAAATTTACGTGGTGTGTCTCATCCTTCAAGTCAGGGTTGAATTTTTCCATATTTAACCACATACCACAAGCTTTGTATAACCGTTACCAAGTTCTTTCGGATTCTAAACATAATCATAAAAGACATTAATCATGTTGTATTGCTGTGTAACTGCTGGGTGATAAAACAATCTCAATGATTACATTCTCCAACAATAGGGTTACATAGCTGAATGTGAGGGAAGAAACACAGACATTGTTGGAAACCTAAGAAATAAACGACCATGAGGGAGTTCACACTACATCAGTAATTTGGAAATGGTTCAGATTCCTAAAGCTGGATAAACAGCGTTGCAATGTCCATTGTAAAATACTGACCTGAGCTGAAGAAGACGAGAAACAAAACAAACCTTTTCCACCATTTGGGAAGGTCCGATCCTGCTGAGTATACAGAAAGCCAAACTCCCACACTGCTAGTACTAGCACCCAAGCTCAAAAGTGAGAGCTCAAACCAAAGTAAGGAAACAGCAAGTGCCTTTTCACATAAGACATGAAGACGGTTAGACTGATGGAAGAACTGGGTTTCAGAAGTGAATGAAAGTAGCTTCCTCTGGGCATAAATAACTCCCAGGACAGAAAAACAGCGTTGCCTCAGTTTTATGCTACTGATGTGTGGTCTAGCCAAACAGAAGAGCCTTACATCAGCCTATTAAGCCTAGATGTTATACCATGTTAGTTGCGGAGAGAATCCAATTATTGATTGAAAAATCAATGATTGTTTAGAACTATAACAACTTGTGACTCATGTAGGGTTCATGTGTAAACTGAATATATCCCTTGAAGGAACCCTCTGGAGCTCTCTTGTAAAAAATATCAACCTTCACTTTTACTCACCATAACACACTGTGTGTATCCTTGAGATCTAACACACATACTGATTTTTTTTCCTTCCTCATTAATGGTATTAAATGTACATATCAATAATTATTGACATTGATCCGTATGACACAATATTGTGATAATATTTTTGACGATAACACCCAGCCCTAATTGAGAGGGTCCTCGAGTCTCACTAACAGATTTAATGCATTTTCTTCCTCCTAAACATTTGTAAAGCTGTTTTTTTATTATGTTTTCTGGTTGTCTGTATGTCTCGTTCTCCTTCACATGGGCTCAAAGATGAACTGATTCGATTTTGGTGGTCAAAGGTCAAAAGTCGAGGTCACTGTGACCTCACAAAACACATTTTTGGCCATAACTCATGAATTCATTTGCTAATTATTACATAAGTGAACACAAATAGGATAAGAAGATAAATGATAAAGAGATGATATTTTATATCCAAACTGTCAAAGGTCAACTTCACTGTCACATCAAAGTGTTCTGCAAAAATACTTCTGGCCATTATTCAACCCTTTAACCCAGGAAGGGGGGAGATTGTGACCACATTTCCTGCTACTTGACTGGTTGGTGGAAGCATACAAACCACAAGGTGGTAATACTAGTTTTTAAATTTTGCATTGTTTACATCTACGTTTACTTGTTAGCAGTCTGCCATGTGTGTATCAGGGCAATAGTGTGAAACATTGGTAGCAACATGCATCATGTCACCTGTGAGGATGCACATGCATGAGAACAAGCAAAATGGAGACCCATTCATAAAAACACTGCTCCATAGCACTACTAGTGGTCAAAAACTTAAAAGGTGCCTTTAATACATTTCCTCATTACATTTTTGAAAAAAGTAATTGGAGCAGCACGACACTTCTCTCAGAACATATTTCTGAAGCAGATTTGTAGTCTGTAAACATAATTTCTGGGAGAACATTTTCATGTTTGAATGTAGCCAAATAATACAGAAACCTCCATGAATGGCATTTATCAAGACTAACGCATGCCTGGTTAATTTAACCGACGGGACGACTCCAGTAGGCCAGAAAAATTACACTAGACTGTTTTCTTTTTAATAATGGCTTCCAGAAATGAACCCATCAGAAGTTCAGTAGTTGTTTGAGCAGTTTATCTGGTGCAGCAGCAGAGTAATGTGTGTGTGTACATATGTGTTTGTGTGTACATGTTTTCTAACAGTAGAGTGAAAAGAAAGGTGCCTGTGGCGAGAAAGCGTGTTTTCTCTCCCCTCTCCTGCTCTTATTACTGCTGTTTTGGCAGCTGACGCCCAGTAATGGAGACCTGGCTGTCAGGGAAATTTGTAGCTGTCTGCTGTAGCGCAGCTCTTCATTCCAATCAGCAGCTGTCAACCCAGCCTAGGCCGTTATTAATGACGGCCACTAACTGCCTCACAAATTCTCAGCACTATTTGAGAGCCAGCATGAAATAAGGTTACACTCTCCCACTGTGCTGCTGTGGGTTAATGGAGAGGTCTCAAATATCAGACAATTGTACAAACTACTTCTGAGCCTTCTTTCATTTTAAGGAGCTCAGACATCATATAAATATAAAGTTTTGTGATTGCTGAATGTTGACAATAATAAAACAACAAATAAAAGTTTTGTCCTTGAGAACAGTTCAGCTGTTGGAACAGTTTGCTCTTTAAGTCATTGTTATCGTGCTGATGCCTGTGTCGTCATGTCAGTGTGTGCATTGCTGAAGTAGTCATCCTGCTTGACTGACTGAGATAACAGCATCGTAAAAACTTCTTTATATCCTTGTATGGTCGAGGTTGCACTAATAGAATTGTGTGTGGGGCCATAAATGCGACCATGACAGAAAAAGCATGTGTTTGTCAGCTGTTAAACGTGGTGCATGGGCATTCAGAACAGCACACTGGGGAACAGCTGCCATATAAATCACTCACCTTTGAAATGCTGTGATTAGCTCGCCGCCCTCACCGTCACTCTGTGGGTGAAGAGAGGAGCGATTGAGGGCGGGGAGCGGCTGACACCCAGGACATGACACCGCCTCCCACCTGCCTGACAGACGAGGCAGCAGAGAACACCACTGGACACCTCCTGTCAGGTCCCTCGCTGCTTAAGCTTGCCATGCCACTGCTTCCTTTTGCACTTAAGGCAAAACGGTGTGGTGCGGCACCACCCACATAAACACAAAGAATTTCACCACAAGCTACTTCTCTAGCTAGGTGCATTGACTCACACAGTTTCCCTCGTATCTTTCATCTGCCAGATTACTTATCCACCCATTTAGGTTGATGAGTTACACCACAAAGGAGATCGATGCTCTCGGCTATGATGGGCCTTGTAAAAGAGGGGAGATTCCTGTCCTGTGACAGGTAGCAATTAAGTCTAAAGGAGGTGTAACAAGGTCCTGGATTATCCTTGTCAGATATCATATCAAAGAACTGCATCTCTCCTATCTGTGAGTTGCTATTGAAGGATAAAATAGATGGAGTAGAGATAGCTGGGGATTATGTTTTTGTTTGACCTTTGGTTCACAGGTAATCCTTATCTCAGGAATCTTGAGCCTCAAAGGTGCGGCTGTTTCCTACCCTCATTCACAGGACAATCTTTCTATCCCTCCCCGGTCTGCAGAGGAATGTTCACACCTGTAGCACTTCACCCAAATGTGAAGTCTGTTGTGAGAATTCAGCCGGGCAAACCCTCTGCCAGCACATGCCGATCACTCCTCAGATAACAAGCTGTTGTTTTGGCAACAGTCAGACTATCTTGATAAATGATAGAGCAAAAGAAGGAATGATAATAACAATAATAATAATAATAGTCACTGTTATATGAGGTGCTGGCGCCCCAGAGTCCTGCGGCTGTTTGTGGTTCATTAAGACTTGTTCTCTCTCTGCTCGAGTGTCGAGCCACATTCCACAGCATGTTAAGTTGTTTGTTAGTGGCTGTGTCGGTGCAGTGGAGGCTGGAGAAAGGGATATGTGTGAGTCAACAGCTCCACTGACCTGAGATTGAGGAAAGAGCTGTTTGACATACAGCTTTCTGCCCAACCACCTGTCAGTCCACACACTGTTCCCACCCTACCCTGAAGGCACATCACTGGGAAACCGCTGACAATTACAGGATGCTGTTGATACTATTTCTTTAACAAGGGGAGTGAACAGATCTTAAAGTATTCTGTGGTATTTGACCCACAGTGTCAGCTTCATAATTTAAGTGCTGTTGCGTCAGTCTCATGCCCCTCTGAGGAGTCATCTCCCCCTGGCTGGAGGGTGACAGCACAAGAAGTTGAAGCAGAAGAACTGAAATCCAGATTTCAGAGAGAGGTTTTCTCTCAGAAAATATCGCAGCAGCTTGGGGTTATTAACTCCCCTCATGTTTGCACAAGACAATCAAGACTGAACAGTTCAACAAAAGGGTTGCAGGAGCCTGAGGCCACGGTCATCCACATGTCAGAGAAAAGCATTAGGTCTAGTTTCACGTATTAGTTCAGCCAGGAGATATTTGTCATCCGTTTGACTAAGTATTGATATGTAACAAATATAAGCGTGTGAAGTGTCCTGGTTTGTGTTTTCCGTCTTGTTTGTGGTGTAATCACAGTCAGGCCTGTAATATGATCACACGTGTGAAGAGATGAAAGAGGAAAGTGACGTGACAGAAGGTCACAGAGCCTGAGGCAGCTCTGGGGGGGGGGGGGGGGGGTGTAGATGCTTCACACTCACACACTGAATCACCAGTTCCCTGAATATGGTGAACTTTTCCCTTGTTTGTCTTCAGGCCTACACTGTGTTTGCCTCAGGCAGGTAGGTAGTTAACATTACTGCCTTATTACTTTGCAACATGAATATCTAATGAATGAATCTAATGATTCCCCAGTCATGTTGATGACTACTAGCTCTTTAGGCTGTACTTATGCACGGTGGTGCTTTGAGTTAGAAGGCTAATATCGGTATGCTAGCATGCTCACAACATGCTCGCTAATATTTGGCAGGTATAATCTAAACCATCTTCACCATCTTACTTTAATGTGTTAGCATGCTAATTAGCTATTTGATTTGTCTCTTTAAGCAAAGTGTCATAAAATCGCTATATGATTAGATTTGATGAGAGTGAATACAATTTGATTACTTTCCATCTGTCCAGAGAGTAAAGCAGCTCCTAGAAATGTCAACTGAAAAACATTGGCCAAACTCATTCTGCGTGTGAAGCTGAAGCTGTGATATGTGAAGCTGACAGAAAGGCGCTATTTCAAAGACATTTATCTTAAGGCACAACTTCAGTCTCAAATAACTCAGTCTGTGGTGTTTGTATGTGATGACTGTTAATATAATCAGCAGATTGCTCAATAATGAAAGTAATTGTTAGAAGCAGCCCTACAAATAATAATTAGTGTCTACATGTAATATGATTTTTTAAAATTATGGCTGAAATTAGTGTCTGTATTGTTAGATAAAATATACAATAAATCTCTTTTTTACATGCGTGATATAGAAAGTAGATGTATTTCTTTGTTAACTGACTCGCAGAATCCTCTCCAGAGCAAATCTAAGCGATGCTAGGATCTGCTAAATCCATTAGCAATTGTGAGTGTAACACCAGACTATCAGGGGAAATGGTAAACCTCACTTTTGTACATGACAAAAAACCCCATGATGAACAGCCATAAAGTCGCACGGCATTAAAAGTTCACTTTTCCCACGTCGTGCTGCCATAGTGCAGGGCATGTCTACAGAACCACAGGACCATAACTCATGCACGCTCTATAAACTAATCACTTGCTGGGTTTTCTCACTGTGAGGCGAGACTGTTTCATCTGTGTGCAGATGAAAAATTTGGGGTTGTGAAATTTACACTCACTCACATACAAACTGATTCTTGAATACTCCGAGAAAAAAAAAAAAAGACATTTCACGAGGGAGCTGTTACATTCACAGAGGCATAGATTTTCTGTGCACTTTAATGGATTTAGTTTCAGATTCATGAAATAAGATGCCTCTGTCTGGGTGTGACCTAGACAAGGGTGTCTGTCGGTGTCAAAATTGAACATCTGGGTGGCTGGGAAGTTGTTTTAGCTCAGGTCACCAGAGGAAAAGCAGCACTTAAAGGGCACTGTCTCAGAAAGACTGGTCTAAGTAACAACTGCTTCAACCCAAAGCCTGTGATGAAGCAGTTTTGTGCGTCTCATGAACATGCAGCGATTCTCTTGTCATTCATTTATTAAAACAAAGTGCAGATCATCAATTTCTTCAGTAACACACTGGATTGTTCACTGTCCAATGTGATGTGAATGGTGGAGTGTCATATAGGGTCACTTGAAGACCAACCTTAAATGTTAGCAATGTCCATGTATCATGTTTCATAACATGCAGAACAGTTCATATCATCTCATTATGTTGAAGCAGGGAACAGCTCAACTTAACTTAAGCCAACAAAGTTCTCGAAGTGCTCAGAAAAAAATTGAAATTTAAACAAATTCAACATTTACAATACCAGGAGAACTGGATATACTCTGTTGACAAAGATTATGTGATCCGATCAAAAGCTCCGGAGGTGAGATTGTTTTGTCAAAGTTTCACTGCGCGGACAAGCAGAAAAGGTAATAAAATTGCACACAAAACATAAAAAGCCAGAAACAAAATTAAGGCATTCAATTTTAGTCAAAGCCTAGAAGAATTGGAAAAAGTCAAAAAAGAGACAAACTGGACAAATAAGGGAATTAAAGCCATAAAGAGTAAAGCAAAGCAACAGGGTTTAAAGAAGGGCTTTTAAAAAGTGATAAAAACTGTCAGCAGGACTTATCAGACTAATTCTACCTCGTCCTTCAACTGTAGTTTTCAGGCTGGATCTGGATCTCTGCCTATGTTTAAACTCATGTGGGGATAAAATAAAATAAAAAAAATTCATGGTGCTGTAAAACTTATCCACTGAACATTTAATTTAAAAGTTGCCTTAGCCCTTAGCTGTTCAAAATCAGCAACTACTGAAGTTATTTTAATCCATTTATTAACTACAAACATTAAAAAATGTGTGCCACAGTAGCATGTATGCATAAGACAGTGTGTTATTTCTGTCATAGGCCTACTCCTAACTTTCACTTCAAATCCTCTGTGGCCTATGTAGCCTAAATTGGCTAATGGATAACTGCCAGATCTTAAAATCAGTAGTAAAATTAACAGGAATCTGGAATGAGGATAATGTGGCAGCTAATATGTCTCCTAATCCCCGTTACAAGTGTGGTTATGATTAACCTTATTACAGCCAAGTCGTTTCATGGATTAGATCACATTATTACAGCTCACATTTTAAGATGGCTTCTTAAAATGTACCCCCATTAGGCTTTAGGAGTAACAGACACATTTATCATGTAGGTTTTCACAGCAGTGTCCATGATGGCGTCATGCTGAAACAGGCTTTGTAAAGAGGCACGCTCAAATATAGCAGCCTGTTTCCCTGGCCGAGTGTTTTGGGGTGATGTTGCTGTTAGAACAAAATTGATCATGTGCGGCACAGCAGGCTGACAGAATGACACCGTGGGGACGAGGAGGAATATCTGTCCATTTTCTACACAGAAAGAGAACTTTCAAACACGAAAAGGAAACCATGGAAATTAACAATTTTGTGGCTACGCTATTAGTGGCTTTTTGGCTGGCAATGCTAAAGATGGATAGCTTATCTGACTTTAATAGCTGGCGCAGCAGCATTAGTGCTGAGCTGGAGCGAGGAGAGGAACAATACGGCACATTAGAGGAGCAGCCAGCACACGCCAGAAACTGCTCCAGACTTCTAATTAGCATTCATTAACAGTAGGGGAAAGAGCGATTATGGTCTTTAAGTAGTGCATTAGCTAATGTTGCTTTTTCTCATGTCAGCAGATTTAAATAGGAGGGGTGTGCTGCCACATCAGAGCCAGTGCTTTGTGCTGACTGGGAGGTTTTGGTTGATGTTTTTGATGACCTTAAAATACACTGCTGCTGTTTGTTTACACTAGTTATTACCGCTAACAAGGCCGCAGGCTCAGTCAGACATGACTGACTGACTGCTAGCATCACGGCTGCTGCAGGAGCTAAGCTGAATGAATGACAGCCATCACACCGTTTTTCATGTTGTTGCGTTGACTTGCTTGATGGCTGCAGATGAAATGTAGCTTCCCGTGTGATCTAGGAGTTTGATTCTACACCTCTGAATCTACTTACGTCTGAAATAGTCAGTAGGGAAATTAAATAGCAATTCAGCCTAATTATCAGACTAGTGATCTACAGCATATACAGTGTGCCACAAACTTCTTTCCTAATAAAAAAGATTTTTCCATTACCGTCAGGGTTTTGTTTTTGTAATTTTTTCCATTATGTATATAATTTATGTCAAAAACTGAATATAATTTATGATACTTTTGTGGCCACTGGGGACAGCACAACTGGCTATAAACACAAAAATGACATATCACCTTAAAAAAGATGATGGAGCAAATTTAATCTCAAACAGTTCCTTATTTCTAATTATTATAATGTTATCATATTGTAATATATATATATATATATATATATATATATATATATAATACAAAAACAGTCTCCTTTTAGCAGTGTTTTTGGTCTTCAGTCTCTTAAGGGAAATATCAGCATTTTTAGCAGCTAAATGCACCAGGTATAGCTGCTAACTTCTGTTTGGTGCTCTGCAGGTGATGCACAGTGGGTTTTTAGATTTTTTTTGGAAAATAGTGTCCTGCTGTGGCTGGAAACAGGGCTGATGAGAGCACTAAGACTGTGTACAAACAGTAAAGTTGAGGGCCAGAAAACCAAAACATTGAATTGAAAGAAGCTATAAAGCTCTTTAGGGTGACGGGAAACTGCAGAATTGGGGTGACAATAAAATCGTGAAATGGGATAGTATCCTCAATGTTGCTCAATGTAGAAAGAACTTAAAATAGGAAGACTCTATAAGGATCATATATGTTAGGACCCCAAGCCTCAGTAATGTTTCAGATAAATCATGTTTTTTCTGTCATGTTGGCATGGCAGATGGATCTAAATACTGCAGTACCCATAAGCCTCAGATGGGGGCATGAATCAGAGCGATAGCAAATTCAAAACCCTGCATTGTTTCATTTGAAGAAAATGTGGTGTTATAGTTTCTGTATTCAACCAAAGTTGACCCCAAAAATAAAAGTGAACTGATTTAAGCTGCAGATTAAAAAATCAACACCAAAATCTTTAGTTTCCACCACCGTTAGCAGCATATGTGACAATATTTTAAAGTCAGGGATTGGATTTTTCTTGCTGATATGCACCTTGGGAGTCGTAGTCAACTCTCTTCCAAAAGTTTTATTTACACAAGCTTGTGCCTTACAGAAGAACCAGATATTTTCTAGCTCATAACCCATTTGTGTACATTTTGTACTGATGATTGAATTGGGAGAGTTTCATGCTGATACAAGCTGTGGAGTTGCTCTGTGAGTCATTTAACATTGTCTGTGAATAAACAAAGTTTTGTTTCGACAGGTTGGAAACCACTGAATTAGAGGAAAACACTGATTGAGAAAGTTGGGGATCAGGGCCTGACGAACACCCTTACAAGTTAAGTAAGAAAGATGAATAATTAATACACCAGTATGCTGATCAATAACAGCATTTTGCTTGCCTACTTCTTTATTCTTATTATTTTACTGAGATTGGCAGATGCGGAAGCTCAATATTTTTTGTTTGTTCTCCAGAATCTCCTGTAGATTAAACTCTACTGAACAAACTGACAGTTCTGATAGCTGATGGGTTTATAATTTCCTCTTACTTCATAATTGCAAATGAGGCACAACTCAAACATTACTCAGCTGCCCTCTGTAATTAAAGCTTTATTCAGCCACAAATGTGCTTTATGCCACTGCATGTTTTATGTGGAGGAATCACAGTTAATGGCATTTAGTGCTGACTTTTGCTTTGAGTTTATTCATCCACAACGCATTTATTGAATGGAAGAATGAATGTTGTGCAATCTGATGGTGACAATATCATAATCAGGCTGTTGATTTTGGCAGCTGTTTGAGCCTGAATAAACTGAAACAAACTCTCCTTCAAGACTGAAACATTCAGCTGAAGTGCTCTGCTGTTTATGTGGGACTGTCAGCAAATCTGGTCTCGACTGCACAGGGCACCCTCAGCCAGAGGAGAGAGGAATGAGAGAGGCTTGCCGCAGGGACTGTGACGTCTAACAATAACATCCACACAAAAGACAAGTGATAGAAGAAATGTCACTCACTCAAACATAGAAGCCACTAATTCAACAGTAAGCTGGAGTTTGCTTTCTTCCTCTTTCCTATTATCTTTATTGTTATTACTGCACCGGGCAGTCAAGGTTCACTAACAGAGCACACTTAACCATATATCCTGTCACACACACTCCCACCTACCTACCACACACACACACACACACACACACACACAGAACACACACACACACACTCACACACACACACACACACACATAACTCTCTGTCTTTCTACCAACACCAGCCCTGCTCTGTGTGCTCTGCTAATATTGACTCTCCTGACTAACACTGCCTCTATTGAGTCAAACACAGAACTGTTTGACTAGAATTAGAACATCATTGAGATAACAGCCGTGGACCTGTCCAGGCTGGAGCTGTGGTGCTAATGTAAAGCAGAGCAGGAGAACTGCTGCTGCTGATCATTGTCACTGAGTGAGCTGGAGGTGCAGAGGTGGAGCTCACAATCTGGTCCCTACACAAATGTTTTCTCACTCTGCGACTTTTATCACCAATGCACAATAACAGCCACTTGTGAAATGTCTTCTTGTGAAATCGCACACGGTGTTCTGTCATTAAGCTCATTGAGTCCTCTAGGTTGTAAAACGGGCTTGTCAGTGGGGCCATTGTGTCGTTTGTGTTTCTCTGATGAAACAAAATGCTGTCAAACTTGTTGGCAGCAGGAATAAAAGACTGTGTTGTGTGCCAAAGCACGTTTTTAATCTGAATGCAGGTATTAAATTCTTATCTTTGGTTACACATTGGTGCTATAATGTTAACAGCTCTACCCAAGCATAAAACACACATGTAAAGGACACACAGATAAGCAAACCTACTTGACTAGTCACCACTTGCAGGCCAACTCACTGACTTATCTCACTGACTCTCACATTGTGTCTGAAATCACTTCAGATGTACTATATAGCACCCTTTATTTACCCTCTGCCATATTACTATATTGAATAAATTGTGTGTAGAATTATCTACCATATAGTACCTGAGCAGACATCATTGGCATCGATGGCATGTACACTACTATGCCTTATTATGCAAAAATTACAGTTTTGTGAATTAACACCTGTTAGTGATGACATAAAAGGACAAGGACTGGTTAGAGTCTACAATTTGCTGCTCACTAAAGGTCTTGGAAGTAATGCTCAGTTACTGCTGTAGGTAAGCTAGGTAGCTGGACTGAGCTTTGTGGACTTAACTTAGTTTGATTTAGCTTTGTGGCCTATGTTAGTGCAATTAAACACAGTGTTTAATCCATTCCTTATATTTTTGTCCTTATGTTTATGGCTTAGATCCTCTGATCTTTAGATACCAAGTATATCTCTTCCAAATCAATCCAAATCATGACAAGCTTGGTGCCAGTTATAGCTTAGCAACGTAGTTACAGTTGCTAGGCTATGATTGGACATTCACTGAGGGAGCTGCTTGAGCAAAAGTCAATTCTGAATAAATTTTCAATCATGTTCCCATAAATCATTTCTCACTGTATTTAACTGATACACCTTGTTGAGACCAGACCTGTTAGTCATCGGCAGTCCATGTTTGTCATCCACATGAAAGGGGAAGAGCTGGAGAAAAGGCTGCTGCAGATTCAGTGCAGCAGTCTTTTCTGCTTATGTGGTTTCATTTTATCCCTACAGGCCCTCATGGTATTTTGAATTGCCCTGGGTTATGTATTCACATGGTCATGTAAGCTAAATGAACCATCCATAATGTAAATGAGAAAGAAAGAGGGAGATTGAGAGAGAGACAGGGATGCAAATGCAGTAGTGCCCCTGGTGTTGGAAGGGAAGAGAAAGAGATGTCAGCGTTTTCCCACATTTCACTTTCAAATGAGCCACAGCTGACTGGAGAGTCAAACCTTGGCACTGCATATACCAAAGAGTGTAATTACTTAGCAAAAGATTCAACAATGCGTGAATTTAAAAAAGTCAAAAGCATCACAAATGTAGTTTATTCTGTAATTTATATGAAAGGGCTCCACATCCTTGTCTTGGATTTGCATGAAGAGAGATGATTCAACAGTCCCTGCTCCATCATTTACAGAGTTGCTGACTCTCCCTGACTGGCTGGCAGGAGTTATGTGCTTTAGAGTTTATTGTGGTTGAACCTCCAGCCTTCTTTTTTTACCCCTCCTGTCCCACAAAAAGTCCCAAATGCACTGTTTTCCATTTAGAAGACAGAGAGGACACAGGTTGTGCTTTGAGTGCAGAATAATTACTGTTGGAAATTTTTGTCTGCCTGTTCAGGTCACAACACAAGGTAACCACATAACAGCACTGCTGCTGTCTGCACTCCATCTCATTTCAATCAGTAATTACCCAGCATATTTGCACTTGGCACTGCAAAACATGATGCAAGTTATTTTGTGTCCTCGATGAGAAATATTTTCTGGCATTTCACTGCTTCCAAACTGTTACAGCCAATTTGATATTAGATAAATATTTGAGCTGGCATGCAATGAAGCGTATGTCAGATGAGCAAAAAGCACTGGCACTATGGATGCATTTAGCTGCTCAAAGGGAGGAAAAAGACAAGGGAGAGGCCTTGTCTGTTCTCCATTAGAATCCACTCAGTTCTTCCACAAACAGAGAGGATGCTAGCCAAACAAGCTTATTCAAGGGGGTTCTGTGTGGACCGTGTTAGCTCAGCAAATCCAGCTCCACAAACATGCTTCAAAGAATCCTGCTATCTCCACAGAGCCTTTGATGTGGGTATTGATCATGCAGCGGTCTGTGAGAAAGAGGGATGCAGTGGAGGTTTAGTATTCTGTTCTGACTCAGATGGAATAGATAATAGCAAAAACATGCACTCCCATCACACCGCGCTGTACTTCAGTTATGACAGCTGCACAACCATTTTCTGGCTCTGAGGTAGATGTGATTAGGAGTAAAAGACAGGGGAAGAGTAAATCAGATCATTTGCCCTGAGGACAGGTCACAGCACATTGTGTTTACCACAGTAGAGGAGCCCAGACAGAATCCAAATAAAGTCAAAACATAGGTTGACAGAGAAGACCACCACACCTCCAGGTGACAGAATCAGTCTGAGATCTGTCCAATCACTCCTAAAAGCATTAATGCTTGCCATTAGTGCATAGGGTCACTTCATTTTTGGGAGGAAAACAAGTACAACAAAAACACATGTTTTGCTAGTTCCTGGTGTCGCAATACAGTGGCAAGAAAAGCAAAGCAAACAAAAACAAAGCCAACACTTCCAGCATCACACAGTTACGCTGTATGCTATAGAAAGACAAACAAAGTCTGTTCCTCTTAGCATGGTAAAACAACCACCCACAGCCCTGCTCCTGTCTCACACTGAGACCATTAGTCACAATGATTTCTCTGCCAGCTGTCCTGGTGTTTGCTTAAGCTAGCCTCGCAGGCAGGTTGGGCCTCATTTGAATTCTTGCTTAAGTTTATTAGGCATGCGCTGGATCATTAGTATCCAGTAAGGCCGATGCAGATGTGTTCCTCAGGTAATGTTCAAATGCATATCTGAATGGCCATTAATCATGTGGATAAACACACCATGAAAATAGCATGCTCTGTGAATTATATGAACCCACAGTCATCCAGTGTTTTTGCCTCTTGGAACAACTGTCCCGTTCACCTTGTCAACAGGAGCCGCAGCCAGCGCTCTAATCTTATTTGTGCACATGGAAGCTGTAATCTCACCCTTGATACTCATACCTGGGCTTGTGTGATAAAAGTTGCTGCTTTATTAGAATGAATGATTTTTGCAACTTAACCATATCTAATGAATTAAATAACAACTCCTTAACGCACCATGTGTAATCGCCCACCATTTACAAAGTGCAACGTGCGAGGTACTGGATCAGAGAAGTAGCGTGGCAGACTATTTTAAGATAAACAGCTGATGTGTGCGTTCAAAGAGGCCTTTGTGTTTGTTTTTTGCGTGGGATTTTTTGTGGAGAGACCTGACTGAGCGTTATGCAGATATGAAAATCAGGGGGTGCTAATTCACCTTCTTCCAAATGCCACCCATGATTGTGCACAGATAAGCTGGTTCCAGTGTGAGTAATTTGCATGAAAGCACTGGCAGGACAAAAGTTTGAAATGCCATTCTCCTTCTTTCTGTAGCAAACAGGGACTCAGGATATCAGTTTAGCAGGTTAATAGAAGGTGTTGTGAAAGCTCAGTTATTCTTTGTACTTGGTGAAGGGAAGCTAGAAGATTCATGTGATGTGAGAAAGTTGAGTCAATATCCTCCACATCCAATAAGAATTTAATCATTGTACATCACATGGCATTGTAACATTGTCAGTACAACCATTTCTGGCATCTCTTCTCCTTTCATTTCATCAGCAAACTGCTTGGAGCGCCACTTAAATAATCAGCCAACTGCACGCAAAGCCTGGTTACGCCGCAGCGTTAACTAGATGAGATCAACCACTTGTAAAAAAGCAGTCAGATATTTCTATGAGGGACACACTGTGGTTACAATGAAAGTGAGTCAACGGAAATCAGTCATGGCATACTGTCATCCGAGTGAGGACACAGCCAGCTAAACGTGCAGCCAAGCCACATATACTGGGCAAGGAGAATACACTCAACTGACAGCTGCAAGCACTTAGTGGGCTGCCAAGAACAAAGACAGGCAGGAAAAAACACTATTCAGCCCAATTTGGACATAATAAGCCTACACAACAATGGCTTCCAATATTTTCAATAAGAAGTCGGTCCTGACTTGAATTGCGTTTGTCAGAGGTCAGCTCTCTCTGTGTTGATGTGTAACCACAACAAGCACGCGGACAAATGGATTCCTCATTACAACTTGAGCTCGAAATGATAACTTGGATGTGAGGAAACAGAATGGACAGAGACAGACTTAACATCTGTTATAGTCATCTGTGGAAAAATTTATCAACTGCATAAAGTAAGAAATCAGATTGGCGATATGTATCCTGTCAGACAGACTCTGAGTGGAGCAGCTAAGTGACATAAAAGCAGAGCAGGAGGAGGAGGAGGAGGAGGAGGAGGAGGCAGCAGATGGGATGAGGTGTTCTGAACCACTAACCACATGAGCTTAAGGGTCAGAGCAATTCTCATCCAATGTGCTTCTAAACAGCTGAAAAAACCAAACTTTACCTCCGGGTGCCTCTGCGAGTTTGTGACTCTTTGACCCATCTGCTCGTCACAGCCGCACTGGCAGAAAAGAGAGCGTGGGAGCTTTTACCTCTTATTAACACTGAACACGGTGCCTCATGCCTCCGCTGTGCATGTTAGTATGCATTAAGGCAGAGGAGCGTGAGGTGAGCAAGCAGTGAAGAGGAGCCCCGCAAAAAAAAAAAAAAAAAAAAAAGCCAGATGAGTCCCAAAAGGCTGGGAGATGGGCTGAATGACAATTGACTGGCTTTCAACACTCATCTACATTCACATATCTTTCTGGCCAAACACATTTAGCTGGCAGACGGCCATGGCCTTGACATACGGAGATGTAGTGTGCAGACCCTGCTCAGAGCTTTACTTTAGAAAGCTCTGCTCTCATGAAGTATTTACTTGTGTTTCCCGCTAATTGACTTGCATTGTCAGGGATTGTTATCCTCTACACTAAATGAAGGCAGAACACCTTGTAATGAGTTCTGCTTTAAAGGACAGCTGTGGCTGCCTGCTTCAACATGCCCTTCAAATCAACCATTCAGTTGTTATGATACAGCTTCGGAGGCAACTGAAACTGCCATCATACCTCAGATGCCCCTCACAGCCAAGTATAGAGTGCCGCTGGATAGGGTTACACGTTCATCACACCTATTTAAACTCATGCCCGCTTTTCACAGCCTGATTCAGTACAGTATGTTAATCATGTAAGCAGACAGAGGTCATGAACTGGCTGCTCAAGTCAAATTTACCAAAACAAAATGGCGACTTTAAAGATGCTTTAATCAGTATTTTTATATTAATAATGGATCAAATGATTCTGTAATGTGAAAAGTGTCACTCACAGTGACAGACCTGAAGGGAATTATCATCCAAATCTGTAGATATATAAAGATATTTCCCTCAGGAGTTGGTAGAGACCAAAGCAGAGCTAAAAGTAGAAGAATATAGAACTACCATACATCAGGTGGACACAAATACAACTTGAAATCAATACTGGCACTGGCAACTGTTTTCATACTAGGTCACCATGTCAACTTGAAGGGTATTATGTCAATGTTGCGTTCAAAGCTTGTTTTGTGCCCCCAAGTGACCACAAAATCAGTTATTGCAGGTTTAAGAAGGCACGTCAGTGAGTAAAATAATGTTATGAATGTAGAAAATATAATTTTTGATCAGGTGAAACTTGAGGAAATGATTGTATGTCATCTGACAATGCTATTCTGAATCACTTAATTATGAATGGCCCTCATCAGTATCATAGATTGGTGTGAAAATTATTTCATCCTGCCTGTGCCAAAAGGCAGCTTAAGAACTCTTTATCAGAGTCATTCAAGCAAAGAGTCAATAAAACATTGCAATTAGGCTTGCTCTTTTAAAATGTGAGATGGTCTAATTGACTGTGTGTATTCAAGTAGAACATCAGAATTCCCTCCAGCCAGTTTAATAACACTGATAAGCGGCACGCTGTGTAATCATGAGCTTCAGGCCCTGAAATGTAGAATGTTGCATTCTTACCATACACTTGGATGAACAGTGTTGTCTTTAAGACTTGGTTTATGCTTATTGCTCGCCTTTGTGTTTAGTTTTCATTTATTTTTCTCTAGTGTCTCTTTGAAACTGGTAATGTTAGTCAGGGGCTCAACAGGAGTTTCATGATAAAATCTTTATAATGCTCGTGCCACTTGGTCGTGGAGGGCTTGCAGTGAGGAGCTGGGGATAATAGTGTGGTGCAGCACATCAAACAGAGCCTGGTCAAAAAGCAAAGCACTCAATATCTCATAGGAGTGAATTTAATGGCCACTGGTTGCTCTGGACTCTTGACCCTCTCCAAGAGGCTCCATGTTAGTCACTCTCCAGTGCTTTCCAATTGAAAGCCAGCCAGACTGGTAGTGGATGAGATTTCAACTGTCTACTCAAAGCCTGGATGACTGTACCACTAGCTTTAGTTGGTCATTACACTGGTGATGCTCAGCTGATAAGAGACAGTGAAACTGGACAATGACACTTAAGTAAGTTCTGCTAGATTAGTTTTCAAGAATAAGACTTTCTCACTCTCCTGTAGATGTAGATGTAGATTGTTGTAGATTGTTATTCAATCAATAAAAATACTATATGATATATTGTGTATGTAATAACATAACATATTATGTTGTATAACATGATAAACAGGCAAAATGTATTTCAAAATGTATTTTTTACTGTTACCAAAAATAGAAAAAACACAAATGCGGTGATGGAAAGTGCACCAGTACTGTAATTAAGTACGAGTTTAAGGGTCTTTACTTGAGTGCTTCAATTTTATGCTACATTTAATTGAAATGTCACATTTTATTTTCAAATTGCAATTTCACAAATTTGTTTATTTCTCTATCCAATTTCCTTTTTCAGTTTTCTTTACATTCTTAACATTTAATTATGGCCTGATTAACCTGGATACTAAAATAATGTTAGTTTTGCACTTTCTCTTGTAATTTTCCATTTTTCTTTTTTAATTTCAATTCCACGTAAAATTATGCTCTATGTCCAGTTATTTTAAAGAACTACATTTTATAGATTATATATTCACCACATCAGTATATGAAGATGTTAAAATTAGCTCCACTTCCACCAGCTACAACTTGCTACTTAACATCGTAATTAATCATCAAACACAATCCAATAATACAACACTGGGGCTATTTTGTCACCTAATGACTACTTTTATTTTACCTCTTACTTCTACTAAATTATGAATGCAGTAAGGGAGTATTTTAAGGGTAGCATTGCTACTTTTACTTTAACAATAGAAATGTTCTTAATACTTACAAATATTCCAACACTGGCCCTTATCCCTTTGTTTACAGACAATTGTCCACATTATTTATATATATATATATATATATATATATATATATATATATATATATATAACCAAACTAAACTAAGTCAAGAAGCAACCACAGAATAGTGGAAGCCAGGACACACTAAGGCACTTTAACTCCTGAAACTGACTCGGCCTCAAGGCAACCAACCAGCCTAATTTAATATGGATTCATATACAAGGTGTCTTGTTTAACATAATGAATATCTAATCAAGCATGAGTACAGGAAAGCAATTTCAGCAAAGTAATTGAAAGCAGACTTTGTTTAGATGACAGAGAATATTGCTACACTCTTGGCACAGGAGGGCTCTAACTCAACATTAAATCTCCTTTCGTGGCTCATTTTAAAATAAAAGGGGAGTTTCTCCTTACCAGCTTCTCAACAGTGCTGCTGACAGCTCAGGATTGTTCTTGTTTAAAGCATCATAGAACTGGTCATTACAACAAACACTTAAAATATGTGCTTGTCTTCAGAAAATTAACATTTCTTGTCATATTATTAATATGCATAAAGAACAGTGGCATGAGAGATGCCTTCTAATAGCTGTCAGGCATCCAGTGCCCCTCTTCCCCCTGCAGTGAAATTGAACCCATGTTTAAGATTCATGATGTACTGCTGACCTGTGCTGCCATCTAGTGTTCAGAAATTATCCTGCCGCCAGTTGTTTCATCTTTTGTACTGTACTGTAGTGTCAGTTTTGCATTTGTATATATACACACACACACAACAAACTGGTGCTTTGAAGGAATTTTATTCCTGCATGTACAGTGAAGGCAGGAGAGCTCAGTTTTATATGAAAAGAAAGAAATTCATAAAGAACTGGATTTTTCAAACACTTTGAAGCTCAATATAATTCACCAATCAAGAGACAGGATGTGGAAGACAAAAATCAGTATTGTGGCAGCTTCACAATGACTCCTCATGTGCCAGGCAACAAATGTAACTACATTACACACAAATGTGCAAAGACTCTTTCAGGCGCAGGGTTGCAGTGACTAAATATTTGCCACAATCCACAACTAAATCAAGTAACACTCATTTCTATTGGTTCAAATACAACGTATAAAATATTTTACAAAATAGCTTTGGTGACCCATGTATATACACTTCTGCATATATAAAAAGTGTGGAAAAAATGTTTAAATATTATCACTAGAGCTAAATATAAAAAGGTTAGACTATTGCACAACAGCCAGGTGATGATAGTGAGGAGGGGAGTGATCACTGGAGCAGCTGTCGACTGCTTTTAGGGTTTTCTGCGCCTGCAAGAGAGAGCAAAGTTCATCAAAAACTCCCAACTGTGTACCGCAGTGGAAAACTAAATGTTATTCTCAGACACAATCTGTAAGGATGACAGCTTACTTGGTGATCCCATGATGCTCAAAACCAGGACCCATGTTTGACCCAGCCCTCATTTCCACGGCCACAGAGCACTGGGGAAAAAAAAACAAACAAAAAAACAATTGGAACCCAAATGTACTCAAGCATTGGAAAACTACATGAATGAGAAGACCAACATTAGGAACAACACAATGATGATAAACAAGAGTGGCATGCAAACAAAACAAGCAACAAACTGTTCTGATTTTGAATAAAAAGATAAATGAATAATCAAAATTGTTGATTGTTTCGTCCTGCAGTTTCTCCATTAATATGAGAAAGATCTGCATATGATTAATTTTACCCAATCTTATGATTTCTATAACTGCTACAAGAGGCATATATTTGGTTGTGTCTTAGGCTGGCCACCTTTACCCTCCAACTCAAGCAAAGTCAAGTTGATCACATGATCCATCTTTCTAAACATGCAATTGTAGTTTAAAGAGACTAATAATATCATTGTACCCTCGTCTCCACATCAGTCCAAGCTCCATCTGTTCCATCGCCGCTGGCTGGAGTGCCTTCTGAGGATTTCCTCTTGCGGCTTCAGAGACAAATGTGAAATAACAAAAAAGATGTTAAATGTAATAATATAAATATAATAACAGCTGGTTAACCAGCACCTATTAACCTGCAGTGAACTGCTACCTGGAAGCTGTAGTGAGCTCCTGTTTCAGAGTCTCGATGTCAGTGAACTGGACAGCTTGTCCTCCTCCCCTGGTTTTAATCACCTCACCCTAAAAAAAAAAAAGAACAAGTATGAGGTAGTGGCCAACTTGAGTTCATCCCATGTAAAAATCCTTTAATTATCTAGTATTACTTGTGTCAATTGATAAACAGATTATTTTTTCACATAAAACACAGTGAGTTAGGTGAGGTTAAGTGCAGCATGTGACGTTTGTCTAAAAGAGAAGTGACATGTTCTCTGGATATGCAGCCGATGACCAGCTTCATGTTTTATGGACAAAGACAAAGAAGTGAAAAACCATCAACTGCTTCTATCACCAGTTTCTGTGTCAGCTAAACCTGAATTTGACGAATATATCACTCGCTACTTTTCCAAAAAGAAACCAGCGTGAACATGTCTGGCTGAGTAAAGAAATTAAGTCAAATAGCAAACTGTTCTATCAGGCAAAGGATTTGCTATTTGCAAAATGTGTCTACTATCCTGTCGCAACATACTTACCTTAATAAGTTTGGTCTGTATCTCGCCATCAGAAGCAACCTCCTGGTGTGTCAACACATATCTGTCACACTTTGACAGGGCCTTCTCACTGGGTGCAGACACCTGGATGGCATTGGGGATGACAGGCTGCAAAACTGTACCCAAGTCCAGGCTGGAGGCAGGTTTATGGTCCACCCACTTCTCCCCGCCAGCAGACCGGGAGCGACGGTGCAATGGGCGTACTGGTGTCGCCGTCTACTCAGCAGAGTTGGGAAGCAGCAGCAAAGAGGGTAAAACAAAAAAGTAAAACTTGGTCAAAGGATTACATCAGAGCTTGACAAGGTTTATCTGTCATTAAACTGGTAAATGGCTGAGGATACCTTCACTTGTAGGAACCCAAATTGTGTCAAATAGTAGACTTAATTAGTCGATTTAATTTTGAGGTGCGTAGCGTCTAAAAAGCTGATCAGAGACACCAGTTTTCATCTTAATGCTGCTGCCTATAGCTAACTCACTGACCCTGTAGCTTCTCTCAGTTAGGTCTAGATCAAATGTAGGGGATGGGGAGCAGGCTTCCTCGTCTTCTTTAGCCCAACACATAGCTCTCCTCCTGGCCCGGCTGGCTGAAGGGGCTGCTGGAGACTGAGTTGTTGTGGGCGTAGTAGGTGAATGGTAACCCAGCTGACTGTCCTGAGCTGCCCGCTGCTCCCATACAGAGATGCAGCTCGCCACAGACAAAGCCCTACTGCTACTGGGGACTGGACAGGCAAGCCTTGGGTTTGTCTCAACTTCCTCAACTGTACTGGCACTGAATGGCTGTGACCCTGACCCTGGCTCTGGTTCTGGCTTTGGCTCTGGCACTGGCATTGGCTCAACATAGGGAGAATCAACGGGGCACTGGGGAGCAAAGTGCCAAGTCTGCACAAATACACAGTTAGATACAGTTAGTAATAGAGACACAAAAACCACATGAAAATTAAATGTTATAGTGGTGGTGAAGTAAAGTGCACCATCTAATATAATCAAATACAACAATAATATGTTGTGTTACCATGTTACATTTTTGCTGAGACGGTGTGAAAGAGTGGTGCTATTTTTAGAGTCACCTTCGATATTTTAATGAAGTCAATTGAAAGATTAATTACTTGAGGGTTAAATCAGCGCCTCTGTCACATTCTCATCAGAAATGTTAAAATGCTTTTGTTTCACAAGGGTAGTTACAGGTGCCACATTAAAGCCTTGGTTTGTATCAAAAACATGCAGGTGTTGATGGTAATGTGTCAACTGCCAATGCAACAGGATTAGTAATGTTAGCCCTGGGTAGATGTTTTACATGTGCACTGTCAAAACAACTCACGGGGACAGGTGAGGGCGAGGCCGATCTCTTTGCAGGAAGGCGTTCCTCCCTGGAAGGCCGCTGAGGCTGGGGCTGAGTCTGACGCGGTGGAGGATCAGGACGACCTGAAGTCTTGCTCTCTGTCACGATGGCCTTGAGCTGCTTCAGCTTTTCGTCTTTCACCCACAGCTTGTTCTGCATCTCCAGCTGCATCGCATTAACTCGTCTCTCCTGCACAGTGAGAGGCAGAATTTTGAAGTGAAACACCTCTGAGTGTACAAACGATTGCTGGCTGGCAAAGCTGAGGCATTAGTATTTTGCTACTTAAACAGGCTATAATAAACAAAACGCTAACAAATTTAATAACATCTGTGTTAAAGAGGAGTAACTCACACATTCTTTCTCCCACTTGTGCTGTGTGTCTGAGACCACACCGTGCATGCGCTGCTCCATGCGTCTCTTCTCAGACAGCTCCCTCTGCAGCCTGTGGTCCCTGGTTTCCAGCTCCTGCCGCAGTGAACGCTTGTCATCCTCATAGATTTTAGTTGTTTTCTGCAGGATGTCAATCTGGAACAGAACCATGTGAGACATTTGAGAAATCAAATCTACATGCAGTATTTTTGAGAAGGTTTGAATGTTTTTGTTTCCCACCTTGTGCTCTTGCATCTTGGTTTTCTTCTCCAAGCGTTCCATCTCTGCCTTGTTGGCCTGGATGATTTTGTCTTTCTCTGCCAGTTTGCCATTTTGTTCATGCATATAGTTGTCTTTTGAAATGAGGTTGCTGTCCAGTTGCTGAAGCATAGACTTCATCATGTTAGCTAAAATAATATGAAGGAGACAAAATGCGAACCATGATAAGAAATCAAATTCAAGTAACTTGAACTGTCAAAACCACAAGGTGAGACTTGAGCTAAAAGGAGGAGGCACCTGCTTTGTTGTATTCGTCAATCATCATCTGCCTGATCCTGTGTCTGTTCTGCAGAGCTTCGATCAGCCTGGGCAGGGTGATGTCATCGTGAGGGTCGGTTATCTCAGAGGAGGGTAGAGGTGGGAGGCTGTGCACCAGGTGGTTTATAACAGAGGTCACATCTGTGGAAACAGAGAATTAACACAACTCCTAAAAGCCATTTTGTATTTTAATAAGCATATGAAATATTCCATGGATGAAACATTTACAAAGTATTGGCAGCATTACAAGTACTGGCCCAAATGTAAACACAACACAATGCTGTGTATTTTCGTGGAGATTACGTTTGCAAGAACTGGGCTGTCATATATTTGAGGACTAATGTTATAATGTATTGATATAAGCTCCAGGTGCATATAAGAGCTTTGATATGAGTGAATACATGACTCCGTAATATTTTGAGGGAAAGTTATTCAGTTATTCAGATGAAAAACAAAATCTAAGACACGAAGCCATGACCTCATGCAAATTCTCGTTGAGACTTTACAGTTAAAATTAAAAATATTAATGGACTATTTTTTGATGTGTTTGCATTGTTTTACTATATTTCTATTTAAAAGTGACAATGCATTCTGTAGTTAATTATATCTGCCTGTGTTTAGAGTGTAAATATAAATCAGGCTAATCTTACATTCCAATCAACTAATCAATTAACCCCAGTCTTGTTTAGCCGATTTGGCTTATAGGGTGAACGACTCTTACCTCTGTCTATTGGACCGCCACGCTCCTCCAGCTTGCGAGACAGTTCCTCTTTAAAGGCCTGGTTTCTATTACGGCGGCCTGGAGTGAAGCCACAGATGGGCCTGTCCACTGGCCGAGCAACCTCCACCTCCTGGGTCATCTCTGCAAACCGCATCACCAGCTGTACAAGCAGAGCACGTCAGACAAAAAAAAAACAAAAAAAAAAACACAACAACTTACAAGTTCATTAAAAGAACCAGTGTGTAGGATTTAGGTGATCTGTGTTTTCACTCATGTTTCATCACCTGAAACTAAGAATCGTGTTTTCATTAGCTCAGTATGAGTCCTTCATATACATATAGGGAGAAGGTCCTTTTGCACAGAGCCCTTGATGTTGCACCACCATGTTTCTACAGTAGCCTAGAATGTACAAACCAAACACTGGCTCTAGAGAGGACCTTTTGCATCTTTATATCACCTGAAGGCTAGCGTAGGTTCTCCTATACGCTTTGAAAGGTGAGGGGGTTTTCAGTTGGTTGCAATCTGGATCCACACTAGATTTCGCTAAATCCTTACACACTGGTAAAGTATGGTAAAAAAAAGTGTGAAATTAACCTACCAATGTTTCCTCGTAGTCATCAGCCTTGGGATTGACACAAACAACCATTTTGACTTTTCCCTCTCCATCAAAGTAGTTCTTGAACAGATGGGTGACTTTAGAGTCTCTGTAGGGGACCATCTGTAAGAGAAATATACATTACCTACATGGTCCATCAGTAAATATAATGGCAGTGTTCAGCTTTAGTTTGGCAAGTCATACCTTGTTTGTGCCACACATCTGGTTCTCTCGAAGTGTCTCAATGCATGTCCGCAGGGTCAGCAAAGACTGATTAATGTTACCTGCAAGGGAGGCAGTTGTTAGATCTCACATGTACCTCAGGGCAAATGGTAAAAGCAAATCTTGACGGTTGTGTAACAAACCTGCTTCACGTATACGAGTGCCTTCTGCCCCCGTCCTACCAGTGCGCTCACTTCCGGCCAAGTCTACCAGGCACAGCTGACTGACATTCACCTGGCTCTTATCCTGACAAGCCACATCAAAAAACGGTTAAATATTACAAGTAGTGCGTATAATTCATCCAAATGTGAATTACAGAGCTGCACTCAACTCTGGGACCTGAAATCTGTTTTCAATTTAAACTGACCTGAAGAATGTTATCGCCATCTGCATCAAGAGGAGCCTGAGCCAGTTTAATAATGAACACACTGTGGGAGCGGCTGGACTCTCTGTTCAGCCGGGTGTTCGCAATCTTCCTCTTCTTCTGACCTGGAACAACACAGTATAAGCAACTTTTCAACCAGATTACTGAGGGTTTTCTGCAGCATTCACCAAGTTAAACATAAAACCTTTTAAGAACACAGAATGCAGCTTAATATTCATTTCACAGTAATACTGGCAAAAATTTGAAGGATATCAATGGAAAACAGCAGGAATGATATGGCCCAGAATTATTTCCCAAGAGCATGAATTTGATATGACATTTTCGTGACATCATATTTTTGTCACTCCTTTCAAGCTGCATGTACCAATAATATCATTAAACTCAGACCTGGAGCTGGATAAGCATAATTGCAAACAGAAAACTGATAACTAAATAGACAGTGGGATTAACCATAAAAAACTACCTATTTAAGGTCTACATATGAATTCTACATAACAGAGATTTAGAATAATGCTACTGCAGATTTTCCAGCTAAGTTTTGCTAAATTCACTCACAAAAATATTTACTGCCTGAGGCTATTCAAGACCTGCAGATGCCCAATTTTTCACTCATGGCATCTTCACATGCAATTTCAACTCCTCTTCCATAAGCTGCTCAGAGAGAAGATTAAGTGAAGTCATTACCCAGTCAGAGTTGACCCGGAGGCCAGCAATACCAGGTCAGTCACATCTACAATCATCAGTGCAGTGGTTTTCTCTCCCTCTTTTCTTCCCTTAAATTTAACCCATTCATATCTAAATGCAGGTCTTACAGAAACTTACCTTTCCAGAATACTTGAAATGCTTCCTCAGCAGACTTGACTTCAACTTCCATACAACCAGCCACATACATGTTGTGATTCTGATCCTCTCTGAGGATTTTAGACTGAGGTGGTCTATATTGAGACAATAAACTGTTAGAAACTGAAGACAAGGATTTGCATTTTTCATGCAGTAGATGTGGGTTATGAAACTTTTGAAATGGGGAATATTAATGTTGCTTGATTACAGCCATAGAAAGTAATCAGACCATTACAATCATGAAGTGACATTCAAAGCAAGAGAAAAGACAATCAGGAGCTTTGCCATAACAAGACGACAAGCAGCAGGGGGGTAATCTAATGATTTTTAGGCCCAAAGAAACACTCATCAACACTGGAGACATAACTTGGAGCAGCTCTGTTAGTCATGCTTTTGGGTAGGGCTGGGTATCAAACCTCCAGACTGAATGTATCTGAAGCAGCAATCAGTTACACTATATTTAGCTATATGTTACATTAAAAAATATCTGCATTTTTGGTCATAAACGTGTTGATATTTCTCAAATATATTATCAACTGGTACCATCTCGTCACTTCAGCCTGTAAGCCTTTGAATGTGTGTGTTTTGTCCATGAATTAAATAAGATCAATACTTAAAAATTATTGTTTTGTTATCACTGAAACTCTGGTGTCATGTCAGCACTGGAATAAAAAAAATATTTGAAATGATAGCCCGCCCTATGTTTCATTGACTTCTTAGATGTTATGCTAACTGGTTTTAGATTAGACGTTTTTTACTACAACAAATAAACATATAAGGGGCTATATGTAAGTTTTCTCTAACCACCAAACGTGATTTCTTGCCAGGAGTGGGTGACTGTGATGGTCACTTGCCAAAAGCTTCAGCTATCATGTTTACAATAAAACAAGTTATAGTATAACCCACAATTAGCACTACTTCTTCAGGGCAGCCTGGACACTAGAGTGACTCGCTATCAAAAAGCGATGAGATGGTCTGGCCAAGCTGGGGCTAGCTGCTTAGCATTCTAACTTCAGTAGACGAAAAGATGATAGAATTAGAACCGAAATAGGAGGGCTGCTTTCCACCTCTGGAGACAGCTCTTGGTAAAGGAATTAAGTTTGATACTAAACTGGCAATTTTTCCACTACACTGGTAGGTCAACAGCTGTTAATCCGAATGTTAGCTATGAAGCAATAGCACAAAACTTACATATAGCTCCTTTAACCAACCCATACATAACAACATCTGTGTAACTTTGAAGATGTCTCCAGTGTTGACAACATTTCATTTATTATCTGCGCATTCGTGTGTAACAGGGAAAGGTCATCTAAATCAGGCCACTACTCTGATGTCTGATGTACGAGTATTCACTGGTCACATACATGAACTCAGTGTTCTGGCGCACAGGTGTGCCTCCACCATTCCACCTAGTAAAGAGAAAAGATAATAATTTTGTCTTCCAGCTACTCTGACGTAAAAGAATTAGCTCTAAAAACCACTACATTTAATATTTTTAATAACTGACTGCTCTTTACAGTTAAAACATGATGCTGAGTACACATTCATATAAATATAAAACATATTCCTTTCAATTCATATTTTTCTGAACTCACTTTGGTTTGATTGCATCTTCCTGAGTTTCCTCCAGGAGATCATAGATGTAGTTGTTGTAGATTTCAATGTAGGAGACAAAGATGCTGTAGCTGCTGTCCTCGTCCACACCGTCTGCTTTATAAGCTTCCTCTGTCTTAATCATGTCAGCAATTTCAGGATCAAGCTTTTGTCTAAAATCAAATTTGTGAATTACATGTTACATATCAAATTATATTACATTACAGACCACTGCCATTTTCCAGGACTCAGACTTACCTTGAGGGGGTCGCTTTTGGAACAGGCAAGTTGTTTTCCCGCCTTTGGCGCTCCAGCAAAGCATCAACTTCACTCTGGACATCCATACCATTTTTATCATCTGTCTTAAAAACCTGAATAAACAGAAATTAAATTAGATAAATATGTGTACAGATTTCACAAAGCATTATTTAATTATGTGGGTACAAAAGATGATCAACACTGCTCTTGATTGCTACTTCCTTACATATCTTTTGGCCTGGTAGGGGCCTATACTGTTGAAGATCATGTCGAGGGCACGAGGTAAAAGTCCACCCTGGCCTGGAGAGCCTGTCATAGTGAAAGTCTTTCCACTTCCCGTCACCCCATAAGTAAAGAGCAGGCCTGCAAGAATCAGAAGAGAGAACCAGCTATATACATACCATACATATTTACAATGCAGCTAAGGAAAATTCAGATGTGGTGGTATGAGAAAACAACAAGAGTACTTGTAGGAGGAGAGGGGAGACACAATACAGTATAAAAACTTGGATACCAGACGCTGACGATCTGACATGCAGTCCAGACAGAGTAAAGTAAGTAGAAACAAGCTGACCTGTTATTGTTTAAAAAAATAAATAAATACAATAATATAAAATCAGTTAGCCTATGTTCTTACCATTTTTTCCATGGATGAGGTCATCAACAAGAGGTTTGGCCACATACTCAAAGAGCTCCATCTGAGATACCGAAACCCCAAAGACTTTTTTGAAGGAATACTGTGTCTAAGAAGCAAAAAAGAGGGATTTGAAAATTAAGAGAAGCATATTTAATAACATTAAAGATTCATCAAAATGAAAGTATTCGTCATAATTAAGGAACATGTCCTCCACAGCAACTTTGAGGTCAATCGTTTGTTCTCAGAGGCACAAAACTAATAAACTATATCAGGCTTTGGCTACACAGACAAATTTAGTTTGGATCATTTCATTGTTGGTTTTGGTCTTTTCATGCAATAGGAAAAACGCAGAATATAGCCAGTCTAATCCTTGAAATCTACATGGGAGAGATAATGTAAATGTGACCAATACCTCTGAAAAGTGTCTGTACTTGTACACAAGGGAGAGAAAAACAAACCTACTCCTGGTTCACTACATTAGTTACCTCTTTGTACTCTCCATTGCGGTTTGTTTTGAAGCCTTCAGGGGCATGCAGCTGGATGGTAGTGCTGCTGATCACTTCAATGCAGCACTCTTCATCCTCCGCACCCAGGGGACGTACACGGCAGTACACCTATGTAAAAATATATCAGTCAGCTGTGCTCCGAAGGAATGTACTTTGGAAAAATGATTAGATCAGTAACAAGCTTTGCCCTAAAACTACAACTTGCCAAACAATCGTGTATCACCTCTCAAAAGTATGAATGATACAATTTGTGTTGTTAGCTCTTTGATGACTCACCCCAACTGGGTCTTTCTGGTTGCTGGAAGGCTTTTTGGGAGGAGGCCTGCGGGGGGTTTTACCCTTCCTGAAATTAAAAAAAATATATATCAGTCACGTTTAATTATTACAGTTCAAACTGTGTCTGCAGGGTTCACCTAGTTAAAACTTAAGAATTTTAAAAACCTTTTAATGCCACATAAAATGCAATTTATTACATGTTTCATGATCACACCGATCAATATATAAAAGTATGAGGGAAAATAAAAAGGGATGATTTGAACTGTTTAGTATTATAACAGATTTGTTTTCAGTATTTCGCAGAAATGCTACTGACAGAATTGAATGACTGTGAGCTGGACCCAAAGATGCACAGAAAATGAGTGAATGGATAAACCAGTTAAAGATTATTCATTCTCTCGCCCAGTAGCAATCCACTATCACAGTAACCCTACTTTTAGTTTCTAACTATATGAATTACATCTTCCGCAATTACACATTTTATACCCACCATTACTGCCTACAGTAGGCAAGACAAGTGTTTAGGCTAATTTAAGACTTTTTAAAATACCCCCTAAGACCTTTTTGAGTAAACTGAACAAAGGCTTATTAAGACTGTAATACCTGCGGATACACTGAGCATTAGCATTTTTCAAAGCCACTGGCTACACTGCCTGTTAGCTTCCGGCTAACGTTACTGCTAAAGCTAGTTAACTTGTTTGGATTCGCTCTACAAGCCAGTAAAGTGTAAAACCTCCAAAAGAGTAGCATATTTAATGGCAGTATACTTTTAAAAAGATGGATGGAAAACATGAAGCTACAGTACTTACGCTTGTCTGTTCATTGTAGCCAGCTGCTTGTGATTTTTTACCGTTTCTGTCGCTACAGGTTTGAACTTTCCCTCCGCCTCAAATCACGGGACGTTTTCAAAACGGGCCGTCAGCAGCCAATGAGACTTCAGGACAACAAACACGTGTTTCTGCCGTCACTTCCGAGCCTTTTATGGAAACAACAACAAAAAGAAATGTCGGATATGTCAACAGTCATCAGATTAGCTCAGATTATTCTGACCGTAAGAAGACCAGACAGCAGACAGTCTGATCCTGAGAAACCAGGAAACAAAAATAAACAGCAACAAGAAGAACTGGAATTTTCACAATGATAATAATGAGAGTAATGTCACCCTTTCCCTATGTTTTATATTTTATCATTTAGGATAGGGGTTTATTTCAGATGTTGCCAACATAAGTAAGTAATTTAGGTTGTTATTATATATATTAGATTTTATATGTTATTTTTGAATAGTAAAAATATTTGTAAGATTTAGGTTCCTTAAGTAGCTCATCCAACAAAGAAAATAATAAATATTTTGTTAAATATTTGGTTAAAGTTGTAATGTTATAAACAGATTAGGTTAAATAAATTCACAGAGAAATAGATTGATGGATATAGTACTTTATTTCAGTTACTCAGATCCCTCACTTGGTAAAAGTACCAATACAAAAATCTAAATACTCCATTACAAATAAACTCTTCAATTCATAACCTTAGTTAAATAAATGTACACAAGTCTCGGCACCAAAATGTTCTTAAAGTGTAAACAGTAAAACTATGTTTCACTGTATAATGTCCCCTCTGACTGACATATTACTATATAATAGACCAATCAGTTTTCTATCCAGTGTCATGACTGTACACACCCCAACACAGTAGGCGGCGGTATGCGACCCTCTTATAAACTCAGAGAAGAAGAAGTCGAAGAAGAAGAAGAAGTTACAAAACAGAGACACAACACACTCACATGTACTGCTGCGTTATGCAAACACTGGAGTGTCTTCCGTTTCTCTGCAGCACAGGAGGCTGAAAGTCTCCATCAAGAAGCAGGTTTGAACCTCACCGATGCAAACAGACGCATCTGTTGTCGTGTCAAAAGTTACCGAGTCGTCTTTTTTTAAGGTGGGGAAATGAAAACTAGACCTGCGAAGTCAGACGCATCTGAATCAAAGGGTAAAGTGAAGAAGAGACCCGCGGCGAGCTCGGGTCCAACTCTTTCCAAAAAACTACGAGACAAGAAAGATGGAGAAGCGTCTAAACCAGGTGTGCGGACCTGACAGGACAGTGACGGTGCGGCATGAATTACACTGTTGTCACTCGGGTTGACTGACTGCTTAGTGTGTTTTGCAGGGCCTCCTCTCAAGCCTGCAGGAATCCAGAGGAGAGGCGGGTATGGGAGTATCCTGCACTACATTTACAAGAGCACCCTAGGCCAAAGCCTGCACTCACAGATGAGACAGGTGAGACCGCTGGAAACCACATAGGCTGCACACAGTCATCAAATACTGACACTAATATAATATGAACTTAAATGAAGCCACAACTCTACTTAGAATTTATGTGAATAAGGGAAAGAAACTGTTGCACATTTTTAAAAATACAATGTAATCATTCTGCATCATCTAATTGTCTATTATATAGAAATATACACCTCCTGGACATTTTATCAGGCTCACCCATAAAAGTTAGTATAAAATATAATCCAATGCTACAGATGTTCCCCTAATTCTAAATGCAGGAAGTTTACAATATTCAGTTTTTGTTGACACTGCCAAAGAGGTGTTAATTACATTTATTATTACGATTGTATGTAGTGGTGGTGTTGTACTGGGTCCAGTGTTCTTTTGGATTGCAACAGATTTTACAGGTCTTCCCAATAAAGCGGCCACTGAATGTATGCGGAGGAGTAAATGGCCATGATTAAGATCCCTGATGGTGTGAGTTATTAGTTAATTACTACAGTCATGTATGAAGCAAACATTTCAGCAAAATGCCAGACAAATGTGAGGATTCTCATCTTATCAGTTTTCTTTTATAACTTTGGGTTTAGGACTGACGGTTAGAAAAAAAAAAAAAAACAAGACATTTAAGATGTCACGTACAATTCTGTGAACTCATTTTGGTCTTTTTCTCTTTTTTTTAAAAAAACAATTTCTGTTTTTTTTATAGGCTAAAAGTTGAATTAATTAGTCTCTTATATGCAGTATGCATCTGAAATATATAGATCTGTTGACTTTTATAATTTGCATTAACTTAAACTGGAGTCAAAGCACTCAGTCCCTGCACGTAGATCTCAGTTCTGTACAAGGTCCGGGAGTGGGTCACCTGAATATTGGATCTTCTTACATAGAAAAGTTATTTTCATTGGTAACAGTGAGTTGTACATTTATCTCTTTTTCAGTGTCTCCAGGAGCCTTTCGTTCGCTCTCTGTCATCCTATCACTTCCACGGTGCCACCAGCCCCTTCGACCGCAGGATCACCTGTCTGGAGTGGAACCCTGTTCACCACACCACTCTGGCTGTGGGGTCCAAGGGCGGAGACATTTATCTGTGGGACTTCAAGGTCCCCACAAATAAAACTTTTATTCAGGGGGTGAGTTCTTATATGATGGTGATGCATCTTTTACCTGATACTTGAATGTGAAACAATGTGAGGTGTTCAATAATTTATCTGTTTGTTTTTTTTTGTTTTGTTTTGTTTTTTTAAACCTTGCCTTTATGTAACAATTGAGGCCAAGGACAACTACAATTTGAGTCTGTAGCTAATTTCAAAACTGTGCAATTTAGATTCATGTGACTTCAAACTTTCATTGGTTTTCTGCGTAGATGGGAGCTGGAGACTCAGTTACAGACATGAAGTTTAACCAGTTAAATCCCACTCAGCTGTTCACCTCGTCTATGGGTGGTACGACAGCACTCCGAGATTTCAATGGGACAACTCTAACAGTGTTTGCCAACACTGACACACTGAAGTAAGACTGAATAAAATAAAGATTTAAAAAAAAAAAAAGGGTGTTAGGTTTCAGATCTGATCGGTCTAGCATCAGTCTTCTTATCAGGTGGCCCCTACTGGTTTAATGCTGAGCATGTTTGTGGTAGTGTGGTGCCAGTTACTGCCCTGTGATCAGCCTGCATTTGTGTTTGTGTGCACAGAATGGTGCAGGAGACTTTATCGGAGGGATGAAGTTTTGCCCCACGGACCTTTCCAGAGTCTATGTGGCCTCTGGTGAGGGCACACTGACCATGCAGAGCTTTGAGGGCCGCACACCCACCATACTATCCCGAACGCAAGACTGTGGCCACGATCACCACAATGTTTGGTGAGAAAACTGCAAAGAAGACTGATGCTCAGCAAAGAAAGATGCTGTGATCTTTTTGTTAATTTGATGCCAACAGGCAGTACTAGTAGTAAAAGTAATGTTTCTCCAAAATGTCAACACATTTTTTTTGGCTGTTCCATTGTATTTCAGTGATTCTTGATCAGTAGATTTTCTCTATTGTATCATCAGTTTTCTATACAGTGAAGACCTCAGCTTCAGTCATTTTTCCTTTGTCAAATCCAGTGAATTTACTTTGTTCCTTGTTGTCCCACACAGTTATTGGTACTGCTGTGTTGATGTGTCTGTGAGCCGACAGATGCTTGTGACAGGAGACAATATGGGACAGCTCTTACTCCTGGGCTTGGATGGACAAAAGGTGTGTGTTTACTCCTCAGTGAAGTAGTGATGAATCTGAATATGTCTGTTCTTTAATGAGACAAGAGATGCCTTCTATTGTCTGTGAGTCAAATTATCCTTGTTTCTCATACAAACCAGAACATATTCTAATAACAAAAAGAATAATGGGTATGATATCTGTTAAGACCTTGTTCCATTTTGACATTGTAGATTTTCAGTAACAAGCTGCACAAAGCCAAAGTGACCCATGCAGAGTTCAACTCTCGATGTGACTGGTTGTTGGCGACGGCCTCAGTCGACCACACGGTGAAACTTTGGGATCTGAGAAACATAAAAGACAAGAATAGCTTCCTGCATGACATGCCGCATGAGAGGGCCGTCAACTCAGGTAACATTCGCTTTTAGAAAAACCTTTTTCTTACTGGTGTGGACTTAAATTAAGTTCAAGTCTTTGCAACATACATCACCCAAAGTAGTCATCAAAAAAAACACCAAGAGAAGTTTGTGGCCACGATTTGTATTAAACTTCCTATGGCCACAGATCGTAAAGAGATCAATTTGACAAAGCTGTTACTGTCGTCTCCTCACAGCCTATTTCAACCCGCTGGACTGCACCAAGTTGCTCACCACAGATCAGTATGACCAGATCCGCGTCTACTCGTCCCCTGATTGGTCGAAGCCTCAACATATCATCCAACACCCACACAGACAGTTTCAGCATCTCACACCCATCAAGGTTTGCTTCTTCTCTCTCTGTGTGTGTGTGTGTGTGTGTGTGTGTGTGTGTGTGTGTGTGTGTGTGTGTGTGTGTGTGTGTGTGTGTGTGTGTGTGTGTGTGTGTGTGTGTGTGTGTGTGTGTGTGTGTGTGTGTGTGTGTGTGTGTGTGTGTGTGTGTGTGTGTGTGTGTGTGTGTGTGTGTGTGGGTGGGTGTGTGTGTGTGTGTGTGTGTGTGTGTGTGTGTGTGTGTGTGTGTGTGTGTGTGTGTGTGTGTGTGTGTGTGTGTGTGTGTGTGGGTGGGTGGGTGGGTGGGTGGGTGGGTGGGTGGGTGGGTGTGTGTGTGTGTGAGACCTTGGCAGGAACGTCTACTGAGGGACCAAAACAAACCTGATGGAGATAAAACATGTGCACAAACAGCAGGTGTACAAGACACATAGTCCACAGTTGTGCTGTAAATAGCTGTTTATTGACGGTGTTATTGCAGACACAATGATAGAGTGCATTCATGTAATTTTTTTTTTTTTTTTTTTTTTTTATGAATTGGACAGCATTTATAGGATACATCTCCATAGTCCAGCACGGAGAGGATTGTAACTGCACTATGATAGAAAATCAGTTTTTATTTTTACAGCCATCTAATCAAACCTCTGCCTATTTATAAGACTGAAAAACCTTAATTTGACTACCATTAGCTGTAAGAATGGCAGAAAGATATTAAGAGAATTTACAGGCTCTTTGGACTAAATCACATTTCATCTTCTTAGTATTAAGTACAAGTTTAACAGCGGGCAGAGATGTCATTAAAAAAGGCAAAGCGTTATCTAGTCATGGCTTGAGGGCAGCAGCCAAATGAATATGCGGATGTGCACTCAGTCTCCAAATGGGTATAAGAAATAGTTGGTGAAATTATATTAATATTCATGTATTTATAGATAATACTGGACCAGGTGGTATTTCAGGAGACATGCCAGGGGGAAGCAATATCTTATCACTTCTATGTGCTTGGTCAGTGTGGTAGGATAGCATTTGTGTAGATATAATACTGTGATTGTTGTTTTGTAGGCCACATGGCACCCTGTGTATGACCTGATTGTGGCTGGCCGCTACCCTGATGACCGTGTTTGCTCTGGCGATCAGAGGACCATCGACATCTATGATTCCAACACAGCAGAGCTCGTGTGCCAGCTTTACGATCCCACCGCTGCAGGGATCAAATCTGTGAGTATGATTCAAAAACACGCACAAAAAAAAGGTAAAGACACCAAAACCAAACTTACTAACTCCTGGAATTGTGCTTATTCAGATCAACAAATTCAATCCGATGGGTGATGTGATTGGATCTGGCATGGGTGAGTTTCTCAGGAGCACAGTATCAATAGATGCGTTGTCTGTTGACTTGGATTAAATCAGTTCTGCGAGGAAATGTCAAATTGTCTCACTGAAGCTGCAACACGTTCACTCACAGGTGTGACAGTGTTAGTCTGGGATAGGAACGAGTCATTGATCAGTGATCGGCACACACTGAAGGAGGACACCTTGACCTCGGCAGGCAGCGTGAGAGGGCAGAGGAGAAGTCAGCAGCGCTCCACCAGGGACCGGAGAGGTCCTGCTGTGGATACAAAGCTCAAGAAAAAACTGGCCTCTCTGGAAGAATCTGAGACCAAAACCAAGACCAAGACTGGCTGTACAAAACAAAAACAAGCGCAGATGAGGAAGAAGTGAACTGTAAAATAGTCAGGGTCTTCAAAAAAATCCATGTATATATTTCTTTGTTTACTGTTTTTTGTGCCTCTAACTGCAGGGATGGTTTGAATGTTTCAGATATTCTTTTATAAACCATTTTAAGACCGGACCTCTTGTATGTTCGCACAGGTGTTTTTTCTACTGTATGGTAATAAAATGTTCATGTTTTCATTATGATTGAGTTCTTCATTTACAAATCTTTCACCACATACTGAATTAAGTTGTGAATACACATTACAGGAAGATAGGAAGATTTAAGGGCAGTGATTTATTACATCCTGTATGTCACACAGACTGACAGTCGGTGTATTAAGCATAATTGAAGAGATAATTTCCACGTAGCTCAAAAACGGTGACGTTGGCCAGCTGGAGGAGAACTTCACCCCAGGCCTCCTGTTCCTCTTTTTTCTCCTGATGCCGGGCCTGCTGGGCAGAGTACACCATGCTCAGGATGAGACTCTCAAACTCTCTTTGAGTCAGCGGCCTCCTCCTCTGCCCTTCCAGTGTTTTCACCAGCTGCATCATGGAGCGCAGACTTTTGGGAATGCCGTCATTGATCTGAGACAGGAACACCCGCCCCTGCCTCATTGACGCCATCTCCTTGTCAAGCAGGACAATGTTGTTGTCCTGGTCGAGCTCTGCCCCACCCAGCAAAAACTGCACCCAGGAGAGTAAAAGAAATGTGCATCACTTAATCAAGTAAAACGTGGCAAGAGGTTTAATTTATCTGCATGTTGACTTTTGTAGAAAGTACCTCAAACATCAGGTTTGCATCAGAGATGGATGAGCCAGTCATTTGAGAAGTTGGACTTATGCCTGCAGCCACATCTAAGGTAGAAAAGACTGAAGTTTAACTGTGACGCAAATAGAATTAGTCACTGCAGATAGACTATCAGTGCTTTTGGAGACTAAATTAAACATCACTGTTGCTGGTTTTAATGCATATTGCACAATGCATGCAGTATCATTATGTAACATTAAGAATTTCTGTCCATAGCCCTGTTCAAAGACCCTCTGTTTCTACTTACCCTGCACCACTTGTTCAGACCAAAGCCACAGAAGGACCTGAAGGTAGATTTTAAGTTGTATTTTCATGGTCATTCTTCTCTTGATTATTACAGAGAGATAAACCACCGCATCCCTCTCACCTCTACTCTCCCTCGCTCACTTTTGTGAAAACAGGCAGAGGCAACTCAGACTGAATACCATGCATTTTTCCATCTTGGAAAAAGGCAGCAAAAGCCAGTTGGCTGTGATGCAAAGCTGAAAGCACTATTTCTGAACACTGGTTTTTCAAACCCCATCCAATCCTGTGACCTAGCAGGATAGTGTGTAAGGCTTTACTTCAGTGAGAGATTTCCCCAGTGTATTCATGTGAACAAAACAAAAAAAACAAAAAAACAAACACAAGCATCCATGAAATTAAGGTAAATTAACTAAAGGTGAGGGTCCTTCACAATCACAATCAATGATTCCAGTAAAGACAGCTTAGTCCATTTTTGTCATTTATACACTGAAGATTTTGCAAGTAGATTTAGTTTCATTTGTCTGTTCAGGGGCATTTACAGCTATAAATAAATGTTAAAGCAATAAAATCTAATGATTAACCAGATAATCCTTTTTTTCTCCTTCGTAAAGACTCCAGCTTTCACAGACACCACATTTAGTAGGTGATCTGAAAAGAATCCCAGAATCCCTGTACTAATTCACTCTACAGTCCTACTACTGTATATTGTGCTGTATAAGACCAAAATGCATGGCTAAATGTTATTTGATATTTTTAGATTTACTTTGTCTTTGAATAAGACAAATATATGAAATAACCCTTAAGTGCTCACCCAGTTGGTGAACATTTTACACAGTACATGCTGTAACAAAGGCATTATTTTCATCATAACATACAATGGAACTAAGTAATTTGCTATCTGTCTAACCTACATGATTGATGCCTCTCAGTTGAAATGACTTATTTAATGTAATTAAGAAATTATATCTTTTGAATTAGGTGTCATTCAGCATATTTTACATCAAGACGAACAGTTACCAACTAAAAAAAAAAAACAGCTCTGTGTTTTTGTTATTTCTGAAGATTTCTCATTTCTCTTTCTTGACTTGAAAAGATTCAGGACAGAACAGTGTTATTGGACATGTTCACTTGGACTAAGGCTGGGTCAAAGGTGACACGAACAATTGTGGATGCATCTGAATTTGGATCTGTGAAGAAAATATGTGTCTTCTTTGTGTCTGGACAGCTCTTACATTGCTTTCTTTTGTTGTGGTTGTTCTAGGTTGTTTCCTTAATGTCTATGTATGTTTTATTGTTTATTTGTGGTGTGCTATATTTTGTCATGCTTCTTTCATATTGCACCAAAATAAGAAAACAGTTACACTGGTAATGTTGAAGTAAAAAAAATCTAGCAAGAATTCACGTGAAAATAAAAAACAAAGACTGCCCAGCTTACTTTTTAAAGATTTTCAGAATAAAAGATTTTTAACTTATAGCCTAACCAAAGTGCCGCAGATTTCCTTGAGACTGCCAACCAATACCATGAACTTTCTTCAAAAAGTAAGCTAGATAGTCTTTGGTTTTTTCATTTTTACTTAATATAATGGAACTATTAGGGGGCAGAAAGAATAAGAAAATCATTATTTTGTAATGTGTACGAAGTAAACATGGTAAATTGACGCCTGTAGTAGTACAGGCTCACCACATGAGGGCAGTAGCAGCAGTTGAATCCGGTGAGTAGACTTTATTTACTTCCGGTTGAGAGTTCATTTGCTCCTGAATGATAAAGTAGTGAAGAATAAGGTAACGGCACTTGATATTATTATAAAAATAACATATTTTGTAAAGCTTTACGACTGTTGTGTTTCGTGTACATTTATAGAAAAAACAACAATATCCACAATATCACGGTTGAATTTTTCGCACGAAAGGAACGTTAGCCAGTTAGCTGCTGTGGGCGCTAACGCTAGCTAGCTACTCATAAACGTAAACAATATGTCGCATTCACAGTCGGTAAATGTGAACTGTCCTGTTGACTCTGTGAATTAGCATCTGTAGTTTATCTGTTGTATTAAATAAATAAAGTCAGGTTAGAGGGGGCATCACAAAACATGCAGAGATCTCGATTCTGGCTCCAACAGCATCTCAGTCACCACAATACACTTGTGTATGTATGATCCGCTGACGTTAACCTACCTAAAAAAGTGTGATCAGTTAATTTAATGGCAGTATAAGCAAGCTTCTGAAGAGATGTCTTTTGTATTTTTGCATATTATGTTATACCAGTTGCCGGTTTGGAAGATAAGTCTAGCTAAAGTTTAACGCCACAATCTGCCCCCTCCCAAACCACCACAAAGGTGGGTCCACACCAAAGCAAGGGGGATAAATCAACCAGGCCAGTGTAATCGTATTTTAGAAGTAATGTCTTGATATATCACCTAGATAACAAGAAATTGCAGTACAGAAATGATAAAAAAAATGGTCCAACAGTGGTAACATTTAGTTTGTAGATTAAAAACTGCTTATATGTACTGATATAGTTATCACATTTCTTATTTAAACACAACAATATCGATAGCAGTATCAGGCTCCAATATCAGTCACGCATTTGACTACATTAGTTTTAACCAGGTGTACTGAAGAAACGAGTATCTAAGTGTAAATGGTTTGTTGGCTTTGTCAGGCGAGCAGCAAAGATGGAGTCCAGTGAGGAGGGGGGCCTCAGTGTCGGGGGCTCAATGGGAGAGGAGAACTACTTCTTGGGATACACCTTCACTGACCGCTCCCATTCCAGCCGGGTGGTGAAGAGCATCATGGACCTGTGTCTGGAGGATGGCCTGTTCGCTGATGTCACCATCACTGTGGACAGTAAAGAGTTTCACCTGCACCGACTTGTGCTCTCAGCACAGAGCAGTTTCTTCCGCTCCATGTTCACCTCTAACCTCAAAGAATCCCACAACCGCGCTATTGAGTTGAAAGATGTCAGTGCCACTGTCTTTCAGCTGCTAATTGACTACATCTACCACGGCACAATTAAACTGAGGGTGGAGGAGCTGCAGGACACTTATGAGATGGCAGACATGTACCAGCTGACTGCTCTGTTTGAGGAATGCTCCCGCTTCCTCTCACGGACAGTGGAGGTCAAGAGCTGCCTGCAGGTAAGTGACTGTTTTTCACAGACCTAATCATATCTGCTACTTAGCAATAATTATGAAAGATCAGTTTTATGATCACTTGTTTGTGTCCAGGTGATGTGGCTTGCAGACAGACACAGTGACCAGGAGTTGTACACTGCTGCCAAGCACTGTGCTAAAATCCACTTAGCCCAGCTGCATCAGACAGAAGAATTTCTCAATCTGCCTCTCTGTCTGCTCTTGGACATCATCAAAGGTATTCCAGCCTCCTCTTCTGTTGCCAAGTGTCCGACTAACCGGTGTTTTTGTTTATTAAGCCTGTTTACTACAAGCCACATACACTTAACGTTACTATTACAACGTTACTCCTGAGCACACCCTTCTTTTTAATGTGTTTTGAATTTATTTACTCTTACTTTCCACTAAACTTTTGGTTTTCGTTCATTTTGTATGATATAAAATAAGAACTAAGAGACTCTTGACAGTAGCTTCAGATGGGTAGTCTTCCATAATAAACATTATGTCCACTGTGTCTATCTTTGCTTTTGTCAAACTTATGATATTGTCCATGGTAATGCAAATCAAAGTATAGATTGATTTGAAAAATCTTATCATGTTATAGTTGTAACAATATAGTAATAATTTTGTAATGTTATCATGCTGTGAAATTCGACCAAAACAAATAAAGGAATTTTGTTCACTGTGGTTGGTTGCCTGTCTCAAGTTAAGTCTCACGTCTCTACAAACTACTCTACCAATTCATTAACAACAAGCAGCTCCATGAATTTGATTCATGAAGGTCTTGTGTTTGTGGTCAGATGGCGTTCCGAGCTCCCAGAATCCAACAGTGGCAATTGAGTCGTGGATAAACCACAACAAGGTGGAGAGAGAGGAGTTTTCCTGTATCCTCCAAGAAAATCTCAAGGTAACATTTATCATCTAGAGCTGAAAAATATTTTTCAAGAGGGTTCTTTCATTTTATGTCTGTTGAAATTATTTGTATCTGTGATGCATGATATCACTTTATATTTTATGTCCACAGGAAATTGGTGAAAATGTCCACATCTACCTGATCGGAAAAGAGGAGACGAGGACTCACTCCCTGGCTGTGTCACTTCACTGTGATGAGGACGATGCGATCAGTGTGAGCGGCCAGAACAGTTTATGCCATCAGATCACTGCAGCCTGTAAACATGGAGGAGACCTGTATGTGGTGGGGGGGTCCATCCCTCGCCGCATGTGGAAGTGCAACATGCACACCATGGACTGGGAGCGCTGCGCCCCACTGCCCAGGGACCGCCTCCACCACACCATGGTCTCTGTCTCTACTGAAGATGCCATTTACTCACTAGGAGGGAAGACGTTGCAGGACACACTCTCTAATGCCGTCATCTACTACACAGTGAAGGACAACATGTGGACAGAGACCAGCCAGCTGGACACTGCAGTGTCTGGGGCTGCTGGCGTTAACTTGGGAGGTACCATCTACCTGCTTGGTGGAGAGGAGAATGACATGGACTTTTTCACTAAGCCATCCCGTCTAATTCAGTGCTTTGACACCTCCTCCCAGAAATGTCAGATCAAACCTTACATGCTGCCGTTTGCGGGCTGCATGCACGCTGCTGTCCACATGGACGTGATCTTTATCGTAGCAGAAGGAGACTCCCTGGTCTGCTACAACCCTCTGCTGGAGAGCTTCACCCGACTGCGCTTCCCTGAGGCATGGAGCTGCGTTCCTTCTCTGTGGAAGGTGGCCAGCTGTAATGGCTGCATATACGTCTTCAGGGACAAATGTAAGAAAGGTGATGCAAACACGTTAAAGTTTAACCCTGCCACATCTGTTGTCTCCGTTATCAGAGGTATAAAAATCCTCCTCACAAACTGGCAGTTTGTTTTGGCCTGAACTGTCCTCTGGATGTTCACACTGTGGTCCACACACTCGCCACAGAGAATCAGGAGAGACTGGGATAACTTACCATGACTTCACTGTTCAGACATCCTGTGAGGAGACCTGCTCTAAATATGTATTTACTCAGCTCGTTTCTATCTATGTCACTCATTCCATTCAGACTCCACCACCCGACCTGTAAAAACAGTTCAGTGGTGTGTGTCACCTGCTTGTGGTACAGTGTGTCTCCTTGTGCATCCCTTAGCTGAGAAGTCAGAAGTTTGTGGTGATGCTGTAACCAGTGATGAACTAATCAACATTGTCTCCTGTGCTTGTTTATTGACACGCATGAACAACTTCAACGTAAAGACTTTGTCTGTACATTAGACACGCTTCAGTATGTTGTATGTGAACAAGTGTATCATGATGATGTAGGCTGAATACCCTCACGTGTCATATTTGAACTCAATGTGCATAAACATGATAACAGAGAATGTTTTCTAACTTTTCAAATTTTCACAGTTTCTTGTCTTGAGATTGTATTTTTCGATGTACAGTGTACATGTTCAAGTTAAGCTGTTAACATAAATGTCAAATATATCGCTGTAGTTATTGCTGTTTGTTTTGATATTTATGACTCTGTTGCTGTTATGCATGAACTATCTCTTAGTTTTAATACTATATTTGTTAACAAGGATTTAGGATTTTTTCAATATACCAGTTATATCATTTATACAGAAATGCATTTACAAAGGGCACACTTTGTTGTTGCTGTAGCTATTGAAAGTTTTGCCTCAACAAAGAGATTACCTCCAGCCGTATTTATTGGTTATGCATCTTGTGAATGGCGAGGTGGTAAAGGTGCCTGTTTGTGTCCTTGAGGGGGGGGTTGAAGTAGAGAAAGCTACTACAGAGAGGCCAAAACTTTGATCCCATTGATGTGTTTCAGGAGGCTGTGCAGCTGAAACCCAAGCCCAGTAACATGTCAGACTTTGTGAACTATTCTAAGCATCAGTTGCTGACGCCGAGATGAGGGGTGGGGGTTTCTGGGGGCACATATGCGCCTCCATAAGAACTCCCAATAGGAACTGCTGGCCACTGCAGGCACCATCTGACATGCAGTCCCTTAATGTTGGGAAATAAAGCTGTTTATAGCCCCCATATCACAGTTCACAGTCCCACATGTGAGAGGCTGATCAGATCCATTTGTGGATGAGTGTTTTTAATGCTCCAGGGAGTTGTGATGAAAAAACTTGTAGTCCAGCGTCTGGTCAGTGAGGGAGGTTTAATGTGAAGGCAGATCGCTAGGAGCTGTAGTGACCTTGGGACTGCTTGCTGAGGGCAGGACAGAATTCCTGAAGGGACACATGGTCTAGAGTGACAAGGCCATCTGCTGTAGCGCCAGCAGTAGGAGGAAGGTGGAGGGGGTTGGACACAGGGGTGCTGAGAATTCCTTTCGCTGGGGTGTGGAGGGAGTAGATATTCTGGGATATCGCCGCTAGCACTCCACCAGGAAACGTGTTTCTTCGGCGTTTTTCAAACGGAAATCTAAGGGAGAATTTTTGAACGCTTGATGGTGAGTGGGGATCATTGCAGGGTTAAATGGGGAAGATATTTTCCTGGCCCTCCAGCTCTCCACAAAGCGACTGGTGATAATGGTCTTGGTGTGTCGCCGTTTTACTTTGGTGGATCCAGTTTCCTTTCCATCTCAGCATAGTCGGAGCTGAGAGAGCGGGATCTGGTAGGCCTTCTGGCACCAACCTCTCAGAGGATCATCTTCAAGGGATCTTCTTTGGAGTTGTACTGTGCATGGGAAGGATCTACTTTCTTGCTGCCTCACTGAAATTGCATGGCCTAAACGAATGAATATTTTTATGAGGCGTCTTGTACCAGAGATGGGCCAGGACCAAACCAAGCAGCAGATAGAGAAGGGCCTGAGGTTGTATCAGTCCAATCAGACGGACAAAGCTCTGCATGTGTGGACAAAAGTGCTGGAGAAGACCTCGGATCCTGGAGGGAAGTTTCGGGTGTTGGGGTGCCTGATCACAGCTCACTCAGAGATGGGAAAATATAAAGATATGCTCAAGGTAAGCCTCTGAAACAGCAGTATGCCACCTACAATAGCTTACTGCTATTTAATTGACCAAATAACATGTAATCACGATATACTGATGATATATTGCTGCTCTTGCATTTCTTTAATGGCTTAATTATAAGAAAATGTCAATCTACGCAATGATAGTTTTTGTTTGTATAAAATATTCCTAACTTTGTCATCACTTGGTTTAGATAATTAATGTCAAGTCACATTTTTAATACTGTGATCATTTTTTGTGTTGTGCAACCAGCAGTAGGATATGTGTGTGTGTGAGTGTGTGTGTGTGTGTGAGTATGAGCGAGTGAGGTTGCACTCGTAATGAGTGAATGCCATTGAATAGCTCATCAATTTTATATGTCATCATGTCTGCTCAGGGTTGGTACAGTTCATGCTGTCGCAGCATTTTAACATTTTGGCAACGTCCAAATGCTTACTGATCGAAAAGAGGTCAAAGGTTACTTGCTTTTGTTCCATTTACAGTGATCTTAAGAAGCATGGGTTAATTTGTGGCTTCCACACGATGCAGAGTAAATAAGTGCCCTGCAACTTGAGTATGAGTGTGGGGTGTCTTGTTGACATAATCATCTTTACTCAAGCAACACCCACTCTCACCCTTAGGATGTTTGAAAGTAGGGGCCTTATGTCTTTGAATTCATCAGATAATTTCTCTTTTATTCAGTATTTATTTGAATTTAAGACTATCCACCTGATTGTTTGCAATTTGGCTGCAATTTACACTGACACGCTCTCCATGCAGTACGCCCTCGATCAAATCGACACAGCCAGAGAAATGGAGGACCCAGACTACCTGACTGAGGGCTACCTGAACTTGGCGCGCAGCAACGAGAAGCTGTGTGACTTCCAGAAAACGGTCTCCTACTGTAAGACCTGCTTAAACATGCAGGGCACCACTGTCAGTCTGCAGCTCAACGGACAGGTATGTCTTAGCATGGGCAATGCCTTCCTGGGCCTCAGTGTCTTCCAGAAAGCTTTGGAGAGCTACGAGAAGGCCCTGCGCTATGCACACAACAACGATGACAAGATGCTGGAGTGCAGAGTCTGCTGCAGTCTGGGAAACATCTACGTCCAACTTAAGGTACTAAATGTACAGCTTTTACTCAAATGAGCTGAGATTGTTCTAAATCTGGCTGTAAACTGGTGTTGAGGATCTTAATGTGCGCTGCGTTGTAAATACAGTCCCAGTCTTCGTTCCTGTAAGAGACATTTTAGAGAAGGAGACTGAATAAAAGCCTGCTAAAAAAATCTTGAATACTCATATGGTTGCAGACATCCCAGCTATGTTATTTGGGAGAAACATTCATTGGACTGCACGTGTGACTTGATTGCGCAATCAGTAGTGATGTTGCCAGTGTATTTGCAGGGTATGATAACACTCCTGAGCATCCAAGCAAACATCATCAATGGTTAGCTCATGTAGTGCTGGGCATTGTAAAACAAGGGCAGAGTGAGTAGGCTGGTTGGCAGGGGGCTTATGTAGTACCCTTGACATCAGAGATTTGTAAGAGTAATCCCCCGGCTTCCCAGGGAGGATTGGTTTCAATGGGATTGTGATGAAGTGGTGTTAGATGAATGCACTCATATGTCACATTATCAAACAAAAAATATAACGTGTTTGTTAGTGATACTGGGGCCAATATACACTCACAGTTTGCGCTCAGATTCTTTATTTTAATACGGTCAAAAGTTGAGTTGTTATCATTAAAGAATTACAAACCAGAAAGTCCATGTCAGTAGTATCGATGTAGGATGTAGTGCCATACATTAGAGGTCTTGCTCATTGTTCATGTCTGCCAACAGGACTATGAGAAAGCCCTGTTTTTCCCCTGCAAAGCAGCTGAGCTCGTCAATGACTACGGCAAAGGTTGGAGCCTCAAGTATCGAGCCATGAGCCAGTACCACATGTCTGTAGCCTACAGGAAACTGGAGCGCCTGCCAGACGCCATGGAGTGCTGTGAGGTATTGTTTTATAACCGTCCAACACATGATCGCCGTCCTCAGACACAAACTTGCATAACAAATGGAGAATGTCACAGTTTTGGTTTCCTCACCAACTCGCTGTCGCCCCGGTGCCTCTGGCTGTTCCGATGTCGGAGCTGCAGATACAGTAGATGTTGTGCCCCTGACAGGTGCAAGCGCCAGTTGCTCTGTTGTACCAGGCCTCAGACCTCGACAAAAATATGCTCACAGAGGCACTGGTTTAACACTGTTAATGAAGAGGGTGGCTGAAGTCTTCACTCTGTTCTAATTATGTACTGTGGGTGAAAAATAACTCGATGACATTGCCTTGGAGTGTTAAAGTATAGTAACAAGGATGCATTTCAGATTTATTACCTTTGGCCACGCACATTTAGCCAAATTATTTACACATCTTGTTATATTGGAATACCAGAGCACAAGAGGAGTCCTCAAGGTGAGACATAGATGTCTCACATTCCCCATCACTTCTCACTGTGGCTCATTTGAAAATATGGTGATACTGAAACTGCAAAATACGAAATAACTGAATGAAATGCGTCAACGTAGTTCACTAGAATACAGTGTTTAGAGTGAGGAATTAGGTTTTATTCTTGTGATGGTAAACAATTCTGTGATTTATTAATAAATCATGAAGGTTTGGGTTTTACACTAAATTAAGCACATTATAAACATACAACCGCCACTGAATGAAAATGAACTTGCATTGCTAATAATAAATCCGCTTCAAAATCAAGTTTCCCTTCATTTCCAATTACATCTTCGCAGTACGTTGGTGTCACAGGAGACAGGGTAGGACTCCTCTTTAATCATTTTCATTACCTCTGTCTCCGGCTTCAACAGGAATCTATGAAGATTGCTCTGCAGCATGGTGACCGTCCTCTGCAGGCTCTGTGCTTACTGAACTTTGCAGACATACACCGCTGCAGGCGTGACACTGATGTAAGGTGCCACCATTTGTGCAAATTTGTTTACAGAATTGGTTGTTAATAATTATGTCTTTGCCTTTGAAACTTTTTGGAACTCAAATGTAATATTTACATTATATCAACTGACTACTATAGTTTCTAAATAACTTTGGTATTTAACTGTGGGATTTATCTTCCGTCATTCAGAAAGCATTCCCTCGCTACGAGTCTGCTCTGGGTATCATGACCGAGATTGGAAACCGTCTCGGACAAGCACACGTCTACCTGGGTGTTGCGAAGTGTTGGCTTCTGCAGAAAGACTACGACAAGGTACATATAATTATATTAAAAAAAAAACTTAATAGCCACCCAAATATCAGATATCATACACAATATAATGAATGAAATGAATCAAGAAAAACTGACAATTCAGTCTGATTATCAGGCTACAATTGTGTGTAAATCTCTGTGTACAGCTTTGCAAAATATCAGCCTTGACACATTACTGTTTTATTGGTTCTCTTAATTCGTAGTTATGCGGTAATTCTGTCACCGTCTTCCTCACTGTTCCAGGCTCTTGACTCTTTGCAGCGAGCACAGGAATTAGCCGATGGAATGGGAAACAAGGTATCTGATGTTCTTTAATCACAACCTACGAGACAAAAGGCTCAGATCTATTTCTGATATCACAGTATGCATCACGTTGACAGTCTTTTTCCTGTGTGTATCTTAAGCTGTGTACGCTGAAGGTTCACTGCCTGAGCGAGGGGATTTATCGAAGCCGCGGGCAGCAGGAGGAGCTCAGAGAGCAGGTGGTGAAGTTCCTGCAGTGCGTCGAGGAGCTGGAGCTCTACTGTGGCATGTGTGGAGAGTCCATTGGGGACAGGGACCAAAAGCTGCAGGCCTTGCCCTGTTCCCACATTTTCCATCTCAAGTGGGTGTTGTAGCACAGTGTATTCTTGTCTTCTATTATTTTTGACATGTATATTTTAGAAATAACACAAATTGTTGACTTTTGTTTTTATGTGATTTTTATTTTTTTCTGAAAAAAAATAATTTGCCTCCAAAAGAAGCGTCTTTTGTGATGTAGGCTACAGTGTAGGCTTTCACATCTGGTTTCTAGAAGAAATCCAGTCACAGATACACTTTAATAAGTGCATTTCTCTATTTTAACACCTGTTTACAGGCTGACGGGTAAAACTGTTGACACTCTGCTGTTTGATTCCTTCAGGTGTCTGCAGACAAACGGAACAAAAGGTTGCCCCAAATGTTTCAAGTCCTCCATGAAGCCTGGATTTGTGTGATTGTGAGACGGTGTTTGTGCATTGGATCTGCAGACACAGCGTGATGCCTCACAGGCTCCTGACTGATCTGAGAGAAGCGGGTTGCGTCAGGATGTGCTGAAGATGTTTGAGGAGTAATGATTCACTGCTCTGTGCAGAGGATGCTGAACTGGACCCAGAGTGTCTCAGAGTGTGGCTCTGAGGACGTGATTAAGGCATCCATCTTATTTACAGACACCGGTCTGTGAGTGACTGAAGAGGTATAACATTTAATACATTTCAGTATAAGCTGAAGAAGAAAGAACCTATGTTGTCTCTGTTGACTGGCCATTTGTTGACTGGCCATTTGTTGCAGAATTTAAACAGAGAGGGGTATGTACTGTCCAAAGAGCATTTATAACTTGGTGTATTTGTTTATTTCGCATTAGAATTGTTTAGTAAAAATGAAAAGTGAAATCTCAGTAATCTTAGGGTTTGTCTTTCAAATTCAACGTTACTTTTTACACCACATCTGCTGTTCTTTGCTCAACAGTTTTCTGTTTTGTTTTTTTTAATCAGAACACAGAACCATTTCTGAATTTAACTGATTTCATACTTGGTATATTTATTATTGATTTATTATTAATGTACATACTATTCTCATATTCACTTGTTTTAAAAGTTTGATTTATTTGTGGTGTTTTGTAAAACCTAAAACTAACTAAAATCTCTTAACCATTCAAAAACTAGTATGTCTTTACAAAACAGGTACATGCAGCTTTTTTTTTTCCTTCTTCACAAAGATTAAGGAGCAGACTCAACACACATTGTGTTCATAGAAATTCCTTTTCTGGAAATGTTTTACTCTTAACTCTGACATCAAGGTAGTATTGTTGCAAATATTGATAAATATTGTTGAGAAGGAAACCTATTGGGAAAGGATCTTCTTTGACCAATCACTCACTAATTATTTAGAGGAGATGCATACAGTCTGTTTTAATGTAGTGTATAGTCATATGTAAATACTAACTGGCAAAATCTCAATAGTCAAATTGAGATTATTTTCTTGCAAAGGTATTGAAATTTCAAGGTGATTTTAGGGGAAAAGCCAAAAAGCTGAGGCATCATGTTAATTGTTGCATGTTTTATTTATTTACAATGCCGAGCAACAAGGTTGAATTACATCAAATTATCTATCTATGTAACTGCATATTTACGTACTTCACAATTGTTTGCTATAGTATTTCTTAATATTCAAAGGCTTTTATCATTCATATTACTTATATTTGTTCAGTTTATTTTAAACATTTAATTTTGTGATTTGGAAAAAAAAAGCCACATTAATCAAAATCATTATGACTTATAAGGGTTTTCATATACAGTAGGTTTTCCTCAAAAACTGTGAGCTCATTAAACCCAGTTTCTTTATAGTTCTCTTTCAAAACATCGATAAGTTCAATTGTTTGGTGAAAATGGAATAAATGCTTGGTACAAAGTAATTATAACGAAACGAATACTATTAACCCCTTTTCAAACATTCATAGTTAAAACAAAGAGGCGACAAACTTTTTAATCAGACAAAATGAGGAATACACACAAAAACTTAAGCTTTAAATTGTTAAGTATTTAGTTTTCTCTCTTGGTTACATCATGCGAGTTGGGTGACAGCATGAGAAGAGAGAGACCAACACATTTACCTTTACTGCACAAGCACTTATGTTTCTCACTAAAAGAACACATCACTGCACGACCTCACTTGCTTATTCTTGTTTAAGGTCCCTTCATCCAAAATAATGTAAATAAACTGTCTGTTTACCTGTCGTACAGTCAATGTAAAACTCTTGTAAAGCACAGATATTATCTACACTGTTTATTCTTGTCGTGTGGGGTGTAGAAAAGATTTTACTGACAGTACAGCCACTCAGCTTTAATGGTTTAAACTACCTCTGTTTTTGACTCCTCCTCAGAGGATTAATGCAGTAATAACACAACATTTAAATACATGTAGAATTATTATGTTTTTCTAGACATGTTGATATAACCGTGATTTAAAGATATAAATTGTGACTAAAATGCATTGTTAATATATTTATGCATTGAGTCAACACATGGTACTGTGTCGAATATGGAGACATTTCATTATGGAAAATAAAGTACACTGAAAGTGAATTGAAATGTTGCGATTTCAGTGCTATTTACTATTTGTATTGTGTTTTGTTTTGTTTTTAAACAAAGCTATATAGATTTGTGCTTTTAAATTAGTTTTGTTGGTAATTTTCAAACCAAAAGTGAATGTCAGTGAGCTGATATAACTTTATTAGATGGCAGCAACTCAATGCATTTAGACATGTAGACATGGTCAAGACTTGCTGAAGTTCAAACCAAGCATCAGAATGGAGAAGAAAGGTGGTTTAAGGTGATGAACGTGGCATGGTTGTTGGTTTCAGATGGGCTGGTCTGAGTATTTCAGAAACTGCTGATCTACTGGGATTTTTCCACGCGGTCATCTCTAGGGTTTACAGAGAATGGTCTGAAAAAGAGAAAATATCCAGTGAGCAGCAGCGAAAATGCCATGTTGATGCCAGAGGTCAGAGGAGAATGGCCTGACTGCTTTGAGCTGATAGGAAGGCAACAGTAACTCAAATAACCACTTGTTACAACCAAAGTATGCAGAAGAGCATCTCTGAACGCACAACACGTCAAACCTTGAAGCAGATGGGCTACAGCAGCAGAAGGCCACACCAGGTGCCACTCCCGTAACTAAAATTGGACAATAGAAGATTGGAAAAACATTTTCTGGTCTGATGAGTCTTGATTGCTGCTGCAACATTTGGATGGTAGAGTCAGAATTTGGCATCAACAACATGAAAGCATGGATCCATCCTGCCTTGTGTCAACGGTTCAGGCTGGTGGTGGTGTAATGGTGTGGGGGATATTTTCTTGTCACACGCCCCTTAGCACCAAGCCTACCAGCATCGTTAAAACGCCACAGCCTACCTGAGTATTGTTGCCGACCATGTCCATCCCTTTATAACCACAGTGTACCCATCTTCTGATGCTGCTTCCAGCGGGATAACGCGCCATGTCACAAAGTTCAAATCATCTCAAACTGGTTTCTTGAAGATGACAATGAGTTCACTGTACTCAGATGGCCTCCAGTCACCAGATCTCAATCCAATAGAGCACCTTTGGGATGTGGTGGAACAGGAGATTCGCATCATGGATGTGCTGCCGACAAATCTGCAGCAACTGTGTGATGCTGTCATGTCAATATGGACCAAAATCTCTAAGGAATGTTTCCAGCACCTTGTTGAATCTATGCCACGAAGAATTAAGGCAGTTCTGAAGGCAAAAGAGCTCCAACCTGGTACTAGCAAGGTGTACCTAATGAAGTGCCCGGTGAGTGCACAGTATGTGGAATACACCCATGTCGATTTAACCAGTCATACTAGTTTGCCAACCTTAACTGAAGTTTCAACCAGTCCTTCAGGGTAATACTGCCTACAGTCACAACACCTGAGAAGCAGGAAGGAAGTTTTCACGTAACCTCACTTTACAGGAACACTTCAACCTGATGGCAGCAGCGAGCCCATTCTCTGAAGAGGACTTACTTTGTCCTCAGTGCTCTGAGATTTACTGCGTTCCCGTTCTTTTGAAATGTGGCCACAATATTTGCAAAGTTTGTTTACAGAAATTCTGGGAATGTAAAGGATGTCGAGAATGTCCTGTGTGTCGCGCTGTGTCTGTCCCTGGGAGGCCTCCCATCAACTTGGCACTAAAGATAGCTGCAGATGAATATCAAGTGCGGCGGGCCAGCGGCAATCAGGAGATTTGTTTTCTTCACAATGAGAAGCTGAAGCTTTTTTGTCAGAATGACGAACAGGCCATCTGCCTTGTCTGCCACACGTCAAAACAGCATAAGGTTCATGACTGCTGCCCAGTGGAGGAGGCTGCGCAGCAGAAAAAGGTAGAGTAAAAATAGAAACTGGGAAATAACTTGGCAAATTGTGTACACCACAACACAAGAAACACAGGATTCAGTTAGTTATCTGTGCGAGCAAGAGATTTGCTGCTACTGTGGTTGTAGTTTTTGCTGTCAAACAAGTTTTAGAATGACTGCAACTAACAATTATTTTCTTTATTATCTTTATCACACACTATGCCAGTTGTTTTCTCAGTTAATCGATTCATCATTTAGTCTAAAAATGACTAAAAATAGGGACAAATGTCCATCACAATTAACCAAAATTAGAAAGCGACATCTTCAAACAGTCTAAAATCATGTAGTTACAATGATATGAAGCACTGAAAAGCAGAACATTGATCTCAAGATACTTTTTAGTCGACTAATTGTTTCAGCTCTTCATTTAACTCCTGATTTTTCTGTGAACATCTCAGGCAGAAATTTCAGCCATGTTGGAGGCCTTAAGGAAAAAGCTCAGAATACTGAACATGACAAAAGAGCACTGGGAGGGAACAAAAACCTATATACAGGTAAAAAATTATTACATTTGCTATATCCATCATTCTGAACACAACATCTGCCTTGTTGTACATCTAATCACACTCATATTTCAGTATTTGTGGACATTAACTGCTTTAATTATGAAGTGTGACTCATTAAGGAGGATTAACCTCAGGGCAGCACGCAAACATTCCTTTTGTTTACTGCTATAAACAACCAGCTTCCTCAATGTTGCAGACCCAAGCAAATCAAAATGAGAAAGTGATCAAGGAGGAGTTTCAGAAGCTGCACCTGTTCCTCTGGGAGGAGGAAAACACTAGACTAAAGGTGCTCAAACAGGAAGAGGAAATTAAGACCCAGGTGATGTGCAAAAAGCTGGAAAACATCAAGGATAAGATCGAAACCCTCTCTTCCACCATCAGTGATATTGAGACAGCCCTCAGAGCGAAGGATTTACCATTTTTACAGGTACATTTACAGTCATCTTCACACAACATTATAACCACTGACTCCAAACCACAAACTTATCCAAGCGTACAGTGGTTCAGTCCCAGTCAGCTTTTCCTTTGGTCAAAATGCTAAAAATGCTCACACGCCAATATACACATATAAGTAGGTTCTATGGCAGGTGTAGTCATAACCCAAGCCTCCAAGGGTGATAAACATCTCTAAATATGAAAAACTGAAAAAATACACAATTAAAAATGTCAAAAACATAAATCCCAACAAGTGGTAGTATAGTGACTTGTTGTTTTATGGTACGTTCATTGTATCACTATTTGTAAATTGTATCTTGTGGCCTTTTGTATCAAATTAATTCCTATCAGCTTTGGATATATGCTGTGCTATGTGGCACTGGTTTCTGCTATATACTAACATGAAGAGAAAAAAAGAGTCAATAATGCATCAGATATATCAAGTGTCAAAATATGTGTAAATTAAATGAAAAGAAAAAAATTAGAATATTGTACATGACAAGAAGCATTAATTTGCTATGAACCAGAAAATCTCTACTCATATTTCTGTTAAAACAAACAAAATAATATACAAAACTGAGTCTGTGGGAAATGTTTCATTTCATATTCTCGGTTCAAACCTCTTGGTGTCAGAATTTCGAGTGAAATTTAAATTTAAAAATTCCAGTAAAAAAATAGGGAAAATTTATTTATATTTTGGATGAAGCTTCCTGTTGAGAGTTGTACAAGGTTTTGATCATAACATATCTGTGTTTGTTAACTTGACAAAGAAATGTGTGTGTGTATATATACATTTATATATTTCACACTAACAATTTACACTAACAATGCTAACATGTGGATGTCTTGCAGGCTTAATGTTTTACCATCTTAGTTTGGCATGGTAGTATGCTAACATTAGCACTAACTGTAAAGAGCAGCTGACGTTGATGGGAATGCTGTTACTTTAGCAGGTACTTGGCTATAAACTGCCTGTACCTTATGCTGTGAAAAAACACTGAATAGTTCTCAAGGTATTTCACTAAAAGCCACAAACGTCAACCTGCTGGTAGAGCCAGAGGAAAAGTGAGGACATACAACATCAAGTGGCATTCCCTCAATTACTTATTGAGATGTTTTGAGGTGGACTAAATGCTTTTGGTCATGTACTTTTTTGCATATTTTATTTGGTTTGAAATCTTCCGATATACCCCATACATTTAATGTATTATTGTCTCTGTGCTCCCTTTCTTAGGGATTGATATCATTTTGGCTGTTTTACTTCTTGAATGATTCATAGTGGTGAGATGTTTATCACCCTGGATGGGTTTTACCACATAAACTCAGTTGTCAATTTATTAGGAAAACCTAGCTAAAACTAATATGGTCTAATACAACAGTTCTGCAATAATTCCTCCCTTCATCAAGGTTATATATAAACTGTATCATCATTTTGGGGGCTGTAATTTGTAGTGCTTTGTGTTGTACTAAATGGTGTTCCTATTATTTTACCTATCCCAATTGAATCAATGTGGGTAGGCTAAAAAAGAGACACTTCTCATTTATGCTGATCTCCAGTAGCCCTAAAAACTACATGTGATGTGCATAAACTATGCTGCTAACTTCATTAATGAGATCTAATTCTACATTTTTTTTCTTCAACTAAAAAGGACTACAAGCAGACAAAGAAGAGGTATGCATACCCTACTATCTGCTAAATTAGCTCTAACTCCATGTCTCCTTTAGACAGTCATGAATCACAGTAATCATTTCCACATTTTAGGGGAAAATGCAACATTCAAAAGCCAGAGTCTATCAGAGACATTCTGATAAACTCTGCAAAGCATCTGGGATCATTGAAGTTTGGGATTTGGAAGAAGATGGCCAACATTGTCAAATATGGTGGGTGAACACACGATGTCCTGCGAGTTAAAGTTTACTATAAGGTATGAGTATTTTGAATCTAATGAACTTTGTTTACACTTTCAGTTCCCATCACTCTGGATCCAAACACTGCCCAGTCCAACTTAAAGTTCTCTGACGAGCTGACTAGTGTGCAGTACATCAGTAAGCAGCTTGTACCTGACAATCCTGAACGCTGCACCAGTCGTGTGTGTGTGCTGGGAGCAACTGGCTTCAGATCTGGAAAGCACAGTTGGACCGTAGAAGTGGGCAAAAGCAAAGACTGGTACATTGGAGTGGCCCGAGAGTCCATTAAGAGGAAGACTGCTGTCTTCCTCAACCCTGCTGAGGGCTTCTGGGTAATTGGCCTATCTAATGGCGACTCCTTCTGGGCTCAGACCTCGCCACGCACCAAGCTCATGTTGAAGCAGAAGCCTGAGAGGATTACTGTAGAGCTGGACTGTGACAAAGGAAAGGTGTTGTTCATCAACGCTGATGATTTGACAACAATACACATGTTCAAAGAGAGATTTACAGAGAGGATTTTCCCCTATGTCTCCCCTGGATTGTTTGAGGGTGGGAAGATCTCCAGCCCACTGACAATCTGTCCTCTGACTATAACAGTGGATGTAGAGTAGATTCTCATACAGTAGATGCATCTTTCTAGATCAGTGGCTCCCAACTTGTGGGCAGGGGCCCACTGGTGGGACGTGAAGGTATTGCAAGTGGGCCAACAAATCATTTGCGAAACAGTACAATTTTTGTGAAGAGATGTAATTATAAAAAATTAAAATGTTTTAAAATGAAATGATCTTTAAAAACTCACAGTTTTTTTCCCTCGCATTAAGGCCTACCACTGTGATAATGATAGCCAATGATAGGAACTTTTATGTTGTCACTGGCCGGACCACATTGTATACTTGTTTGCTCTCTCAGTCTGATTGCATGTTAAAAGATCATATCCATGGCAAAAAGGAGAGTGGCATATCAAAATGGATAGCTGGTTAGCTGTAGCAAGAATTAAAAAGAGTCAAGAGAAAGATGGTTAATCAAGTGATCAAGAAGTGATCTCTGAGATGAGCCTCCCCTGCTTTCAGTTCAATCTTGAATGTTCAGTTGTTATCATTAAAATAAAAAGTGCTATGAGAACACACTTGGCCTTCATATTGTTGGCAAAAATGACAAAAAGGTATGCAGTATACCATAATGTATCCAATGAAGGTCAGAAGAGCAAAATGTATGTATAATTTATTATACAAGACTATAACCATTTTCATACTTGTTCAAAACAAAAGTCTTCAGTTCTGTTAATTAAAGTGTTGGTATGGTGACATTAGCTTTCCTTTTCTTTGTTTTTTGGTTTCCTCTGTGTTTCCATATCTTTAAGTTTAGAGTCCAGTTTTCTTTGCAGGTAAGCTTTCTTATTGGGATCCATGGATTTGTCTTTCTTCCCACTGCCAGCATAAAGAACACCCTCCTTGCTTATTCTCATCCGAGCATGAGACTTGGCTTTATCTCCACAGCCGTGAACCTAAAAACAGATTACAACACATTTACATTTGTGGTGAAAACACAAAACTTCACACACCACCATTTCCTTATATTAAAGCTGTCACTTATGGTGAAATATCAGCACACAGACTTTTAAAATACTGTCCTGGCACTGTTCATACATTTTCAGCAACAAGTGCATCACCACACCAAATCCCACCTACACAGAATACTAAAAACACAAACCTAACATATATTATTTGGTTGTGGTTTGTTCCTGTCTTACCTCTGGTATATGATGACTGAGACAGTACTGTCTGTTGCAAAAAAGGCAAAGCTGTCCAAGGGTTAGCACAGATGCTTTACACTTGACAAAACTACACACACTGTCAGCCTTCATGACAGCATTGATAAGTGTGTCAAAGTCATCATCAGGAGCGGCTGCTGCAGCAATGTCGCAGGCACCCGCCTTTGTTCGCTTCTTTCCTGGGAGAGAAATGACAGAGTTATAGAGACACTAGTCAAATGTTTGATGTGGCAGATGTATAAGAAAACTTTAATTTTCTGATGCAAACCTTTGGCCTTCTTGGATGTCTGCATCTGAGCAGGTGGGATGTTGTTCTGCTGCTTTTTCCGTTGAGCGTTTTCCTCTCTTTTCTGTTGCTCCCTCTTCATTCGCTCCAAATGTAAACTTTTCAAATCTAATGGAGGGTGAGATTGCGGCTCACTTTGGGGATGTGGGACTGTTTCCTCTTCATGGGCTTTTTCTTGTTCTTGTGCTTGTGTCGGCTCCTCGGCTGGTGCTGACTCTAGGGGCCTGGACACAGTGATACACCTGTCTTTCCCCTCACCTTTGCTCTCGTGCACAAGTCCCAGCTCCTCTGCGATCTGGTGGACTAGCAGGCGGTCATGAGAGTTGAAGGATGATGGGAATTGTATTTCACTCTGGTTTAGGTCCTTCAGAAACTTCTCCACCTGCTCTCTGATCTCAGTGTATCTCTTCTTGTTCTGTTGTTCCTCTGTGAGTGTTGATGTACAGGATTTTGTGTGCTTCTCTGGACCAGCAGGATTTTCCTTACTGCTGCTACAGGTGGATTTCTTCTGCCCTTTCTTCCCCTTGCTGGGAGCCTGATCTTTGACACTTTGTTTGGTAGATGCAGAGCTGCTGGCGGATGTGTTAGCCTTAGTGTCTTTGTGGTCACGGGTGTAGTTCTGTGGCACGATATCTTGGATGTACTCAAAGGCTGTTCTGACCTCACCAAACTCAGTCATATGATCAATCAGGGACTTCAAGAAAGCATGATTCTGAACAGTTTGTGTGTCGCACACAACAGCAATGTGGCGTCTCGCACGTGTAACAGCCACATTTATTCTTCTGTCCTCTGCCAGAAAGCCAACTTCCCCTAAAATAAAGGGATGAACAAATACGTTAGCAGTATCAGTTTACACACATGCAAAGGTTCATGGTGTGGCAGAAACAGATACGACAACAGGAAAAAAAATGTACCTTTTCTGTTGGATCGAACTAATGACAACACTACAGCCTCTTTCTCTCTGCCCTGAAATCCATCCACTGACTTTATCTCCAGCTCTGGATGCCTTGTAGACAGTTTCTGACGCAGGAGATCGACCTACACAGCCATAAAATCAGTAAATCCAAATCACTGAGGGAATTCGAGACACATTTGTTCAATCTTTTGGTGTAATTTTAAATTTCCAGTTTAAAACAAGTCTATGTAACTTTTGCTGAGCAGCAGCAACAGCAGCCTCTGTAGCCATATGTGGTGATTACAGGAATTACAATTCCGAGTCTGAGTGATTAAGGGTACTGGAAGCAGCATACCCACTGATGCTAACAGTTCATGTACACACAACAAAGCCTGTCAGTCACTCAAGCAGCAAACACAAAATCATCATCTCAGTAAAAACCACCAATCTCACTGTTCCTTCATGTCAAGTAAGTATTTGGCTAATCTGAACACATCTGAAACCACAGCCGTTGTGTGCTAAAATCTTTGCCTCTGCCATTGTTTCTGTACTGAGAATAGCGAGTTGGTGTGTGATGTAGTGCCGGGAAGTGTTACGCACTTCTTGTGGAAGATCGTACTTGCTCCACTCAAATGACATAGTGCAAGAACAGGCATTCACAGTGGGAATGAAAATAGCTGTATAATGTTGCTTTAATTTGACATTTTCTTTGTTAGTGATTTTATTTTAGTTACTGTAAAAGTGTGGATTTTTTTATTTATGAAATGTAGAAAATAAAGTTCTTCATTATTGCTATGACCCAGTACAGTAGTGGCAGTTGAGTTCAGATGTATGATTTTAAGATACAGTTCCTCAAATCAGCAACTTACTTGTAAATTGTACGGGGCAATAACAGCTATGTCTTTAGCTTTAATCCCAGCTTCAGTCAAGGCCTTTATGTGCAGTTCAACAATGTCTACCTCACCTGAGGATGCAGTACACACACAGTTAGATCCTATACAACTCAAACAGTTAAAATATTCTGTTTTTTTCCTGATAAAAACAACTAACCTTGATTGCCTTTGGACTGCTCATCTGTGACTTCCATTTCACTCAGACCACAGCCTGCTGTATCTATCAGAAGAAGTGGTGTGCTGGTCTCTTCAACACAGCTGACTCCTGGTAGATCTCTGTTTGGATCAAGTGCAACAGTGATTTCAATAAGTTATCCTTCACCAAAATACAAAAGTGAGATATGTTCTTTAACTAAACTCATTCTTACTTTAATAAATGTCTCTCCACTGAGCTGTGAGCAGTCAGTCTTCCCTGGTACATCTCTTTGGAGGCCCACTCCATGATGGCACTGTTCATGCGGTACTGAACTGTCAGCATACGGACCACTGAGTCCCCATACATCTGGATAAGTCTCTCCATAAGACTCAGAGACAAGCCTTTTGATGCAGCTCTGTGGGAAACACAAGAGAACAATATGCACCAAAGAATAAAAATCATGTAACAAGATCTTTTAACAAGCTCTGAAAACCAATTCCCTCAGTGTATGATGACAGATGTGGGGTTGTTTGCTAATGTTGCCAGTCAATCAAATCTGATCAAACAACACCAACTTTCCTTTACTTTAACCTTGATTGTTGCTTATATAGTAATAAACATTCACAGTTTCACAGAAAAATGCTTCAAATTTAAAATCAGTTTTTAAGGAAATTTTTTTAACTGCAGCGAATATCAAATACTAAATCTTGAATGTTAATATAGATGCATAAAAAGGGAAAACCTGTTTACTTTTGTGATTTAATAGTCGGTGGTAACTGCTTGTAGTCTCCAGCCAGAATGCACTTGCGTGCTCTGAGCAGGGCGATCCAGCAGCTGCTCTCCAGGGCCTGAGCACACTCGTCTATCACCACCCAATCAAAATGCTCTGCTGGCAGGAACTTCAGAGGGCCGTCATCACAAGCACCTGCAGAGGCAGACAAGTGCTCGCTGATTGCCTTTCATCATCACCGCTACAACTAAATGACAGGGAATGACTGACATTTTCTTCACTCAAGGCCATTACTAACCTGTGTTGGTTGATAACACAACATCAGCACTTTTCAGGATCTGGGCAATGGCTGTTGCTTCCCTGGTTTTCAGCTCTTTTCTCAGCTCGCCTATTTCTCTTCTGAAATTCACCCGCTCGCCTTTTTCATGCTTCTTCATTCCCATCTGGAAAAAAAAATATACATATATCTATATAATATATATATAAATCATACGAAATAGCTGTTTGTCTCTATGTGTCAGCCCTGTGATAGACTGGCGACCTGTCCAGGGTGTACCCCGCCCTCGCCCAATGTCAGCTGGGATTGGCTCCAGCCCCCCAGACGCTAAAATACTTACAAAAGCTTTATCAATGTCTTTGCGGATGTCAGTGATGATGCTTGCATTGTCACTCTGAGCGAGGATGGCATCCAGTGAATGTTTCTGAATGGACTCCAGCAGTCTGGCAGGGTGACCCAGCCTCAGGACTTTGGCCTTGCATTGGGCTAACCTCTCTACTAAATTATCCACAGCCACATTAGACGGGGCACAGCACAGGACCTGCACAAACCAAAGGATCCCATGAAAATGATCATGTCTAGGATTCTGCGACGACAAATGCAGCAACCAGTGACAAGCACACATAAATATAACTAACCTAATCAGTGGAGACAATATGTTCACATTTACACTTATAAATTCAACTTTTTGCACCTTCTGGCCTTGTTTGACTGCTTGCAGAATAATCTCCACCACTGTGGTGGTTTTCCCAGTGCCTGGGGGTCCATGGATCACAGCCAGTTCTCTCTGAGACAAAGCAAATGACACAGCTTCTCTTTGGGAATCATCCAGGTTCAAGTTAAAGAATTCAACCTCATCTGAAGGAACAGAAAAGAAACAGCCAGAATTAGTCTCATTGATTGGCGAGGGTTTGAAATTAGTGTAAACAGTGTGCTGCATACAACCAAGCTACCACTAAGACATAAAGCAAATAGAAGGTCTATTTTTTTTTAATAATATTTCCTTTATAAAGTCTCACTTACTTGGCTGTGACTGAGAGGAAGGTTTTGTGTCTCCAAAGAGAACACTGATCAGATTGGCTGCCGTTCCATTGCTGTATCTGTTTAATGAATTCAAGGCACTGCACAAACACACAGAGTACACATTAGTCGTTTTAAGGTTTCTCAGCTCACTTCTATCTTTATGGCTTTACAGTGAGAACTTTACATATGTTACTCACTTTTTCATTCGTTTGTAGGTGACGTCATTTGCCAACTTCAGGAGGCTGTAAAGAGCATCTGTATCAAAACTGAGCCCATCCTTTGAATCATCAAAGGCCACACTTATGGAAGCTTGGCTGACTCTCGTCACTATTCCTGTGGCAATCTGAGAGGCTGCGGTGCATCCACCAGTGTCATACAAGCCAACTATATCACCTGTAACAAAAGATGTAAACATCATATTAAGCAAAATATGAAACCAAAGTGACAAAAAAACAGATCAAATGTTTTAACTTTCCATCTCACCAGGTCCAAAGCTGTTGCTTGGTAGAGACGAGAAACCAAGATGCTTTCTTGGCTCTAGGATGACGACTGTGCGACCATACAAGCCTGTGGACTGACTTCCTATCTGCAGTTTCAGCAAGCAAACTCCTTTATTTTGAAGATTCTTGAGAGAGATGTTCTCCTGCCATAGCCTGGTGGCACAAAACAAGACTGTAATATCATAATGTCAACTACCACTAATAAAATTTTATTTTTTAATATTTTGTGTGAAAAACAACCAAAGGCCTTTCCATTAAAAAAATACCAAAATCCCTGTCTAGTAAAAGGATATCCACCAAAATGCACATAAAGGTTGGTATACATGTCTTGGGGACAATTACACAGTTTGTAAAAACAGTTGTGCAATAGCTTGCATTACAAACTGAGGCTGTGGAGTTGTAAAGACATGAGCATTCCTCTGTCAAGGATACACTATGGCGTATCATTATGGGAAGAGTAGGACCCAGCATTTTTGGAGCTTGACCCATCCCAGAGTCTAAAACTCACAATAACTCTGCTGCTTCATTTTTGACCTTTGTTTTTGAATTTGTCTCTTCCAAGTCCAGCAACTTCATGGAAGTGCAGAACAAAATTGCTGATGTGCCCCTTTACACAGTCAAGTATAACAGCCTGGATGTTATTTTCTTACCTGGTCTCCTCAATTTCAGCTTCCCTCTCCTCCTGTAGAAGCTCGAGTGTCTTTGACACAAATTGTTCAACTGCCATCACTCACTAAAATTAAAAATGATAATCAGTGTAAAAGTACAGCTTCCAATACAAACCAGTAATACCTCACTTAAGCTACAGACAAATGACAAACCAGGAGAGGCTCTACTTATTAACTGTTAACTCTGTCACATTTTAATGTTACACGCCAGGTCACATTGGACTAGTAAAACTTGATGTTGATAGATATGTTAGTTCTCCTATTAACATGGGTGAATCTCACCAGTGGTGTAGCTTACACTAAGTAGGTTTATACAAGCGCTACACATAAGTGTAATTTTGATGTTCTTGTACTTTACTTGAGTATTTCCATTTTAGGCTTTACACTAAATGTCAGATGCAAATATTATACTTGCTATTCCACTTATTTCTGACAAAAATAATGATTTAATTTAGTGATTTCAATTTGCTTTACACCAGCCATGCAGCTACAACATGAAATCCTGTACAGACAGTAATGTACCAGTGATAATAATCCAATAATGTATCACAACATTGGGATGATCATTCTGCCGCATAATGAGTTCTGATCAGTCTACTTGTACTGAAGTAAAATGTTAAATGCAGATGAAGTGTTTTAGACTATGGTATTGACAACTTCAATGAAGAAAGAAGCCCAGAAACCTCTTCCACCACTCAACCTCACAGGACATGTTAAAATGTCCAACATGGTGCACTGTTAAACAAAGCTCAAGGTTTGACCTCTCATGCATCATCGTTATAAGTGACTGTAGTTAATGTTAAAGTGTCATTCATGCCATAAAACAAGCGGACTGCCGCCTCAGCAGTTTAAGACAGAAATGCTGATACATTAGCTCGCTAACAGCACTGCACTCAAGCTATTTACTTTAGCTACAGTAAGTAATAACACTTACCCTTTAACGCTGGATATCTGAAAAGAGCCCGAAAGAGCAGAAACCTGAACAGCTAATGTTAGTTACTCATGCCGGACAACTTGTAAGTGTCTCAGTCATGTCTTCTGTGGACAGTGGGTTTGTTTGACGCATGTCGTCTTCTTCGGTTGTGCTAACTCGTTAGCATGTTAGCCACACCGCCGCCTACCTGCTCAGCTGACTTCCCTGACACTCAGCTCGGCTGTGTTGCCAAATTTGACTGATAAAGCTTAACCAGAGTCTAGAAACCGCACGGACTTCCCAAAAGTAGCTCCTTTTTTGGTTTAATTTACCAAATATGAGCTTAAACGTGAGTATTAACAACAGATAAGAAGTATAGTGTTGCCCAGGATGTGGAGTTATGCTGTGGGCTGCCACTTGAGCAACACTTTTTGTCTATGTTTGTTTACAATTTGAAGAATTAAGTCCACCGACTTCGTCATTAGAGTTCCTGTTAATTATATATTATTAGATGTGGTGACCGCTATCAATAAATTACTCTGATACTGCAGGAAACTCGAAAATGTGATGTTTCTCAGGCAGGTTTTCTGGAGTGTCTCTTTATTTTTTTGTCTGCGTTGAAGCAGGTTTATGGACATTTATGTGCGATGGGCATCAAAGAAGAGGATATCTCTGGAGAGGGTGAGTCTAAAAATATGTGTCGTTTATAGGACACCTGCATGCACCTGTCCCTCTCACCTCACACAGTATCTTTGACTCATATCTCTCTCCCTGCTTAAAAACATATGGAGTATAGACGAATTTTTTTAATGGTACAAAAACTAATCAAAATTAGGGGGGGATAAACAGCCCGATCTGGCAACACTGCTCGTTGGCGACATGCGCAACCTTTATTTTGAAAAGCACACAATACGGAAGTTACACAGCTTCGTTCAGCCACCAGAAACACGTTGAGCTAAGTTGTCAATCACGCTGGCACCAGCCGCTCGACAGTCAAAGCCAAGTTGTTTATCACATTTTCAGGGGATAAGTTTGAGCAGGATGGACGGGGCCGTGTCGGCTCGTTGTTCCGTGCGGCTTCAGACCGCAGGGGGACATGGTGGTTTCTAATCTGCCAGCTCTCCGTCAGGAAGGAAGCAGTGGAAACCTGCAGACAGGAGCTCACCCATTCTTGTTTCACTGCTTCACGACGCCTTTTGATTGCCTTTCTGAAAATGAGAGCGACGCTAGTGCTGGTGCACGTCCTCTCCGGCTGCTGGTTGGCCAGTGCTACACTTTCAAAAACTGATGCGAAGAAGTCGCATAAAGCGGAGGCTGAGGTGAGTAACTTCAGGTCTTTACCTTGAAATGGGCGTGAGCTGTCCTCTCCTCTGTTTGTCTGACATGTCGCTGTATTCACATGGATTTTTCCAGTTTCAGGGAGAGGCCCTTATCCTCGCCTGTCACTTGTAACCTGCCACTGAAATGTGTCCCCTCTCCTCTTTGATCCCACTGTTTAGACATCTCCAGCTGAGTTATCTGTGTTGGAGAGAGGCCTCGTTGTGTCGGACCCGCACTGGAAAGACATAGTGAAGGAGGAAAAAAGACACTGTGCTCACATCAAGAGAACATTTCAAGGACCTGTGCTGGGATATGTCACACCTGTAAGTCTGAAGTCCAGTCACTGGTGCATCTACACTCTCCCTCGCTGCTATTTATCATTTCACAACACTATTACCACAGCATCAAAGGAGAGGTTCAGAGGTTTTCAAGTCTGTCCGAATACAACACTTGCAAGCCCATATGTACACTGGAAGAGTCTGACACTGCAGTTCTTCCTCGCCAAACTGGCTGTAAAAAGACCCTTTTCATTTAAAGACAAGCATGTAAGAAATGTGTGTGTGTGTGTGTTTGTCTGTCTGTGGGGCGGGGTGGGGTTTGCAAAAATGTGTTCGTTGCAAAAATGAATTCAAATATTCACAAAGCTGAGCCTGACTTAGCCAAATAAACTGGGCATCTCCCAAAGTTTTTATTGCAAAATCTCCTCTTTGTGTGTCTGTTTGTGTGCAACTCAGTGCAGCTTTCATGCTTTTCTCTGTCTTATGTGTGGCTAAATATAAAATCTGTCCGCCTGACTAAACAAGCAATTTGAACACATCACCTCCAGCTCTGGGACACTGTGATAGAGCAAAATTAATCAACAATAAAAAATAGTTTTAGTCTTAGTAGTAGCCTTAAACTTTGAAAGACACCCAATGTCACCATCTCTTGGGCATGTGAGTATTACTTTCGGACAAACTTGAAAATATATCAACCTATCCTTGAATGTTTCAGTTGTACGTTTCGACACAGTATCTGAATTCATTTCCCACCCTGCAGTGGAATTCCCACGGCTATGATGTTGCCAAAATGTTTGGCTCCAAACTGACCTCACTGTCTCCAGTGTGGCTTCAGCTCCGCCGACGAGGACCTGAAACCTTTGACGTCACGGGACTCCACGACCATGACCCAGGTAGACGAGCCACATCAATGACAGTCAGACAGGAAGAACTCCTCTAGTCTTTACTAAAGTGTCCCCACAGATGGACTAATGTACATGGAGTAAAAGGGTCTGTTCTGTCTTTTCAGCATGGGTCAAAGCTGTGCGCAAGTCTAACAAAAAAGTCAGGATGGGTGAGTAGATGTCCTCCTCACTGCCTGCAAGTCAACTCAGATCTGTTCATGTGGCTCAGTGCAAGTGGTTTCAGATAAGAGTCTTTTGTTTGATTATTTAAATGCTCCATTTTCTGTGCTCTCAGTGCCTCGGCTGTTATTTGATGGCTGGTCTTACCAGGACTACATGACCGTGCTGGGGAGTGAGGATGAGATAGAAGAACTGGGGAGCGAGCTGGTGGATGTTGCAAAGGTAATAAAGTGTTGTGTTCAGCTTTATCTCTCTTACAATGAGTGTTGGTGCAGTTTGTCTAATGAAGCTGCGGCCTTGCAGACTGAAGGTTTCGATGGCTTCACCTTGGAGCTCTGGAGCCAGCTGGGAGGTAACAAAAGAAAGTGAGTTATTTAATGCCAGGTCTTTAGTCTTTGTCTTTTTGAGATTATTCAAGAGGGTCATACAATTTATCAAACATGTGCAATCTCCTTCATCCAGAGAGCTGGTGCATTTGGTGAAACACATATGTGAGACTTTGAAGGCGAAAAGATTAGACTGCATTCTTGTTATTCCACCTGCCGTCACAAGGTGAATAAAAATGAAAATGGTCACTTTCAACAACTGTAAACATTTTTTTAAAAATTTAAAAAAACAACAGAAATTGCCACTGCTTTTTTTCCCCTTTCCATCACGATCAGTACGGGGCAGCCGGGTATGTTCGGCAGGGAGGAGTTTGAGCAGTTGGCCCCTGTCGTCGATGGATTCAGCCTCATGACGTACGACTACTCCAGCGGCGCCAGGTGAGTTACAAGTAATTGAAATTGAGATGATTTGATGAGGTAGTGACATGATTTGAGTAGCTGAAGATCCACAGGAGACAATGTTCTGAGTTGTGTGACTTTTTCTTTCTTTCTTTTTCTTTGTTTTTTTTTTTTTTAAATAGACCAGGCCCGAGCTCTCCCCTGCCCTGGGTAAGAGACTGTGTTCTCCAGCTTGCACCCACCACTCAGTGGAGGCAAAAGATCCTGTTGGGACTCAATTTGTACGGCCTTGATTTTGCAAGCCAGGGGACAGAGCCAATCCTGGGAGGAAGGTAAGATGATGCAGGAATAGTTTATAGCAAATAAAGTTTCATATGTTGCAATCTTCAAAATTTAGAGCACTCCACTGATTTGCACTCCTGTGTCAGACAGGTGAGGTTTTTTTTTTATTCTATGCATTGTTCTTCCTTGTTAAAGTCTGGTTTGTACATTATTTACAATGCAACTCGACTTCAGACAGTTCAGTCAGGTATTGAAGTGTTTTAAGATAATCTTGTCTTGAGCTGCTGGCTGATGAGATGATAAGCAGGCTACAGAGATCTGGTAAACTCACTTCTTTCTAACTCCACATCCCCAGATTTTTTTCATTTTCAAACTTGTGGTCTTCAGTTTATCAGACTTGATGTAGCTCTGCTAGAGCCACAAAACACTTAATGTAACTTTTTTCATATACATAGTAGTCAGTGGAGTTCCCCTTTAAAGCTCCTTACATTTAATTTTTTCTTTCATTCCTGTTTTATCTTGTTGTCTATTTTATATTTGTCAAAGCACTTTGAGCTGCAATGAAAATTGCTATATAAATAAAGTTTATTATTATTATTATTATTATTATTATTATTAAACATAACATACAATATTCATAACCAAATAAGCAACAAAGTTAAAGTATGGAAAAGAGAACATCACCTGTATAGGTGTGGTTTGGCCACAACTGATTGGCCTGGAAACATCACCACATCTGTGACCAGATTTTTGCTTCAAATGTTGCTGAAGTCTGACTGGTGCACAAAAGTACGTGAGGTCACCTTTTTCCAACTAAGCCACGCCCTCATCAGACCAGTGAGAATAGTAGCGACAATACAGAAATCTCTCATGTGAAATAACCAAAACCTTTCTAACTTGTGTTTAAGCAATAAACTGGGAGAAGTCAGTAGGGTTTCAGGGTTTAACACACACATCTTTCATTTTCTGTAGGTACATTGAGATTTTGCGAGAACACAGGCCCAAACTTCTCTGGGATGAATATTCTGCAGAGCATTACTTCAGTTACAAGAGGTAATAATAGTGTAATACTTTGAAAGAGCAAATTTTTTGCTTCCCACAGCCTGTTTTACACAAGATCTGTCCCTACCCTTTAATTTCAGGAACAATGCAGTTAAACATGTGGTGTACTATCCATCGCTGAAGGTAAACCTCTTCACATTTTAAGTCAGTTTGTAGGTAAACAAATGTTAAGACCAGGTGCCATTTACTTCACAGTTAAACTTGTGCTTTCAGTAACGTGGGGATTAACATTATTTTCATTATTTTACAGTCAGTCTACCTGAGAATCTCTTTAGCCACTGAGCTGGGAACTGGAATTTCTTTATGGGAATTGGGACAAGGACTGGATTATTTCTATGATCTCCTATGAGAGTTGGACTTGTTAGTGAAGACCGGGGACCTTGGATCATCAGCACATTGATTTTTTTTTTTTCTTGAACACAATGCACCAGAAACTCAGGTGGTGTATGCAGGTATTCATTTTCTTTCTTCTGTGTGAGCAACTGAAATGAACTCTGAAATGAGCCATTGACAGAATTTAGTTAATGCTGAACCTGCGTGAGGGTCATGAAACTGTTGAGAAATCTTGAATGAAACTGAGATTTGTTGATTTAATAGGTTCAAGCAGCAGCCAATAGGTACTTCTGTTTTATTCCTGTGTGTCAATGATATTGTGGAAAAAAAAAAACTTGTGCAGTTCAGTCAGAGTGCAGTAACACATCTTCATTCAGCGACAGAAGGTGCATGATCATCAGTGTGTATAAAGTTTAAATGAAGGGGTATATTCTTGTTCAGAGGTCATCAGAGTTCATGTGCCACAGACATCTGTTCAGACTGTTTTGATCACCATTAAACACATACAGTTCTGCATCCAGGTTCCTGGCTTTGGACAACCATGGTGAAGAAATCTTCTGCTCCTGATACCTGATACTAAATCTTCAAATCGAGACATTTGATTGTGTGGTTTTTATTAGATTTATATCAGCATATAACATATGTCAACAGCATTGACAAGTAATGAAGCTGTATTTACATTGTTGCCAAACATCTGTTCTGCTGCGGCATCTTCCAGTATTTATCTGAGATGAATGTTTGTTTAATTACATGAATATAAATGTGAAACAACTAAGCTGTTGAATTTGAGTGCTCCTGATTCAAACGTTTCTATTTTTTACTTGGCACTACAGAGCAGGATTAGATTATTTACAGCAAGTGAGGTCGACTCCATGTTCTGACCAGTGATCAGGTGTCTGTCTATGACCACGTGCACAGCATCTTCTTGACTTGCTAGAAAAGAGAGATGTAAACAAGGGAGGGGGTTGGTTTAGTTTTTTAAAATGCTGATTGAGTCTTTTACTGTGCTGATTTAGTATCTGTGCTCTGCAGGTCAGCTCACCTGTGTATGACCCTCCACTGTCTTTCACAAAGTCTTCCACAATCAAAGGCAGGTTGGCAAAGTCAGGCCTCCGCACGAGTTCAAACACTGACGGCTTTTAACAAAAACAGTTACTGTTGTCAATTACATTGAACACATACATATCATATATTTGGGTATATTGCCTTCATGTTTACTTGAGCATAACTAACCCCTGTTAAACTGTAGCCACTGAAGATCCACTTCTGTCCCTCTGTGGCACAACACAGAGCCGACACGCCTTGTCCCACTGCACAGATGGGCTCTGCACACACACGGGAAAAAAAAACCCAACCTACATCCAAATCTCTACGGAGAATGTACAGATTACATACTGATTGTTCTTAAAATGAGCCTCACACTCACTTTGGTGGGAGATGAAGTGTGTGAGAATGCGGTGCAGAGAGCCGCTGTGTGCCAGGTCATTCAGCGCTCCAGGGCAGTCCGGGATGAGCAATGCCTGGTATCGGGCACCTGGAAAAGGTCGTTGTGACATAACTGAGCAGAGTCCAACCTGCAGCAGCAGAAACTGCAAAAGCCAAGTGGCTATGAAACAAATAGTCTCACCATCTATAGATTCAAGTTTGGCTGGTGTGGCATAAGGTTTCACATTGAAGTCCTGCACCCATCTGGCAGTGCTTTCATCCACTCCAACAAAGTCTATTGGCTTCCCCTGCAATTCAGAGACAGACTCAGCCCCTTCATCTCAGTACAAAATGCCAAAATGCAACTTGTGTGAGAGCTGACATAATTAGTCCATTGATTAGTTGGAGGACATAAAAAAGACTAGTTTGATAATCAATTAATAAAAGCAAAAATGCCCAACATTTTCCACTTTTTCAGTTGTAATATATTTACATCTCCGGATTTTAGACCGTTGGTCTGATAAAACAAGCAATATGAATACATCACTGAGCTTTAGAAAATTGTGCGACACATTTTTCAATATTTTCAGTTACATTTTACAGGCTAAATAATTGAGAAAATAATTGCTAGATTGATCAATAAAGGAAATAAGAATTAGTTGCAGCCCCAGTGGTGTGAGGATGTGAAACCTCCAGTGCACATACACTGAGAATGGAGTTTACAGTGAAGTAGGAGACATGTTGTGTCCAGTAGCTAAAATTTTAATATGACACTTTTTAAATCCTCAAAATTCATCATAGATGAGGGAGAAGGAGTAAATGTAATCTTAAGAATTTCTAACTTGGTAATTGTTTTTTTTTCTGGGGGGAAAAAAACAAAAGATAAAAATTATTTAGATCAACATATTTTTATATCTTTTTAAAACTAGTCTTTACAGATCAGTTAAAATCCATCTATAACAACAGCCTTTGGGTTGCCAGGTTGTTGAAAATCCTCCTCCAGCATGACACTACACCCTGGACACCCCTCCAAGTCATCAAATATACAGTTATAAATGTTAGTGAGTCATTAATAAAGGGACGTGGGATTCTCAGTTTTTAATAAGTCGTCAGGAAAAGTTTGTCAGCCACTTATACATGTTAATAAATCATTAACAAATCTATAATCAATAATCGCTCAAATCTGTAGTTATAAATGTAGTTATAAACGGTTTGTAAATGATTTTTGGTCCAGATGGCCTAATTAATGACTTATAACTGATCTATTAAGCATTAGTAAATGATCACTGACGCCATTAATAACAGCTTATAAACCCTTTATATACGTTGTCTTATGAGACATTGGTCCCCATGTCTATAGAGGAGGTTTCTTTCGGTTTTTGTGTTTCTCAGTTATTATTCACTTGCGACCTAACAGAGTAAGATACCTTTCCATAGAGCTGTCTCATGTCGGTGGCGGCTCTTTTTCAGAGTAGCTCAACTCATCTGAACTCCGCACTTTCATGAGACATTTTAAAATGATGAAGAGCATTTGCCCTTTTTTTTTTTTTCTAGTTAGAAATAAAGTCTTACCCCCGGTGTGGCCGTCTGGAGATTAAACGCTGAGGCAGAGAGACTGAAGGACTGAAGGAAAGACTTAGCGGACACCCCTGAATGAACAAACACATCCCTTTAAATGTACCAGAAAACCCACTGAACATCTGCAACAGAAAACTGTTAGACAGCCAAACGAAAACATATGATAAAATGAGGAACCAGGCTCTAATTGATTCAACATTGTGTCCCACACTCGGTCGTTGATACATCAGCTGTCACATGTGGGGCCACCCACCTTGAGACGAGGCGCTCGCCACTATTAAACAAGTTGGCTTGGCAGACATCTCGTTAACCTTTGCGGTCCCTCTACATGAACTATTTTGACCTCTACGAAAAGAATAACAAGATATCAGGACGAAATCACGCAAGAAAAAAATCCACAAGGAAGAGGTTTTGTCAGCTGACAACAACATCCGCTCAAAGGATTTCAGAATAAAAGCTCGATGTCACAGGCAAGGGACATTATGACCTGTAAACCTCAGAGGCTGCGAGTATTATTTTATTTGCATTGCAAACAGACAAACAATGATTTTTATGTTCATATTTAAATTATAACTTTGGTAAACAATGGCTGACGATTTAAAAAACAAACAAACAGGTAGTAGATCAACAATAAGGCCAACGCTGTTTGCAACATTAAATACTTGAAAATGGAAAGAAAAAGAAATGAAAATAAAACTTTAGTTACAAGTTCATCCATACAATATTAGCGTTAAAATAAGATGCTGAAAGCGTGCATTAGAACGCGTATTAGTGCTGTCCAGCAGCATTACAGTGTCTCTATAGTGTTTGTATTCTGAAAACCATCATGTTTTGGTGTCAACTTCACAGCATCCAGAACTGTGTGAGTAATTCGGGGCATTCAAATTTCTAAACAAACATTTTACAATTCATGATGTGACACATTTTGTGATATTTAAAAACATCAGTATGGATCTTCTTTCAAATTTTGATAAAGGCAGCAAGTAAACATCATCCCCACAAGCTGAAAGAAAAAAAAAAGACACGAGGAACATCTTAGTTACACACTGCAAACAGAAGCAACGTTTGTTTACTATTCAGCTGCTGGTATTTTGCACAACATTAAATAAGATGTTCATATTAACCAGTGTTTTGCTAAGTGGGTAGGGTTTTACCTGGAGAAATGCAATCCCAATGCCCACTGCACCGAGAATATACAACTGACTCAGGATGAAATCCTCTAATTTCATGATGCATCCTCCCTGAGAGCATGAGAGAGGAAAAGAAATTAAAATCTTGCTATAATTCATCGTTTAGCTGGAGACAAATGAACAGATCCACCCACCTCCACCTTGTAGATGTTGGAGGGATGGTCCCTGCGGCCGCAGAGGTCACTGGGAGTTTTACAGCAGCTATCGGGAACCAGCTGCTCAGTATCAGCAGCATGGATCCACGTGCTGTCTCTCCAGTCTGAGGAGCTGTTACTGCCACAACACTTAAACTGAGAGGGCGTCGGGAAAGGGAGGAACAGAGGAAATAGAAAAGGATGAGACGCATGAACAAACGCGGGCTAAATTGGCTGTCATTTCAAACTCTGTGATCACTGAGTTTTTCTCGGCCATGGAAGCGGTGGCGCCGTGATTCAGACATGCAGTATCACTTCCACACCTCCTGCTGAAGCTTGTCCACAGCCTGCGTAATGCTCTCCTCCCCTGGCTGCTGGTATTTCTGCTGCATGGTCACCTTCAGGTTCTGTCTGAGCTCCTCATCCAGCTGCGAGACAGGAGAAGCACTTCAGTGATCGCTCAGCACAAAAAAAATGTCACTGTCAGTAAGAATAAATAAAAATAGCCCCTCGTCAAGTTTCTTTCCTCCCTTGTAACATTCCACTGTACCTGTGCAATGCCCACATGTAACCCAAAATATACTACTCCCTATTTCATGAGCAGTCTTTAAATTTATTTGCAAATATAAATACTTTTGTTTCTTGACTGACAAAGTGCAAAGAGTGAAAATGAACCATCATATATCAACCTGCTAGAGAAACAGCTTGATATAAAATGGAGACAGGTGGCAGCAGGTTACCTGGTAGCAGAGAGGGAAACACTGGAGCCAGAGAAAAGGGGGAAGAAAGAGAGGTGTGAGAAGAATGGAAAAACAGGACAAATGAAGAACATGTGCAGAGAGGCATGCAGAGAAGATTTCACAAAAGAGAGGGCAGCAACAGAAGCACTTCCTGGGTGGTAAAAACAGTGACATGATGGAGATAGTGGAATGACAAAAATAAAATAAAAAATAAAATAAAATACAAGCAGAAAGACAAAAAAAAAGTAAAAAAAAAAAAAAAAAAAGAAAAAAGGAAAAAAAGAAGTTGTAATTACTGCAAAATTTGAAATAAATGGAAGCTGACAAAATAATGAAAAATTATAAACACTTCACCTCTTGATAGGTTACGAAGGCCAGCACACCAGCAATGATTTCCAGCAGGAAAATACAGAGCAACAAGACCAAATACTGTCGAAAAGACAGGAAATAAACAACAACACAGCTGTAAATAAACTTCAGATGGAAAATAGAAATTCCGGCATTTTTCAGACGGTGTCTCAGTTCGTATCTGTGCTGAAATATGACATGCACTGTGATTTTAAATATGGCATCAGCATTGAAACTATCTGTGCATGACTCCAAAAACCAAATAAAAGTAATGCTCTAGAGAATTGAACTGTGGGAAAGGAAGTTATTCATTACAAAGGTCGTGGCAAATATGGAAATAGACACGATGTGACAGAGCTTGTGCAGTGCTGCTTCAGTATTATATCCTCTCACTGCGTCTGTCTGTGCCTCTCACAGCCTCTTCAGTCCAAGCAGCTGCTTGTGATGCCCTTCATTCCTCTGGCATGAGCCGTGCTCTAAATCTACACTCTTAAAGACACACTCTGCGTGACTTTGTCTGTTATTTCTGACAGCAAAGCCCGACTGACATAATGGGCTGTACTGAATGCAGGCAGACGAGACATAAGGTCACCAAGGATTAACTTTCAATACACATAGACCCAGACTAGGTTGTGTGTGTATAAACAGGAACTTAAAGTGCCTTTCATTGGTTTCTGATTCCACATTATTAACTGGGGTTAACGCTCTGGTGGAGAGGAGTGAAAGTAAACAGCTAAAGGTTTTTAATCAAACATTTCTCCGCTGTAGGGTCGTATTTTGTGTGACTGAGCCACCTTACCACAATCAAAAGACTCTTCATCTCCTTCAGAGTGGCACAGCATCCGATTATCCCGGTCACTATCACGATGGCTCCAGCAGCTATCAGAATGTAAGCTGAGGCTGAGTAAAAGCTGGAGCTCAGTAAACTGATGTAGTCGCTCTTATCCGCCAGAGTCCACACTCCCACTGCCAGCACAGTTCCTCCAGCCAGCTGAAAGAGGGGAACGTTATCAGCTCAATTCAAACCAGATGCTCCTGTCAAGAATGTGCCACAGCATTTTTAGCAGTTATAAATTAGCTCCTAAAATGCGATAGCGATGCAAAGAGGGCAATGCCTTATTCTTTCATTGGGATATGGAGCTAAATTTGTTTTCTTTTCCTTTTTTTTTTTTTTTTTTTATCTGATGCACATAGATTACAGTTTCATATCTGAATAGAGACTTGGTGGAAATAGACCATGAGAAATGAGGTTATACAAGAACTGATGCAGTTTATCTTTAAAGCCTAAGGGAAATGAAAGTAATAAATAAAATAAGAAGTAACAGTATTAATTGTGTAAGCTGAGTAGTGTTTCAGTGTCATAAAGTTAAAGTCTTCATTAGTATCTGTGGTTTCTAAAGCAAAGCATGAAATTAATGCTCCATGTAAAAGTTCATTATTACAACTAATGATATTGATAATAATCCCAGTATCAAATAGAGCCTTTAACAGAGGGTTTGCTGTCTCAAATTGTGTGAAAACCTTAACATTTCATTGTCAACTTACCCAGAAAAGAATATTGAAGAGAAAAAGTAGATATTTCAGACAAATTGTCCCACAGGTGTGAGTTTTTTCACCTTGAGTTTCCATTCTGAAATTAAAAAAATGACGGTGAAGGTGATGCAGGAACAAAGGAAACATCACCAAATGAAAAACTTCTTGGAGAAGATCATTTTGCACAATTGAATCTCTCCCTGGAGAATGAACACAAAACTGTTTTGCATGTTATACTTGAGATTACTATCTAGTTACTATACTTTCATAACAACAAGCTTAAGCCTATTAGTGCTGTATCTGATGGAGACGAGCAGTTGCGATGTAGTTTCCTCTTTCGGTTTGCTTTAGTTCTACCTTTGGTGTGAAAAGGTGATTTCCTGGGTTGAGCTCAAATGTGACTACAGCATGTATGAGTTTTTCAAGGTTTCATATGTATTACCTGTGAACAACATTAAACTGTAGACATAAAATAAAATGGTGTTACATTTCAAACTTGCAAAAAGTTGGTATAACAGAGCAATGGAAAGAGCTCACTGATGAAATCAAATATGTTTTAGGGAAAACATGCTTTACGTGTGTCACATGTCATCCAGCAGACAGATATATATGTCCCCCTGTATCCCTGTAACTTAACCTCATCCTCTCACACTCCAGTGACATACTGTTGACATTTAACTATTTACTTAATGAATTAGTCAAACTCTGTTTTTTCCCCAACCTGAACTGAACTTTCTTCTGCTTCTATTTTAAGAAAAGTTGTCACTCAGAGCATCGTGAGAGATGGTGACTTTAAATTCTAAGTATTAGCAGACCTCTGTCTTTATAAAGAAAAAAAGAGAAAAGCAAAGGGTAAAGGGACAATAGGTATAAAACAACAAGTACATTTAAAAAACAGCCTTATAAGCGTATGCCTTTTTTTAGCCATAAGACAAAACACTGTGTGAATGTGATCGTCTGGCAAAACAAAATCTCCTAATGGTCATAGTCTGAGTTATTTTTAACTCATTGTGTCATGGAAAAACTTCTCTGCCTTTCCACTGAGACCAGAATACTCCTACCTGATTTTCAGCGGTGGGCCCTGACTGATGTAGATTATCGGGGTAACGTCTTCCAAGCTCCCACTAACCCCAGTGTCAATGTGCTGCTGTCTTTGAAGGTTAACTGCAACAGTGTCACTTCTCAGTTGACACCCAGAGCCGAGCCGAGCCTCCTACCCAAGCGTCTGTCCTCTTTTGGCACAAGAAGCAGCGCGCCCCTTCCCAGGCTATACAGAGTACATGTCTGCCCCCAGCTGGTTTCCCATGCATATGAGCTTTTTAAGCTCTCAAAACTAAAGTTTAGCTTATAAGGGACTGTTCAAAAATGTTTCAAAAGACAACAGAGGAGTCATCAAAAATATATTTTATTGGATGTATTCTAAAGTTACGTAACAAAATGTGCAAACTTTACAGATAATGTTTAGTAAACTTATTCACAGAAAAATGGCACTGGAGCAAAAATGTAAATCCACTGAACCACAAGTGTGCTCAGAATTTTTAGCTTTTCAGTAGTCTTTCCTCTTCTGTTCATGTTTTACAGCAGCCTCTTTTCGTTGTGTCCTCGCTCAGTAAAAGTGCATCTACATACTGTCGGTCATGCTGGGCAACCAACATCCTAAAATAAAGAGAAGTATAAAATGAGTGTGCAGCAGAAACCGCAGTGCCTGAGAATGGAAATGAATTTGCAATTTACAGCACTGATCCTGCTGCTTTGTGTCTTCTCAGCCTTGTGAGAAAAATAATATGCTAAGAAGTATTCGGTGCAACCCATTTATATCGATAATGGTAGATTAAGCATGAATAATTAATCAAGAAAAAATACGTCGGTTCCAGCAACACAAATGTTATTTGAAGACATCACCTTAGGCCCTGGTAAATTATGATGGGCAATGTTCAAAAATAGGTAAAATTGCAAACTGAAGCCTCCAAAATAACCATGAAGTTGAATCAACACGTCTCTGTAACAGTTTCAATAAAAACAGACAGAACTGAACTCATTCTAACTGTAATGAGGGTCGGATTTATTGTTGGGCTGTTGTGTTAGGCTGCATTAGCTGGGTTTACATTATAAACTGAAAACTGAGTGTGGCTCCAATGACGTATACACTGACAGAGTCAGTGTAATAACAAAATGCGTAGTAAAGAAATATGATTTCATACCCAGCCAGGTGAGTCATCAGCTCCTCCATGTTATATCCGGTCTTGGCGCTGCACTCGTAAAACAAAGCTTGGTGCTGCTGTATAAACCAGAAAACAACTTTTTTTTTCATTTATCTGAAAAACCATTTTCTTCCTTAGCAGAAACATTATGAGAGAAATCTCTGAAGAAATTTGTTTGAATATTCAAATGAACCTCACCTCTGCCAGCCTCTGCCCCTCCCCTGTTGTCACTTTTCTGCCATGTGTGTCTGCCAGGTCCAGCTTGTTGCCCAGAAGCATTAACACTGCACTGTCACACATCTTCTTCTGTGACATAAAACAGGTCACAGTGCACATATTTAAATACATTAGTTCTTAAAAACGGAGGTAGACATACATACAAACTGTGATGGTGCATCATCCACATGAGCATCTGACGGAAATATAATAAATAATAAAATAATAAATAAAAGTAGAGCTAAAATAAATACTTGTGTCTACTGAGATTCCTCTTGCACTGCACTGAAAATGACCTGCATGTGTATTGAAATTTGGGTAACTGTTTTGCATGTTTTTACATCCAAGCATCTGTGACATCACCACCTGCTCACCTTCACAGAGTCCATCCACCCTCTCACTGCTGTGAAGGAGGGGGGGCTCGTTACGTCATACATGGCGAGGACACCATCAGCCTTTCGGTAGTACTGCTCAGTGATGCTGCGAAACCTGAAAGAAGAATCAGTAAAAAGGAGTAAAAAAATATTAATACTCAAAATGAAAAGTTATGAGGTGCTCAGATGGTATTGAGTGGCTAAAAAAAAAAAGCGTGAGGATAAGCTCTGTTACATCTGACCTCTCCTGTCCTGCAGTGTCCCAAAGCTGCAGGATGATGGTGGTGGAGCCCAGAGTTAATGTCTTCATGTAGAAATCTAGACCTAAAAACAACAAGAGGCCCCCGGTTTCATATCTTACTTCTACACAGAGGAGCAAGTTCATCATTGAGAAAGAGTCATAAACACTGAAAATCTTACCAACAGTAGCACCCATGTTACTGTGGAAGCGTCCTGTGCAGTAGTGGTGGATGAAGGAGCTCTTACCCACACCAGAGTTCCCCAAGAATACCACCTTGAACACTTGTTGTGGAGGATTGACAATTTTGCTCTAAAATTTGGGTAAAAGGCCAAACTTAATTTGATTTTATATATGTATTTTTCTTTTCTATGAGATAAGGAGGGAGCATATTTTTACAAAGATATATGAAAATCTGTGCTCTGTAAAAAGAAGCGTCATTATCTTCATCATTATTTCTCTGTTTGCTGCTACTGTGCTCTTAAATTGATATCTGAAAGATAAGGATATATTGTGTAGATTTAATATTTTCCCTACCTGAGTTTGAGCCTGTTCAACATTTTCACACCTGACTCTACATGACGGTTGGTGTCTCTTGGTTGTATTTGTCACCACTTTGTCTTTGTCCTGCTCCAACTCATCAGATGAGCTCAGCTGTCTTCAGAATCAATGAATACACACAATTAGTGACTTCCTAGGGCAATGTCACTTACTGCAAAGATGGCAAATAGAATATCAGATGCAGTTGGTCATACAAACCTTTTCAGTGGCTTGTCTTGCAGTAAGTAGTTACCTATGACTGACCCTCTCTTCTGCAAAGTCTTTGTGACATTTGGATTCTAAAAAGGTTTGATTGTGGAAAGTGAGGCAGAAGAAACGAGTAGCATTAAGATTCCTACTGTTCAGAATAGATATTTATAGTCTTAAATGAACAGATGTGCTATGGTGGGAATCCAAGGAGCATTCATTTACATTCTGTAGTAAAACCAACACAGGCATTTTAAACAATTGAGTCCAGTAGTGACATTTATTCTGCTACAAAGTACTTTAACATCATATTAATTTATCAGCAACACACTTAATTCATCATGAATTATAATAATTATAAGACCAGAAAAAATATAGGAAATAACCAAAATTACCAAATAATATAAATAACCAACAGGTGAATGTTTTGTCTTTTGATTTTGATCCTTTGTTCAGAAACCTCAATACTTGATTAAAAAAAGCCTACTAACGATGTGAGAATTGTGATAAATAAAAGGGCTTTATTAGTTTGGTAAATACTGACCCACTTTAGTTCATTTGCATAAATAGTGCTATGAATAGTATCATTAATAAACATATATAACACTCTTTGCTTCACCGTGTCCTTGACACAGCACAACACTTCACCAACCACCACTACAAGAGGAAAAAAAACAAACAAAAAAAAAAAAAAACATTGCTGACATGTAAAACTCTTTAACAGTGTGAGTAATATTAACACAAGTTCAGTCAATAACCAAGCAATAACAGCTGCCCATATAAATAATCATTGTCCAGAGGATGGACTTAGCTTAGGGTGGATAAAACTGCTGTGTCCACGGGGTACAAAGGTCTTCACTGAGGTAACAAGTTAATGGCAGAGCAGGAAGGACAGAGCTTTTGTGACTAACCCTCTTCTGAGACTGTTGGGCATCTTTCTCATCTCGCAGCCTTTTGTTCATATCCCTGACACAAGAAGAGAAAATCATTTAGATCCATTCTCACATTGACTGAACCATGTTTGGACCAGTGAACGGTTGAATGAAACAGAGACATTAAAAGTACACACACTGGAATTACAGTTATACCTACAAATTCTTGTCAGGACATTTCTTTCATTGTCGCTACAAAAGAACTTGACTCAAAAAACAGCAGCAGTTCAGACTTACCTCAAGAGCTCCAGTTGTCTCAAGAGGCTTTCCTTCTCTTTCTGCATGTTCCTTGACACCTTCATCACGTTTCTACAGGGAAGTAAACAAATTATTATTTCTATATTTTTGTTAATGTAAACAACCCCCGTAAATAAGACCAAAACCAACAATAAAGTCATCCTACGAAGTGCAACCAAAGCCTGGTGTAAAGTATCTTATTCCCTGTCCTCTGTGCCATACAGCTCCACTGTTCTCCAGAACTATTAAAAACACATCAGTGAGCCACACTGTTGCTCTGGAAGACATGCTCCTTTATTATGAGGAACATGGGCACTCTAGTTTATTTGATCCCACACACACACACACACACATCATCCTGCTGCCATAAATATTCCCTTCACAGAAAATTTGCCATAAATTACAGCACCCAGCTGTATTGGGTTATTTCTTAACAGCCTTATTTAGGAAATGAAACTATTTGTTGCTGAGCTGCTTTTAAGGATTTAAAGCTGAGCTGAGTGCCAGCATCAAGATGGAAAGTATTGAGAGATGGAATAACACATTGTTGGTTTTGATCTATTTCTGCTATTTCTTGAAAAATAAAAGAATTATGCCAGATTTATCCTGTAATAAAACCCTGGTATTCCTGCATATTATCAGATCATCTGCCAGGGACCTGGGAGTCATTTTATGTCCAACTGAAGTCCAGAGGACTGTTTACAGTAATCTGATTCTCTACATGTTTGGGTATTTTTTAACTTGTTTGACATGGAACAGTTATGTATGCTTTTGTTTAATCTCACACTCTCTTTGGAGGCTTTATTGCTGGTCTTTCAGTCTTTCGCTGCCTGTAGCAAGAGTTTGATTGGAACTAAAAGGAGAGCTCATGTGACACCCATGTGTGTTTTAGTTTTTATAACAAAGCAGACAAGCATCTTCTTTCTTTTTTAAGAAGCACTATTGAAATAAAGTGATTAAGATTGATCCAATTAGTTAAAATAATGGCAAAAATGGCTACAAAGAGAGACATTTTCATGATTGAATCTCGTACCTTATACTCGGGACATTCGGGCAGCTGCAGTATCTGTGCTGTTAGCCACTCACCTCTGCTTAGCCACTTGTTCCTGGGCAGCGTTGAGCTGCAGCAGGCTGAGCTGACCCAGCGCGGCCTGCAGCTGCTCTCTGCTGCTCTCCACCTGCTCCTGTAACTGGATGTTGAGGCTCTGCAGCTGCTGGTTCTGCTCCTTGATGTTTGCCTGCTCACGGCTCAGCTGCCGTATTCTGGTTTCCATCTTAGGAACAAAGACAGGTCCTGTTGATTCGCTCATTAAAGTATAGCACACTTCAGACATAATATTAGTGCCATTTGAACGCCTACCTCTTTCTGTTTGGTCAGTGTACTCTCCAGCTCTTGCTCCCGCATCTTCAGCTCATCCTCAAGCTGTTGTCCTTTTTGCTTCTGTCTAATGCTGTCCTTGATTTCACAATAAATTCATTAAATGCTTTTCTGACAATCACTCTTGTTAAACGGCACCAATGTTGGACTCAATATCACACATCTGTACCTGAGCGCAGTGTTTCTGTCTCTCCTCTCTCAGCTGATTTTCCATGTCTTCATATATGGACCGGACAACCTGGTCGTGTTCAGTCTCCCGTCTAAAACAGAAAAAAATAAAACAAAGTTGAATGGATGAATTAAAAAACTCACAATCTGAAGTATATTGTGTTCACTATACAGAGGAGTTGGGACCTGCGTAGAGCTTGTTCCAGATTGTCTCTCTCTCTGATGGAGTCCTGCAGATGGGACACAGCGTGGATCAGGACGCCCTCTAGGACACTCAGCAGCTCTGGTCTGTCTCTCTGGAGTTCACACCACAGAGAGCAGAGCTCCTGCTGACTGACACACAACACAATACAACACACAACTGTTAAAAGACAGAGGATAACTAAACCTAACAACACATCACTTACTTACATTACATAAAACTAGACTGTTGTGCACTGTGACTGAGAATATTTCCACAAAACATTTCCAGTTTAGTCTTTTTGACAGTGGCATACAATAAAGAAAATATATTTTGGCTGCAGCTACTGATTATTTTCAGTATTGATTAATCTGTTGATTAAGTTCTTGATTAATCAAGTTATTGTTTATTATATAAAATGGTAACAAAAAAATGCCCATCACAATTTCCCAAACCCCAAGATTACAAGTCTTAAAATGTTTAGTTTTGTCTGATCAATCGTTCAGAACTTTACAGAAAACCTGAAAATCTTCACGTTTGAAAAGCTGGAACCAGAGAAATTAGCTATTCCCTTGATTCTCTGATTATCAAAACAGTTGCAAATTTATTTTCTAATTTATTTCATTTATTTTTATTTTCTGTTGATCAAGTAAAGATTAATTGTTCTGCCTCTAAATTACATCATTTATTGTTCATTCTTATCTTCTTTCTGTTTATTCATTCATTCAACATATCCTGCTGACACAAATGAACACTTGATGTGTGCTAAATGTGTAAAAAATGATTAGAAGTAGCATACAAATCAGTCTCTGAGGATTTTAGAAAGATATGGCCACCTGTCCGCTGATATCTGAAGATAAAGGTGGTAGTTTCTTTTTTTTTCCACTGTCTAGAAGCTAAGAGGATGACAGTCAGTCTCGTGGACCTTAATGACAAAACACTGATCTTACTCTTTGAAAAGTTTGTCGGCTCCCAGCTCCATCAGTACGTTTACAAATCTGACTGCAGCTTCGTCCTGGGACAAGTCCACCTGGTCCGGATCCTCCTCTGCTTCGTCTTGACTCAGCTCAGTCGTGTCCTCCAGTCCCATCAACTCACCTGCACCACGGATGAAGACAGGTACAGGGGGATTAGTTTAAACTGCATGAGAGATGAGTTTTTGAATGAATCGTACCTTTCCCCATTGATGTCAAAGTGAATTGTGGTGTCAAATCCCCCAAAAAACACGACGCTCACCAAGCCCTGTGTTGAACTCAATGGGAGTAAGGAATCCGTTGCTCTCTCGGTCCAGACTTTCAAACACTGTCTCCAGCTGCTCAGGGGACAGCGGCAGCTCCCCTTCTAGCCTCTGACCAGAAGAAGATGGAAAGTTCAGTTCTCTTCAATCAGCCTAGAAGTTGTTATTCTACCACACTAGATGCTCACCTGCATGTCCCGCTTTGTGATGAACCCTTTCCCCTCTTTGTCACACAGCACAAACAGCTCCTTGGCCTTGCCCATGGTCTCTGCCTTTGGGCTTCCTGGCGTTGCCTCTCTGTGTGAAGCCAGCGGGCTACGTCCCCGGCCCGGCCTGGGGCTCCCAGCAGACAGGCCCCGTGGTCTGGGGCTCACTGGTAAGGCCTCACCACTGCCTTGACCCACCAGCACTTCGCCATCATCCAGCCACATAGACATTACTGTACAGAGAAACATAGGTATGGGTGGGGAGGTGGGGTATGTTTCTATTAATTAGTCAATCAACAGCAAAATAATCAAAAGTACATTGATATTTCAGCCCATTTTCCTTCTCAAATGAGAAGGTTCCTTGCTTTTGTTTGTCATATATCAGCTGAGTAACTGTGGTTTCGTACCTCTCACCTAATAAAACAAGATATTTTAAGACAGCACCATGGACTCTAGCAGGTTGTGATGGGCATGTTTTTCATCATTTCCTGACATTTCATACACTAAACAATTAACTGATTATCTGAAAGAAGTAACCAGCAAATTAATCTATAATGAAAACAAACACTGGATATAGCCCTAATGAGAACTGGAAACTTCCTGTCTGAAGCATATTCAGAGACATTTACTATTATTTTCTGGATAAACTTGACTGAATTTAATGACATTTTGGGTCCTCTCTCTTAGTGCGCTAAGCTGGCCCTACGGGTCCTCCCTTGTCAAACATGAGGTGCAGAACAAACTATAACGTGCACAGTCAATAAGCTGTGACTGTGCACATAATCTACAGCTGCTGGACATGTCTGCACACAAGGAGATGTTACTACTGTTTGAGGAATCCCACGTGATGGCAATTATTTGACACATTTCTGACTAAAATGTCATTATTCCCAGGAAAGGGTATGACGAAGGGGCCTGGCTTCAGACAGCACTGCCACTTGTCTTCACTGTTTATTTAGAAGAAGAAAATTTAAATAAATGCGATGCTGCCAGTAATGTCCATGACTTTGCACCAGGATGTATCTCGGGTAAAAAACAGGATGGTGTCATGTGAGACGAGTTGCTGTGTACTTGAAGGGGAGGGTGTATGGATACAGGAGAAGAGATGCAAATCAAACATTTGCATTGTCAGAATTACCACAATTACAAACAAATTTCACTTTCGAGAGCTATGGGGGAAATAGGCCTCAGTATCTCCATTACATTCACAAAACAGTGATTTATGACAGCGTTACACACAATCAGTCCACAGGTTATATGGCAGTTCTATTACAGAGGAAGAAAATTTTACCATAAATCATTAGTAATTGGTTTAAATAGAATTAGAAATCAAGGCAGAAGAAAGATATCGCTGGGGTTCATCGGGCTAAAGTGCAAACTGAACTGAAATCTGCCTCAGTATCAAATAAAATAATCTGTCCAGTCCTGCTATCTACGAAGGTGTAAACCCTAAAAACAATCTACTGATAATGGCAGGTAAAGCATTTGCAGATGATCTATGCAGCCTTAAAACTTCCTTGAAACAGAAAGATATGCGAGTTTTCCAGATAAGAGGTTAATGTAAACATTATAAGTTAAGGATGACAAACCAGACTCCCAGTGAGCCGGCGGCCAAGCCAAAGGTCAGATAAACTTAAACACACCTCTGGACACGCTGTTGAGCAAGGTCGGTGTGTGGTGAAAGGTGGAGTTGCTGTCACATTCAGGGAAAGTTATCACAGAGTTTACAGCATGTCGTAGGCTACAAAACTGTCAGTCAAACCATCTGTGAGAAATGTCAACATGATACCACATTCAACAACATATGTCGCTTTAAAACACTTCCAATAAGAAAAGAGCAAGTTAAGCAGACGGTGCGGATGTGAAATGCTGACACATTTCCAACAGCTGGAAATGTCTAACACACCTGGAGTAATGCGGCTAAACCGAGGAAACTAAAACCAACACAAATGAGCGATGTACATTTATTATTAAAGGGACAAAAAATGGTCGCAAAAAGCTGCAGTCGGTCGGGTGTTAATCTACCTGATGAACATGAACCTATTCGTCCTAATGGGTTTTAAATGACTCACACCGATATATTTCATTTCAGTGCAGCGAAGTTGTAGAAAGTTTGGCTACTCACCCACCGTGTACTGGACGCAGGTGTCTCCTACCTTTGATCGCTTCAGTCACCCAGACACACACTGACTTCAGCCGCCGGGTGGCAGTGGGGACCTCTACCGTAACATGTAGTGTAGCCCGCTACCCGGAGGCGCTTTTCTCGGGAACCTATAAACGGGTTATTACGGTAAGAGGGAGCGTTACCATGGATTTTGCGGAAATGCATTTGCCGCTTTAAGGCAGCGGTGGATGCTCAGAGCGGGCAGCGTTGTTTGCTGATATCAGTGGGAATATGAGCGATTTACCGGTTGTTCCTGTCTCAAAGTGACTTTCCTCATTCTCCACACGTTTTTCGGTGAGTAAACGTCGGTTATCTGGTATTTGTGAAGCCTGCTTATGTAACAAACAGCAGTCAAACAATGTTGTGGTGGGTAACGTAGAAAACTGGAGTGAGTCCCTCGAAGTTTAAAAAAACAAAAACAAAAAAAATCTGAGCTGCGCCAACTCGCAAACCAACCGAGTGTGTTGTAGGGAGAAGTCAGTAGTAACTCTATTAATCGTCTCCAGATTATCCGCAGCCAGGGCTAAATAATGACAGGCTGCCGTCATAGGAAGATTAGATGTGTAAACAGAAAGGAAGTCTGACACCGCGGCAACAACAACAAAACACGGGTTGGTGGTGTCCGCGTAGATAAAATTAATCTGTAATCCCAGCTTTGACCTCTCCACGGCCGTCTGTGTAACAGCCTGAGCATCTTGACCTTACATGGCTACGTTTACTGCTAATTTAGCTGTGTGAGGAAGCCGACTGGTTACATCAACCCCTCATACTGGAGAAAGCTGGCTTCAGGGTAAACAGATAACGCTGCTGCCAGGAATACGCAACAGAGGCATAAAACTGTTTATTTTTCCATCAAACAATACAACTAAGGTCTCTGTTCTTCCTTGCAGGTAGTAATGCAGCAAATGAGGAGACTTCTCACAGCAAAGATGTCAACATGCAGAATTTGAAAGGGTCAAACACGTTTCATCTGATATCGTGGACTGCCTGCAATCATCACAGAGATGCTTTTTCCCTGAGGAAGACAAACAGCATGTTTCTGTCTGGAACTGTCTGGAAGAAATAGTACATAAAGCAAAATGGGATTTGTGGAAAAAACCACCACTTTCTGACTATGTGAATGGACAAGCTCTGATTCACTGGTGTAGTGGACCTCTGCAGTGTTTTTGCACTTTAGTATGTAGGGGGGACTATTGACCAAATAAACTTGTCTCCATCAAGTACCTGCGTTTGGCATCTGTAAAGAAAAGCAGTCAGAAGATATTTAAATAGGAGAGCAGACTGCGAAGCTTGGTGGTTTGCAGGATCAGGCTCGCCAAGATGCTCCAGACTGGTAACTACTCACTGGTGCTGATGATCCAGCTGACACTGCTGGCCTACGACCTCTTCGTCAACTCCTTCAGTGAACTTCTGAGGGGAGCGCCTGTCATCCAGCTAGTGCTTTTCATGTAAGTCACTGAACTACATACTGAAAAGATCAGCTGATTTTTCAGTCAGTCATTAGTCCATCAACTGGAAGTAAATTGATTCCAGCTGACAGTTATTCATGTCATTATCAGGTAAAAATACCAAAAACTGTCAGGTTACACTGACAGACATGCTGACTTGACTTATTATATGACGATATTTAGTTTTGGACCAAAACTAAATAGCTCTAATTGCTGATTGACAAACTAATTTTGTGATTTAAGAGATTTACATTATTCAGATGTTTATGAGCAATTTTACTTTAATTACAGAAACTCCTTTCACTTTGTTTTTGTTGAGGTTACATGAACAACCATTTAAAATTTGCAGATTTATTATCCTTGTAAATGTAAATAAAGATTGCTCTTCTACTTTTTCAGCAACTGGGAAACTTCCCTTTGCTGTACTTTGTGTAATTATGTGCAATGCACCTGGTGATATAATATGTCTGACATATTTTAACTTTTAGACCAACCATTTATATTCCATTACTGTTTCCAGTGTGTATTGGTAAAAAATACTGAGGCAACACCTCTTTGTGACAGAATCTTATTCAGTGGCTAGTCTTCAGTATTTGGCTAGCAACAGTTAAAAACTATCACAGGGAAATGTTCCTTTATTTGAGAGAACAAGTCCAGTCCTCTTAAGCAAAGAGTTTTGGCTTAAACAACATTGGGCTTTTAACCATTACTAAATGGTCTGGTGAGTGAATAAAGCCTTGTACTAACCAGAGCTCCTTCATTTCTGTGAGTAGTCAGTATTCATACAGGGTCTATATTAATTTCTTACTCCTCACCTTTGTTGACAAAAACGCTCTTTGCACAGTATCTTTCTCTGTGTTTCTCATATGTATTTTGTTGACACTTTATAGACATTTTGCTGCATGGATAACTTAACTAAAGGCACACACTTGACACTCCATCAGAAACCAATATTAAAAATTGACCAATACAATCGGTGTCTACAGAATCCAGGACATTGCCATCTTGTTCAATCTGATCATCATCCTGCTGATGATGTTCAACACCTACGTGTTCCAGGTCGGACTGGTGTCTCTGCTGCTGGAGAGATTCAGGGCTCTGCTGATATTCTCCACGCTTTACCTGACACTCAGCATCTGCTTCCACTGCTGGGTCCTGGTACGCTCCATCACACCATCACTGCAGGCCAACCCTGCGCTAAAACTAACTTAAACAGTAACATTTTAATATGTTTCCAAGTGAAATGTTGATGAAAACAATGCTACCCATGTATAAAATGTCTACTGTCTTACATCAGAGTGCACAATGTTAATTCACAAACCTGTACCTGATAAAAATTTCCTTTTTGTTTTTCTTTAGAACCTTAGATGGCTTGAATCAAACCGCTTTGTTTGGACAGATGGTCTTCAAGCTCTCTTTGTTTTCCAGAGAACAGGTAATTGGTGGATTAATCCAGCAGTACATTTTACATCACAACTAATCCATTTTCTGCATCGTCATTGAGTAACTGTTCTTTCTGTTAACAGGAGCAGTGTTATATTACTACTTATACAAGCGCACAGCCGAGTATATGGGAGACCCAAGGCTGTATGAGGACTCTCTGTGGCTGCGTGACGCCTTTGCCAGAGCTCGTCAGTGAGGGAGGGACAGTTCTGACTGAGAATTAAAAAGATCTGCCAAGGACGCCCCACATTCATCATCACCATCACCATCACCATCATCATCATCATCATCATCAAATTTTCTGAATTTCAGATTTTTTTCAAACGTTTCTGTAGGGTTGACACTTGGCCTGACACTATTAAGAACATAGAATAAAATAATGGGCTGACGTTGAACACTGATGAAACTCATTATCAGATAAAGAGGATGAAGCAAAGACTCAACCACAGTTTGTGTTTACTGGCTCTGAGTAGCCAAGTGGGCAGCCAGTTAAATGGTTTACACTACAGTGGCAGGTGTGCCAACCATGGCATGTGTGTTATTGTTTTAATCTGGATTGAGTCTGTTAATCTATGTGGCCTTTGTAAATCAATTTGAGCTATAAATAGAATACAACACGTTGAAAGGATGTCAAAAGTTTAGTAAAGCTCTGTCCTGGTACTGCCTCCCATAGCATTAGTTTGTTTTTATCTATTTTAATGTATAATAACTTGTAGAACCACATGTAGTGAAATAGCTTTGCTGTCAAAGTTGTTATTCCCCTGCAAAGGAAGGAACCAGCTGGTTTATTTTGCCTTATGTAAGATTAGTATGTGCTGTTTACATGATTATTTTAATAAGCCAATGTTCATTTGAATCCTGCTGTCTTTGAGTTGGGATCTTTGAATCGTGTTACTGTTGTTTTTATTAAATAATCCTTCTGTAATCCCGGTGTAATCCTTCATCACTGGGGTAGTCAGTATTATCCTGGAGACAAGGTGAAACAGACTGCTCTATTTTTAACACAAAGATTAATCAGGGATTGAGGTTTTAGACGCCACTAGTGAAACGCACCATAAATAGTCTTTACTGCGTCAAAATAAACCTTCTATTCTAAAGCACTCAGCACGTTAAGTTGCAGTTCACTTTGGGTCTGGTCTCAATAAAACTTAATAAACATTTTATATAACCATTAAAAGGTATGAGATAGTGAGAACTATGGATTATTGCCAACATTGCCGCTATCAGGCCAAACAAAGGAGGACACTAAAAGTTGTACAAATCTCCTTTACTTGTGAAAACAAAACCAGAGTCCATATGATCCCACATTATGTCAGTGCAGTCCAATTAAATCCAAAATCCAGTTTGTATTGTGTGTGATGTCCTCCATTCCGCTGGAATGTGTCATTATTTTAAGTCAGTCACCCGAAACTGCAGGAAAACAAGGAGGAGAGGGAATACAGTTAATAACTACAAAACTGTTTGGTGAATTAAAAATTAAAAGCCATTCAACTTAAATATTATATTAAATGTACCTTTATACATAGATGCCGACCCAGAGTAGCAAGAAAAGCACACCGAAGCCCATGAAAAGTGAAGCCACGAGGGAGATCAGCAGCTCTTTGTAGACGTCCCTGGTGTATTTTGTTGATGTCACCTCGTAGCTGATGAAAAGTTAAGGCAAACTCAAAAAAAAAAAAAAAAAGTCCAACAACCAGCCAGCAATGTTACATGCTCTACTCTAAGCGTCACACCTTCTGCTTCATTTATGACTGTAGCCTATTATGCGTTTGTGCGTAGTGGTGGTGTATTATAGTATAGTGTGTGCTCTGTCATTCTGTATTCTTTAATGACATTCACGGGAATCAGCATTGAAAAGGGCACACTGTAAATTTAGACCAAAAATAATAAATAAATAAATAATTATTAATATAATTATATATTAAAAACAGGCCTTTTTACACCAGTTTTACTGACAACTGAAGTAAACCATAAGTTACATCTTGGTCTTGTATCCTTATATCTCATGCAAACATGGACTTTTCTAAATGCTTTGTAGCAGTAAATAAGACAACACTTTCTGCATGAATGAGCATGGTTAATATTTCTCCAACAGTTCAGCCAAAATTAGCCCCCGCTCTTTAAGAGACAGGCTTACTCATGTCCAGAGGTCTAAAAATTATCCACTGTTGGCTGTATGGCTAAAAGAAACAGTAACAAACCACAAAAATTAGGGTCCTGTGATTCACACCTGTGTGCCCCTACAGCTGTACTAACACCTCTGCTTTCTGCACACAGGTGGACCTAAAACTACAGATCTCTTAAAGTAGCGATAGGCAACAGCCAGAGCAAATTAAATTATTCTTGACTTATGGATTACTACAAAGAAATTAATATCTGCAGAGTACTAAGGTTAATTATAAATCTATTATTAAACCTAAAATGAATTCTATTAATTATAATTTTGTATAATCAAATAGCAAACTTGTGAACTTATACAGGTATCAATTGAAATCACGGTCTGATGTATGAAATTAAGTCAGGTAAGTAAGGAATAAAATAAGTAAGAAAGTTGTAATAAACTCTGAGTGAAAACCAGTGGGTGTCTGGAAGGTGTTAGGAAACATTAAACATCTGAAATCCTATGGTACGCTTTGAGAATTTGTGCAATTGGCAGCGATGGCAAATCTTGTGAAGTGACTGCTGGCACAAGTTTTGCAAACAGTAATGTAAAGTATAGCTGCAGCAATGAATTGATTGATCGATTAAAACTAATTGGCAGCTAGCTGATTAATCTTTTCACAAATTTTTCAAGCATTCCACTTTATTTGATATCATTGTAATCTGTACATCTTTGGTATTAGAATGTTGGTTAAGCAAAACCAAACAGGACTGTGGGAAAATGTGACAGACTTTCCACAATGTTCTGATATTCATAGACAAGTTGATTGAGCAAGCAATCAAAATATTATCTACATATTAAGTGATAATTAAAAATATTTGTTAGTTGCAACCTTAATGTAAAACTAAAGCATCAGTGCCTTAATTTGTTAAGGTTAGAGTTACTGATATTACCTTAACTTAATCTTGTGTAGACTTACTGCAGGTTGTTATTTTACAGTAGCCTAATGTTCTGTGGTGTGACCCCCCCCCCCCCCCCCGAATTTCATGTTAACCACATACACAGTGTGGTGCAGAACAAGCAGTAAAAGGATACACGAAGAACCAGGCGGTGAAGAACATGCCGATGGCCAGCAGGACCACAGTGAGGTGGGGGAACACAGCCGGGTTCACCGGGCTGGTGTATCTGGTCATGGCCTCGAGTTCCTGCGGCCACGGCAGAGACAGAGAGAGAGCAGATACAGGCAGGTTAGACAGACTCCATCCCCTTCACAATCCTCCTGCCATGTCCAGTCCCCCCAGCCTGTAGCTCCTGATTAGAGCTGCAGAACGATTAGTTACCTCCGCCAATTTACCTGTTTACCTGTCAGCAGGATAACTCAGAAAGTACTGAACCGATTTGCACCGAACTTGGTGCTGGGATGGTGCATGGGCCAAGGAAGAACCCATTATATTCTAGTGCAGATTCAGATCAATTACAATGAGTTTGAATTTTATTCTCTTAAGTCTGGCGTATGTTGTTTGACAGTGGCCCTGGCCCTTCTAGTTTACTGTCTGGTTTAGTTTAACTGGAGCGGCTGAATCGGTGAATTTGACATGAGAAGCTAACGATTCTCGGCTAGTCTGCATATCTGCAGCTACGAAAAGCGCTGTTTCACACAAAGCGTTTTACACATGAAATAGAGAATAACGTGGACAGATAAACCGAATATCACTTTATATCAAAGCTGTATTTACATCAAAGAAAAATGCTGATTAATTTTACCATTTTGTAATGAAGCGGAGCTCCTGCTCTATGGTTCAAGAGGATAAGGCCACGTACTGACTATCCCTTCCTGGTGTCGTCATGACGTACGATTTACGTCCCTACTTCCGGTATTTCACACCCTGAGCTTTGTCTGTCAGGCTTCTCTTCTGCTCAGGCTGCGTGAAAATCTGCGTGAAATATTCAAACCCTTTACTTAAGTAAAAGTACGAGTACAAGCTGTGAACCACTAGTTGTGATGAAGCGGTGGACAACTTTAATATTCATTCATTTATGTATTTATTTTTAACCTAACACGCTCAATTTAGGGCATCTTTTACCGCAGATTCATAATCACTGTTGATAACACTTTGGCTGCCATCTAATGGACAGAATGAACAACTAACTGCGTTTCAGCTCAGCAGTTGGAAAAGTAATCAGGACACAAAATTCAATCACAAATTTATTTACTGCATGCATTCATAGTATTACAGCATAATTTTGACAAAAAGGTTTTGAATATGTAATGATAAAATGAGCTAAAAAGAAAAGGTAGTGATATTAAAGTTGTAGTGTTATGGTATTTTCTCTTAACAAACAATGCTAAAATTAGAAATGTATGTGTGTTTTCTTGCTTATCAATCGTTTCTGGGCTCCAATAGGTAAAAGTTAATATATTATTGACAATACGACAACCAAAAAATATCAACTATAAAAACAATTTGATAAAACACATCAGATAAAAAGGAGCAGTGGTAGTAACAAAAAGAAGCTATACAGTTACATGTAATGCAGTTCTACCAGAGTATTTGAAACCCGTGTGGTGCACTGGATAGAGCAAAAGCAGTTCATATGTACAGTGCAAAAAGTGCTACAGTGGTTTCATTATGCTAGCTGGTGCTTTATAAATAAGCTAAAACAGTACACAATACCCACTTAAGTAATAATATTTATACTAAAACATTATACAGTGTCTTCATATTATGGTAGATTCCATAAACTTTTGTCCGATGGCTGTTTTTCCTATATTCCTTATAATATTGATTTTATATTTGAGATACACTATTGTGGTTTTTTGTTCTGAATACAGATGCATATGAAATATGTATTTAAAAACAAATTTTGACAAAAGCAACAAAGGCATGGTGGTGTAAGTGAGTGAGGAATGCTTTTAAAACAAGAAATAATAACAGAAAGGAAAACATTATACAATTCAGTTATATCAAAAGAGTTATCACTGCATATTCTTAATTGTATAGGCACACTAAAAGTATTCAAAAACATCCAGAGAAATACATGAAAGAGTCCAGTGTATCATATCCAATTTTTCCTCTGCAATGTGCGTAAATAAATTCAACTTCATTGAGTTTACCTGTGAGTCGAGATGTATCATTTTAGAGAAATGATTGGGCATGCACCTGAACTGATATATGCCATTTATTGCCTTACCAGCATTCTGTCCAGTTAGCAAAATACAGTGTAAGCTATTCCAGTGTTTCTTGAAATATTGTCAGTGTTGGACTTGTGGCATGTCCATTATCAGATGCTAAGAGCTGTCAGTGTTTCTGCATGTTCATCTCCAGTGATTTATAATCTATTTGTTACTTATCCAGTCTTATCACATGCTATCCAGGGAATCTGCTGAAATGGATGCCTGCATTTAAGGAGTGGTCATGAGGATTTCTGTTTAGTTTAATGCATTTGCATAAACATTTTATATAACAATTTGATATTTAATTCAATGTCACAATTGACATATGAATACTGCACAGCATTTTCCTCTCTGTACAGTGTTGAGTCAGATGCTGCATGAGGCGACTGTAGACAGTCTGGCCGACTGCAGCAGTCTCAAACACAAAGCTCCACTGTAGAGACCCAGGATTTGCCAGTGTACACTACTGAGGTATATTTTCGATGTGAGTTGCAAGCATTCACTGAGGCCTTCAGCAGAAGCCAATGATCTTCTTTCCAGTGTATAAAACTATTGAACAGAGTTTTTGTTTTCAGTTGACACTGGTTTCAGTGTACATACAGACTCAAAGTATTACAAAACAAAAAATGTGTGCAGTGTCATCTACAGTATCTTAGCCTGGACTTGATTTAGAAACATGAATTCTGCCAAAAAAGTAATTATGGCTTATATTAAGTATGGAAGACATAGTGATCAGTAATAAAGTGAGCTATAAACTCATGGGTGTTACTTTCACAATAGCAGTTAACAGTGACATAACACAGTTGTCAATTACAACGATCTAAAACAATTTCAGTGATAGAAAAAAAAGAAACTTAAACAGTGTTTGAAACTCCAGTGATCACAGCAAAAAGAGATGTCTTAATGCATATACATATCGAGGAATTACAGTGGGGACAGTGGTATATAGTTTGTTCTGTATTAAATCTCTTTAAAAACAATGTACAAGAATGAGACAAAACCCTTTCCCATCACAACAGCGTATAAATGGAACCACAAAAGAGAAATGTGGTGTATTTAAAGGCACTTGGGACGCGTCACCTTTCTCCTCACACACAGCTGCTTTGAATGAGAAAATGGTAGTCAGAGTATGATGAGGTTTCTCCTTCAGTGGCACAACTCACTTCACTCTGAAAAGGCATGTGGAGATAACAATCATTAATCAGCTCCACCCAATGTCTTTACTCAAACTAAGCACTACAATAAATGCATCAAATAACACAAAGAAATCATGTGTGTCTACACTCTGCATGTTCTGGATATTCATATCCATGAGTTTACTTACAGATAGGGAGACACGGAAGTGATAGGTGATGTCCTGGAAAGACAGCACAGGCACTGACCACAGGTGACGAGTCCCCTAAGAGAAAAGAAGAAAGCATCAAATGAGTAATTTACTGTAAGTCATAGGTTTTGATAAATAATAATGCTAGTTTCACATACTGGTAGAGACACATGGTGAAAAAATAAGGAAATATGTTTAAATTTTATGAGGGATCATGATTAAGTATATTATAATATACCTTTGTTGATGTGCTCTGACCACCATAGAGCTCTGCTTCTGTGTGGTTGGGGCATAAACGTCCCTTGGTGGCTCCACATTGCTGTACCCACACACTTTTTGTGGATCTGCAATGAATTAGTAATGCTTTATTTTATCAGTATGTTATTTCCTAACAAATTTCTAATAATCTCCTGAAAGTCACCTGGAAGTAATTATGCAATTTAAGATTTATTATAGGGAAAAATAGAGATATTAGTTGTTTGTGCATTGTATTGAGTGATTCAATGATTTCTGGTGGGTTTTCCTTGAAAAACTGCTTTAACCCGTGTAAAATCATCAATTTATGATTGAAAACATCATTCTTCATATACAGTATGTTGAACTGTATGCTAGCCTCTGAACAAATTGCACAGTTTTGCATGTCTGGCTGACCTGCTGCTCTCTATGTTGCCTATAACGATGCCAAATTACATGTTTCATTCAAGAAATCTTCCAAGGAAATTCTTAGGAATTTAATTTACACCTGTAAAATGACGTGTCAGCTTTGCATGTGATAAGTCCAGTTATGTTGATAGTGTGGTGTTTGTATACTCACGTCATGTACAAAGTGATTTGTGAGAGGGAGGAATTTCTTTTTCCATGGAGTGATACTGTGTAGCTGAAGTCAACATAGAGAAAACTAGTATCAGCATACAGAGACCTGAAGTCAAACTTTGTAAAAAAAAAAAAGAAAAAAAAAAAAGAAAAAAAACGTATTCAAAACGTATAAACAAGTGACAAATTGAAGGGAAAAAGCTAAATAAACAAATGGAGAAACACAATAAATTCAGATACTTCCATACATGTCAAGATGTGTCACTGACTAGTTTGATGAGTATGAAAATGTCACCAGATCTCAACACTTCTAAACACCTGTGGGAGATCTAAGACAGCTCTCTCCACTATTACCTTTTGGAAGAATGGCTTGCGACTCCCCACAACCAAGGCACGCACATGTTGCTCTGGCTGCTTGTGGTTACTAAGGCACTATGTTCACTTTACCTTTAATTTGTCCCCAATCTGTTCAACATCAGCAAGTATATATTTACCTGCAGCTCTTGGGTGTCGCACAAATTTGTGCTGTAATCTCTTGGTTCGTCTCCACAATATGCAGACTAATCAGAGAGGGAGCTGACCTTCCTCCTGCAAAAGTGAGAGAAGCTGCATTATGAGCGACCGTACCCATAACATTCCTTTGTACAGTATGTAGACAAGCTTTGTTTGCTGCAGTCAAACAAATGACTTTACTCTGTTTGCATACTGCATATTATGTGTGTGAAGAAAGTCTTAAAGGATTTACCCTTTGTGTGTAGGCTGCGTTGTCTACGTGGCAGTGGCTGACCCCCGGGCAGACGATTGGTAGCTCCCACTCCATCCAGGTCTGTAGGCGCTGGCTTTTTGGACTTGGCAAAGTATAAGGGTGCTGAGGTGTGACTCACTCGATTTCTACCGTGGCCATCCTTGTCCATTGGTCTGGACTTGGCCTTCTTACTAATAGTGCCTAGTGTGGGAACCAGGCTGCCTAAATCTGGAGAAGGAAGATAATTAACCTGCACTGAAGACAAATAAATAATACAGCAAAACACACCTCATATGAGACTTACCTGTTGTGGATTGGTTGTTACTCAGTGTCAAAACTGTAGTTGATTGGTTGTTTGCGGCTGTGGTTGAACAGCAAGCTACGGGATTTGTGAGAGAATGAGAGAAAAGGATCACATCTAAATAGAATATACTGTATATTGACTTATATATTCTGAGTCAGCTTGTTTAAGGGGCTATTTGTATGTTTTCTCTGCCGCCGATTGTTGTTTCTTGCCAGCAGCAGGATTTGATTGAAACAAGACTCATCATTGTCGTTGCTCTCCACTGCTGGAGACAGCTCATCGCAGGTAAAGGAACGAACTTTGATGCTGTCGTTGCAACGTTTCTGTTAATGCAAACACTGACTAACACTGGCTTGCAATTGCAAAACTTACAAATAGGCCCTTTAAATATGATTTTCAAAACCACCAAAAAGAGCAGTTTCTCCTACAGGTCACTTAGTTGAGATCGCCACTCACCAGGTGCAGGGGTGGTGGGCAGTGGAGTATATGGACTCTTGCGTGAAGATCCCAGTGCAGCTCTGGACCTGCACAAATCAGAGGACGCAGTACAGCAGGTGGAGACCATGCTTTAGTTAAAATAATGATGCACTTAAAAGCTAATGAATTTTAGGGTGTTTAGATATGTGACTCATGATCTTGACCTCGTTTCAGGGAGGACAAAAGAAACACCCAACTAAGCAATCAAAGATAAGACTGAAAGAGTAGATCAGAAAATAAAAGGAGTTGCAGGAAAGACAGAAAGCGTACCATGGGCAGACAGGTGGACAGAAAGTTACAGTGGCAGTGAAGATTGGCATCCAAGAGATGTAGAGAACACAGGAAGGAACATAGCTACAGAAGGCAGGGACAGACATCATTATTCTGGGTGATATCAAAGAGGAGAAGTGGAAAATTGATTAAAGGACCAGATTTCACCAAAAGCACACACGTGTCTTTCTCTGTGACGTCTCCTCTATGGTGAAGAGTCAGCACATAAAGGACGGACATGGAAATGACGCTGCAGGGAGACAAATAAAAATCCAACATATTATTGTGTCATTACCGTGCACCAATAAAGCTGCTTTTCCCCACGACTACCTGTTCAAGTGCATTTTTTCAGCCTCACCTGAAGGCCATGACTATGACCAGTGCCAGGATGGTCCCCTGCATGAACCTCTGACTGATGCAGCCTTGATCTGGAGACGAGTTCTGCAATTAAAAAAAAAGATTACATATAATAAAAGCTTTGTGCCCTGCTGTTCACTGACTTATTATGCTTTTTTAATAAATACACCAAGCATCACCACAGACCTTGCTCCCAGGTGCGACTGTCTTCTTCTTGAGTGGGCCGCTTCCTGTCCTGCTAAAATAGCTCCCTGATTGGCTACAAAAAAAATAATAACAAAAGAAATATGTGACTTTTCTACTCATACAAGAGTACTGACAACATGTAACGCCCACTTCGAAGCCCAAATCTGTTAGGGATTTTATCATTGCTCTCACCTGACAGTGCCTCCACTCACTGTGCTCTTCATGCTGTCGAGACGACGCAGCTTGGCCAGTTTGCGACTCCAGCGCTCCAGTTCGTCTATACGAGTCTCCAGGTTGTCTGTCAGCTTACACAGCTCCTTCACCGCCCCAACGTTCTCCATGAAGATACGTTCCTTTGAAATAAGAGGGAGAGCTGTTAATTTGTGTAATGTCACAGTCTGTGCCGTATGTATGCCTGTGTGCGTGTCTGTGTTCATTACCTTGTTGACGACCAATAGGTTGGGAATAGTTTCTCCATTGGCGCACACCACATCACCCCCCTCCTTCACTGCCTCAGGCAGGATTTGCTGGACCTCCTGAGCGATCACTCCTGCAGCAGGATATAACAAGTATTGAAAGGAAAAAGAGCAGCAAAAGCATGGGAGCATGCACAGGTACATGACATGCATGCATAACTATGCACATAGAGCAAAAGATAGATCAGATATTAAGACATTAAGACGATAAGATGATATACAGTGTACAAAGAAATGAGATGATGGAGCTAAACATTCAAAATTGAACAAAGGTTATTCATGAGGTTGTTACCAGTCTCTGCAGTGTTCTCTATGCCCACGGTGGCAGCAAACTCAGGCTTATACTGATAATGGACCAGCCTCATCTGAGAAATCCGTTTCAAATTGTCTGTGGTGTCGACCTACACACAGGCAGAATGACAATGACACCCATGCAGATGGTATGAAAACACAATGTTCATGTTGCAGATGGAAATGCTCAGATCAAGTATAATGAAAAGACAAAACTCAAAGTGAAACTGCACAGTCAGGGAACTGTGCTGGGATTGGGCCTCTGTATGACATGATGCATGATGACAAGCACAAACCACACAGTGACGCGCACAGCTTGGAAACACACGCATGCACACACACAAACACACACCCATATACATACACACTGAGTGTCATCCTGACCTCCTGGACATTTTCTTTGGCCCTGATGTCAGACGGATGCACCAGGGAGCCCATGACCTTCAGATTGCCATGGACGACAAGGGCCTCGTCCGGCCGGTCGGTGTTGATGCCAACTCTCCCGTGGTGGTAGACCGAGTCTGGTAGTTGGCCGCGCTGCCACAGCACCTCGTTGTCACTTTCAAACTGGCCTGGGTTGGATGCCTGTAACAGAGAGACAAAGAAGAAGGTGCACAGAGAAACTGTGGTTCAGATAATTCTAAAAATATGCCACAAAGATAAAAACAGTTGCAATATTTTTAAAGGAATAGTTTGACATTTTGGTAAAATATGCTTATTTGCCTTCTTGGTGAGAGTTTCATTAGACGATAGATGTTTCTATTGTGAGTTTTAGAGGTGCTAGTGGGCCTAGTTTGGTGATTTCCTCCTTTGTAATCTTTATGCTATGCTAAGATAACTGGCCTCATTTTATGGTCACATATTGACAACACAGACGCAGTATGAGGAAAGAAAGCAAATAGGCGTATTTCCTGAAATGTGGAACTGCTCCTTTAACACAAACCTAAGATGTACATTATAACTTAATAAGCAAAGTTGTTTTGAAAACTGTGATTTTCTGTAAACACAATTAGCCAAAAACAAGAAAATGAGTGTGTAATTTTCAAACAGGTCTTCGCATCCTTAAAAGACTCATGCAGTTAACTATAGATTGTCGCTCAATGCTTCTGCATTAAGTACAATACCATCACTGTCCGATGACAGCCATGTATCACCAAATTTGGGGAGTTTCAAATTTGTACATAAACTGAACGATAATTAAAAATTTTCCTTTATGTGTTCAGAAAATGTTCCTAATCCTGAAGTTAAATAAATAATTAAAAAACCCACTGATTTATCTGGTATTAAGCTACATTGTCTTTACAGAACAGTGACAATAGGCCCTGTTTCCTAGTTTGAACTAACCCTAACCCTCTGAACTCCTAAACTATGAATTATGGATTTTCTAGGTGTGCTGGGGATCACAGCCGCACCGCATGAAAAGAAAAGCAAATGGAGAGGATGTTGAGATCTACACAGTGACTTTAAAGTGACAGTTGTGTACAGTAGACCAAGAGAAAGGTGTCACATTCACAAGGGATATGATTGTTGTAGGAGGCAGACAGACATGGCCAGACGTTACCCTGACGATGATCCTCTCAGACACGTGAGCAGCCACAGTGTAGCTCTGACTGTGGGACTGAGCATGCAGCGCCACCACCAGCATGAAATACCTGCCATGAGGAGGAAACATGATTACTAGAGCTATCATTGGCCCATAGTGAATTGCGTGTTGACGATGATAATGTGATTGCACGTGCGTCACCTCTGGTCAGGGTTTGGTTTGCCCTTCTTCCTCATGTTATTTGCTGTGGTCTCACTGAAGTGGAGCCGCCCCACTGTGACCTTTGTGACCTGCTCTGGGGGCAAGGTGACACTGCAACAAAATCACAGAGACATTATTGTTGTTTCTGCTTCAATTAAAGATACAGGCTCACAATTTCTTTAGTCTGCATTAAAACAATAATCAGGTTCATATACGAACGTAGAAACAGTTTTTACTTGCTGTCATTATTCCTTCTGTTCATACCGGCCATTAAAAGATCCCAAGTGATTTCCATGTAAGTGAAGAGAGACAAAATCCATAATGCTCATATTCTGGGAGAACGTTTAGGAGAAGTCAATGTGCGGCTTCATCAGCCAGTGGATATCTTCCAGTCTTTGGTGTGAAACGAGCAACTTTGGAAGATACTCACTTTATTTGTCTAACTGAAGACTCATATTAGCTCACATTAGCTCCAGATAAAATTCTGAATACACTACTGCACAAAATGAGGACTGCAATTTTTGTCCTTTATTACTTACTCTAAAGGAAGGGCATCTTTTAAAGGCTGGTATAAAAGTGAGACATCAAGCTAAATCAGTTGCAGTGCTCATAGGGGCACTTGAATATTATTGTTTGTTTTGTTTGTTTGTTTGTTTAAGTATTAAGACTCACAGCACTGGTTTGAAAGGTCTCTTGCTGCGGTCAGACTGCGACTGCTCAACACTAATGGACTGGTTCATGGCCTCCACCTAGCAATAAAAAGAGAAATAAAATACAAACCAAATACACTGTGGAGAATACAACTACCTGTCACATTGATGTCATGCTCATTTTGCCTTCACTCACCTTCACTCCGTTGAGTTTGAGATAGAAGCAGTCGATGGGCTGCAGGCCGTCACTCGTCTTGATGTACTTGGGGTCGCCCAGCATGCCTATGTACACTGTGACCTGGAAATGGTTCTTCTTCTGGCAAACAAAGGCGTCGTCAGCCAAGGAGAAGTTGAAGCCCTTGTCAGCGTCAACACGGTAGGTTGGCATCGGACTAAAGACGGGGAAAGAGATCATGATGTATGAGTAATGTGAATAGAGACATATATGAACTTGCATTTCTCAGAAGTGTAATGTTGAGTTTTTTTTCACTAGGGGGAGACTCTTAACCCCGTCACAGGGGCGTCTACATGTTTTAAGGTGCCCAAAGTGCCCAAAGACATAAACATGCGGAACATATGTCATGTCTGCCATTTGATAAAGAAATACATATTTTAGGTGATATCAGCATAGTAAAACCTTTGATTTTTCAATTATTCTTTTGCAGTGCTAACTTCAAATCAGTGACATTATGGTTAAACTTTGCATCATTGTTTGGGACCTTGGAAACCCAACATACCCCTGAGGGGCCCCTGGGCCTCAGTTTTGGTGACATTACTTTATTGCACGGAGGTTTAAGATCTTCTGAAAGACTTAAATCTAAATCAAAACAAATGAAAACTCTCTGTTTCGTTTTTGTAGGTGTGGTGATGGGCAACCAGGTGGTTGTGATAACACATCTGCAAGGTCTTGTGAGTTCATTTTAACCTTCCTCCCTATCTATACTTCTTTCTATTTTGGCATTGCAAAAGCACAAGTAGGTGCACACTAATTTATCCCTTTACCCCCTCCTCACGAAACCCTGTGCTCGTTCACTCCCCCACACAGCTCACATCTGAGGAATTCGTAGAACTCTGTAACCCTGCTATTCCTTTGCCACTCCTCCTGTATACTTTTCTGAATTATCCATTAAAAAAATTATAACTGCTTTCACTTTTGACTCTCTGCGGAGAGATTTTGGCTCTTTTTGTTCCAAAATAAAGATCTCAAGATGTTCAGGTATGCCAAAATGAATTCCACCCACAGCTCTTTGCAGTTTGCGTCATATAGTGGTGTCCACTTGTTCTGCTGGTGAGGCTGCCACTTAATGCACTGATAGTTTGGATCCAAGTAGCTGTTGTCTGCATCCTGCATTAAACCTGCGACAAACAGTTTGAAATAGCAGCAATTAAAACGAGACCAAAGACCGTTAAGAATGTCCACAACTGTTCTGCAAAAGTCTTTATCTGTGTGAGAGTTAAAGGGTAGAGGGTAAGAGCAGGTGAGGATGAGGTAGAGGAGATGAGGAAGAGAAGAAAGATGCCTGCCTACCTGGTTCTTGTTTGATGATACCTGTGAGGATTTGGGAATTGAGGGTGCTGTTGGGAGAGTCAGAGTGCTTCCTCTTCTTGGCCGGGTGAACAGGGATGCTGCTGTGTGAGGAAAGGGAACTGCGGTCAAAATTTGTACACATTACATCTTCTTCCCATCATTCCCTATGTTCCATCGACCCCCCCCTTAATGACTCACTCTTGCCCCTGAGGATGCTGAAGCAGCTGATGAAGCATCTGCGTCTGCTGCATGTCTCCACTTCCGCTCGTAGCTGGACCGATAGAATACTGTGATATCATGGGCTCAGGCTTCAGGTACATGTCCCGATGCATGCTGGGATAGTGCCCGTGTGGTGGGAGGGGTGGCGTTGGAGTCATGTGACACATGTTCTCTGGTGTCATGGTCCTGATCATGTGAGGATCTAAAGGACACAGCAGGGATGGAGCATAATGTTTATCTCTGTTTCACATTTCATCTTGCCAGTTGACTCTACTTTCCCCCAACCTTGGCTAAAGGTACTTTCCACTGTTTCAAACTGGAGAGATGCCCATCAGATAACACTATTCCACACCTTTTTACTAATGGGCAAAACCAACACAGGTGTGTGAACGGCATGAAGTACATAATGACTTTGAGCGCTGTTGTTGTTCAACTTGTGCGTTGAAACAAGCTAAACATATGCTTCATTCTTTGTGGAGGCATTTAATACAACTGACTGAAGAAAATTGAATTTAAATGATAGAATTCATCTTCCAGACAGTGAATGTAAACTGAAGGTTAATAAATGTCAGACACAAGCTGTCTTTAGTGACTTCATATATTGATTTGTTTGCACAAGAGCTCAATTTTCTCCTCACCTGTTCAAAGACAATGAAGTGATGAGTAACAGATATTGATTAAAGCAGGGGAGTTGCTGTGACCCACATCCGCCTTGAATACTTGGTGCTGCAGTGTCAGAGTGCAGTCTACAGATTAAGGTACCATTTTGTTTCTTATATTCTCCGACACTCACATTTTGTCTCACATTTTCACAGGGGGGAGCAAGAAGTGTCTGTCACTTACCATTCACCTGCTGTGGAGAGTACGGCTCAGAGCTGGAGTCTGGGGGGGACTCAGGTAGTGTCCTAAAAACCACAGAAAACAGTAGATGTTATATTCACAAAGACAATAATGTCAGATTTTCAAAATTATAGAAATTGGTCAAATAGTACCATGCTTCAAGTTGGCAAGCCCTGGCTCCTATATTCTTCTTATTTTCTAAGCTGCCATCATATTTCAGGGAGAAAAGCTCCTTTGGGATCAGAGTCAGTGGAGACGTTCTTTACACAAGCTTGTGTGCGTCAGGATTTTTTTTGCAGGATGTAATTTGACTCTCTCTCTGTCTGTTATCAGTCTCCCTCCCCCTCTTGACCAGCTAATGCTTTATTTGTACAAATGAAGCTTAATCAAGTATTGATTGCATAATAGACCTGTAGCAGGGTGTGTGTCTGGTTTCGTTGGGCACTGAAAAAAAAACACTGCGTCATATGCTGCAACTTCTGCCTGATTTCATGTTTAAAATGTGAGTTGATTCTTGAACATTTCTTCAACATTCCTAAGTATCAGGTCATGCTACATTTTCTCCCTCTTGTGCCCCCATCCATCTTCTGTGGTACTGTGCTCACCCTGGAGCGTAATGGCCCCTGTGCTCTGGTTTGATGTGAGCCTGCTGCTGCTGCTGCTGCTGCTGCTGTCCCAGGCAGGGGTAGTTGTGTCGGAGGCCCAGGGATGGACCTGGGGGGTAGGCGTTCTGACAGTTAGGAGGCCCAGGTGGAGGGGCTCCTTGACGTAGGGGAATAGGGGGGCTCACACCACACACCAACCCCCCAGAGGAGGACACTCCTGCCTGGGGAGATGAGTAATTTGGTCCTGGGGTGCTGTGGACCTCTGAGAAACAGCTGGGAGAAAGAAAGAGAAGAAGAAAAAGAGGGATTAGCGTTATCAGAAAAAACAAATTCCTTTGTAACGACATGATCTGATTCAGTTGGTGCATGTTGTTTTGACGTTGCTGGGTTGGTGTGGAGTCCCCACTGACATGTCAGTGCTATCGTCCTCCTTGCTGATGTACTCTTCCAGGATACTGGTGTCGATGTTGGCTGGCTCCAGAGAACTGGTAATATCATGACCTGTGGTGAAAGGAGGGTCGGGAACACAGAGGGGGAGATGGAGAGCATCTGGGAATTAGCAACGGGAATCTTTCAGCAAATCCACACACAGTGCCATACCAGCTCTAGTTTCAACACAAGCTTGTGGTGTTACAATTCCTTCCAAGTCTAATAAAATATCATGATCTCAATTTGTTTATAGCTTTTTTCTCCATATTACAAAGAACTTGATTACATTGTATTAATAGAGTTTTATGCCAGAAAATATCAGTATCTTTAGCTGAACACATAATGAAACCCAGCTCTGACTGGTTCACAAAGAATCTAAAGATTAAGGTTTCAGGAGTGACCAACGGTCTAATTATGTTAGTTGTCAACATTAAAGATCACATACTGATGATTCAGTGCCTCTAAGTGGTTACACTATGGACTGGAATCAATCCAGTTCATGGTTACATCCCCATTAGAAAAAAAACGTAAAGTAACTACATCATAATTGCTCAATTGTGATGTCCCTGTTTTCTTTGTTCACTTTAATTCATGTCTGAATTAAAGAGAGTTGACATAAAAGTAAAAAGGATGCTTTTATCTTTGAAAAATTTTCTATATGATGATAGTGGTGTAGTAATTTTATAATTTCCTAATCCTTCCCTTACTTCACCCCAGGGTCATTTTCACCCTTTGATAGCCAAAGCCTCATAAATCCCAAACACATGACCCCCACTAAATCTTTAAAACACCAACTTGTGGAACAAGCACTTGCTTCTGCATATATTTAGAAAAGAGTAAATCACTTATTATAAACAAGTCTTTTCTATTGCCCTCAGAACATCCAACTGAAATGTTACATGAGAGACAGAGATGAATTTTGTTTAAAGCTGTCACTAGTCGTCCCAAACTGCAGATGCTGGAAAGAGAGTCAGTGTGGGAGAAGAGAGGGGGGGAGCAGGATGGAGAGCGTGAAGCAGAGGGTAAGGACCTGATATAAAGTGGGTGGGCAGGCAAACCCCAGTCTCTATCACACACACACACACACACTGATAGTTTAAGCAGCTACTCAGTTGGGAATGCGAGGAATTTTTTGTTAGCATTACAAAAAATTCTCTTTTTTTTCCTCTTTTTGTCCTCTACTAATGCTTCAGTTTTCATCAGAAACCCAGAAGAAATGTTATCTATTCGTATGATTGTCACAGTTCCTTTCCTAACCATCTCCACACATTGCCACCATTCACCACAAATGATTTAATGGACTATATCATCTTGTGAATAATGTGCTTTGTCCCACCTAAGCCCAGCGTTGACAGTGTGCAGCAGCAAACCCAAACATCGATCAATAAACCCACAAAACAAACCACTTTTCTGACCAATCAGATTTAGAACAACTCAAATTGTAATGTTAAACATTATAAACCCTCATATTACCATATTCTATGAGAAAACTGGCATGTTTACACTGACTGACTTTCTTAGCTGGAAAGAAACAGATGGTTAATGTCTTTTAATACGTGCCAATGTGAGGGAAGAAAAGCAGGATGGCTCCCCTTAAATAAGATCCAGATGTGCACCCCACCCAAAAAGGCAGTAAATTTAAGCTGGCAGGCCTGATAACGAAAAAATACAGAGATGGAAGGGGAGGGGAGGGGAGGGTAGATGGAGGCTGAGGAGAGCGAAGGCAAGAAAGACAGAATACAAGTTTGATGTCCAAGGATGGACTGAGGAACCTGTAAGGAAAACGTCAGAGAAAATCCTGCATGAAACACGGCTGTAGTGAAGACCATGTTCGTGTCCAAGAGAAGTCCCAGAGCGAGTATAGTGGAGTTGACGTCAAGAGGGGCAGAAGCTCAAGACCTAGATTGAAAATCAATTCCCCCACCAAGACACAGTTGTGTCCATTTTTTCAGTATTTTTTTCTAGCTATTATACCTGCTCACTCAGGACTACCCATGTGATACAAATGTGTAAACTGTAGATGTTGGTGTTAATTTTAAAAAACGGTAAAGACATAGTTATACTAGACAAATTCTGGGCTGAACCCTTGAAGAAAAAGTTGTGATTTTGCGCTATTTACATACATTGACTTGACCACTACTGGAAATAGTAGACATTCAAAAGTCTGTATGTAGCCTCCACTCATCTGTCCACCTGTCTGCACCACAGTGTATCGGGTCACTTGGACATTTAACTAAATATGAAGTTATATTACCAAACTCTACCTAACATAACTACTTATGAAACAAGCTCTGTTAAGTAAGGTGATCACTGAGGTGCTAGCACAAGGTTAACAGGCACACAGTTCATTGAGCAGTGAATGCAAAACTACATTGTGAACAAAGAGAATTTTTCTGGTAAAACAAAATCACAGAGAACAAAACAGCCACATAAAGATTTAAATGAGTGCAATAAGACCCCGACATTAAAGACTGGACTCAGGACTTGACACAAGAGTATGGCAACCACACTGCTTGCCTTTCATTTGTTGTAAGTGTCCCGTATCTTTAATGAAAGGAGACATTTTCGTTGCCTCTTTTCTGGAACTTTTCACCATCTTTGTAACAATCTACAAGCAAGAGCGCTGCCATGCCACATTTCTAATGGTTAAAGCACATTTATAGTTAAGGCTGTCATTAACTGCTATTCTTGTGTGGATAAAGAAGAACAGAAGCATAAATTAAGTAACTGTAACCACTAAATCACTGAACCAGTTAAGTTTAACTTGCTGTGAACTGGATGTGTAAATTTCCCTGTCCTCTATGTGTTTTCTCTGTCCAGCTGTGTTCAACAAGAGACAGTGAAATGATTGTCAGTCCAACTTCGATACAGACTGGCCTTTTGAGAGATTAGGGGCTGAGAGGGGAGCGTGTGCGTGTATGTGTGTGTAAGCATTTGCGTGCATGTGTGTGCGTGTGCTTGTTTGTGTGCGTATGAATGTGTGTACGTTGTGCCTCCATTTCAATGCCTGAGTTGTCAGCGCAGTAATAATCTAAAATGAACACAGACAGAGGGCTGAGTGTGTGAGTTCCCATTAAACATGGTTTGACTTATATCATTCAGACAAATGCGCAGCTTTTCCTTTTCTTTGTATGTTTTTTCACAATAATAGTCTATAATGTAATTGTCTTCTCACAGAGTTTTCATAAAATATTATTAAGACCTCTGACAGAAAAACTATGCTGAATGAACATAAAAACTGACCTTGAACTCATATTTTTTTAGGACTTTTCAGACAAATTGCCTCCAAATGAGATCTGTATAACACTCACATGTGTGGGTTAATGATTAAACACTATCTTACTAAGGAGGAACAAAGTCCATCTGATTATCAAACAGTTAGAGTAGAATGAACTTGGCTGCACACCCACAACACATGTACACACACTGTACAGACAGTGGATACAGATATTTTACATCAAATTTCATACTGTACAAATAAGTTTAAAAAATTCTTTGCAACAAAAAATAAAACTAGTCTTTGTGGCATCATGAATATTTTATATAAAGTTGTCTATATTAAATGAACAGGTGCCATCAGTCTGGGTCCTGTACCTGGATGCACTTTTCTCTATTTATCTGTTTTTCCCAGTAGCACTTTGGACTAGACCCTGACAAAAAAAAAATCAACCAAAAATAATGACGATGGAGCTTACTAATGCCAATATAACCAATGTACAAGAGCAAACAATGTCACAGCTGGTGTAGATATTGCTCGATAGTCTAGAAACACAAGAATCGTGCCTACAGTGACCATCTTTAACACAGACATACAAATAGACAGATTGTGAAAGGAAACGGGTCAAGTCTACAGAGGAAAGTGTTAGAGAGGCCTGACACAGCGTGAGAGTTATAGACCTTCTCCATTTGTACAAGACAGGGTTACTGGTACAAGCGTGAAGAGCATTGCTATGAAACCAAGGACTAATAAATCACATCTATAGAGAAGCAGAGCGGACAGAGTGGCTGAGTACCTGCGCGTAGCCAAAGCATGTTGAAGTCCTTGAGATGAAAGCACCTGAAACAGAAGATGAGAAGAACAATTCCTCTCTATTTTTCACATGTTTCCCTACTCGGGCTGAAAGACTTTCTTTTGCAGACCTGAGAGTCGCAGATCAGGGTAACGAGTGTGTGTGTGTGTGTGTGTGTGTGTGTGTGTGTCTGCGCGTGCATGCCAATGTGCAAAAGCATGTTGTGTATGTGTGCGGGTGTGTGAGAAAGACTCGCAGAGTATTATAATGAGGATTATTCCCCCAGTCATGAGAAAGGGCTGTACCAGGCTACCACACACAGCCCTTGTCGCACACAAGCACTGGTCGCACCGGTGGACCTGGCTCAGGAGATTACAGGAGTGACAAGGCTGGGACTGGGACACGGAGCAAGGCTGGAAAAAACACGCAAAACAGCAAACGTGGGGTTGAGTTTGAGGGCCTGCGCTAGACAGAGTTATAGAGCGTAGCAGAAAAGACACAGAGCAAGAAGAAGAGGGACACTGAGGAAGAAATAGAAGAGGAGGGTACAGAGAAAGAAGCAAAGGAGGACACAGAAGAAGAATAAAAATAAGAAGATGTTGACCAATATGAAGAAGATGAGGAGGAAAATTTAGCTTGTTAGACTGATTCAGATTTGAAAACAAGAGCAGACTTATGTAAACTAGATGAGAAGAAACTGTATGTTTTTTTTCTAAACTGCTGAATTTCAGACAGAGCATTTGCAGTTATTATGACTGTGCTGTATATAAAGATATTTGTGGCAATGACTGATGATGTTCATGGTTGCAAGCAAAACATCCCATAACTCCCCTAATCTGCACATAGTGGGTTTTTTTTCATGCCAGCCTCTTTTTAAGTTACTGCACAAATGTGAGCACAAAAAGTGATCAATCCTACGGGATCTGGTTCTACCATAAATAACATTCACTGGTTGAAGATTTCTCAGTTGGCAGTCAGCACTGATGGGAGTGATGCACGACAATGAAAAACTAAAACACACCCATAAGCACTGTAAGCCTGGCCGCTCAAAAACAATGCATTCCTCTGACTGCAATTCACGAACCATTTTGATTTGTTACCCCCACAAATCAGAGGAACCGTCCATGATTCACAACCGCCGAGGAGTACAACGTGACTTAATGGGAATTTTGATTTAGTATCACAGGTGAGGAGTTGTTTAGCTTTAAAAGGCAAACACTGAGTAAGAACATGATTAATCCACCTTCAGGCTCGGATGGTTAGGAGGTGAATATGCTCCAAGTTTTATTTCACCTACACATGTTCATTTCGAATCAGAAAGTTTTTAGCCACACTGGCAGCTCTTAGTTTGTGCCACAAAATATCTCAACCATTGTGTAATGGATTGCCATGAAATTCTGCACAGACATTCATGGTTCACAGAGGATGAATCATTGACTTTGATGATCCTGTGAGTTTTCCTCGAGCACCACCATAAGGGCAAAGATTTTATTTATCCCGTGAAATTCCTCAAGATTTACCTTTAGGACTGGCACAAATTTTTGTTTAAATACTCACAGTTTCCAGACAATGAAGTCTAACGACTTTGTTGATCCCCTTACATTCCTCTGGCATCAACAAAAGGGTTCACATTTGTGGTTTTCAGTAAAACCACAAATTTTCAGTAAAGTTCACCAACATTCCCATTTTTAGCTGTACTCTGACAAGAAGATATTCTGCAACTATTCTTTCTTTTTTTTTTGTATCAAAATTGTAATACATCAGTTCCACTCTCTCAGTTGTGAGGACGTTGTCTTTGTCCTGTGTGATTGTATGTTGGCCACAAAAGAAGACTTTAGGACACGTTTCTTGTATTTTATGCACCAAACAATTAATTGAGGTGATAATCAGCAGATAAATTGATGATGAAAATTACTGTTAGTTTGAGACCTGATTCTGATGTTAGCATTAAACTCAAAGTTTCTCTGTGACAAACTGCAACATCTCAGAGCCGCTTGCACGACTGTAGACCCTTCATCTTGTTATATTTATATGCAGTCTGCCAGATCCATATTTATTTCAGTGGCAAAAGCTGTTTGTCTGATTGTTATTTTTCTCAGTAATTTTCAAAATATTGCTGACATGTTGAAAGTCTATCACAAGCAGTGGGTTAAAGTTAAATCAGTGTTTGCTTGTCTAAAGATGGGCCATTACTTTGAATTACACAATATAACAGCAATAGCCGTGATTGTCTTTTGTATGTGCACGCGTGGCTCTGTGAGAGTGAGACAACTGTTTGTTGTCTAAGAGAGTCAGAGAGGAGAAGGTCAAGTTTTGAGGGGGTTGGTGGTTTAGCTGCTTTTCTCTCAACAGGCCAGTGAGTCTGCACTATCTCACCTCCTCACCCTGTCTGCTCACTGTCACTCTAATGGAGTCAGAGAGAGTGAGAGCCTGGAGAAGACCAAATACCCGAGGAGAAACACCAGTCTCACCTCATTGTGTTTTAACAGCCACCAGGGCTATGCCAGGAATGTACACTGTGCATTAGTGTGAATGTATACATATTTCACTAATCCTATTAAAACACAGTTTACCACTGCCAAAATCCATTATAGTGCTGTCTCTGTGTGTGTGTCTGTGTGTGTGCGTGTGTGTGTGTGTCTTTCAGGTAAAGGACAAGTTAAACATGGACACTATGACTAATTATCTGATATTTAAAACTGAAGACTTAACGATTTTACTTTTTGTTGTCACTTTGAATTAAAGGTTGATTGTCTGAAGGTCTGAATCCATGATGTGAGAAATATATAACTAAGAGTTTAAAAATCATTAGGTTTACTGAAGAGAAAAAAAAAGTTAAATGGGAAAATAAGCATCTAAGGCGGCAACTACTGTATAATTCCCATGGACAAGTTGACATTTTAGTCCAAGCAAGAGTGGCTGAAATAAAGCCAGAGTAAGAACATCTCTCCAACTCCCAAAGCAAGAATGTAAACACACTGAATTCCTGTTAGAATGGCAAGGAACCTCTGACAGGCATGGATGGCTGTGTATATTGAAGTCAACGCTCTGTGTATACTATAATAAAGTGTAAAGTCTCTCTGCAGATAACTCATTATACATAAACCACAGTTTGTGTTTTCATTGCACTTGACTTCTCCTGGAACACTTGACACCCAGTTCTTTAATTAGGAAATTGTGAATTCTGAGGCAAGCTGTAAATGACAGAGCACAGAGCACAACTAACAAATGTGACTAAATGTGATGGTCTTTGTGATATATATATATATATTTACTGCAGGAATATGATGGATACAATAAGGTTCATAAATTCATGTATTAGATTCAGACTCTCAGTTCAGTCCAGACCACCAAGTCTGCAAGACACAGAACTCAGATGCACTAAAAAAGGATGGAAAATAGGAAGAGGCTATAACAGAAAAAAAATGAATTGGTATATGTAGAAAAAAACTAAACCAAAACCTCAATGATTTAATATAAAATAAATGTTTATCTACTTTTTGGGGGGGATGAACATTAGTCACTGCTTTTCTGAAGTGAGTTTGGTTCTATTTCTGGTTGTTTGCCTCATGATGACCTACACCACATCACTGGTTGAAATCATATTGCTCATGCCTTTCTGTAACACATACACATTGTGCCACAGTTCCCTTGCAAAACACACCATTTATCTTGACTTAAATTCCTGCACCCTTCCAACCCTCAACCCCACCCTCCTCCACCTCGTTTTTTTTCCTAAGGATTCCCCGTTTAACTTGATCTGTTACCCATCACCAGCACTTTTGCTCCCTGCACCCGGTAACCCTCCTGCCTTCTTGCATTTTGAGTTTGTTTTTTTAAAAAGGAGAACAGCCAAGAGAAACTTTAAGGAGAGAACAGAGTGCACATTAATGTTTGGGTAACTTTCACCTAAAAGCCACAAGTCCTTTAATATCAGTGCAAATATTATTTGATCATAGTGATAGTAACCACCTGTCATGTACATGCAGCAGTTGGAACCAAGCTCTTAGACGCTGAGGCTTTATTGCAGCCCACAAGCAAAACACCAGCTCAAACCCCGAAACACCTTTCATTTTTTTCCTCATTAAAACAAATTAGTCGCAAGTCAAAGTGGTTGTCAAATCTGCTTAAAATTTTCTGAACAATATAATACTGTATTAATACACACACAAACACATACAGAAATACATGGAAATAAATATGGGCTATAATAATCATGGATTCTTACCTTCAAAAAATCTCTGTAACGCTTCTGTTTCATCTACCACGTCCATCCTAGCGGGTCCCACATAAAAAATCCATGAAAGTCTCCCCTTGTCCGAACGAAATCAATTCGGATCGGGGAAACTTTCACATATACATCACGGAATCCAGATTATAATCGTCGTTACTTTTCTTGGTTTAGTTTACATAAATCCACCGCTTGCGAAGAACTAGTCCTTTCTCCTGCTCAGCAACTCAGCGCTGGATTCACGTCCCTGATGGTCAAACGCCTCCAGTGACGCTATGGTTCAAGCTATAACTTTAAAACTATAGTCGGAGGCGTTTTTTTTTTAATTAAAGTGCCAAGAAAAATCCATAGAAGAACATTATTAATACATTTCCCTTCAGGCGCACATTCACTTCTGCGCCCTCAAGCCTCATAATAAACTTTGGTTTCCTCTCTCTCAAAAAGTATCATAAACCTGTGGGAAAATGGTCAAAATCTACGGGAAAAAATATCAAGTTAAAAAAAAAAAAAAAAAGTGTGCACTAAAGTTGTTCAAACTTGGCTTCCGTGGCTCTCGAGTTGCCTCTCTCCCTCCTGTGCCTCTCCCTCTCGGACAGGATGTGAGCAGCTGAGAGTCGGAGGAGAGGAGCTGAGGCAGGTGAGGGATGTGCGCCAGGCTGCTGCGAATATCCCCGCACAAAAAACACGCTTCACGTTTCCGTGGGGACGCAAAGTGTCCGTGGCAGATGCTTTATAGTTACCTATATAAGGCCAAATATCATATGTATTTACCGCCTGCAAAGAGTTGCTACATATATTTATTAACTACTTTTATAGTCTTTTTTCTTTCTCAAGTAAATAATACTAAGCGAATAGTACATAAAATATCTTTGGGTTTTTCACTGATAGACATCTCTTTGGGCTCTGAGAAGCTGTGAGGGATGTTTTTCACTGCTTTTTGACATTTTCTAGACAAAAGGATGAACCAAGAAGATAACTGGTAGATATTTGGTAATTAAAGTAATAGTCTAGTTGATTGCAGTCATTCTCCTATAGTCTGATATCTGATAAATAAATATTTCAGCCTATCATGCTCTAAAACAAAGCAGTTCTTTAAAATATAGGATTGAGGCTTTAATAGCCTACATTTTGTCTGTCTCTGCGGGAATGAGGGATTCCGCCTCTGCTGCTCTCCCTGAGGTTTCTCCCCTTTTTTGTCCTCGAGATTTTTGTACAGTACACTTAGTTTTTTTTTCTGAGCCTGATGGGAGGTCTGAGGAAAATGGGTGTTGAACTGATTGTAAAACCCAGGAAAATGTTTGATTTCTTACTTTGGAGTAATAATGAAATTGACTTAACTTATAATTTATGAAAACACTTAGTTAATCAGTGATGCCTTAACTAAATCAGCACACAGTAGACCCAGAGTGAGGATGCATTCTTAACAGTTTAACAGTTCAGTTTATCAGTACATGATGCATGATCCATAAAATAAACATTTCCTCTCTCCCTGATCTACTAAAAATAGTTGTGAAATCTTGAACTATAATAAAAGTTGTGATCTTAAAAACTTATGTGGGGCCCTTTTGAATTCCTCCAGCTCAGACAACTACAGGAGTGTTTTGTGTCAAGGCTTCCCGAGGGGAGGATTTGAGGGAATGATCCATTTCTCTCAACCTTATCAGCTGCATCCCACCCCCCCTTATAACAATGCCACTGTGTGCAGCCCCCACAGCCTGGACGCCCACCCCCTCCCTCCACCACTCTCACCCACATGTGAGATGCTGTTGTGTTGTCTTGTTCCCCCACAGCTGGAGCATCTCTCTCTCCACCCCTCCACCCCTCAGCTTTTCCTCCATTCAACCCAAACAACGCCTCCGTTCTTTCAGTCACACTATGCAGATTGTTTCCGAGGACAAGCAAGAAAGAGAAACAGATAGAGGCTGCAGGGGACAATGAAACAGCTGGCTATGTTAAAGCAGTTCATTTTGGTATTCTGTATTTCTTATCTCATATAGCTCTGTAACTGCATGTGCATGAGTGTGTGTGCGTGAGTGTGTAGCGTACTTGCACTGGTCTTGCACATTGTATGAATATAAACCCTGTTTACAAAGTTATACTAAGGGGACTCATTTCCTATTTGAGACAAAAAAAACAGATCTCTACAGAGTGAATTGTTAAATCTTAGGATTAAGGTTAGGGTCAGGTGAAGGTTCAGGTTAGTAAAGGCCAGAAAATAAATGTAATTCAAGCAACATCCTCCTAAGAAGCAAAGATAATAAAGGCTTAAGTCATTATTGGAAATGAATATGAAGCACTACATGACAAACTGTGTCCTGGTATAATAAACATTATTAGCAGACACATTGTATCCGACACATTGTATTGCACTAATTTCATGTCATGGCCACTTACTGTGAGATCTGTGCTCCAGTTGTCATCCATTATTTAAAGCTGCATTGACTGATTTTTTTGGCCTGAGCAAGATGAAAAAAACTCAACACACCATCACTTTATAAAGTTGTTATAACCAAGATTTTGCCAAACATAATTCTCTTTACATATCCACCAGATATGTAGCAAATAATATGATTTCTTTCACACGATGAAAAAAATATTCATTCTCCATTTGGCTCTGCTTTGGTTTACGCCAACTCCTGGGGAAATAGTCTGACTCTAGCTGCTAAAAAGCTTGGTGGCTGACTTTTATTTTTGGAGTTAGACAGGTAGTTTGCAGTTGACAGAAGTTTTTTTTTTTTAGGTTTCACCTAGTATTGTTGCTGTTGCTGCTGCTGCTGGAAACAAGGTGAATTAGAGTGGTATTTTCAGGTGAAAAAAACAAAGATCCAAATGCTTTGTGGAGCTGAGGCAGGCCGCAGACTCTGGTGTCTATACACTGTCGGTTCATAAGTCATCTCTCACATTCCACATTGGTTCCTTACTATAAAAGATGCATTGATTTATTTTGTTGATTTGCATAGATTGTAGAAAGTTTAAGTCATGACTTAACAGTAGGGTTTATACGGTTGTGTAAATGATAACTTAGACTTGAATCTATCTCTGTCATTGTGAGAACTCAGATACCTTTTTTTTTATTTCATTTCATTAAATTGAGCAGACCTGAGCCACAAAAGCCATGTCAGAAGAACTTTGTGTCTCTGATGATGAGCTCTACACCCAGCTATCGTCTGTTCATGTTCATTTTACTTTCCAACCACTGCTGAGACTGACAGCAGTCTACTTTGTCCTCTAGTTAATGATCAGTCTTGGCATCATCAGAAGACTGAGTACTGAACATGTTACACTCTTTCAGGTGCTTTGATGTTCTGTACCTATAGGGGCTGTCTTCCCCTGCTGATGCCCTGCTCTGTGATGTCAGTTCTCTCATCTCTGGTGAGACCACAGTCACATATTGAACCATGATTGTCTTTAAAGCATGCTTTCATTACATGCTGCCTTTTCATCATACATCCCTGTGCCTCTGATATAACATCTTTAAAAAAAAAACAAAGCACCATGCCAGTTTCTGCATAGTATTCATATACTCTTAACATGCATCATTATACATTAAACATGTATAATAATGCATATCATTGTTGTTAAGGTTGATTACACGCACCCCACATGAATACCCAGTTATGAAAGGCTACATACATAAATATCTAAAAATAATTTCTATATACATAAAAACAGAAATTAGGCTCAGGGACAGACAGGAGATAAATAATAAATGGGGAGATTCTGCTTTAGCCAGTGCTACCTCTCACCTCCAATTTACACAAGAAATATCAAACATGCAGCAGTTTATAACACCAGTTGGAGTAACATACCTAATTCAGACGTCCCAGCAGCTTTCAGATGTGTCCTGACTGCGTCTTACATGTAATACAAGAGCAACCTTTTCACCCTCAAAAATAAAGACATAAATAAAGAAAGAATTTTGCTATAAGTCTACTTCCTGCCGTAACACAACATGATCATCTGCATGATCCTAGCTTTGAGCAGTGTAGCCCAACTCACCATGTTGGTGCAGCTTTCATTAGTTTTTACTGTAGCTATATGAACCCGCACCAATCACTCTAGATGTTGATTATATGATCACAATCTTATTTTGACATGGTTTGACATGTCAGCATATATAATAGACAGCATAGTGAATTACATAATCTAGTGTCAAACACAGATGAAATAATTATCACATGATGAGACTAGCCTACATTTTAGGCTCCATTTATCTTGATTGACAAGATACATTGAGGTAATTAGCATCTCGTGCATATGTTTTGAAAGACCTGACTGCTTTGAGCTTTCTTTTCATTCCCGCTTTTGTTCATGAATGAAGTATCCCTGGTTCCCTTTAGGACTTGTTTGAATTATTGATATGGGTAGCATTCATTCAAGTGATACTGTATACCTTGTACAATGTCGTCACATCGCGTCACAATTTTCCTCCCACGATAGATCCAAGGACAATCCAATCTCTTATTCTGAAAAGCTGGATACTGTATATTCAGATGGTTGAAATACCTTCATGAATCAATGTGGATGAAAATGTATGAAAACCCATTAGACCTAACAATCTAGCTGTATGCAGGATTGATTTTTGGACAACTTAACATTGTTTCACAAATACCATGTGTTTGTTAAGGTAATAACAGATGTTTAACAGATGTTCATGTGTTCTTCCTTGTCTCTTTCAGTATCTATTCATGAAGAAACCTTCTCTTCATCATCATTTTGTATGTCACAGTTTCGCTACAACCAGAAACTGAAAAGTAATGTTTTTGAGACTGTTTGAATATCTGCATTATAAAGCCTGTTTATTTTGACTGTTTTTTTCTTTGTACGACACAGTTTGTATGATACTTAAGTGACAAATGTGCTTTAAGTATTTCTCAGGGAATTCACTGTGATGCAGAGGGAGTAAGGAGGGAGTAAGTAAAATAATCAGATTTCATTTCATTATATATATATATATATACTTCTACATGTGTAAAGATAAAATCTATATTTGTGTAAGTCGCTTTGGATAAAAGCGTCTGCTAAATGACTAAATGAATGAATGAATGAATATGATACATACCAAATTTATGAGGTTTTATGTTTCTTCAGTGTTTTCTCCAGTAGAGGGCAGAATTGTTTTTGATAAAATAGTGACAGTCGTGGTTTTATTCCTCAAGGACATTTCTTTTCCAGTGCTTTGAAATAATAGATGTTGTATGATGGTGTTTTTGTAGAAATGTATTTCTCAACTGCAAAAGTCTTGTTTATGTGCATATCACCCATCATGTCACTTTCCACTAGTCATCTATTATAATACCACAACACCGAAAATTCAACTACCTGGCACTGACTCAAATGGCGCATATAGACATCAAGAATTAAGAATTTGTGTTTTACTTTGGCTCCTTAAACTGTACATATTTGATGCCCGATGAGCACTGACCCTCAGCACTTCATTCATTCAGGTGCGCAGTTTTTCAGTGTTGGTAACTCTTCATCATTTCCCTCCCCACATTCTTAAAATAGGTGATTTCTCAGCACTGACAGTTTAAGTTAATATTCAAACCCAGTGATAAGGTTTCCAAAGTAACCACTTTCTAAACAAATCACATTTCAGAGTGCCTGTGCTTGAGCAACAACTGAGCACACAAACACTTGTGCATTTCACTCACTGCAGGTCAAACGTTTACATATTCCCCTGTATAATAATACATTTTTTATTTTTGCCAAAGCATGATTATTGTAGTGGTTGTTTATCTAGTATAATGTACCCAAAAGAGTGCGACTGCATTAACTTGTTGATTTTCTTTGCAAGGACAGCTGGACAAAGAGTGGTCAGTCTTAGCAGCCAGTGTCACTGAAACCTGGGCAGCGTTCCACACTGTTGCTCCTCTTTCATTCACCCTGTTGAATCCAACTAGTTTAGACCAGTCACCTCTTTGCTGCACAAAGGGAAACCTGTGGAAATGAATTGATTCCACCACTGAAGCGCTGTAATACAGTATAAGAGCTGTATTTGTGATTGCATTTGTAAATCATAAACAGCATTTTTGGAACTGTTGTTTTTTGCCATACTGTCAATGTTGATAATGTCCCCTAAGGCATCTCATATAATTTCAGAGATCAGAACTTCACACGAATAAAGAAAGGAAGCATTTCTGCAAATTATGTTACTTTCTTATGGCCATGCTCTAGTTTTTGCTTTTGTGTTTTGAAATACTACACACCTCTTTCTCTTTAGCCTATAAAGATACATCATATCACATTACAGTTAGAAAGAAAGAAAGAGAAAGTGGAATTGGCCAAAAATCACGTCCGCTCTAAGGCCGTAGCTTATCATGAGATGTTTCAATTATTTAGTTTATAGCTTTATTGTAAAAGGGCAGAGGCAGAGAAGACTGGAAGCACTGCCATTAAGATTTAAGGCCATTAAGGCTGCGTCGAACCTGCTGGTTTGATGTCAGGATAATTCACTGACAGCGTTTTGTTCTTCTAACCAGGCTTGGGTTTGGGCTCTTGCTGCTTTATGCGCTGCAGGATAGCGAGCAGCATCACCAGCATGAACACTCGCACCGACCGACCCACCCTCACTGAAGTGCCCGTGGAGCTCCGCCCCTCTCGGGTCGAGTTACCTGCAGAGTCACGTATCACTCACCTGCTCCAGTGCTGCCTCCTCAGCGGCTGTTTCTGAGAACCGCCAGCAAACGTGTGGCAGCGCCCGGTGCTGTGCTGTGTTGGACTGTGTAGTTCACAGCTCGGGGACCCAGAGGTTGTATCTGACAGCAGACGGTGACACTTATCGATCATTTCCCGCGGAGTTTATTAGTCGATCGATCGCTGATGACAGGCTGATGCTTCAGGCGCCGTCTCGCCCACGTTTGTCACCTTGAGCAGCATCCCGTCCCGTCCGGAAAACACCACTGTGAGTTCTTCCCTTTCTTCTCTTTTCTTTGAGCCTGTAGTGCAGCACAAGTTCACCAGTGTCTTCACACTGAACACAAACTCACTGAACAAAAACATGACACATTTCACCACAAGGTCCAGTCAGTGGATGTTCTGGAGCTTTCGGTTGTATCCTATGGTCTTCCTCAGCAGGTGGAGTTGCCTTGTTGCTGCTCAACTCTCCACTTTTTACTGAGCTGTTTGTTAGAAAGTTGAGGTTGACTTGTGTTTCTTCTTCTTGTTTCTTAAGTTATTATAATCGTGTTATGTTATTTGGGATGAAGGCTGCAGATTTAAAAGGATTATTGATACCCTGTTGGTTAAATCATACATTTATATTTGATGTCACCCACAGCCTTAAATTCAGCATTAAGCTCTGCAGTCAGAGCAGTGTGCTTTTATTGGGGTGCAACAGGTTGACATGCTGCACCTCACCAACAAAAGGAGGAAGACTGACGGCTAATTTTAGGGTCAGGTCTCAGTCTTTTAATAAGGTTTTGTCTTGACACGGGATTATTTTTCTCAGTGTGTTGGGATGGTCAAATTAATGTCATGTGAACAAACAGGAATAACGTGTGAAATCTGAGCTGATTTTGTCCTATACTGATCCTGTGTGCCCTGATTCAGCGAATGCACTCTCCACACTGCACCTGAAGACCAGAAGACCAGAAGACACCTGTGATAGCGTCTGCAGCCATCATAAGAACATAATGTGATTCAGTCAGATGGCTGGATAACTCCAAATACATAAAATCTGATAATCTGATAATCCTATCACTTACAAAATGCTTACTCAGGAGCATGGAGCAAAGTTTGCTCGTAACAGACTAAGCTCTTTCTTTTCTGACATAAGGAAAGAAATCAATTGCTGAGATCATGGTACATTTTGATTTTCAGGCTGAGCTTGTCGAAAGAGAAATAAATACTTTAACAAGAGGCTGCTATTCAGTATGCGCTGTAAATGCGGAGATTATTCCACCATCAGTGCTCCTGTCAGTAGTGATTTATGTTCTCAGCATATCTGCCTGTTTTCCTAAATGCTTTGTTGAAGCTTCAGGTGTGTGTTGGGGCGTGTGTTATAGGCTAGTTAGACACATTACTGTAGATGTTTATTGTGTCACTGCCGTTGCTATGCTTCATGTGCGGGTCCAAAATATCTCGGTGTACTGCTTTGTACTAGTCATAGCATGAGATGTGTTTCAGGCTTAAGCTTCTATGAATCTGTCGTTTTATTGTTCTGTACACTTGGTAAATATGGTCATATGCATAGTTTAATCTGTGTGTTGAGACGCTGTCATGTGGTAATTTGCGAAATAAATCTTGACTGTGTTCATCAGTTTACACAAGGGTTACCAAAACGTTGAGGGCGGCGTAATTATTGATCTGATACACTGTTTATCACACAGGCAAGCTGTTGTGATGTGGAGATGTTGGTTAGTGTTCAGAGAATCTTTGCAAGAGTTTGTGAGGGTTTCAGAGCTCCTTGTGTGTGTTTCAATTCAAGTTTCAATCCAAAATAAGGTTTAAGTTGTGAAAAAAAAGAAACAACACAACACAGATCACATGACTGATACCACAAGCTTAAAATATGAGACCGCAGACTGTGCTGATTTGTTGTCACAGAGGCAGCATGAATGTAAGACAACACTTGTGCAACCTCATTCCATTGAATGTGAAAATCAAAAAGACAGATCGTATCAGTAATTTTGAAAATGGGACCAGCTCTGCGAGGGTGCCTGAGATAAGCATCCTGCACACTGCTGCTTCTTTTGCGTGTGATTATTGTTCTAATACCCTATAATTACATCTGGATAAGATTTTGTTATTATTGAACATTAAGGACCTTAGGCTTAGTGAAGGAGAGGTGTGCAGAGGGCCTCTCACCATTAGGCTGACAACACATGACACCCAGCCTCTCCTGCTCCAGCTTCACCTCCCTCCTGAAACCTGGCATCGGGCCAGAACTGGAAACAATAGAGTGGAGAGAAGATGACCAGATAGTTGGGGACAGAAAGAGGAAGTCTTTTTGTTTGTGCAGACTTACTAAAGTAAATATGAATAGTTTTCTTTCCTTATTCACACTATCAGTGAGGTTTTGTTGCTGCAGTTTTGGATCGGGGGCGTGGACCTACATGTGGCTCTGTGTGAATAAAGACATATTGTTATGCACTGACTCCGGCCCCGGTTGTGAAAGCGATTGTTGTGATTTGTTTCCAAAAGTTCTGAGGAGATTATCTGTTGAGAGCGATTATGTTTATGATCTGCTGCGAGATAAGCTTGAGTGACCACACCTGTAACCTATAAGTGTCATGCACACTATTTACCTTGTGCATGTGGTCATTATACAATAACAGTTTTAACTTCAGAGAGTGGGTAAAGCAAGTCTTTATAAATTGTGTAATAGCTGAATGACTCAAGGCCAGTATCTTACAGAGTGGGTTGTTCTTTACAAACACTGGCGTCACAGGATCCTAACCTTTTGCCTCCAATTAATAATACAAACTGGAGTGGTTGTTTAAAGTGATACATGGCTCCTCGGTGTCTGAAAGTCACCTAAGGTAAAAGGTGATTATTTTATCCAGTATTTAAATATTTAAATAGTATTTAATAGTATTAAGTAGCTCACTTTAGCTATTATCTGAGGAATGTTTATTTAATGCAGTGATAGAATCCATAAAAGGATTTAAAAGGAAAGCATTATGTTGTGTAACACCTCTTTAGGGTCCACAGTTACAGTATATACTGATACTGTATATGTTTAGCCACAGTGTGTGCTGTAGGCCTGATATATTACATAACCCCGTCAGCGCATGCCTTGACAGACACGTCAGAGTCTCCAGGCTCAGAGGTAAAGGTGTGGGAGAGTTTTCTTCTCTCATTTCCTACCCACATCAATCTTCGGCTTCATATTTTATACTTGTCTCCTTTGAGGCCACGCTAATGACCAAATAGTTAACACCCAACCAAATTAAATAATTGCAGCTATGCAGATATAGTCATCAACAGAGTGGATCTAATTACACAGTGCATATCAGCCTGCTGTCTTCCATTGTAACAGATCAGTCCCCTGACTACCAGCAGTACAGGCCCAACACCTGGCTCCCCACAGTGGAAGAACAGGCTGCTCAGTAGACTACACCTCAGCATTTTTTCTACGGCCGTTATAAGGTGTCTACACCTTATAACGGCCAGTTTATACACTGTGGTCTGTGTGTTAGAGCTCACCCAGGTGGAATGAGAGAGAGAAATAAAAGATACCTGATGCAACAAGTATTCAAAAGGCTTTTTTAGGCTAAATAATGCATGTTTCTTTTGGGCGGAAAATGTTTTACCTCCCCCACCAGCCACGTCCCTCTCTCTGTGTCTCACCTACTGTCTTTCTTTTCTGATTCTCATCCTCAATTTTTTTTTTTTAATTCTTCAGGTGGATGCCTGAAATCATGAGCGTCCTGGGACCTGAGTCGAGGCAAGCCAAGTGAGTGTTCCACACCTTCCTGCTTTTCCATACACGTTTAGAGAATCACTAACCCAGTATGTGGAAGGTGGTGTGGGTCAGGGACCTCGGGCACAGAGCGGCTCTGTTGAGAATTGTTTGCTTTGCCTTGGTTCCTGGCTCCAGCCTCCCTCTATGCCCACCCCCCCACCCCCCTCCCCTTCCTACTCTCCCCCTCTCTCTCCCTGGCTGGTCCATATGCTCAGAATCTCAGGCTAATCTCATCCAGAGCTGGCCAGTCTGTTGTCCGTATATCTCTGTGTGACAGTGTGGGAGATTCAGAGGGTTTGTGACACTGGCATCCAGAGGTGCAGGGGAGAAGATGAAGGGTGCACAGCGTAACCCTGTCTCCTCTTCTTGTCATTGCAGTGGAGTGGCCAGATCGGACAGCAAGATCAGCGCCAAGGCCCTCTACGGTAAGTGACTGCATGGAAGTGCTTGGAGGAGTTGGACCGCTTTTGTTTTGTATTTTATTGTTGGCTCGTTTTGAAGACTGTGCCCTAACATGCCTTTATTTCTGTGGCATGAGTCACTACTGTACTACACTATGGCTTACAGCTATAATTGAGGAGACTGAACACTTTTTCTTGTCAAGGAATAGTTTATGAAAATTTGTATTTTTTTATTAAGTATGTTGCTTATTTAGTGTGGCCCATTTATGAGTTAAACTCATAAATGGGCCACACTGTTGGAAATTTTCCTTTATTATGATTAACAAGGACACTGTAGTTTATTGTGACACAAACTCCACCCTGTCCCTATTTACTCCTGTTTGAGTAATGTTTGCTAAACGATACAAGGCCCAGCTCTTTTTTTTTTAGTGAAGTACTTTCCAGTTTTAAAAATGACACTATGTTTTTGTGACCCACTTTAGAAGTATTTTATCTTCAGCAGGAACAAATCTTAAATGGCATACATTATATAATCCCCTCCTTATCCTTTGATATCTCTCCAAACTGTCAGTAGTCAAGCTGTGTTCGTCAGAACTGTAATTGACACAAATCACAACAATATTCAATTTGCTATGCAAATGACTTTGTCAGGAAATCCGGCACTCTCTCTCTGCTGCATGTTTCTGCAGCCACACTGCCTCACAGCACTATCACGTCCTCTCTCCAGAACACACACACACACACACACACACACACACAGTGATAAGGGGACCAAGGTCCTGCTGAGGGGCCCTGTCGTGCTCAGCCTGCTGACACCTCTCTTCAACAGTGAGGGACATGGGAGGGAGGCTGGGCTCCTAAGGGGAACAGTCACATTCTCATGCGTGTGTATTTATGTTTTGCAGTCTTTTGTGCTTATTTTGAGTTGAAGGCTGTTCTGTAGTCATTGTAGTGCTCCATTTACATCTGCAGGCTGCATCACTGATCTGTCATGACTGCGGTGAAACTCAGTATGAAATGCTTAGACTTTTATTTTAGCTGTTGCATGCTTGTGTTAGGGTGTGTTTCTGTGACTGAAATGAGCTATGTTACATTAGCTGGGAGTGCAGGGTGTGCCTGTTTTTAATGTGTGGTTGGAACAGGGCGGGGATGCCCATGTCTTGCAGGTGAATAAAAGACGCATTGAAAAGTGGAGGCGGACGCTGCCTCTCACTCACCTCTGATTCTCCCCTTCGCTGCCTCAGACATTAGCTCACTGGTCTCTACCAGCACCTCCTTCCACACTGCCAACACAGAGGAACATTGTACAGCATATCATAGGCCCAGTTAGAAACCTGCACTAATATATGACAGGACGACCTGCTTTCCTGCATGGCTGCACTGTTCCAAATTTAGAATTGCCTCAAATGACAGATGACGGTATTATAGGGATGCAAGATGCTCCCAAACTATCTGACTGTGCTCCTCCATCGTCTGTGAAACATTTTTGGGCCATAAATCATCCAAATATCCACAGGATGCACCCACTCTTGTGGTTTCTGAGAAATATCCTACTGTATGTGTGATGACACTTTGCTGTTTCATTGGCTTGTTTCATCTTGTGCGGCAGATGGTCACCGCTACCTTCTCACTGCAGGATGACACCAGCATGCCTGTGCTCCTGAACCAGAGGGGCAGGAGAGTGGACAATATTATGCAGCATCCGTCACAGCGGAAGACATTTGGATAGATATGACTCTGCAGCTTTCTCTCTGCTGAATAAACATGCAGGGGAACAACAGCAGCTCAATCTCAATCTCGCATATGCAAAAGTTCCCGTCATTCACATGGTGAAGGGCAGCGAAGAAGTGATGCAAATGATATACAATCCTCCCACCTGATCTGTTATCAGCAGCTTTAAGGTAGAGCAGAGAGATGCCACATCAGACTGATCATCCCAGAGTTTCGGACTATCAAACAGGCTTTCTTGAGTTTGTCAGACGGTTCGTGGTCGAGGAGCATGTCTCTGTCAGGTAAAATGTGTTTGGAGTTGAAATGGTTGGAAAAACATCCATCTCTTCCTGCTGCGCAGTTTTTTCTTCAACCTTTGTGCTTATATTTGAAATTCAATTGAATCTCCATAATGGATTTGAGTAATTTAATCCCTTTAAGTCAGCACCATTGTTGCAGTCTCACTCCTCCTCTTTGTGTTTGATTTGGACTTTGGTAAAGCAGCGTTATTAGTGGCTACATTATAAAAAGTCAACAGTATGTGTTTGGCTTTGTACTGCTCTAGATAAACAAATGCACAATGTAAAGCTGTATTAATTTGTCCGGCACTATTTTGGGACTCAGTGGTGAATCAGGCTCTGAGGTTTGTTGATGTGTTTCTGGTGACATATGGCCAAATCTTTGTAGACACATTAGGACACTCCTGTATCCAAAGGATGCCTTGAGGTCAGATTGAAAAAAAAAACAAAAAAAAAACAGGCCAGCTTATTGCAACACAATTGCTTATTGTTTGAGTTATCTGTGGTTGGACTTGTTCAGTCTTTTGATGTTGAGATAAGGGATTTTATTCTCTTTATTAATCAAAGTAAAACTTAAAAAATGTAAAGAGTTTCATGGCATTGCATCAAAAACTGTGACCGTCTCGGTTGTAGGGTGAGTCAGGGTTCATTGTGTTTAAAGAGCAGTTATTAGAGAGGTCGGACTATCTGATTGATCTGGGCCATGTATTGGTTTGATAATCTGCCAGGCAGCCATGTTCATCACTGGTCATTGACTCTGGAGAGCCCTGAGGATCTGCCCATCTGCCTGCTAAGTGGCTCTTATTGCAAGCTGTCGCAGCGCTGTGAATTGATTGGCATAAACGTCAGTCATTAATAAGACATGGGGAGAGCTCGACTTTCCGAACGACACCTGACGCCTGTGTTTCACCTGTGGGGAACCAAGCAGGAAGGAATCAGCTGGGAGGAAATGGCAGCAACAGGAAAGACAAACGCTTGCATCATTTGGATAGTGACGGCAGTTGAGTGGATATGAAGTGATCGCCTTTGAAAATCTTTTTTCAGTGCTACAAAATCTGGGTCAGGCACAGAATGATAAAGCATCTACATCACAAAGAATCATTAATAAGAGGATAACAAATACTGGAAATATTGTGTACTGTAGAGCTTGGACAAATATTTTGTTAAGTGTTATACAAACAGCAGGGCTTTTGTGTTACATTCACCATAAAGCACATAAAGCAAAACATGTCTCAGTGTCTGTATGCTGACAAAACCAGAGCTGCAGTCTGTGTGGCATCAAAATGTTGACTCTGTTGGGTGGGGGACAGAGAGAGACATGATATGAGATCTGGCAGTGGAGTTGATAGGAACATGCTCTCATTTAACCGTAATTGTTACCCGCAGACTATTCACTTGGTAAATAGGTCAATGAGAACACTGGCGCCTGCCAAGAGCACAGGCAATGAGGTGAACAATGGTGCTGCGAGTGTCTGGATGTGGATACTAAAATACTTTCAATGGTTTGCCGCATTTTGAACTTGATTGGCCTAAATCAGATTTTTGATACGTTGTACAGGTTATGAAAAATCACAGTAGATGTTTGTTTCTTTTTTCAGTCGTCCGCAGACAACTTTGTGGCTTTGTGTGGTGGCATCACAGCTCTTGTTTTTAGCCACACTAGTGATGTAGTGGCTCTAGAGATAACAGTCAGTCTGTCTGTCAGTCAGCTGGCTCACCACTTGGTTGCAGTGTCTCTCAACAGTTACCGGATAGATTACAATGAAATTTTGGTCCACAGAGAACCAGCCCTAATGACTTTAATGATCCTCTGACTTTCTATTTTAACACCACACAAGTTTTCTCTTATTCAGTAGACTAATGCAAAACTAATGACACCCCCATCAGCCTCGTCTCTACTTTATGTTTAGTGAAATAAGGTGTAAACATCATTCCTGCTAAATATAAACATGATAACATGGTCGCGCATGTCAGAATCTGGATTAGCATTTATCTTAAAGTACTGCTCTGCATAAGCACAAAAAATATCAACATGCTGATGATGTGATTTCTTTTTGGGTCTTGTACCAAGCAAACATGTTCCCTTATATCTGGAGAATATGATTTGTCTCTTATACACCACACTGCTTTATTTATGGAATGATGTGAAACATTTTCCTTTGTAAAAAAAAAAAAAATTGCAGCTCCTGCGATTTGGATATTTCACTCGGCCATATAGCGATTTTGATAATTTGAATCCTTGTTCAGCCCTAATTTGTACATACTAGAAGGTTACATGTGACAAATCACAATACAGTGCCACAGGTGAGGAAGTGAGCACGGTGCTGTCATGAAGTAGCATCACTGACTTTTGACCCCATAGTAAATCTGTGCCTCATACTAGTGCCCTGGTTGAAATGAGTTTTAGTGCCAGTCTTGCCAACATGGGATCAGGCAAATCAAGTCACATTTATATGAGACTTAATTATTAACTTCTGAGATAGGACTGTCTCCATGTCACTTGCCCTCTGGATAGGACACTTTTGTACATAAATTGTGCTGAAAGATTTAATAGAGAACAGTTTCACCTTTGTTTCATTTCTTGAAGAGAGAAGTGCATTAACATTTAAAGAGCCCATTTAAAGACCCATTATTTATTGTCTGTTTGTTGAAAGTGGCTGTGTTTACTTCTCTTCACCTCAATCAACAAAATATGTAATTTGCCCAGGAGTGTCCAAACTTTTGCATACAGCCTTAAGTTGATACTTACATGTAACAGTATAGTTGGTAGTGAGGTTGCCCCACACACACACAAAAAAAAAAAAAAAAAAAACATGCACGTATTACCTGTGCTTATCCACTTCCTTATTGCCCTGCTGTTCTTTCAGCTGGCACATCAGCGTTTCAGTCTTTCATTTCATCTTTTCACTGCACAGAAACGGTCAACATGTGGACTTACGGTCAGTGTTACTGCTGCTGCCACAAAAGGATTTACAGAAAAATCACAGGCAGGACTCGGTGGCTTCTCAGTTTCTCACTCTGAATGTCTTTGTTTTCTTATTAACAGAACAGAGGAAAAAATACTCCAACTCAAATTTTATCATGCATGAGACATCGCAGTATCATGTCGAGGTAAGATCTTCTCTGTTTCTGTCTCTCTGAAAAGTTTAAGTTGTGTTTTATAAATGTGACACTATCAGTATTTTATTTTATTTTTTAGAATCAAGCAAAATATATAGAAAATGGAAAATTTGGTAAAAGTCTCTCGCTGAGTGTTTAACAGTATTATAGCTGAGATTGGGAGCTAAATGGATCAGTGTAAGAGGCACTTTAACACATTTAACCGTTATATTCAGTAAAATGAAATAAAATGTTAATGTTTATCAGTTTTGTTTTGTTTTTTTTTTTACAATAATTAGAAACCTTACTGTGATTGAGTCCAGAAATCTGCAGTTTCTGGTGGATTTATTATCATTTTGTATTATCTAAATGTTTTTTCAATTTTTCATATTATTTACTGTATTATTATTATTTTGTTGCTTATATATTTACCTGGTACCTGCTGACCCGACTGGTGGTGACTGGGGAGATAAATAAAGGCACTGGAGATACCATAAAGTGAATAAAAGGGGAGAATAGAAAAGAGAGTAGATTTTGTATTTTAAAATGAGCAGTTAAGCTGGAAAATCGAATAACTGGGTAGTCGTTGTAATGCAGTAGTCTTAAACCCTGTAACCACCATGTCCCTAGTCTCTCTTTGTCTCCATGTTTTCTGTCACATTTTACTGTCAATTGTCTAAAATGACATAATGCAAAAAAGGCTTAAAGAGGAAATAAGAACTTATAAAGGTCTATAAATTGATGGCTTTAAAGTTTTAAAAAGTTTATTTGGACAACAAGATAAAAGCAAAGTGCTTACTATAAATGTGGTATAATAAGTGCTTTACTTGTACTGTTCTTTTGCCCAGAGATAAAAGCTGACAGACCATTTAATTTCTTGATAACATCTCATTTATGGGAACGCTGCCATAGTAAAGCTGTCAGGCCTCTGACAGCAGCAGTGGGAATCTGATGTTTCAAAGTCTGTATCAGAGACGTGCCTCAGGTTAGGGATGGTGTTGATCTATGTCCTGCGTCTTTGCGGGTAGGATTTCTTTAAATGCCTCCCCATAATCACACAGTTGTGATCACAGTTAATAGCCACACTGACAGCAGCTGCACGCTGATTCATATGTAGCAATATGGCTGTTCTGACATGAGCGAAAACAGGGTAGTAATTTAAAATGCAATATAACGTCAACTAGAAGAAATGTGAAAAATGTTGCATCAGTTGAAATAATTTTGCAATAAGATTAAAAATCACTATACAGTCCAGTTAACAGGTACAGTTAAAGGAACAGCTTGATGCTTTGGGAAATATGCTTATTTATTTTTTGCCAAGAGTGAGATGAAAAGCTCGACACCACTGTCATGTCTAAATGTTAACCTAACTTAGCTAAAAGAACAGCCTAGCCCTGGAAAAGGAAACTAAATCTGCCCTTCATTACCCCTAAAGCTCACTAGTTAACACTCTGCTAAGCTAAGCTAACCGGCTGCTGGTTCTAGCTTCATGTTGAATGTTCAGTTCAAGTGACGGTGGCACCATTTTTCTCTTTTCTCTTGGCACGAAAGCAAAAATATATATTCCCCAAAATGTTGTATAATTACTTCAATACAGTCAGTAAATATTGTATATTTCAAATTACAGCCAACAACCTAATACAGTAAATCAGTCTGACTTTCCATACAGACAATGCTGTTAGTTCACACCAGGATCCCTCGTTTACCAACACGTTGTTTTCTCCTCAGCATCTCTCCACGTTCATTATGGACAAGACAGAGTCCATTGTCACAGTGGATGATGCCATTAAGAAACTGGTTCTTCTGGATTCAAAGGACAAAATATGGACACAGGAGATGCTCCTCCAGGTCACGGACAAGGCGGTCAGGCTGCTGGACTGTGACACACAGGTAACAGCTCCACACGTACACACACTGTGCACATTAACCTGCAATAAATGAGACATTTCAGATTGCTTACAAATTATTTACAGGAAGCCTAGATTACAAAGTGACGATTTTAACAAATGAGCGTATTTACCAGGCAAGGAGGATCTAATGAAAGATGCCATTAAGTTGCGTTATGGGAACTGTAGGATCAACTGTTTTAAGAGCTAAAAGTGCTTTAATATTGACCATTCTTTTTTAAATCTGCCTCTCAAAACTTTTCCAGCTTCATGAAACTGCAATACTTAACTGCCCAAGTGCCTTTTAGGTGTCATGTAAATGTGGTACAATTAAATAAAGTTAGTACACATATATTAGATGCATCCAAAAGTGCTATTTGCTCTCTTGCTGTGGGTTAGATGGGAATATTGATAGCACTCTCACGTCTGTATGGTACATATGAAATTACAGCCAGCAGCCAGTTAGCCTAGTTTAGCATAATGAGTGAAAGAGGGGGGGTAAACAGTTAGTCTGGCTCTGTTTCTTAATATTTTCTCCCTCATACACATCTTAGTTTTTATTATCTTGTCTCACTGTAGATTTTGCAAACTCATGTAGCATCTTGTTCCTTCTCTGCCACTGCCCCTTTCGCTCTAACCAATCTTGGGTTGTTGTCCTGCAGGAAGAGTTGGAGAACTTTCCTCTCCCCACCATCCACATGTGTCAGACAGTGCTGAATCAGACACGCTACCCCTCTGTGCTGCTGCTCGTGTGTCAGGACAAGGAGCAGCACAGACCCGACATCCACTTCTTCCACTGTGACGAGGTGGAGGTGAGTCTCAGTTGGCTCAGTTTGCGTCCTTTATTGTCCATGCACGAATGGTTGGCTTTGTCTTTTATGTCATTCATAAATCTAAAGGGCTGTTGTTGGAGCACCAGGTCAGATTTCAGTGCTGTTAGTGGCTGTGGGTTTGTGTGTATACTCTTCTTTTTTTTTTGTTTGTTAAGAGATTTTTGCGCAAGGGAGGATCTACCATTGAAAGGATGTAATACAATAACCTTCTATAAAGACATGACCTCTTTATTGTACAGAAAAAGTACAAGTAAGTTCAAAGGAAGCATTTACAAGAAACTGCTGATCATTCACTAGAGGGTCTGAATATAACAACCTTTGGATTATCACATATCACCATGGTCTTTATTGAAACAATATAATGAAAGTTCTTATTCATCAAAACTGTGATGCAGCTGTCATTTGACTTGCAGGAGTAGTAGAAAGCTTGGCATGTTCAGAGATCTTGCATTGTCTGTTGCCTCTTTTTTGATGTGGTTTAGATAAGTTCACACTGCTGAGCTTCCTAACGTCTATTAGAAGGGTACAACAACAGCAAAAGTGCGCTCTTTATTTTTGCTGCAGCCAGGGATTTGTGTCATAGATACAATTATTGAAAAACATGAAACTTTTAATCCAAATGACAAAAGATAAGAAACAGGAAGGAAACCAATTCTCAGCATGAATGCTGTACATATTCACTTAGAATCTAATTAATAGCTTTGTCTTTATTATATGGTATACATCATTTTTGATTGAGGAATACAAATTTAACCCTGGAATCAAGCCGTCTTGCCATGTCTTTGACATTATGTGACAAAAACATTGCAAAGTGTTGTAAACAAGACACAGATTTCTGATATTTCCTCTTCTTCCGTCCCACTGAAAAAAACCCAAAACACAAATATGTGGTTTAAACTACGCAGAGAGGCAACACAGATATCACACCTCTCCTCTACTTCTGGAGACATTTCAGATGTAGGCAGGCTTTAGAGAAGGGAACCCTGTGTTGGATTTTGAACTGTCTTAGTCCAAGTCGGCCACAAGACAAGTCTATAAATTTCCTTTCCAACACTCATTATAATAAAAATATTTTACTGTAAACTTTCAATATTGAATTTGATATTGGAAAGGTGCAGCTGGGTGCAGGGAGGTGCAAGCCAGACCATTTTTGACAAACTATTGTAGGATAACTGTGTATTGATGTGTGTAATGTTATATGTACAGTGCACATGCTAAGTTTGACTCCCTGTGTTTCTCCTCGCTCTCTCCAGGCTGAGATGGTTCATGAAGATGTGGACAGTGCCATTGGAGACAACAAGCATGGAAAGAAAATGAGGCTTCAGACTCTGAAGTGAGAGCGCTTGCTGCTGCAAATACACACAAACATGCGCACACACACATTTTATAGTCAGATCCACATTTAAAGAGGTGACACTGACCTGTAACTAGTAGTTAATGAACTTGATATTAGGCTGCTGAAGGTCTTTTCCTATTACTCCAGGGTCAACCAGGAGAAAATGAAGCGTCACAGAGAAACCATCCTCCCGCCCTCGGCCCCCAAGGGCCCTTCACCTTCTCCAAAGGGACGAGTGGCTGCCACAAGCACACAGAGTGAGTGTGCCCACAAGGATACACTTTGCAACATGCACTGTGCAACAAAATTATCAGTCTTTGCATACTTCTGTTTTTGTTTTTTCTAATCACAAGCTGTTTTTGTGTTTGGATTTAGATGGACCATTCCCTGGACAACATGACGCAGAGTCACATGAAAAGCTGGCCCAGCGCATTGAGAAGGATGTGGTGAGTGTTTTATATTTTCAATTTTATTGACACCTGTCATTACATGATCACACAGCTGCTATCACCTTCTCAAATTGCTGTATTCTACACACTAAACACCAGGATTTGTCTCCGTCAGCAAATCCTCAACTGTGCCCTGGATGACATAGAAATCTTTGTGGCGCGGCTGCAAAAGGCAGCAGAGGCCTTTTCTCAGCTTAACCAGCGCAACAAGAGTAAGAAGAATAAGAAGAAAGGACCAGCAGGTCTGTCTCCCTTTCTTCTGATGTGGTGGCACGAATGCAGTGACAATATGTTCATATTGCTCACGTCGCCATGTTTGTGTCTCTTTGTGTCCTGTGATCCGGAACATCCACTGATGTATGTGTGGCAGTAGAGGCTGGTTTGGGGTCTGTTAAGTGATACAATTCTCATTACTCAGTTTTGATGACTGATGTAATATTATTACCTCTTATTCACTCCCATACAGTGCTGATCAAGTGTATTACTCTCCTGTTACACCCACACATTTGATGATTTTTTGTCTGAATTACATTATTGACATGTTTCTGTCTGACAAATTCAAAAAGAAGGTAAACTTGAGTTTCGGGGGATGCAGATGAGAGGAGTCAAAACAATTTAAATCTTTTCAGGAAATGACACCAAAAGTGTCATCTTAGTTGTGGACTGAAAGTTGTCCCCTCTAATTACTGTTGTGAGAAGAAATAATATTACTGTTGCTGAGTAATGTTTGACCACCCTGCGTCGGCAGTGGTGTGATGCTGTGTCCTTACTGTGTATCACCACATCTCATTCCCTGTGCAGTGAGATGTACATGTAACATACACATGACTCTAAAAACAATCTATTGTTGTGGTCAGGGGAAAACACGGTGTTACTTTTCCACACATCCTTTGGTAATAACAGTGTAAAAGTAGCAGAGATGTGTATTGCCCCTGATTCCACAGACAGATGTGCTGAAAAATGATGTATTCTCTATCCAGAGAATCTGTTTCTCAACTGTGGGGTCAGAATCCCATGTGTAGTCACTTCTAAGACAAAAGATTTGTAAGACTTGTGTTGATATGTTTTTAAAAAATATATTTCTAAATTAGGTATGAGATATATCTTACTCTTTCCAGTATGTAAAGTGGAACTTCTTAATGCAACATTCAAATTAATATGACATAACTCTCTGAATTTTGGGGTCGTGAGAAGTTTGGGACCTTCTGGGTCACAGGTTGAGAAACTCAGATGTAGCACATTCTTTCTTGGACTTTTACTTTCTGGCCAAGGTGAACTTTTCATCTGTAAAGCTGTTTATTAACTAACCATGATTGTGTTGTTAACCTTTGTTTCAATGGAGACATTGGCCGTAAGATAGTACAGATGAAAAAATAACACTTAGGGTTATGACTTTGAACCTTGACCAGAAAGTAAAACCTGTGTCTGTAATGTTTCTGTATAGCAGGGTGGTAACTCAGGAGTCTGTGTGTGGTCATTGTTGCTCTGTTTGTTTACAGAGGGCATGCTAACGCTACGAGCCAAGCCCCCCTCTGAAGCAGAGCTCATTGATAGCCTGCAGAAACTGAAGCTGGCCTTGAACCTCTTGGTGAGATATCACAGCTCCTGACCTCCCTTGTTCATCACATTCATCATCAGCTGCCTCTCTCTTCATCACCTTCTCACTGTGTGTCTGTCACTGCGCCCCCTGCAGGCCAAACTGAAGAAACACATACAAAACCCGAGCGCGGCTGAGCTGGTTCATTTCCTCTTCGGTCCTCTGGAGATGGTAAGAGCTAAAAATCATGGTCACGTGTCAAACAGGTTTATATGGATGATGGCTGTTGTACGACATCATCCTGAGCTCATGGTGATTTTTCTGGATGCCAGCAGTATAAATCCATGTCATGCTACAGAAGTTCTCCATGTCATTGGATACCCTCAGTGTTGACGCACAACCACAGGCATATCTGACAACAATACACTTTCTTTAAATGCACAGAATCTGCTGCATTGTTGCCATCAAACACTCCTCTTACTGTTTTCTTTTTTTCTGGCACCACATCCACTGCTGCTCTGCTAATCTCTCACCAGACTGGAGCAACGTGGCTTTCAGCTCTGGCACAGGTGCAGCCGCACTTACATAATGTTGGTTTCCCAAGCCGCAGCATGCAGCCACGCCTTCGATACTGCTAGTTAGAAACACAGAGTAGTGATCAGGCTCTGTTTAGTTATGGTGCGGTAACCTCTGGACACGTTGGATTTGCTTGATAAGGTCGAGATAAATCCAGAGCAATAATATATAAAGGTTGGCCCCGTGGCCATTAGCTGTCCTCAACAATCAGTCACACAGCAGCTTCAGCCACATCTGTCCTCCAGTTGTTTTACAGTTCAAATAAGATATCTTAAGTCTATGTTTTAGCGTATTTAAAATGTATGGAGCAGTGAATTGTTAATATTTCATCCACAATGTTAATGTTCAAATGTTTGTTGTTTAACACTGTTTATTTATTGCTTTCAGGCTTTCTAAAAAGTGTCTTTAGATTGAACAGTGGAAATATATTGTTCAGTTTCATGTCTTCTAATGAAATTGGCATTAGATGCTCCCTCATGTTCTTACTCTTTAAAAAAATATTTTCATTTTACTCAAACCCAGGGGAAAAAGTACTGGTACTAAATCTCAGGCATCATTGTGTCACCATTATTGAACAATTTAAAAAGATAAACAGTTGGAGGTAATACATTTATCTAAAAAAAAAACAGCCCAAAAAAACCTGCATGATTCTGTATGGACAAAGCCTCTCTTTTGTGTTTTCACATCATTATGTCTATGAATGGGCCCGCAGGTGCTGCAGAGCTGTGGGAGTCCTGACCTGCCTCGTTCAGTCATCTCTCCTCACCTTTCCAGAGATGCTGTTGAATTCCTGCGGGGACACCTCACCCCCAAAGAGATGACCATCTTTGAGCTGCTGGGGGATGGATGGACCAAACCCAGGTACATGTGTATCACTGCTGGCTCAGTCTGTGTGGGTCTGTAGCTTAAAGGTCACCTTTTGACGATCCCTTTACTCTTCCTGCTCCTACAGAGCAGAATGGCCCAGGGATCAGTGTGCTCCTCCTTATTACCCAAAGTTTCGTAACGGCTGGGAGCCACCGATGGAGCTCTTCCGGACAGCCCCATGGGAAACAGAGGGACCCACAGGGCCACTGTCGTCCCCCAGCAGCCCTGATTACAGGAAACACTCAGCGGAGGATGTAAGAATTTTATTTGGCTGCTGACTGTAAATGCACTGATCATTACAGATCCTAACCCTTGAAAACATAACCATCTGCCCGTTATTTTCAGTTTTATGGAACTCATTCATCAAACTCATCAAATGGGTGAGTAAAGAAGTTGTTCACACACTTTCTCATCATATAACACAAACACAAAAACAGGTCAAACTGTAATAAATTGTGTCTGAACAGGTCTTACAATGGAAAAACCCACACCCGCAAATATGCCAAAATTCGCTACCACTTTGTAGCGCGTAATGCCAACGAGCTGTCAGTGCTGCAGGATGAAATCCTCGAGGTAAAAACAATTTCTTATTTACTTGTCCTTCGTGTGAAGTTTGCAGTTTGAACCAAATATAAATGTACATGTGGTATATGGCAGGGATGAAGCCAACCCTTTCAAACTGTCAGCAAATGAAATATTTCACTTTGCTATATGGGATTGTGTCCGGTGTAAACAAACTGTAAAACTGAGCAAATAGCCAGTGCTAAAGCATGTACGGTCACTGCATTCAGGTCAAGAGTTTGTGTTTAATAGTGGTTTTCAGTTCTGTAAAGTGAGATGTGAAACGTTTCTCACAGGTGATAGAGGATGACAAACAGTGGTGGAAACTACGGAATCGCAGCGGCCAGGCCGGCTACGTCCCATTTAACATCCTGGACGTTGTGAGGATAGAGGAGCCAGAGGGCATCTACAGTCAGGTGGCCTGATATGCATATTGTTTATCTGCAGTGTGTTTACATGACAGTCTTTGATTAATACCCATAAACATTCATCAGGGTCTATAAGTGTGTCTCTCTGCATCAGTCCTTGTCTGACAGTATTGTTAAAAACATTTTTTTTTAGCATTCCCACAGGTAACAAGTTACACCATGTGATGTCAGTTTCCAGCAGCTACACTGACTTTTAATGACAAACACTTTATACTAATTTTTGGAGCAGTGTTAAGTAAGAGTTCAGACAGGGGACTCAGTAGACAACAATTTAGCCAATGTTCTGTTATGAAATTATTATTTTTTTTGTAACTTTAGGTACCATACTGTACGTGTCAGTATCACATTCAATCACTTCACCTACAGTTATAATCCTTATCTCAGCTGCAGGAACTCTGGTGTGTCGTCAGAAATGAATTCTGGGAAATGTTGGTAATCGCTAACAGTAATGAGACAGGTCAAAGTTTCTTTATCGTGGCTTGTGGATAAATTTGTTTTGCAGAGTAGGTATGGCTGATTCCTCATTAAAAGTACAGAAGATGATAAAACAATTACTACAGTGTGTAGGGAACATGATAAAGAGATTTTCTAGAGATAAATAAGTAATCAGCTTACTAAAAAAAACAGATAATAACAAATCTCTTTATTGTATATACACGTCGTTTTTACTTAATTACAAAATGTTATCACAGTAGAGTCGCATCATTTGAACTCTGGTCATAGATCAGTGCAGCTTTTTGTGCAAACTCACTGCTCTTCTTATGACCCCACATATTGCGCAGCAATACTTGCCCTCACTGAAAACTTAAACTCCTAGACACACACACTGCACTGCATTTACACTGTATGCAGCTTCACCAACACCCTGCAGCAAGTAATGCATGCAGCTACTCCTCCTCTTGTGAAATACTTTCACACACATACTTGGCTTTTGGCTCCTGGGCAAAAATGTATCAGCCAGAATGGCATGAAAGACAAACCTGTTTTTGGTATAATACCATCTGCGGTTTCTCATGAACTTTGTTTGTGTTTGTGTCTGTGTGTGTGCAGCAAGGCTACAGGACGTCACCTCCTGGTTCTCTGAGCCATGGAGACAATTTCAACAAGGGTAGACAAAAAGACAAAAGTGAGTGAACACAACAAAGTAACCAAAGTCAGATTTAGGAATTACACATGTAGAAGCAGCTTTTACAAGTAGTTACTCTTGTTCTAACATCTGCTGCCATCCTGTTTCTGTGCTGCAGTGATGGATGAAGTCAACAGTGAGTTATTGATGAAGATCACTGCTAACAAAAGCCAGCCACCCAGGAAGTTCCACGTGGAGCGATCACCTGGCAGCCAAGTACCGCTCACCTTTGACTCTAACCCAGGGCAAGTGACTGCATGGCTCAGCGCAAAAGGTTTCTCGAAACCGTAAGTCACCCATGACGCTCATAGATCCACCAAATCAAAATACTGCCTCATGTCTTAAAAAGTAACTTAACAACCCTTGAAAAGCTTGTCTTCGCTGACCTGCAGAGGTTCAACTGCTCGCCTTGCTGCAGTGATGCACAGGTGTATTCCAGGACACTGTGACATCACTGCTGGGTGCGGGTACAGGTGCAACAAAGCAAACAGGCTTAAAACTTTAAATCAGTGAGGGCTTTTCAGCCAGGTGTGAAGTTACCCTTTAAGCTCTGACTGAAATGTCAGGAAATATTAAAACCTTATCCTGTGTTTCTCCATTGTTTATGTATTTTCAGATGTGGCTGTAGGGATGGCAGTGTCAGTCAGGCTGAACTATCTCAACATCTACTTGATATGTTGTCATAAAATTTGTACAGACGTTCATTATCCCTAGAGGCTGAATCCTAAAAAAACCTTTTGTCAAGCAGATGTGAAAGTTATGATTTTGAGTAAAATATCTCAACAATTGGATGGATTGTCTAACTAACTAACTTGTCTGACTAACATCAACTAATTTGTTGTTTTGAGATGTGTCAACTGTTGTTACTTTTTCTTTCGTTGGTGTCTTATTTTTTATATTTCATAGAGAGGAAAGAGCAGGTGTAATCAATCTTTAATGGTCTCTCAGTTCCATAAAAATCCACAAGACGTGCACAGTATCAGAATGCTGGGAAAGACACACCCCAAATGAATCCAGTAATAAATGTTATCGATTGCACCTGTACCTTTCCTGTCAGGACATGTCAAAGTGCCATGAAAGTTTTAGATGGATCTACCGTGTTTCACTGCTGGAAACAATGTAAAATGAAGAAACAAAGTAGGTGAAATTATAATAATCTGTAGATGACTTGTCTGATTGTCTTGTCTGCAGGACGGTTGATTGTTTGGGGATCCTGACAGGAGCCCAGCTGTTTTCCCTCAACAAAGAAGAACTGAAGGCAGTGTGTGGAGACGAAGGTGGTCGTGTCTACTGTCAAGTCACTTTACAGAAAACACAGCTAGAGGTTGGTCACACACCTGTGTGTATTTGAACGTAAACTCCCTACACACCCGTTTCATTCATGGTTAGAAACGCAAAAAAATCAAACCCATAAATGAATACACTTGTTTGTGAAAATGGTGACCCCCACATGTCTCAACCGACAGTCTTTTTATCTGGGCATGTTAAGACAAGTGAATACACACAGAAATACAAATGCTGTTGTCAGTGTCAGATTGTTAGTGAGTCACACTGTATGATTAATACAGGTGTAGCCTAAAAAGTGAGTGTGCACACACACAGTCATCAGGCCAGAGCTAACTAGGTAGGATGAGTTGTCAATTTAACCCTTCACATGGACGTCATTTGTTATATTGATTATAAGAAGAAGGTGCAAAGACTGCAGAAGAAATGAAAAAAATAACCCAAAGTGAACCAAAATGCAACTATACCATGTTATTAGTCTCAAATTTACATATGTCAAAGTTATTGTTATTATTGTTGTTTATCACATCTTTTGGCTGCAGGAATAGATAAAATAATAACTGTGACATTATTGATTACCCTTTTGCATTACCCACATTACTATAAATAACTCTCAGAATATACCCCAAATTTGGAGTAAATAGACAGACATGTTCTTGTTATGTTGTTTTTCCTTCCACGTCCATCCATTACACCTGTGGAGACCGGATACTGTTTGTGTACATTACATACCTGCTCTTTTACTACATGTAGGTTATACAGTGGATAATTATACAGTGCGATGTCCTTAATAATCTTACAGCTGACTAGATCATTGACTTAACATAATAAAAAATAATTTTCTTTATTTAACCAGGAAAAGTCTCATTAACAGCCTTATAAATAAGAATAGAATAAATAAGAAAAAAAATAAGAATATATGCCTCAATTATAATTCCTAAATATTTATACTGAGATACTGACTGAATCTCAAAGTCCTGAAAAGTGGTGATTGAAATCGCAGACTGCACCATTAAGATTCCCTTTAAATAAGGGATGGACAAAGGTAGATTTCCATATAAGAGGAACTTCATCAGTGTCCAGAGAGACAGGTTAAAACATATGTCAGATGTGATGCAATAAAAATCGGATGCAAGCTTTGGAAAGGCTCCAATTTATCAGGACCTGTCAAGACTGTAACTAGATTAAAACTTAATCTAGTGACTTAATCTATTGATTTACCATAACATGACCATCAGAACAAACTTCTAATGACTAATATTGAGACAATTGAACAAGGACAAGATACAATGAAATGCTCGATAAAACATCCAAGCATTTCTGTCCATAACAATACACAGTCAAACCTCTATGCAATCTCTATTTCCAGCCAAGGATTTAATAGTTTTCCAAAATTTCAAGTATAGTAGTTGAGATTGTTTGAAGTTTCGGTGAGGAAATGATCATCTTTGCAGCCCATCTATTGAAGATTTTTTATGTTTAAGTTTTGACTTAGACTTAATGAACACAATAAAATCACCCACCTTTTTTGTTTAATAATCCATGCCCTTTCACCCAAAGAACCTTGAAACCATTTATTATACTTTGATAAGAAAAGCGGCACTGCTTAACCAGCCTGTTGCTATTACTTATGCAAATTTCTCAACAGTGGGAAGGCCCTAGATTACATCTTTTCCAGCTCATGATTGTTCTCTTTATTCTACACTTCGTAACAGGAGAATGTTTGAACAGTGTTTTTAGAGAGAAAAGGAAAACTCAATAAAGACACATATGTCTTCTTGTATTTCGATTACAGAAGACCAGTGGAGACTCAGAGCTGCAGGAGATCATGAAGCGGAGGCAGGAGAGAATCGAATCTGGCAGCAAAGACTGAAGCTGCTGACCAGCATGACCCAACCTGAAACTTCCTCTCCCTCCAAGCTTTCTAACAATCTATCGTTAATTATGACCTACAGTAGGACATACTGAAATTGTTGTATACATTTTAATTGTTGTATATTTATTTGTATCATGCAATGTGTATGTATTCAAGTGTTTTCCTGTCTAATTATGTTGCTTTTGTTTTCATGGTCTCATTAGACTTCTTCATTAGAGATGTTTGTGTATGAAAAGAGGAACAGAAATGATGTACAGTTTGGTGTGTCTGGGTGTGTATGTGAGTGTGTGCGCGCATGTATATGCACAACATCTATGTAACGTGCATATTTGTACGAACAGTGTAGTCGATGCTTATGCTCATTGTCAATATTGCAGCTGTTTACTAAATGACCTGGCAAATAAGTAGATCTTAGCTATTGCATCTTAATCTGTGCCAGAATGTGTGACACGTCTCTGATACTTAGCCAATTATTTTCATATTACTGTTTACAGCTATAGAAAATAATAAACCATGCTCTATGACAGTCCTCCGAGCAGATATCAGACATACAGCACTCATCCTGGTTGGTAACCGCAATTCAACAGAAGGTATTAATCAAAATAATCTTGCTGTTTATAATTCTGGTGAGTTTGCACCACAGACAAACTCAAAATAATCCCGCATGAAGTCATTGTTGATAATAGTGAAATGCTGTTGTTTATGTAATTTTTTGCAGCATGGTTTCTTGTAGTGTAAACTGCACCGACACAGAAAGATTAAGGAGTATATACAGGTTATGAGTATGTACAGAGTATGTTGCTCTGCTATCAATAATTAAATGAAGATTTTGACAAAACAATAAATGGGGTTGTAAATATTTTGGGACACGAGAACATAAATAAAAATAAACTTGGTAAATATTTGATATCACATCTTCTTTTGCACATTATTTGTGTTTTTGTCTGGATTGATAAGATCAGAAGAGGAGGAGGAACAGCCAGTAAAGTTTCTTTATTGTTGTGTCAGAAGATGAGAAAAGAGTTTTAGTTGAAGACAGACATTTTAGGTTTGACAGGAGATAATTACAAGTACAGAACATTTTAACCCTGTTACACCAGAGCTGACATTTGTTAGTGGTCATATTTTATTGTTGAAATGTTATACAACAAAAAATGTCACTGTAAATAACTCACAATCAGTTGTCATTTCATTTATAACAGCATACCACTTTTGATCAAGATACTAAAAGGCAATACTACGTGCACTAAAATAAAAATCTAAAAAAGTAAGCTAAGACTTAACTGTAACACCTACAGAGAGAAAAGATCATTCCCACATTTTACATTTAACAGATACAATCAATTTATGATGCAGAGGAGGAGAAAAACATCACATCTTTTAGATACAGTGTAGGGAATACAGTTTGTCATTTATGGAGATATGCATCAAGCCAGAGATCTCCTGAGGTTTTCAGTGACCTGAGAAAGAAAGACACAAATAACATCAGTTAATAAACAGCAAGTGGCCCGTCACTCTCATCACTCTTCTCGGGATAAATCTAACAGCCTTGTGGGATTATGTATTTTGTGGAATAACCAAGAATTGTTCATAATGACACTTAAAAATATTGTTGCTGCAATCTGCATTGATTATTCTATAGTAATATAATATGAATCTATAATATCATGATTGGACGTACCTGACAATATCAGTGAGGCCTTGCCACATAGTTTTTACTTGGTAAGGAATCCCATACTTCTCACACAGTGCACGGACTTGCGGGGCCACCAGGCGGTAGTTGTGGCGCGGCATCGTAGGAAACAGACTTCAGAGACAAAAGGAACAGAACGCGTTCATCAGACAGTTGAATGCAGCCAACCTGTGTTAACATTTGTTTGTAAGCACTTCAGTGTAGTGAAGAATGCCTGCTTCCACCCAGCATAAATGTGCAATGGCAATGTAGAAATAAAAATGGTGTCTGTGTTATTTTGTCATGAAACCTGTATACTCAGGAAACATTAGCTGACATGTCTTCTTTGTTCTGTATCACAAAGGAGCAAAGATAAAGCAAATGTAAACTTCAAGAGGTGAATTTTCACGATGAGTGTAAATCAGTAACTGCTAGTTGAAAATATAGTTTAAAATTCAATTTTTTATTTTTTACAAACTAGAGAACAGGGGAGTCTTTTCTCAGTTCCAAAAGCATGAGATGTTGAATCAAACTGCGTCTTAAAGAGTTAATAATTGGTATTAAGATTTTCAGTATTTTCTCGTGACTCTGCTAAGGCCTTTGTCTGCAAGCACACGGGTCCTGGACGAGAGTAGTTTTACTGAAAAGCACCTGATGGTGATGATGCAGCAGAAGCTTTCAGAGATGTTTGATGGACCCTTAATACTTTTTGAATGATGATTAAATGTTTTTAATTTCATCTCAATTCTCTGAAAAAACGCTGATGTTGGATTTTAGGAACTTCTCCCAAACTTTCAGCTGAGACCATGAGTCCACTCCCACTTACTGGTGTTCGATTTGAAAGTTGAGGTGTCCGCTGAACCAGTCGTTGAAGTGGGATTGTTCGATATTACAGGTGGCCTGTAGCTAAAGAAGAAGATCAGACAGAAGAGTGCAGATACTGTACATCAGCATCACCTGCAGGTAACTGTGGATTTCACAGCACTCATAGGATTTCTTAATAAACCCACTACCTGCATGGTTAACCAGTCCCGGTGTTTCTCATGGTCGATGTCCATCGGCAGATGATTCATCTGCGTCACCCACACGAACCAGTGACTCTCCAGAAACCTGTAACATTTACAACAATGCCACACCAGTCACTGAATAATGTGTCACACCACGTGATCAAGGTGTTGTAAGGAACTGTGTGTATCACTTCCCAGTGAAACGTTCTTCATTAAGTATTTCAAAGCTGGTTTATGTATGTTAATTATTGGTTTATCGGTATCAGATCAGTTATAAAAGATTACAAAGTAAAACTTTTGGTTGCCATCTTCCTACTTAATTTTCACCGAGAACGTATGTGTTTCCACAACAAAGTCCCTGCGTACAAGTTTTGACAGCTGTATTTTTTATAATTGTTCGTTGCTGTGTTCAGAGCATGTGTTGCAACATATGTTTCAAATAGGTGTGAGTGTGGTTTTATGGCAGTTTACAATGCTGGTAAGTATGTGTGTGGTTGTGGTTGTGGCTGCGGTGTGTTTGTGTCAAGAAAAGATAATTATGTTAAGTTTTGATAAGAGTGAAGTTTTTGGAAGGTTTGGCTACTGGACCTGACAGCAATGTTTCGTTTTGGTGGGAAAATGTGAGGTTTAGTAAAAAAATTGTAAAGAGTGAGGAAACATGTTGCACCTCAAATTACACCACCCAGAACTCATTCATTAAAAACATTATAAAATATGTTTCATTAGAAAGTGTTTCTAAGTTAATATTCCTTAAGCTCTTTTACCTGACGAAGGTGATGAGCGCCAGTGAGCCAAACAGGCCATACAGGGGTATGTAACAGCAGAAGTAGCGAATATAGAACGACATGAACCAAACCAGATCCTTCAGAAGACAAACAGGATAAAATGACTGATGTAAGAATCGTGACTCCCTAACTCTTTCCATATGTCATATTCATATAGGTCATATCCTCTCTGCAGTGTTTTATGAACAGTTTTTCTTTAAGTTTTAATACAGATAATCAGATTAAGAACTGTTCGGCTACAATATATTTGATTGTGCTGCACAGAAGACAGGGTCTTACCACCCAGTCGTGGCGAGTGATCATGACGCGTATTACATCAATTTGGTAGAAAACTGGAAGGAGAAGCGGTGGTGCCACTGCAAGACAAACAGTTACCAATCATTCCTGTGAAGTGTTCATGGTTTCATTCACTTTAAATGACTCTTAAAAAACATACCAAGAAAGAAGTACTGGTGTTGGTGATGGTAGGGCATGTGTTTGATCTTTTTTATGCCATACTGTAACAGAGAGGGAAACAGAGATAGAGTAAGCAGCGAGTGACAGATTAACTCCTGGATCAAACTGGATTAAAGGAATCAGAGATATCAGCCTCGTGCTACTTACCTCCACAGGTTGAGTGGATCCAAGTACAAACATGTCTAACATGTTGATATCAGGGTCCTTCCTGAAGACGTTGGGTTTAGCATGATGCTGGAAATGTCGATGATTCCACCAGTTGCCAGAAGCTCCCTAAGAAAGCCATATTTTAATATCTATGTGAAAAATTTAAGAAAAGAAATATATGATCGAGAATACCAATCACCTTTAAATGGCCGATGATGAACTTGTGCAACAAGTGATTCCAGCGGGACTTCTTGAAGACAGACAGGTGGCCGAAGTCGTGCTGCAGCCAACCAGCCTGCGCCTAGAGGAAAAGAGGAGCAGTTAGTTTGCCTCAGAACTGCACGTCATCAGAAACATTTAGACCAAGAGTCACCTGAGCGGTTGTCAGCATGACCACACACAGAAGCGTCAGTATCCAGTTAGTTCCCCAGTGCCATATCATCAGCCAGGCGAGGATATCCAGCAGCATGATGTGACCCAGGTGGAGGCAGAAGAACAAAGGCCGAGCTCGAAACAGACCCTCGCTCTCTGCCTGTGCACGTAAAGTGTGGAAATCCTGTATGATTGCTGCCTGAGAGCAGAGGAGAGGGAAGAGAAGGTGAATCAGACACAACCTGTGAAGCTCGAACGCTGACGCTCTGCTGTGACATTTGTCAGTTTTAGAGAAATGTATGTTCTTATAGTGTTTGAGGAGATGCAGCATCAGGGTTTTGATACAGTAAAGTAGAAAAACAACGGCAGCTTGATTTATCTAACAGCTAACCAAACATCCAGAATCTTATATGTGCCCGAACACTGCAAGACTCAAAACCAGATCTGTGAGTGGTCTGACCTACTTCTTTTCCTCAGGTGTTTTTGTACATGTCACAGTGAGACTAACATGAATAATGTGAGGTTTTCTTTGAAGAGGCTGAGCTGGGTCTCACATTTTTGTTCCAGTCCTGGCTGGGCTCTGTCGCTGCCAGCTCACCAATCTGCAGGGGCTTCAGAAACTTTTGTACAAAAGTTGGATCAGGATGAAAAGCAGTGAAAGCCTCCTGGAAAACAGAGATGAGAAATCCTGTCTGTGATGTAATAAATAAAGGTTATGTGCGTTTATCAGTCGCCTTTTATCAGTGTTATATTATTATATGACATTTCTAGATTGGTATCACTGATATTAACAATGCAAAAGCAACATTTGCTGTTCTGTAGCTGGTCGACTTTTGTTTTATGCAGTCTGGTAGATTGGTTTCCTTACTAGGGGTCAGGTTCCCCCTCATAGGCTGACATGATAAATCTGAGGGGGTCATCCTTTTCTCTGAAATTAGCTTTTTGAAGTAAAGTATTGGATGTGTTTTTTTTTTGTTTTGTTTTGGGGGTTTTTTTTACCGTATTTGGGTCTCAAATTGTTATATAAATGAAACATTTACAGGGGAAATGTCTCTTTGGTTGGACTGCCAACAACTCAAAGACATCTGAAAGGTGACAGGAACCCCGTCACTGCTAGTTTGTGAATGATGACGGGTCAAAATGGCTGGAAACCACTGTGTTAATATTGAATGATGTGTTGGATTTTATAAGCTTAACATGTATTTTACAGGTTGAGTAACTAGTAACTAAAGCTGTCAGATGAATGTAGTGGAGTAAAATGTTTAGTGTTTTCTTCTGAAATGTGGTGGCGTGGACGTGTCACATAGCATGAACTGGAAATACTCAAGTGAGGAACAAGACCTCCTCAGATTTTTACATGAGTACAGCACTTGAGTAAATGCAATCTGTTGACATTTATGAACAGAAACTTTCCTTTGAAAATAGTTTATTTACTAGTTTTATTTTGAAGAAGATAAGAAAAGTATAGTAAGTAAGTATATTTACTGTGGCGTCCTCTCCAGCATAGTGGCTGATGACACGAAACCCTCCTGGATGCCTTTTGGCCCACTGAGTGATGTTGTAAACCTTTCGGTCTATGACCAGCCACTGGTCGTTCCTGATATTGTGACTCTGCACCTCCTCCCAGGTGTAGACACCTCCAGCTCGCCCGGCGCCCTTCTCCGTCAGCTGACCTCCACCTCCCATCCTCACCGCTGTCTCTGGCCTTGATCCTCTTGTGCACTCAGGGGCAACTCGGCCACAGAGTCTGACACCTGGATGTAAAAAAAGGTCTGTTTCACAGCCCTCTGTGCAGAGGGAGCAGCATTCAGAGGTTTTTAACCTGTTGCTCTCTTTACTCCAACCACAGCTGATAAGTGCAGTCAGACAAAGAGCAGAGCAACATCACTAATAATTGATGATGTAATCAGCCAGGAGGCTGGTGTGGGTTTCATCTTTTGCATCATTTCTCTGTATTGACAAAAACATTAATCTAAATGTCAAGAGCACATCTCTGAATTAAATTCTGATAATAACATATATTTAGGTTGTAACCTGCGCAGTATATCTTCACAGCAGTGCGTGTGGGTAGTCGCAGTTTATCACAATATGCGATTAATACGTAAAAAACGTGTCATAATTACACCTATTAAAGCCCACAAAGTCCCTCGGTTGACGTTTATCGCCTGTGCATTGATTAATCCAGCAATAATCGCGGATAACGGGAGGCAGGCTGCGCAGCCCACAGGCCCACTACATGAAGATGAGAAATATTTCAGACTTACAGTTTCCAGATTGTGTCTACTCTCCCTGGGTTTCAGCCACATCAGCGGACCAGCTCACTTTATTTCCTCCCGTTCCGGTCAAATCCATCTTAAATAGAGAACACCCCCAAAAATCCGTCCTGTAGTGACCTTTGGCCGCATTCACCCTCTCATTCAGTACAAATTCCGGCTTGATCATTCGAGGTCTCTGGGCCAATGGGCGAACAGCATATCCAGGACAGGCTCATGTGCAGTGGGCTCAACAGGCTCCTCTCTGCGGCGGAGATGGAAAGAGTCAGTCGGTGAACTTGGTGCGGACTTCGCTCTGAAATGATCCCCTATTATAAAATATATTTATTTACACATACGCGTCTGGAAGGTGCTCACTGATCTACGGTGTAACTCGACACCATCGCTGTATAAAGTAGTGTTTGCCTCCTTAATGTCAGTGTTGTAAGACGCCATGACTGATGTTGTTAAGTGTATTGTATTATTTAACGTAATACTGGCTACAGCTTAATGCATCTCGGTGTGTTTAGCACATCTAACTATTGAATATCTGCATATAGATTAAAAGAACAGTCAAATGGAGCTTTCTGATTATATGTGTGTGGACTTTTTGGACAATTTGAGCATATTTTAAAAAGTAATAATAACTAGGCTAACTCTGTATTTTTTTTAAAGAATTGGCACTGGAGTGTCACCTCAGTCATATACACTGACAGTGTCTGTAATTATATTTATTAAAACTATGCTTATTATATTACATAATTACCTATTTTCTTTTTACAGAGGCCTTTTTAAAAAAAATGTTATGGGCTAGCTATGTAATTACTACTCTAGTGACTTCGCGGACGAATAAAGTTAATTGAATTGAATTGAATTGAATTAAATCTTTAAAGTGTTGTTTTTGGAGAAATATCAATACTGCAGGAAACACAGAGCCATCTGTTGTCATGTCAATGTATGACAAAATTACAAATATTGTTTCTTTTGTATTTACAGTCGAAAATAAGGAGCCTTGCAAGTTTAGTATCATGTCTTATTTTCTTATTAACAACGTACCAATCTGTTGCAGTTCCCACCTCCACCAGCAGGTGGTGCAAATGTGTTCCTTGGATCAGACACCACCTTGTCCTCATTTAACCCCTTGGACACGTCTGCATATATCACCACACTCCTGTGTTGCTTCTTCTTCATCGTCAAGAAACAGACGTGTAATTTATATCAAAGGTGATGTGTTATTGTTAATGATTTGCTCTTGGTACATGATGGTAAATGACCCTTTGCTATTTTTTCCTCAATTGCTTTGGTAAAATTCTCAAGTGATAATGATTTTTTTCAAAGCAACAAACCATTGGGCACTTGTCCTCCACAGATGTGAATTTCTCACTCTTTTAAACAAATTACAAATGTTTTAGCACATCTATAGCCTATGAGTACAATTGTATTGTCTTTGTATCTTGCTGATAAAAACAGATTTTAGAATCACTGCAGTTTCTAAACATGGAGGAACCTGGCCAGGTAAAAAATACACAACCTGCTTGAGGAGGAGGAGTAAAGATCAATGGCGGTGTAGTGAGGAAAAGACAGCAAAATACAGGAAGGTGGATGAGTACAAAGAGCTGTCCTAGATGAAATATGTGGACCATGTACCAGTACTGCCCACGGTGTCACGGTGGCAGAGGCTGGTCACAGGGTGCAGCCTAATGTAAACTACAGAGTCAACACTGGACTCAGTCAGGTTACTATTCAAGTTTTGTTTTTACTGAGGTGTAATACAATTACTTTATGTAAATAAAAATACAGCAACAATTTCCAAGTGCAATGTGTAATGACTATATATTTATATATGTGTGTGTGTGTGTGTGTGTGTGTGTGTGTGTGTGTATAGTCAGAGAGAGAGAGAGCGCGGATAGTTCAGTGGATGATAGGTCAGGGGGGAGATAAGAAATCGTACCAGTGGCTGGAAAGGGCTGGACTGAAAGACAGCACAGAGGCACTAATCAACGCAGCACAAGAACAGGCACTCAGCACAACACACCAGACAGGACTGTGCAGGCTGTGCAAAGATGCCCCTGAGACAGTTCAGCACATAACAGCAGGTTGTAAGATGCAGGCAGGAACAGCGTACATGGAACACCATAACCACGTGGCTGGCATAGTGTACAGGAACATCCGGTGAGTGTGGACTGGAAGTCCCAAGGTCAAAATGGAAGACACCTCCTAAGGTGGTTGAGAATGACCAAGCTAAGATCCTGTGGGACTTCCAGATACAGACTGACAAACTGGTGATGGCTAACCAACCGGAGATCATGTTGGTCAACAAACAACAGAAGAAGGCAGTGGTGATAGATGTAGCAATCCCAAGTGACAGCCACATCAGGAAGAAGTTCTGAAAACACAAAGTTAATGGCATAAAGTAGTCGAGAGAGAGAGCCCAATGCATCATGGGAATCCCCCAGCAGCAAAATACCACAGGCTGAAAGAGGAGCTAGAAAAGATGTGATTTAAGTAGTAGTAAATAAAACAGCTGAATTCTGGGTAACATTAGCATAGCTTGTTATCATTCTGCAACATGCACCTCTATGTGCAACATAAGTGTCTCCCAGCTTAAGGGGAAAGTGACATAAAGAAATTGGCCAGACTTCTAATATTCACTTGCTGACATTACAACTGGGTGTCAATTACATGAATAAAGTTGTCTCTGTGCCATATTCTGGATCAATCTGTTAATTGGCTTTACCTCTCTGCTTACTCTTGTTGTAGTTTCCCGTTTTCTTTATTTTTCCACTCCTTCACCTACCTCACTTGCTTTCCTTTCCTCATCAGTGATTGGCTCTTGATTTTACCCTCATCACCTCATTATCTGATCAAGTTCACCTGGTCACCACAAAGTTATTTAGAGCTCTCTTCATCACTTTCACCATTGCATGGGGTGGCAGCTCTGATAAGAAGTTTTGTTCTTTTCTTATACTAGGTCCTTGACAGTCTCTGAGAACTTTAATTTTTCATTTTCTACTCTTCTCTAAGAAAGACATGAGACTACTTTGATTTATTGTATAGTTTAATCTTTATCTCCATTTGTTTTATTTCAGATTCTGCTGTTCTTTCCCCCCTTCATATTTTGATTGCCTTTCATTGATATTCAAGAATAAACCTTCCTGAGAGTGGAGTTTCATGGTTATATTTTTCCTGCATCCTGACACGATGCCCATGATGATAGTTTGACACACACACACTGAACCTTCTCCTACAAAACATGGTCCTTCGAGCCAGAGCCTTACTGTTGTCATGGATTCACAGCCATTAGATGAAACTCTTCGACATTCAGGGTGTGACACTCGACCCCCTGCTCATTTATCAGATTATGAAGTTCAGTATCCTGGAGCTAAAGGTGCTGCATGTCAAACAGAATCCACAAGTCAAACAGAATGCATGCATCATCAAACAAAGGACACACATGGGTTGCCGGAACATGGGAAACATGAACTTGACAGTCAAAGAGGAGATGACGTAACAGATTTGGCTGACCCTGTCCCTGCTGATCAAGCTGAAATCATGAAGGAACTTTTAGTGACAATGGGGGGTATTCAGCGTCTTATGGATAGATCATCTACTCCCCATTCCTCCTCTAAATATTCATCCAAATCTGAGTCATCTACAGGGAGGAGACACCCGACAGTTTCTCAAGTTGAACAGCAAGCTGCTCACTTTCCAAGTATTAAATCATCACAGCAGTCAACTGGTCTGCCATAGGTCAGCCGTCATCCTGTTGCAGTTACTTCTGCTGTGCCCCATCTTCCTAATTTGTCAATCCTTGATGCTGCAGTTTCTTCACCTGGTCTACCCAAGACAATCCTTTCCTCACAAACCCTGCTACCTCTTAGTTTTCCTGCAGCACCACTGGAGGGCCATCCACAAAGTCAGTCTGTTCAGCCTGTGAATCCTCCAGCTGAAAATCCTATTCAGCCTCTCGTTTCCTTTTCCTCCCAGCAGAGGCAGTGTTCTCCTCTAAGACCTCATCCCTCTGCTCCTCATAGCCACCAGGAACAAAACCTTTGGCACCCCCTACTGGCAGAACATATGCCTACAAGCTTGAGGGCCCCTCCTTTCCAGACCTTACTAGAGAAGATGAAATACAGTACAGGATGCTGCAGATGGCACTCAGTAATCTACTTGATCCTAATGAGATGGAGCACTTTAAATACCACATCCTCCTTGATTACCTGAAAGTAGACCAAGCAAAACGACTAGCTCTTGCTTTCTCCTATGCCTCTAACCCATACACCCAAGCCATCACTGCTCTTGATCAACATTATGGGCAACTGAGACAACTGGCATTGAAGGAGCTAAGGGCCCTATTAGAGCTGGTGATGGTCATGCTCTTGATCCCCAAGAGCATATGCTGGGACTGATGTGGAATTGCAAACATGACCTTTTCAAGTTCAAATACAGAACTGTGGAAGTACATTCCATAACAATGGGACACATCTACAGAGTTCTTGCTCATCTCTATGATCCATTAGGCTACCTCCTTCCCTTCACAACTCGTGCAAAAATTCTAGTTCAACAGCTATGGAGAAAGGAACGAGAATGGGATGATCCCCTTCTTCCACATGAACTCCTAACAGCTTGGAAATCCTGGGAAGAACTCAACTACCTTCCTCAGGACACTATTCCTAGCTGTTACACTTCCAAAGGGTTGGATGCTCTCACTACAGTTTGAGACATCCTTACTTCTGCGATGCTTCAGAACATGCTTATGGTGATGTTGCATATTTAAGATCAGAAAATGAAGGCCAAGTCAAGTTGAGTTTAGCTCTAGCTCGTTCATGTGTCAAAAGGACAGTTACCAAGATTGGAGTTATGCGCAGCACTATCTGGTGCACGCCTCTGCAACCTCATCATGAATTAACTCATATTACCAATCAGAGCAACTACACTTTGGACTGACTGTACAACTGCACTCCACTGGCTTCAGGCAGACTCTTGTCACTTTAAAGTATTTGTAAGAGCCAGAATTTAAGAAATCCAAAATCTCACCAACAGTCAAGATGGGAGATATGTGGATTCAGCTAATAACCCTGCTGATGATGTTACAAGAGGCAAATTCTTGCCAGATATCCTAGGTCCAAATAGAAGGCCCACCGGCCCACCATCCCTGTTTGGAACCCCTGATACTTGGCCCAAACTTCAATCTGCTGAACCTAATGATGGTCAAGCACAGTTGAGAAAGTCTTACTTCTGTGGTGCCATAAATACCAGTGCTAATGGTTCAAGCACCACTAGTTTCAAGACTTACCAGGAGCTTCTGGATGTAACTGCCCGATCCCTCTCCAGTGGAAACCCTTCTGCAGCTGACTACCTGAAAGCAGAACAGGAAGTCCTCCGACAAGCACAGATGGATAGCTTTGGTGAGGACTTATCCTGCCTCCACTCACATAAACCACTCCCTTCACACAGCCGCTTACTCTGCTTATCTCCAGAATTGTGCAGTACCTTGGGACTCATCCATGTTGGAGGTCGACTGTGGCAAAGCCATCAGCTGGAATCTGGGTTGATCCATCCAATTGTACTGGATCCTACTTACAATGTAACGAAACTGATCATTCAGGATTATGATTAACAATTATACCACCCTAGCTCAGAAAGACTCTTTGCTGAAATACGTTGGAAGTTCTGGATCTTGAAAGAACGAGAGGCAGTATGCTGACATCAGCGTAACTGTGTTTCATGTCAGAAGTGGAGAGCGAAACCAATCATTCCAAGGATGGCTGATTTGCCAATTGCTAGTCTCAGGTTACTTAAACCTCCTTTCTACTCCACAGGAATGGACTGCTTTGGACTATATAATGTCAGGATTGGCTGCCGATCTGAGAAGAGATGGGGGATCATATTTAAATGCCTCACAACACAATGTGTGCATCTTGACCTCCTTAATAACATGGATACTGATTCTTTCCTCATGGCCAAAACCATTGGTGCACAAATGGTCACTGAGGAGGTTTTGAGAACAGCATTGATTTAAATTGAAGGCATTCTCAATTCGAAACCTCTTGGCTATGTATCCTCAGATATTGCTGATGTTGATCCAGTCAACCCCAACTTTCTCATTATGGGACAACATGAGGCAGCACTTCCTCAAGTATCTTATGTGGAGTCAGATCTCCTCAGTCGACGGCGTTGGTACCATGCCCAGATATTGTCTGATCACTTCTGGAAACACTAACCGAAATCTTACCTACCATTACTTCAAACACGGCACAAATGGCAAAGGGACAAACCAGATCTGCAGTTGAACTCCATTGTGATGATTGTTGACCCCCAACTACCAAGAGCCCTGTGGCCTGTAGGAAAAGTGACCCACCTCCTACGAAGAAAACATGGCTGCATTAGGACAGCTGAAGTTGCAGTGAAAGACAAGTCCTATGTCCAGCCTGTAGCACATCTAATCCCACTTCCTGCTCTCCCTGAAGACAACCTTTATTTATGGTTTGGTCTTTAATCATATTTCTCACTAGAAATCCGGGGGCGGCTGTAGTAAAGTTTCCTGTTTTCTTTATTTTTCCATTCCTTCACCTACTTCACTTCCTTTCCTCATCACCGATTGGCTCTTGATTTCACCCACACCGCCTCATTATCTGATCGAGTTCACCTGGTCACCACAAGGTTATTTAGAGCTCTCACATTCATCCATTCTCTCCTTCACCATTGCATGGAGTGGCAATTCTGGTAAGAATTTTTGTTCTTACTAGGTCCTTGACAGTCTGAGAACTTAATTTTTCATTTTCTACTCTTCTCTAAAAAAGACATGAAACTACTTTGATTTGTTGTATAGTTTAATCTTTAATCTCCATTTGTTTTATTTCAGATTCTGCAGCCCACGTGTTCTATTTTGATTGCCTTTCATTGATATTCAAGAATAAACCTTCCTGAGAGTGGAGTTTCATGGTTATATTTTTCCTGCATCTTGACATGATAGTCTCTCACTCTCTCTCTCACTCTCTCTCTCACTCTCTCTCACACACACACACACACACACACACACACGCGCACCTCCTACAAAACACTTGTCCTAATGTGACCCTGTGACAAAGAGTGCCTCGTCACCTGGCTTGTAAATATGGCACCATGCACTTTTGACTGTTAGGGGTATGGAAACACATGGACTTCAATAATTGCACAAGCACTTTAATAGGAGCAATAGCACTTTATTTTAGATTTGCACAATACATATGATAATATTGCATTTTGCACATGTGTATGGCTAGACTTTGCACTATTGATTGATGAAATATTTGTCTCCATATTGTCCTTTTTAATTTTGATTGGATGGCAGGTGCTGTGTAGGCCATGCAGCTCCACCTGAAAGAGAGGGACATGGGAGTAAATGTGCAGCCATGTTTTAATGAATAAAACAATGAGCTTCGGGTTAAGCCAAAAGAAATAGTAATGTAATAATAGTTGATGTAATGTGTAGTATATGCGATAAGTGTATGAAGGTGCAATGAGGGAGCATAAAGTGTGTTAACTACTCACCAGTCTCTTTGTCTTCAGTGTGTTCGGGCAAAAGGCTTCCCCAGACAATGGACCCCATGTTTTATAGTTCCGGGGGTAACCAAGTGTAAATTGGTGTGGGGTGGTTTAGATGTGTGTATTATATTGTGGTAAATGTAATGTGGTTTAGTGGGGTTTCGTTTCATTGTTAGTGGAAGAAATGAATATGTATTTAGGGGTGTGAGGATGTGTGTATATGTAATTATATGAAAAGAGAGTGTTAATATGTGAGCAGGCAGTGGATCCCTGTAAATGAAGTCTCCTGAGATCATTAGCCGAAACACAGTATAAAAAGGCACCATTTTGTGTGTTGCTGGTCTTATGCTGGGTGATGCTTGCTCCTGAAGATGGATGAATAAAAGGCCACATCTGTTACACATGCCAAACCTGCCTGTGAGTCATTTTATCGCTGTATTGTCCAACGGTAATTGTGGTTCATCTTACAGACCCATTGAATTTTTTGATGGCAGCGCATCAGGTTGTAAATCCTCAGTGGTTGCTCTTTTGGGTGCTTGACTCTGGATGACTGGTGCTTGTTTTTTCCTGTTCTCCACCATGCTTAGTCTTTACTTCACTGCTGCTGTCTCTGTCTTTTTCAGTGTGGAGAACTTTCTTATATCTGGCACTCTATGCCACAAACATTGGGTTCAGTATTGGCTTCTGAGTGACTGGTTCAGGATTCCTGAGGGGTGCTTGTGAGGTATCAGAATGCTCTCTCTCTTAAGAGTCTTCCATGGAAGTAGTCTCTGCTACCCAACCGGCAGTACGTTCTGACCGATCAAACTCAGATTCAGACACCAGAAGACTTCCTTTTACTGCACCATGTTCTTAACTTGGTTCAGAACCACTGTCAAAAGAAGACTCTTTCCATGTTGTGGAACATAACATCCGCTGGCAGTCTGGGAATATGTGTGGCCGTTCCCCATGGGATGATAGGGTGTTGTACTTGACTTTTTCACCCCCTGGTCTGCATGGATCCTTTGTAGGAATCCATAGACACAGAAGTACCTATCCCACAGCCAACGTGCAACTTGTCAGTGGGTCCTTGCACACGCTGTGCCATTAATCATTTTCAGTTCCTGTCATTGTTTTAGGGTTTTAAGCACCTTTACTGTCAGTCCAGCTCTTTGTCTTCATGAAGGCCATCTCCCACTGATGACAAATGAGATAACCTGTGATAGTGTGGTCCTCCTCTCTGTTCTTCCTGGAGCTGTTCAAGTAAGAAGACAGGCAGGACACTTTGACCTGGTGGGACTAGCCTCTCTAGGTCTTGAGCAAGCAAAGACACCACACATATTTTGCTTTGAACTTTGGTCCCACTCAACATTGCCTTCCAATACTGCGGACACCTCACCATCGTTCAGAGAACAATGTTGCAAGTTCCCAGGTGAAAGTGAGGATTCAACACTCTGGTGGTTGGCAGTAGCTCTAAATGCCTCTTGGACCGCACCCTCTTGAACTTGTTGTGACTCCTCCAACAACACTTCATATGACTCATTCCTCTGGCAGACACGATTTCAAAAAAGGGCCATCGGCTTAAAGCATCAGCAAAAATATTCTTACTGCCAGATATGTACTTGATACTGAAGTTGTTTGGTGACAACATGGCTACCTATCATTGCTCATATGTGTTGAGTTTGGGTTTTGTGAGGATCTAAGCAGATGATTAGCGGATTATTCATCTGTCCAAACAGTAAAGGTGTGTCCCTTTAATCAATGGCTAAATTTGTCACTATGGTGTTGTATCCTCTATTTTGACAAACACACCCGGAGCATTGAGAATGTTAACTGTTTCAGGAAAAAAGCTAAAATAACTGAAGAAAAAAAATGTCATCGATCCATCCATTTTCATCTGCTTATCCAGGGTCAGGTCGCAGTGGCAGCAGGCTAAGCAGCGAATTCCAGGTATCCTTCTCCCTAGCAATGCTTTCCAGCTCCTCCTGGGGGTTCTCAAGGTGTTCCCAGGCCAGTTGGGGGTACATAATCCCTCCAGCGTGTTCTGGGTCTACCTCCAAGTTGGACATGCCAAGAAAACCTCCAAAGGGAGGCGCCCGGGAGACATCCTCACCAGATGCCCGAACCCCTTAAGTGGCTCCTTTCGATGTGAAGAAGCAGCGGCTCTACTCCAAGCTCCCTCCAGATGTCTGAGCTCCTCACCCTATCTCTAAGGCTGAGCCAAGCCACCCTATGGAGAAAACCCATTTCAGCTGCTTGTATCCATGATCTCATTCTCTCGGTCACTACCCAAGGCTCATGACCTTAGGTGAGGGTTGGAATGAAGATCGACTGGTAAATCGAGAGCTTTGCCTTTTAGCTCAGCTCCCTCTTCACAACAACCGTCCAGTAGAAGTCTGGATTCCTGCTGACGCTGTACTGATCTGCTTGATCCGCTCCATCTTACCCTCACTTGTGAACAAGACCAGAGGTACTTAAACTCCTTCACTTGGGACAGTGGTGATGGTGATAGCAAAATAGATAAAATAATAATTGTGACATTATTACTTACCTTTTGCATTCCAATATTACTATAAATATAAATAATTCAGTATATACCCCAAATTTGGAGTAAATAGAAAGACATCTTTTTATTATGCCGTTTTCCCTTCCATGTCCATCATTTATCCCTGTAGAGACCAGACACTGTACGTGTACATTACATACCCACTCTTGAACTACATGTAGGTTAATTATACACTGTGGTTAATAATTTTACATCTTACTGGATAATTTACTGCGTGTCTTCCCTTGTTTTAAAATGCCCTGATAAGATTTTGTATTTATTTATTTATTTGACCAGGAAAAGTCTCATTAACAGCCTTATAAATAAGAACAAAAATAAGAATATATACCTCAATTATAATACCTAAATATCTGTACTGAGATACTGACTGAACTCACAAAGTCCTGAAAAGTGGTGATGGATGGAAGGTTCAGTGGCTTTGAGTTTACATTTGAAAACATGAGTGCTGTTTTGTCAGCAGTCAAAAACAAGTTTTAAATTGCTGATTCCCTTTAAACAAGGGAAGAACAAAGGTAATTTTCCATATGAGAGGTACTTCATCAGTGTCCAGAGAGAGAGATTAAAACGTGATGTGATGTGAGGCTCCAGTTTATCAGGACCTGTCAAGACTGTAACTAGATTAAAATTAACTAGATTAAAATTTAAGGATTGATTTACCATATAACGACAATCAGAACAAAACTCTAATGACTAATATTGAGACAATTGAACAAGGACAAGATACAATGAAATGCTCAATAAAACATTCAAGCATTTCTGTCCATAACAATACACAGTCAAACCTCTATGCAATCTCTATTTCCAGCCAAGGATTTAATAGTTTTCCAAAATTTCAAGTATAGTAGTTGAGATTGTCTGAAGTTTCGGTGAGGAAATGATCATCTTTGCAGCCCATCTATTGAAGATTTTTTATGTTTAAGTTTTGACTTAGACTTAATGAACACAATAAAATCACCCACCTTTTTTGTTTAATAATCCATGCCCTTTCACCCAAAGAACCTTGAAACCATTTATTATACTTTGATAAGAAAAGCGGCACTGCTTAACCAGCCTGTTGCTATTACTTATGCAAATTTCTCAACAGTGGGAAGGCCCTAGATTACATCTTTTCCAGCTCATGATTGTTCTCTGTATTCTACACTTCGTAACAGGAGAATGTTTGAACAGTGTTTTTAGAGAGAAAAGGAAAACTCAATAAAGACACATATGTCTTCTTGTATTTCAATTACAGAAGACCAGTGGAGACTCAGAGCTGCAGGAGATCATGAAGCGGAGGCAGGAGAGAATCGAATCTGGCAGCAAAGACTGAAGCTGCTGACCAGCATGACCCAACCTGAAGCTTCTTCTTTAAGTTTTGACTTAGTGTAACTGAACACAGTAGAATTAATCACCATTTTTGTTCAATGATCCATATCCTTTCATCCAAAGAACCTTGAAACCTTTTATTAAACTTTGATAAGAAAAGTAGCAGTCCTTAAAAGATGTACAGTTTGCTGTGTCCAGGTGTGTATGTGAGTGTGTGCGCGTGTATATGCACAACATGTATGTAACGTGCATATTTGTACGAGCAGTGTAGTTGATGCTTATGCTCATTATCAATATTGCAGCTGTTTACTAAATGACCTGGCAAATAAGTAGATCTTCGCTATTGCATCTTAATCTGTGCCAGAATGTGTGACATGTCTCTGATACTTAGCCAATTATTTTCATATTACTGTTTACAGCTATAGAAAATAATAAACCATGCTCTATGACAGTCCTCCGAGCAGATATCAGACATACAGCACTCATCCTGGTTGGTAACCGCAATTTAACAGAAGGTATTAATCAAAATAATCTTGCTGTTTATAATTCTGGTGAGTTTGCATCACAAACTCAAAATAATCCCGCATGAAGTCATTGTTGATAATAGTGAAATGCTGTCGTTTATGTAATTTTTTGCAGCATGGTTTCTTGCAATGTAAACTGCACTGACACAGAAAGATTAAGGAGTATATACAGGTTATGAGTAAGTACAGAGTATGTTGCTCTGCTATCAATAATTAAAGGAAGATTTAGACAAAACAATAAAGGGGGTTGTAAATATTTTGGGACACGAGAACATAACTAAAAATAAACTTGGTAAATATTTGATATTAATCTAACAGCCAGCAAAATGTTTTTATTGTTGTATCAGAAGATGAGAAAAGAGTTTTAGTTGAAGACAGACATTTTAGGTTTGACAGGAGATAATTACAAGTACAGAACATTTTAACCCTGTTACACCAGAGCTGGCATTTGTCAGCGTAATGCTCATATTTTATTGTTGAAATGGTATCACACTCAATAGATAAAAAAACATCACTGTAAATAACTCATAATCAGTTGTCATTTCATTTATAACAGCATACCACTTTTGCTCAAGATACTAAGAGGCAATACTACGTGCACTAAAATAAATCCTGCACAGAATCTAAAAAAGTAAGCTAAGACTTAACTGTAACACCAAGAAAGAGAAAAGATCATTCCCACACTTTACTGGATTATAAAACCAAACAGATACAATCAATTTATGATGCAGAGGAGGAGAAAAACATCACATCTTTTAGATACAGTGTAGGGAATACAGTTTGTCATTTATGGAGATATGCATCAAGCCAGAGATCTCCTGAGGTTTTCAGTGACCTGAGAAAGAAAGACACAAATAACATCAGTTAATAAACAGCAAGTGGCCCGTCACTCTCATCACTCTTCTCGGGATAAATCTAACAGCCTTGTGGGATTATGTATTTTGTGGAATAACCAAGAATTGTTCATAATGACACTTAAAAATATTGTTGCTGCAATCTGCATTGATTATTCTATAGTAATATAATATGAATCTATAATATCATGATTGGACGTACCTGACAATATCAGTGAGGCCTTGCCACATAGTTTTTACTTGGTAAGGAATCCCATACTTCTCACACAGTGCACGGACTTGCGGGGCCACCAGGCGGTAGTTGTGGCGCGGCATCGTAGGAAACAGACTTCAGAGACAAAAGGAACAGAACGCGTTCATCAGACAGTTGAATGCAGCCAACCTGTGTTAATATTTGTTTGTAAGCACTTCAGTGTAGTGAAGAATGCCTGCTTCCACCCAGCATAAATGTGCAATGGCAATGTAGAAATAAAAATGGTGTCTGTGTTATTTTGTCATGAAACCTGTATACTCAGGAAACATTAGCTGACATGTCTTCTTTGTTCTGTATCACAAAGGAGCAAAGATAAAGCAAATGTAAACTTCAAGAGGTGAATTTTCACGATGAGTGTAAATCAGTAACTGCTAGTTGAAAATATAGTTTAAAATTCAATTTTTTATTTTTTACAAACTAGAGAACAGGGGAGTCTTTTCTCAGTTCCAAAAGCATGAGATGTTGAATCAAACTGCGTCTTAAAGAGTTAATAATTGGTATTAAGATTTTCAGTATTTTCTCGTGACTCTGCTAAGGCCTTTGTCTGCAAGCACACGGGTCCTGGACGAGAGTAGTTTTACTGAAAAGCACCTGATGGTGATGATGCAGCAGAAGCTTTCATAGATGTTTGATGGACCCTTAATACTTTTTGAATGATGATTAAATGTTTTTAATTTCATCTCAATTCTCTGAAAAAAGCTGACGTTGGATTTTAGGAACTTTTACTACAAACTTTCAGCTGAGACCATGAGTCCACTCCCACTTACTGGTGTTCGATTTGAAAGTTGAGGTGTCCGCTGAACCAGTCGTTGAAGTGGGATTGTTCGATATTACAGGTGGCCTGTAGCTAAAGAAGAAGATCAGACAGAAGAGTGCAGATACTGTACATCAGCATCACCTGCAGGTAACTGTGGATTTCACAGCACTCATAGGATTTCTTAATAAACCCACTACCTGCATGGTTAACCAGTCCCGGTGTTTCTCATGGTCGATGTCCATCGGCAGATGATTCATCTGCGTCACCCACACGAACCAGTGACTCTCCAGAAACCTGTAACATTCACAACAATGCCACACCAGTCACTGAATAATGTGTCACACCACGTGATTAAGGTGTTGTAAGGAACTGTGTGTATCACTTCCCAGTGAAACGTTCTTCATTAAGTATTTCAAAGCTGGTTTATGTATGTTAATTAATGGTTTATCAGTATCAGATCAGTTATAAAAGATTACAAAGTAAAACTTTTGGTTGCCATCTTCCTACTTAATTTTCACCGAGAACGTATGTTTTTCCACAACAAAGTCCCTGCGTACAAGTTTTGACAGCTGTATTTTTTATAATTGTTCGTTGCTGTGTTCAGAGCATGTGTAGCAACATATGTTTCAAATAGGTGTGAGTGTGGTTTTATGGCAGTTTACAATGCTGGTAAGTATGTGTGTGGTTGTGGTTGTGGCTGCGGTGTGTTTGTGTCAAGAAAAGATAATTATGTTAAGTTTTGATAAGAGTGAAGTTTTTGGAAGGTTTGGCTACTGGACCTGACAGCAATGTTTCGTTTTGGTGGGAAAATGTGAGGTTTAGTAAAAAAATTGTAAAGAGTGAGGAAACATGTTGCACCTCAAATTACAGCTGGTAACCACCCACAACTCATTCATTAAAAACATTATAAAATATGTTTCATTAGAAAGTGTTTCTAAGTTAGATCTCAGATCTTTTACCTGACGAAGGTGATGAGCGCCAGTGAGCCAAACAGGCCATACAGGGGTATGTAACAGCAGAAGTAGCGAAGATAGTACGACATGGACCAAACCAGATCCTTCAGAAGACAAACAGGATAAAATGACTGATGTAAGAATCGTGACTCCCTAACTCTTTCCATATGTCATATTCATATAGGTCATATCCTCTCTGCAGTGTTTTATGAACTGTTTTTCTTTAAGTGTTAATACAGATAATCAGATTAAGAACTGCTCGGCTACAAATATGAAAAACCTCATATAAATTGGATTGTGCTGCACAGAAGACAGGGTCTTACCACCCAGTCGTGGCGAGAGATCATGGTGTGCATTATCTGAATGTGGAAGAAAACTGGAATGAGTAGCGGTGGTCCCACTGCAAGACAAACAGTTACCAATCATTCCTGTCAAGTGTTCATGGTTTCATTCACTTTAAATGACTCTTAAAAAACATACCAAGAAAGAAGTACTGGTGTTGGTGATGGTAGGGCATGTGTTTGATCTTTTTTATGCCATACTGTAACAGAGAGGGAAACAGAGATAGAGTAAGCAGCGAGTGACAGATTAACTCCTGGATCAAACTGGATTAAAGGAATCAGAGATATCAGCCTCGTGCTACTTACCTCCACAGGTTGAGTGGATCCAACAACAAAAATACTCAACATGTTGACATCAGGGTCCTTCCTGAAGACATTGGGTTTAGCATGATGCTGGAAATGTCGATGATTCCACCAGTTGGCAGAAGCTCCCTAAGAAAGCCATATTTTAATATCTATGTGAAAAATTTAAGAAAAGAAATACACTACCGTTCAAAGGTTTGGGGTCACCCAGACAATTTTGTGTTTTCCATGAAAACTCACACTTTTATTTATCAAATGAGTTGCAAAATGAATAGAAAATATAGTCAAGACATTGACAAGGTTAGAAATAATGATTTCTATTTGAAATAATAATTTTCTCCTTCAAACTTTGCTTTTGTCAAAGAATGTTCCATTTGCAGCAATTATAGCATTGCAGACCTTTGGCATTCTAGCTGTTAATTTGTTGAGGTAATCTGGAGAAATTTCACCCCATGCTTCCAGAAGCCCCTCCCACAAGTTGGATTGGCTTGATGGCCACTTCTTGCGTACCATACGGTCAAGCTGCTCCCACAACAGCTCAATGGGGTTGAGATCTGGTGACTGCGCTGGCCACTCCATTACAGATAGAATACCAGCTGCCTGCTTCTTCCCTAAATAGTTCTTGCATAATTTGGAGATGTGCTTTGGGTCATTGTCCTGTTGTAGGAGGAAATTGGCTCCAATCAAGTGCTGTCCACAGGGTATGGCATGGCGTTGCAAAATGGACTGATAGCCTTCCTTATTCAAAATCCCTTTTACCTTGTACAAATCTCCCACTTTACAAGCACCAAAGCAACCCCAGACCATCACGTTACCTCCACCATGCTTGACAGATGGCGTCAGGCACTCTTCCAGCGTCTTTTCAGTTGTTCTGTGTCTCACAAATGTTCTTCTGTGTGATCCAAACACCTCAAACTTTGATTTGTCTGTCCATAACACTTTTTTCCAATCTTCTTCTGTCCAATGTCTGTGTTCTTTTGCCCATATTAATCTTTTCCTTTTATTGGCCAGTCTCAGATATGTCTTTTTCTTTGCCACTCTGCCCTGAAGGCCGGCAAGTCGCGTCTTCACTGTTAGACGTTGACACTGGCGTTTTGCGGGTACTATTTAATGAAGCTGCCAGTTGAGGACCTGTGAGGCGTCTATTTCTCAAACTAGAGCCTCTAATGTACTTGTCTTCTTGCTCAGTTGTGCAGCGGGGCCTCCCACTTCTCTTTCTACTCTGGGTAGAGCCTGTTTGTGCTGTTCTCTGAAGGGAGTAGTACACACCGTTGTTGGAAATCTTCAGTTTCTTGGCAATTTCTCGCATGTACAAGCTTTGATTTCTAAGAACAAGAATAGACTGTCGAGTTTCACATGAAAGTTCTCTTTTTCTGGCCATTTTGAGAGTTTAATCGAACCCACAAATGTGATGCTCCAGATTCTCAACTAGCTCAAAGGAAGGTCAGTTTTATAGCTTCTCTAACCAGCAAAACAGTTTTCAGCTGTGCTAACATAATTGCACAAGGGTTTTCTAATCATCCATTAGCCTTCTAACGCAATTAGCAAACACAATGTACCATTAGAACACTGGAGTGATGGTTGCTGGAAATGGGCCTCTATACACCTATGTAGATATTGCATTAAAAACCAGACATTTGCAGCTAGAATAGTCATTTACCACATTAACAATGTATAGAGTGTATTTCTGATTAGTTTAATGTTATCTTCATTGAAAAAACTGTGCTTTTATTTCAAAAATAAGGACATTTCTAAGTGACCTCAAACTTTTGAACGGTAGTTCGAGAATACCAATCACCTTTAAATGGCCGATGGTGAACTTGTGCAACAAGTGATTCAAGCGGGACTTCTTGAAGACAGACAGGTGGCCGAAGTCGTGCTGCAGCCAACCAGCCTGCGACTAGAGGAAAAAGAGGAGCAGTTAGTTTGATGGTTTGTTTGCCACATAACTGCACGTCATCAGAAACATTTAGACCAAGAGACGATGGTGTTGGAGTCACCTGAGCGGTTGCCAGCATGACCGCACACAGAAGCGTCAGTATCCAGTTAGTTCCCCAGTGCCATATCATCAGCCAGGCGAAGGCCTCCAGCAGCATGATGTGACCCAGGTGGAGGCAGAAGAACAAAGGCCGAGCTCGAAACAGACCCTCGCTCTCTGCCTGTGCACGTAAAGTGTGGAAATCCTGTATGATTGCTGCCTGAGAGCAGAGGAGAGGGAAGAGAAGGTGAATCAGACACAACCTGTGAAGCTCGAACGCTGACGCTCTGCTGTGACATTTGTCAGTTTTAGAGAAATGTATGTTCTTATAGCGTTTGAGGAGATGCAGCATCAGGGTTTTGATACAGTAAAGTAGAAAAACAACGGCAGCTTGATTTATCTAACAGCTAACCAAACATCCAGAATCTTATATGTGCCCGAACACTGCAAGACTCAAAACCAGATCTGTGAGTGGTCTGACCTACTTCTTTTCCTCAGGTGTTTTTGTACATGTCACAGTGAGACTAACATGAATAATGTGAGGTTTTCTTTGAAGAGGCTGAGCTGGGTCTCACATTTTTGTTCCGGTCCTGGCTGGGCTCTGTCGCTGCCAGCTCACCAATCTGCAGGGGCTTCAGAAACTTTTGTACAAAAGTTGGATCAGGATGAAAAGCAGTGAAAGCCTCCTGGAAAACAGAGATGAGAAATCCTGTCTGTGATGTAGTAAATGAAAAGTTATGTACATGTATCAGTTTTGGAAAAGCTCACTGTCTATTTACTTAAATAACAGTACCAGTATTTTTCACAAATGTGCCCCTCATCATCCATCCATTATCTATACCACCTATCTGAAGCGGGTCGGGGGGTGAACAGGTCACCAGTCTATCACAGGGCCGACATATAGAGACAAACAACCATTCACACCAATCAACCTAATGTGCATGTCTTTGAACTGTGGGAAGAAGCCAGAGTACCTGGAGGAAATCCACACAGAAGCCCCGGCTCAGGGTTCGAACCAAGAAGCTTCTTGCTGTGAGGCGACAGTGCTAACCACTGCCCATTACAAGTGTTATATTACTATATGACATTTCTAGATTGGTATCACTGATATGCAAACAATGCATAAGCAACATTTGCTGTTCTGTAGCTGTTTTTTTTTATACAGTCTGGTGGATTGGTTTCCAACTAGGGGTCAGGTTTCCCTTCATAGGCTGACATGATAAATGTGAGGGGGTCACCCTCCTAAAATTAGCTTTTTGAAGTAAACTATTGAATGTTTATACCCATTTGCCTCAAATAATTATGTAAGTGAGGAACAAGACCTCCTCAGATTTTTACATGAGTACAGCACTTGAGTAAATGCAATCTGTTCACATTTATGAACAGAAACTTTCCTTTGGAAATAGTTTATTTATCAGTTTTATTTTGAAGAAGATAAGAAAAGTATAGTAAGTAAGTATATTTACTGTGGCGTCCTCTCCAGCATAGTGGCTGATGACACGAAACCCTCCTGGATGCCTTTTGGCCCACTGAGTGATGTTGTAAACCTTTCGGTCTATGACCAGCCACTGGTCGTTCCTGATATTGTGACTCTGCACCTCCTCCCAGGTGTAGACACCTCCAGCTCGCCTGGTGTCCGGCCCCGTCAGCTGACCTCCACCTCCCATCCTCACCGCTGTCTCTGGCCTTGATCCTCTTGTGCACTCAGGGGCAACTCAGCCACAGAGTCTGACACCTGGATGTAAAAAAAGGTCTGTTTCACAGCCCTCTGTGCAGAGGGAGCAGCATTCAGAGGTTTTTAACCTGTTGCTCTCTTTACTCCAACCACAGCTGATAAGTGCAGTCAGACAAAGAGCAGAGCAACATCACTAATAATTGATGATGTAATCAGCCAGGAGGCTGGTGTGGGTTTCATCTGTGGAGTTTGCCTCACATCTCTGTATCGATAAAACATTAATCTAAATGTCAAGAGCACATCTCTGAATTAAATTCTGATAATAACATATATTTAGGTTGTAACCTGCGCAGTATATCTTCACAGCAGTGCGTGTGGGTAGTCGCAGTTTATCACAATATGCGATTAATACGTAAAAAACGTGTCATAATTACACCTATTAAAGCCCACAAAGTCCCTCGGTTGACGTTTATCGCCTGTGCATTGATTAATCCAGCAATAATCGCGGATAACGGGAGGCAGGCTGCGCAGCCCACAGGCCCACTACATGAAGATGAGAAATATTTCAGACTTACAGTTTCCAGATTGTGTCTACTCTCCCTGGGTTTCAGCCACATCAGCGGACCAGCTCACTTTATTTCCTCCCGTTCCGGTCAAATCCATCTTAAATAGAGAACACCCCCAAAATCCATCCTGTGCCTTTTCTAATGTGTGCAGCGACACATTCACCCTCTTATTCACCAGAAATTCCGAGCCGATCATTCGAGGGTTTCTGGGCCAATGGGCGAACAGCATATCCTGGACAGACGCGCTCATGTGCAGTGGGCTCAACAAGCTGCTCACTGCAGCGGCGGCTGAGCGCTGAGATGGAAAGAGTCAGTCGGTCGACGTCGCTCTGACATTATCCCCCATTATAAAAAAAAAAATATTTACACGTACGCTTCAAGAGAGTGCTCACTAACCGGCTATATCACTCAACACTATCACTGTGTAATGTAATATTTATTCTTTTATAAAACATCAAATGAAAGTAGATTTAATGTGCCTTTCCATAAAAAGACTCCTGAAGGTCAGTGTTGTAAGATACCAAAGTGATATTACTGATGTTGTTTATTATTTATTGTAAGATACTGTACATAGGCTTGATGTATTTCTTGACGTCACTTCCAGTATTTCACACATCCATTAAATATCTGCATATAGATTAAAAGAACAGTCAAATGGAGCTTTCTGATTATATGTATGTGGACCTTTTGGACAATTTGAGCATATTTTAAAATGTAATAGGTGATAGTAAGTAAGCTAATAACTAGGCTACTTCTGTATTTTGTCAGAGTACTCTGGCACAGGGCCTTGGCACTGGAGTGTCACCTCAGGCAAATACTTTGGCGGACTGACAGTGTCTGTAATTATATTTATTAAAACTATGCTTATTATATTACATGATGACCTATTTTCTTTTTACAGAGGCCTATTTGAACATTTTATAGGCTAGCTATGTAATTACTACTCTAGTGACCTCGCAAATTACCCTTCGAGCACGAATAAAGTTAACTGAACTGAAATGAATTGAATTGAATTGAATTGAATTAAATCTTTAAAGTGTTGTTTTTGGAGAAATATCAATACTGCAGGAAACACAGAGCCATCTGTTGTCATGTCAATGTATGACAAAATTACAAATATTGTTTCTTTTGTATTTACAGTCGAAAATAAGGAGCCTTGCAAGTTTAGTATCATGTCTTATTTTCTTATTAACCACGTACCAATCTGTTGCAGTTCCCACCTCCACCAGCAGGTGGTGCAAATGTGTTCCTTGGATCAGACACCACCTTGTCCTCATTTAACCCCTTGGACACGTCTGCATATATCACCACGCTCCTGTGTTGCTTCTGTCATCACCTATGTGTTATTTAAATAAAATGTGATGTGTTATTGTTAATGATTTGCTGATGGTAAATGACCCTTTGCTATTTTTCTCAGTTGCTTTGGTAAAATTCTCAAGTGATAATGATTTTTTGCTATAGGCTATAGATGTTTTAGCACATCTATAGCCTATGAGTACAATTCTCTACAGTTTGCATAATTACCAGTTGAATATATCTATCCTGCTGATGAAAACGGATTATTTTTTGCTTTCCAGTTGAACAGTTGTACTCTGAAGTGTGTGTAAATCATCACATGCATAATCTGTCACAGGTATGAATATCATTACAGTAATATGGGTGTTTTATGGAACATCTGCTGAATTGGTAAATTGCCTGTCAGGTGAAACTTGATTGTTCAGGTTTCTCACATCACATTACATCTACTAATCTCGCATTCTGTCAAGTGAGCTGACAGGTGCAATTCATGAGGATGAACAACGTATTTACAGAGACTGACCACAACAGAATCACTGCAGCTTCCAAACATGGAGGAACCTGGCCAGGTAAGAAATACACAACCTGCTTGAGGAGGAGGAGTAAGGATCCATGGCGGTTTAGACAAGAGGAGAAGACAGCAAAATACAGGAAGGCGGAAGAGATGGAAGAGAACAAGACTTAGAGCTGTCCTAGATGAAATATGTGGACCATGTACTGCCCACGGTGTCACAGTGGCAGAGGCTGGTCACAGAGTGCAGCCTAATGTAAACTACAGTGTCTGCAATTATCCAAACATTCTGCTGGGAAAAGAGGTATGTACTGAGTCAACACTGGACTTAGTCAGCGTACTATTCAAGTTTTGTTTTTACTGAGGTGTAATGCAATTACTTTACATAAATAAAAATATGGTAACAATTTCCGTGGAAACGTGAGTGCAATGTGTAATGTAAAATCTTATACTGTTGAGATCTGCATCTGAAGCATTCAGTGAGCTTGACAAAAATAACACTGTAGTACAGTAAAGTCTCAGTGTCAATGGTGAAATAGGACAAGACTGAAATGTGGATATAAGGAACATTTCCAGAGTCCACTGCCTTACTGACAAAAGACATAAACATTTCCACCACCACTGTTTGTACAATGCAAAAGGAGCTTTTCATTTTGAGGGCAATGACTTTTTATATGAGACTGTAACTTTGTTTTGAAGCAGGAGTTAAATGTATTGGGTGAATCATGACCTTTTACAGGTGGGCTATGATGATGTGCTGTATCAGCTATTTTGACAAACACACCCGGAGCTTTGAGAATGTTAACACTGTTTCAGGAAATGAGCTAAAATAACTGAGAAAATCCATAATGTCTATATTAGTTTGATTTTTTTAATTGCTTTTTTGTTTATCCATATGTGCTGGCTGGGGAATGCAGTGCTTCATCTGCATTCAACACATTCACCTCAGCAGTCACATCCATTCACCCCCCCGAGGTCTCTGTCTGTCTGTCTGTCTGCTGCTGCTGCTGCTTACAGTCCGTTGTGTCATTTCAGGGTCGTTTCAATGCGATGCAGAAATTTGCAAATCAGCTCTTTAGGTCCCCAGCATATCAGACAGGATTATCCTCAAGCAGCGTGTAGCCTGTCTCCCCATTTGTCCGCCTCTTCTGCCACAGTTCATCAGGCTGACAGGAGCGCTGCACATCTGACCCCAGCAGCTTTTCCTGGCTTTTCTTCAGTATCACAACCAACAAAACACACTGCCAATCAGAAAACCTGTCTGCTGTTATCAACTATTCAATAAATTCAGAGCTGGAGGGTATTGTATTCAACTACAGTTCAGTAGTAAGTAGCAGTAACAGTAAAAGTCTTATCTCAGCACAACTTGCACCCAAAACATAATACATTACATTAATGAAGTTATATTAAAAGAGACCATTCCTAAAAATGAGAATTTAGACTTTAGATAAATAAGTCCAATGTTGCTGGTACTATACAGTTGTGGAAGAAATATTCAGATCTTTTGCTTAAGTAAACATAACAATAATCAAAATGTAAAAACACACAATACATGTAAAAGTTCAGTCCCTTCCTATAAAAGACTATAAAAAACAAGGTATTACTGAGGTATTATCAACAAAATGTACAAGCAAAAGTATATTATATAGTGTCATATTAGTATGCTGTATATAATATATATTACTGTATGGTATTTTTATTTTTTTATCCTAAATGTTGTAGCTGGTAGTACTGTTTTTTCTGGTTTAGTATTTTAATTATTATTGTTTTTGGTTAACTATGATGCACAACTTAGTATTATTTCAGTCAAAAACATATAACATATAAATATTTGCCTCTGAAATGTAGTGGAATTGAAGTATAAACTACACAAAACAAAAGCCTGAAGAGTTGGATTTTAGATACAGCACTTGGTCACGTTCCACCACTGCTCCATCATGCAGGTGTAGTGGAGTATTTTCACTTTGCTGTGAGGGGAAACAATGTGAACACTCTTTTACTGGAAAGTTCGTCTGTGCTGTAACTGTTGTTGCCCTTTTATGTAAAACTTGCTCTGGGCTCTTTCAAATTTTGCTGCTATTTTGAGACACAGTGTAAAAATATATTTTAGTCATGTCACATTAATGTCAATATACACAGCATTTTTGATCTATCTATCTATCAATCAATCTATCTATCTATCTATCTATCTATCTATCTATCTATCTATCTATCTAGGTCATCAGCCACTGTGTTGGAGAGGATGCCACAGGAAATATCCTTGTTTACTGTAAATGTCCACCATATTTAACAAGCCTAGTGGAGATTGCAGATAATAATTTAGCATCAATAATGAAAAGCTGACTTTAAAAAACAAGTATAAAATACAATAAGACTACAGAGGACATTACTGTAAAGTACAAATCCTACAAATGAATGGTTCAATAATTTGTAAATAAATCTGTCTGGTTCTTGTGTCAGGTTGGACACTGTGAGTGTTGACAGCAGCTAATACGTTTCTTTTGTGTCTGTTCTGTGTCAAAGCGGAAAGTCATCACAGAGTTTTAATTAGTCTATAAAAACCTGCTGAAGCTAATGTCTGTAGTGTTTGATAGAAACCAGTGCTGGGATTACCATCTTTGGAGGTCCAGGGCACTGTGTGATGTAGCGGTCTCTTACTGCTCTGCATGTATTAATGCATGATTATGTGTTTACAGTGGTAGTAGAAGTATTTGGATCCTGAACTTACATTTAGTAAGAGTTGCAGTGCTTCAATATAAAAATACTGTGCTACAAGTAAAAACCCTTCATTCAAAATAAAAGCGTGTAATAAAAGCATGTAACTGTCATAAGCATAATGCACTTAAAGTGTCAAATAAAACTTGGCTCCTGTCAGTGTTATTGTCAGTATATTGGCTTATTATCACTGTATTACTGATGTCTTAATGTGTGAGCAGCATTTTAAATGTTGCAGCTGGTTTTACAGTATTTGACTCAAACATATTCAGTACAATAATGACAAAATAATGACAGGAACAAAGTACAAGAAAATTATTTAAACAACTTTCTTGAGCAATGTGCAAATAACTTTAATCCATGTGTAATACCAACATGAATTAGAACTGCAGATGGATAGTATAAATGGTTCTTTGGCGAGTACTTACTGTTATTTATTATTCTTGCATTTTTACAATGAATCAAAACGTGACACTGGTCTTTGCTGTTGTTTGACCATACTTAATATTTATGTTCAACCCTGAGAGTGTTGCAGTTTTCTATTAAAAAACAAACCCCGTCTTATAATATGCAAAGGACAGGAGAGAATTTTTTATATACACTTCTAACACACACACACACACACACACACACACACACACACACACACACACACACACACACTGACCATGTGATGTGAATGCCCCTTGTTCCGGTTACAGAGGAGGCAGGGAGGGAGGGATCAGTTGAATGTAAACCTTCACACTGATGGAGAAAAGCGGCCAACATCAGGAACACAGTCTCTCAGTCACTCAGCGCTGCTGCACTTTTTCCTAATGTGCAGTTTCTTTCTCCAGCGCGGATCATAACTCCGGCCTCTGATGGGCAGCAGCCACATTAACTAGTGGACAGACTTCCATTAACTGGTTTTCTTTGCCGCCGGCCAGGTCACTGAGCTGCGCACACACTGTGGACTTCTGCAGCGACACCCGGCAGGAAGAGGGGCAGCGAGCTGACTGTTCAGTGTCCTAAAGTGGCGCTTTCTCCCCCCCTGCTCCGATACAGAGACCGGATGAACAGGTGACCTCAAAGCTGCGGGTTATCTGTCTCTTAAAAGCCCCGTGGAGCTGGAAGAGGAAAGGAAAGGGTAAGGACTGCAAGAATTCCCTTTCAGAGCAAAATTCAGCTGTACTTTGTTGAGCTCAACTACCAGCAACATTACTACTATTATTATTACTACTACTACCACTACTATTATTACTACTATTACTACTATCATTACTATTACTCCAGACTTTGTTAGATATTTTCCACTGGTGATTTTATGATGAAGCACCAGATGAAGGGACAAACAGAAACCTGACAAACTGCGGTGGCATGGCTCAAAGAGTGCTAATTGACCCGGACCATGATGCTGTTTGCAGCCAGTGGGTTCAACCACAAAACAACAGCAGCTCCCAGGCTGAGGGTTAACTTGTCACAGAGACTACAGCATCAAATGACTCTGTCCTGACTCACATAGGAGTCAGGGGCTGCAGGCCACAGCATGGGCAACTCCTCCAGGAAGGGAGAGGGAGAAGAAGAAGAGGGAGGGGGGAAGGATGGCGAGGAGGCAGAAATCACAGAGAAGAAGAAAGAGGAGGAAGTGGAGGTCGAGGAGGAGCTTCCACTTGGGGTGGAGGAGTTGTTGGAGAGTGGAGACCCTGTGCTGGACTTGAGCTACCGTAAATTCAAGCGCTTACCGTCGCGTGTTTGTGGACTGATGCACCTGGAGAAGCTGTACGTTTGCGGAAACAGCCTTCGCACTCTGCCGGACAGCGTCTCCCAGCTGCAGGGTCTGCGGATACTCGCCCTCGACTTCAACAAGTTGGAAGATGTTCCCATGGCTGTGTGCCAGCTCACTAACCTCACTCGTCTCTACCTGGGCAGCAACCGGCTGATGACCCTCCCACCTGAGCTGAGGAACCTGCAGAGCCTGCGCTGCCTCTGGGTGGAGAGCAACTACTTCCTGAGATTTCCACGGGTGCTCTATGACCTGCCCCACCTCAAGTCCCTTCAGATTGGGGACAACCGGCTGAAGACACTGCCTCCTGACCTGTGGCGTATGGAGGCTTTGAGGGGATTATGGCTCTACGGGAACCGCTTTGATACCTTTCCCAAAGTCCTGCTGCGCATGGAGAGCTTGGAGATCTTAGACCTGGACCGCAACAAGATCTCAGAGTTTCCCAGCCTGAAGCGTCTCCAAGCCCTGCGCCTGTTCTCCTATGACCACAATCCGGTCAAGGACCCTCCAAATGTGGGCGAGGAGGCGCTGATAGTTGGTGAAGGGGCTGCAGAGTTCTTGGAGGCGCGTGAGGCCAGGAGGGAGAGGAGACGCAAGGCCGCAGAGAAAGAGGCCGAGGAGTTAGCTCTTGCAGGAGAGGAGCCGGTGATTCACGGCATTCTGAAGAACAGCAGCTCAAAACAAGCTGCAGTGACCATAGAGGACACAGATGTTAAAGAGGAAGGGCCGCTGGTTAAAGGGGAGGAGGAGGAAGGGGAGGTGGAGCTGCCAGTCACAGAGTACGATGGAGCTGAGCTTGAATATGATGAGGAGGGTGTTGAATATGAGACAGAAGAGCTGATATGTGAAGGAGAGGGGTTTGAGTATGAGGGCGAGGAGCTGGAGTATGAAAGAGGTCAGATGGACTATGAGTATGAGGATCTGGCGGACATGGGGAGACACGATGAAGAGGCATGAAAAAGCCCTCGTACATCCAGATAATCTGCAGGCAGGTGGAGGTGGATGACAGAAAATCTGCACATCGAGTTTTTTAAATAAGCTGAGACTGGGCAAGCGTGGGGGTTTCTTAGCTGTGCTGCTAATTTCTAATCCGTTGTTAACTGTGAAAATAGAGATGGGCATTATGATCCTATAAACTGACAGCACCTGCGTCATCTCAATCAGCTGCAAATTACCAAATCAGAGCAGGGCTCAGGTGGAGTGAGTGTGTGCGTGTGTTTCAGTGTTTATGGCTGTTTGAAATCAGTGTTGTGTTCTGAGTGTACACAGGAGACCAAGTCTTCCATGATTAAATATTAACTCCTTTGATGAAGTCAGTGTCAATCATTCATGTTGAGACGTGTCTGAATTTCCAGTGAAGGTGACGTTTCCAGTGAAAGCACCAGCTTCTGTTTACCTGACTGACACACTGTAATATCTCCACACATCATGGTCAGCATCTGTTTTATGTGCCTGCCAGTGCAGCTCAGCTCGCCATGTTGCTATTTTTACAGGCCAGGCCGCGCGCACGTGTAAATGTGTGTATTGGATTTAGATTCACAAAGTATTTATGACATGCTAAACACAACCCCCCAAACCTTGTCAGTGTTGTGTAAGCAGACCTGTGAGTGTCAGTGCCAAGAGAGAGAGGGAGACAAGCCGGATTATTACAGCGATGAATAGCTGAGGTGCCTCACCATAAAAGGCAAGTCCATAGGGACACTCCAAACATGAAATGCATGGACAAAAAAAATATTCACATGAAAAAAAAAAAACCCCAAAAAAACAAAAAACCTGAAGCCCTCTGCAGGTCAGAGACTCAGAGACCATATACTCCTTTTTGTCAGTGACTACACCTTTTTTACCTCCATCTCAAACATGAAGCAGGCCCGGGCCTTGTTCTCCTCTCATCTCTGCACTCATTATTCATGTGGGGCTCGTATGTAATCCAATCCTCCTTCGCTCCACATATCTTTTTCTCACATCTAATTGAAAGAGTGAAATATTTATCCCCATGCTGAAATATTTATGCACGTTCTCATGTGACAGCGTGTCTCTCTACTCCCGTGTCTGTGCTGGGGAAACAGACTCAAACTGATGATTGCTTCTCTTAAATTAAAAAAAAAAAACTGACACATGACATTGCCCCTTTTACTCATAAAACCATATTTATTACATATGTGTAATGGTATCTGTGCAACTGACAGCCATTTTCATTATTGATTGATCAGTTTGTCTTTTGATTAGAAATCAAGGGAAAGTGGAAATTACAATCATTAAAGTGATTGGGATTCAACCTCTTGGGACCATGAATGTCTTCGTGACAGTCCATCCAGCAGTAGCTGAAATACTGAAGTCTGGACCAAAGTGGTGGGCAGACCTAAAGACTCTATACTGTCGAGCCACTAGCATGACTAAAATTTCCTAAAACTAAAAGTATATTATTGTATAGGCAGCTAATTAAACATGATCCACGATCTATACTTTGCTGACACCAACAATTCTTCAGTGTGGTTTTATGTACGTCTTGTTTCGACACACCAATCTAGTTTATTTGACTTGTGTTGACGATGTGAAGCCGCTGCAGCCACAGACATCTGGTCCACTGTATGTATACATACTGTATGGAGCTGCAGTATTTGACAGATAATGTGATGCTGGTGGAAACTCGACCCTCCTCCTCAGGCCGCGCTCGGCTGCTTGTTCCATAGCTGTGGGTGGCAAAACAGTGTGACACAGCACAGACGTCCACAGGAATCAGTGCCACACTCAGTCTGAGTGTAATTATTTTGCTCATTGGTTTACACTCTTCTCATTCTCTGTAGGTCAGTGACAGGGAGGCGGTCAAAGACAATGCATCATCGCCTGCTCTCCCTCTTTGGCTTTCACACCGCTTACTTCACACAATTGTCTGACTGGCAGCTTTTCAACTCACACAAAAACGACTTCACAAAGAGCTGAAAATTAGCCGTTTTTTGACAGGATTATTGTAAAGCAACACAGACGTGGGAGTGATAAAGGTTTTCAAGATGAAATTATAAGGAAATGCAATACTGCAACTGTTCTTCCTCACAAATTCACAGCTTTTGTGAGAAAATAAATACCCAAAGTGATGTGTTAACAAGAAACCCCAAATTTCATTTTTGTGTTAAGTAACCATGAAGGTGCCATCTCAGGTGTGAGACGTTTTAGCCCCTAAAGATAAACCTGTGAAATAAAAAGGGTTCAAATGAGTCAAAGGAAACACATGATGGGACTTGATGTGCTCAGCATGTGTGTACCCACCTGTCCATGTCCCGACGACTGTAGCCGTTGTCCATTTTTGCACTGATGGTTCCTGCACCAGTATGACCAGATCTCAACTTTTCTAAATCAGCATCACGACAGAACCTGGAGAGAAACAACGTTTGAAACTGAATACTTGTCAGTTCAACAGGTGTTTGAATGATATATTCAACAGTACAACACATTTAGTCTCAGTCAGCTTAAAGTCAGTGGTGGAAAGTAGCTGAAAACTATAATGTACTAAGTATTTGTACTTCCTTTTTATAGGCTACTACTTTATACTACAGCTCCACCACATTGCAGAGGGAAATATTGTACTTTTTATTACACTGCATTTATTTTACACCTGAAGTTACAAATGAAGTTAAGCGGAAGTTCAATCAGGAAGACTCTTTGTGCCTCATTCATTCACAAATCCCTTTTTGCTGTCTCCCTCTCTCACTCCACTTCTTGTAATCAGCTGACGTTTTCGGTAACCAATCAGATCTCAACCAGCCAATCACGTTGTCCCTGTCAAACTTTAAAACCTATTCTCTCTTCTGCTGTCAGCAGTCATTTCAGTGCCTATTGCTGTGTCCCTCCTCCACCGCATCCTCCTCCAGCACCAGGTCGAGCTCATCGAGTCCACTCCTCATCACACCCAGATCCTTTGCCTTCTCCTCTTCCCCTCACCACCACCCTCAGTGTCACTTTCAAATATGATGACATCACGATGACATGGCTAAAAAGACTCTCACATCTCTCGCTTTTCTTCTCTTGTCTTGCAAACGGCAATAAAAGTTCATTCGTCTACTCAGAATGAAGTCTGTCCTGATTGAACTGTTACATAAAAATCTGTGTATAAAGTAGGTCAAATTAGCTCAACCTCAACAAACCACGACAATAATTACACACCACCACGTTAATACAGCTATAATAATAATACAGTGATATAATATATAACAGTAATAGTATAGCATATTGGTAGAGGACGTTTTTAATTAAGGCCTTTGACTTTAATGGGGTATTAGCACAGTTTGGTATTGCCACATCTAAATACTGAACACACTTACCTGCTGTTATAATGAGTAGTGAAGTGTGAACAATCAAAAGGTGTATGAGGGAAAGTCTGGTTGTTCGGAGCATTGAGAAGAGACCCTGTGGGCTCCTAAAAAACACAACACACAGGGTGAACACAACACTGAACAGTCCAAATAACAGTTCTAAACACAGAAGTAATATTTATTAAATGAAAAAGATAGAAGTGTTTAACCTTTTTTCCGATGGTCTTCTCAGTTGGTGCGTTACTTTTAGTCTGGGGCGGTGGCAGAAGGGAGCTCTAAAGGAGCGGAGGGAAGGCTGTTAAAGTGATAAAAATCTAAATCTACTACAGCTGGCAAGGAGGGGTCAGTACTCACTGGGCAGGCCAAGGGAGCAATGGCACCTCGGGTGAATCCTGTTTCTCGACAAGAATGGCTGCACAGGCCCGGTATCGCCTCAGTGCCCTCAAACACAAGCACAGAAGGACACTGTCAAACCTCGAAGCTTTACACATGATAAAATTACAACTTAAAAGGAGCAGGTAGAGTCAGCGAGCACTGTGCATCAACCTGCAGAAACGGCGGTGGCAAGAAGTCGTTTTTCATCACTGAGCTGTGAGTCTGGCGGGGTTCAGCCTGAACCTGAAGGTTTGCAAAGACAAAAAAAAAATAGCTGGTGTACTACGTTTTGTTTAAAATAATGATAATTAAAGGATGAGGTTAAAAAAAAGTCTATATTCTTCTTTATTGTCAATAAATCCCATGAAAAGCCAAAACAAACCAACGTGTTTGTCTTTATCTCGAAAACTTTCCAACTTCCCCAGCCTGCTGCTGCACTGAGCCTAAGATCATTTGTTCCTACTGAAGATGTATATCTTTAAAAACTGGTAACAAATGCAGACTTTATTTTGAAAAAAAGCCTAAGTAACTTCCCAAAGAATCTGGGCACTGTAATTTGTAGCACACATTGCTCAAACAGGGGCAAGTGGTGCAGTTGTTGGTGAATATTTCTAACCTATATTGTGCTCTAACAAAATATTTACAGCAGCAGGATGATGTATGTGGCATTGACTTAAAATAAACTACCCTACCCAGGGGTTTTATTATCATGTCACCCAGTGCACTGGTGCAGCTCATATATGTTTTTTTTTAATAGATTCTGGACAATAAGAAAATATGAATATAGGAATATAAAATATATAGAATATCATCAGACTTATCCTAAATAAATGATACTTACCCTGCTGCTGTTTTTCTCCTGAAAGGTGTTAAGCTGAAGGTCAGTCCCCTCAGTGAAACCAGTCTCTCCTTTAGGACCTACAGTCAAATGGTTTTGGGAAACTGGAACAAGAGAAACAGTGTAAATGCAACAACAATTTATAAGAGGTCTTCATTCAGTTCATCATGACACAGCAGCCTGTAATACAGTTTTAACAAATTGCGTTGTTTTATGTTTTTCTCTTTTCTAGATGATCTGTTCCTGTTTCTCTTATCTTTAAACCTTAAATTCACATAAGCTTAGATTTAAGTCTCTTTGTTTTACCTGCTGGTATGAGGCGATGAGGCACAAACAATCTTTGGTACTCTGTCTGAAGAAATATATTCATGAAAGCCGATAATGAGAAATTTACTTTTCAGTATCTATGATGTCTGTGACACTCTTCAACGTCAGTGTGTTTATCTTGTTATTTGGTCCTACCTTCTCCCCGCCAGCCACGGTTTTTGGGTGACTCCTCAGATAACAGAAGCCGCTGTCTCTGGGTTTGTTAAGGAGGTTTGGCAAAGACCCTGAACCATCAGAGCGAACGTGGGGCTGGTAATGCCGTTTGGTTTGAGACATGAAACTGTCAGATAACAGGACTCTGTCGACAGAAACAACACACCTGAGTTTGAGGTAACACTTGGAGCTAATCACAGTCAGGCTATTTGCTTTAATTGAATCTGTGAAGGAACCACCAATACACCACCCTGTTGAAATGTGTGAATCTAATTTTTCAATGCACTGAGTTCCACAAACAAAACTGTATTCACCTCTGTTGCACTGGAGCGAAGGCAAAGCCACAGAGGGGATTTTAATCATTTGTACAAACTGGGCTGAAATGACATCTCCCAGGTTGTCCTGTTTGCTCTGTAACACATTTTTGTGCATTTTTGAGATCAGTGGCTACTTATTATTGAAATCCAGTAACTGCTGTGACCTTTACTTAGCGAACTGGACCAAACGACAAAGCTAACAACGTTAGTTTGGCAATACTAAAGCTGGGACTGCGGGAGCAATAGAGGTACTGGGATAGCTATCAGAAATGAGCCTGTAGGGAACCAGAGCTCTGACCACTTACCCAAACTGGGGGTTGTCAGTGTGGTCCAGACTGGGCCTGTAATATATAGCTGGTCTCTGGTTTGCTGTGAAGCCTGTCTCACTTGGATGTCTGAGGTGTGAAGGGAAGTTTACTCTGCCTGTGTCTCAAACAGTCACACAAACGTTGACCATCAGAATCCCAATCTGAACCCTAGTCGGTCTCATAAAAGATGTGCGGCTGCAAAGTTTCAGGTGAAATAAAAGTTTTCTTCTCTCACCGTGTGCCCTCTCACCATATGATGCACCGTAAGAAGTATTATAGACTTTGAGTGTGTCACTGGTCAGTCGTCCCCTGCTGCCTGTTGCTCCCACAGTCGCTGAGACTGTCCTCCTCGGCTCAGCCATCTGTGACTGCTGTAATGGAAACTGTCAGTGACAACAGTGATGGATGGCAGAAATCCTCAGGGCATGTGAGTACTGCTGTAACCACGAAATAAAAGCAGCAAACAAAGTGAAACACCTTTGTTTTTAGGTTGGAATGAATCCAGCCAAACTCAAAGCTCTCTGGAAACATGATTACAGGTCTATAGGAAATAATGCAATAAGTGCTTCTTTTATCAAGTGCTGTTAGAGTGAGGAGGGAATTTCTGAGCAACAGCACCACTGCAGTACATTTACAGCTATTTGTGTTTACAGCAGATATAACACTTACCCCAGAAAAAAAAGACTCTGCCACAGCAGGGGAAAGCTTCACTTACTCTCGAGACGTACCTGCGACTCCGGGCTGTTTGTTCACCTCTCTGTGTTGTGGGGGTTTTGTAGGTAAACAGGTCTCTGTTGCTAGGTGATTCAGCACAAGGGCAGAACATTACAGCTGGAGAATGAGTCCAGGTTGGCTGCTTACAATAATGTTTCTACTGTATATCAGAGTCTTTGCTTCGTTTCTTTAACACCTGCCCTACAAAGTCATGGGTGTAATGTTATTGAATGTCGCAGCAGGGAAAACTGTAAGATTCACATTTTACTGTCAGCAGTTTTTACAACATCCAGCTGCTTTCCTAAAAACTAATGACGCAGCAAAATATTGCATACGAGCAGCACCTGTATACCTGTGGTTTACAATCTTTTTGTGTCTTATATGTCTCAAGACAGTCTTGTCAGATGTGCTCAAATGTTCCAAATATGTGTTTTAAAATGGATGTTTGTTTTTTTTTGTATTATTTTCGCGCAGGTTTAAATAAAACAAAGACACAGATCAAAATAAAAAGGGAGAGAAAGTCTAGAGGGACTTCAATTATTTAAAAAAAAATTAAATATCAACCAAGAGAATAAGTTAGACACCTAAAAATATCTAAAAATAATATCATATATGTTTATATGCTGCTTATAAACACTAAATACCAGGGGCTAAAGAAAGGTGTTTTTCACAGGGTATGGAGTGGTCTATACGGTACAGACTGTAAAACTGAAAATGTAAAATTGACTTGACTAGACCTGAGTTTTGTGCAGCTGTAAGGTGAGTTTCTCCGCCTGAAGATCATTGAGTCTTAGTGTTCAGGTCCACACCTCCAGCCTGGATGGTTACTCCATGTGTCCACTGGATGGCAGTGTGATGCCACAGTGGCCCCAACTATAGTCTAGCCCAGAAAAGATGTAAGGTTATGTAAAAATGATGGATGGCTCGAAATTTGCATGGCATCTTGATAACAATGTCCATGCGAGACAGGGAGTTATCATCCACCGCTGTTAGCAGGAGAAAATGTCCAAACACCATCCTTACATCTGCACATTTACATGAGCCTCTCAATTTGATCCAGTGGACACTCACCTCCTGGTGTATTTAGGACATCAGGAAAAAAAGCCTGAGCTGAACATCAGTGTTATTTTTCCAGATGCAGACATGTACATATATTCTTACTAATTAACCCCCCGACAGGAGGATTTTTGTATTAAATAAAAAAGGTAAAACTGTGTGATTTCTATCTAACACTATCTTTGCTTCATAGCACAGATTCCACATGCTCTTCAAACATGATTTTCTTCACCATTTCATCATTGGTTGGGTTTCTGAATGACAGTATAAAATCTAGTTGCTCATCCTTTGGATCACCAAATGTGACAATGCATAAGAGTTACATCATTTCCACACCGTTCCTTAAATTCTCACTTCCCATTGCTTCTCTTTTCATCTGATTTCCTTGGATTCACACTGCTTCTTCACCTCTGTCGTATCTCTCCTTGCTCCCTTTCTTCCCTCCATCTGTCCAACGCTGGCAGTCTTCAGAGCCTGTCTTTACCAAGCTGTTGCTTGTGTTGCCGTTCCACAGTCTTTCTAGCTTGACATGCTGTTGTGCCAAGCCTGGAACTGTTCATTATTTCCTCTAAAAAATAACTACAGGGAAACGCCTGCATCATTGAAACTGACAGTCTCATTTCCTGCTTCCTTTCTCTTAAACACAATGTGCGCATTATTGGCATTTCTAATTATAAATTCACAGGGATCCATACAGCAGGAATAGACCAGGCACCGATTTTCATTCCAGTCAAAGATTACACCAGATGATTTCACTTATTAGAACAACTTCAGCCTGAGAGTCAGACAGGAACTGATCAGTGGAAGCACCTGCTGTACTCTGTTTGAAATGAAAACCTGCAGACTCTCAGCTCTCTTCTGATTGTTCATCTCTGCAACACAGCAATCTCTGCTTCTTCGGTATCTGCATAATTCACATAGGCCTACAACATGACTGTGCTGCAGCCAGGCTGAGTTATAAGCCAGATTTCTTGTCAAAATGACAAAAATACTAAAAATACACATATAAAAAAATCCTGCACCCTCTGCAACAGTTTGCACTTGAGATAGCACTTACAGAGGGAGCTTAAAAGATGAAAAAAGGTGGGTGCAGTGGTTCTAAAAATAGATGGAGGTGATGCAAGCGAGGGTCTCCCGTTGAGTTGATGCGCTTGGCTTGCCTGCAGCCGTCTGTTGTAGTTCAGGGAGGGACGAAACCTCGGCCCCTGTCTGCAGGAGCTCGGCTGGCTCAGTGCTCGTCTGTGATTCCTGCCCAGCTCTGCCTCTGCTGCTCTGGGTGGAGAATCTCGACGGTTTCTCTGTCGATTCAATAACCTGTTTCTGTCTGCCATAGAAAAGCATGGAATTAATATTTAGAGAGACATAAAGAGACAGCTCAGGCGCTAAGACCTTTCTTTTTGTGTCAGGTCTCAGAGGTGCTCTCTCTGCTTCACTGCCTTACTGTTCTCAGTCTTATCTCCTTACTGGTTCCTTTTTGACTTCTGTACTTAATAGGCAAATCTGGCATGGATGGGTTGGAGTAAATTGCATTGTCATCTTTTTCCATTTGGAGTTTCAGTCATCTTTGGTGCATGTAATGCTAAGGAGGCAGACTGTGATGAGCAGAGGGGGAACCAGGTATAAAAGAAGACATATCCTGACATGCAGAAGACAGACTATTCTGTATCTCGATGAGAAAGAGATTCAATTCAAGAAAAACAACCTATTTCACTGTTAAGTTGATGTTGCAAGAAATACCTTTGAATTACATATTTGATGGATTGAACCCGCAACACTGAGCTAACACAGCATAACTGAAGTGTGTGATGTCAGAAGTGAGCCAGACTGTATGAACAATGCAGGAGCTAATTAAACTACATGAGAAGCCTGTCATCAGCCTTGAGACTGGGATGAAAGATTCCTTCAGACTGTAGCATGTAGCCGTGTGATTCATTTATCTTCATGCTGACTAATGTGAAGCTCAGCGCAGACGCTTTTCACTATCCATTTTTTAACTGCTCTCAAAGGCAAACACAATCTTTGCAAATTGCTACCTCTATCAGCAAGTGATGGAACATGTTAAATTGGAGTGGTGTCATTACAATTTCTAATTATTTATATTGCTGTTTAATTTCACCGCAATTACACTTCAAAAACCATCAGGACACAGACATATACTGCTACAAGGATGTGGCCTGAGCCACTGAAAACTTTTTTCTCTGGGGCTAGTTTAACTCTTAATATAGTGATGTTGCAGCATATAGATGGATACAACATAGAGTCTGAGGATGAGGTGAACAAAGAAAGTGTTTTCCAAGCTTAGAGTGGATGAACCAGACTGTGAATCCCAGCAGCCTCCAATCTTTTAGAAAGCCTTTCCAAAAATGCACAATCACAATTTCCCATGGTCTAAGTTCAAATACTTAAATGATATGGGTTTTTTTTCTGATCAACAGCTCAAAACCCAACAATATTCAGTGTACTGTCAAAGAAAACCAGCGATGACACATTTGACGAACTGCTACGAATGATTTTTGACAAGACTAAACTTCTACAACCACATAAGTGGTGCCTCAAGCTTAATGCCAATGTCAGACTGCTAACATGCTCACAATGACAATGCTCTTTGTTTAGTGTGTTAGCATGCTAACATTCGCCACTTAGCACAGAACACAAAGTGGAGCTGAAGCTGATGGGAATGTGATAATTTTTTCAAATAAAGGGCCATAAAACTAACATTTGGAAAAACTGAAATTTTGATGTGATGATGTCGTTTGGATCATTGAAGTACATACAGTTTGTCCTCTACGTAACTTGAATATCAGAAGCGAATACCATGGTAATCCTTTTAACAGTTGTCAAGATATTTCTTTCAAACTTCATGGTGCAGGTAAAGTCAGGGGATCACAAAAGTCATTAGGATTCACCCTCTGGGCACCATGACGGTCTGTTCACAGTTTAGACCAAATGGCAGAGTGACTGACAAACATTGCCTTCCCTAAAGCTACTCCACAGCACAGCTGAAATGGTTTTAACAATGAACTGATTATAAAAATTATCATTATTATACAGATTATTAAAACTGTTGCGGATCAATTTAAAGTCTGTCAACTAATCAATTAACCAACTAAGTATTTCACCGACAGCAACATGTTAATTTTGGAATGCGATGTTAAACCGTCACGTACTCGATAGGTGTAATGTTTGGTTAACCACATACTTTTGGCCATGTAGCGTATCCCCAGTGTCAGTGTCAGTAACCTTAAAAATTAGGGTAAAGTCACAGTGAAAAAAAAGGACCAATGAATCTCTGGACACAGATGTAGTAAAAATGATTCTTTAATATGGAACAAAATCAGAGCTCAGCTCCATGGCTCCGTCCACCCAACACACTCTGTAACACTGATGGGTGGAGGAGAACGAGAAAATCAATCAGTAAGATCACAGTCCGCTCGGCCAAAAAACAGGAGAGGCTAAAAAAACATGGAACGCAAAACCAAAGTGCTACTGGGTTTGACCTCGAGACGCCCTCGCTCCCTTCCCTCCTGACCCAGGAAGTGACCCACAGGAACTCACCTCTCTGCTGCCTCCCAGGGCTCTCCCACCTCCTCACCTACCTCACCTTTCTCTCCACCCTGGGAGGTCAGTGGCTCCTCAAACCAGTCGGAGAGCCAGTGACCTCTCAGAGCCAGGTGCAGTCAGCGTGGAGGCAGGTCTGGAGGAGCGAAGGGGCACGTGTGAGGGTCTTTATGCTGAGTGTGCTGTCAGTTGCGGGTTTGTGGTTCTCAGAGGGACGTGATCACAGACAAGACGTCTTGGTTATTATCATGGCTCCAGTGGAAATGTCTGTGGTTCAGTCCTTCTGCTGGTTTACTCCCAGCCAACATGAAGTCTAATCATCTTTAAAATGTTGTTCACTTGAAATTCTGATGGAATGTTTGAAGTTTTTGAGGAAATGAGATGAGGCAGGAGGGAGAGGACGTCTGCGGAGGTCGCCCAGTAAGAACCCATTACTATCCTAATACAGGGACATCAACAGAAGCACTACACAGATATGTACAGAGCAACCAAGCAACACATCAGAATACTGAGTAATAAATCTGGTGTGGGAAAGGGAAGGTAATAATAGTCCACTACAAATGCACATATCCCACTACTTTATTGTGTAGTTGGTCCAATCTTTAAGGCTATTCTCTTGCTCTTGCTACAAACGGGGCGGCAGTGAAGCCACCACAACATAGATTTGAGTCACAGGTCTGTGCTTGACTTCTGAATATGGCTGCTTTGTGTTTCTGTGTGCTGAGCTAGCAGTTGCCCTTCTCCTCAGAGTGTGTATAGAGAGGAGGGTAGCAGCACAACACAAATAAGAAAACCATATGACCAGGGATGAGTTGCATGGATCCCCTCTCTTTTTGTGCTAAATCATTCTCTGGTCCACAGAGCTCTGCAGAAAAACAGGGTGCTCTACAGTAATGTGGTGGGTGACAGATGAGAGCTGCTAATTGACAAAGAATCACAGATAGATGAGGAAGCATGGATTACTGGGGAATTAGACTGGTAGGTGTATGCATTACCAGCTGAATGGGAGAGTAAATGAACAATCGAGTGGAGGAAGTGGAAATCTATACTAGGTGGAGGATTAAAACAAAGCGTTGTAATGAAGAAGCAGAGTGTACGCGAGGAGACACAGAGCGAGAGAGCGCGAGTGAGAGAGAGGACATCTGCCAGCTTCAGCAAACACAGTCATCCTGCACCTTAACACACACTGCGTCACATGACAAACTACATCAGAGAGGGGCGGGAGGGGAGGAGGGAGGGAGGAGGCACTGCACAGAGAGCACTAGCACTACCATGGACGGACACACACCTAACACGCACACACACGCGCACACACTACTGCACAGGGTCCCAGTCTGCGTTCCACTGCACTCTCCTGGCTGCCAGAACCTTGCTGTGTCTTGTCAAGAAAAAACAGCAAACGAACCGATTAACAAACAAACGGACAAAAAGAAGAACAACACACACTTTGGATCCCACTGGCTATTAATAAAAAAATAAACCAGAAACGAAACCTAGAATATAAAAAGAGCCAGTGGCACCGGGTTTTACAGAAAGCATTTTCTCAGTAACTGGCTTTTGAACAGCTCTACGCTTTTTCTTTTAGTCTACCAAGTATATACTATTAACCTTACCAGGCAGCTAAAATCTATACAGTACTGTCATTTTTCATATATTTATAGATATTTATACACTATACAAAGTTGGCAAAAATACATAAATAAATACATGAAATTAGATTGTACACATCACAATTGTGTGTTTTAAGTTAGAGCACTCTTTGTTGAAGAGGTGGGCCGTGGCAAGTCGAGAAAGGAGGTGAAGAAACAGGAGTGTTACCCTCGACATTCCTTAATGCAAAGGAGTCTCAATCAGACTCGGTAAGTAATATTTCAAAGTATGGCGATAAGATCAATTAAGTGTATTGCTTATTACCTAACCTGATCAAAAAAGTCCACATTATGGCAAGAGTTAGAGGGTGCTCTAACTGATTCACAGAGTCTATTTACAACCAGCGAGGGACGACAAATACACATCTTCTGAAGGTTCTGGATTTAGGGAAAATAGTCAGGATTTATTTTCAGTGCATCAATAAATGGAAAATTGTTTGCGTGTGTGTGTGTATTTTGTGACTCCCACGAGACTCCCTCGAAAAGATGGTATTACAAATGATGGCAGGAGCGTCTCCACAGTCCTTCCTGCACACGGCTGCTGGGAGTATCTGCTGTACTGTATCATGTCTGTGGCGAGGACAGTCCTAAAAGTAATAAGAAACTGATAAGCTCCATCTCTGCACTGTACACAGGCCCAGCCAGATACATAGGGCTATGGCATATGGAAAATAGGGGAAGTGAGCACACAGACACCTGCAGTGAAAGTAGCTGGACTACAGCCCTGTGCATTTTTCAATGTTCGGGTGCAGCAGAGAGCTATGTCTGTGGAGAAGGCACAGGGCATATTTTGGACATTTGGAACGATCAATCTTATTCTCCCTCACTTTATTTGACTAAAACCCCTTATTTCCACTATGTCTGCCCCATGGCGGTTCATAGTGTGGCTCTTGCACTAATCCAGGGTTTTTCTTGGTGGAGTTTGAGAGTTCTTACAACTATCTGACCAAGCAAGAGACAGGCCTATTATGTGGCAGTCAGTCGTGCTTAATCAGGAGTCTAACCCCAAATAAGAGTCAGAATGTCAAGCATGCAAATTGTCTTTACAGGGTCAGACGGATGGTGATCGTCCTTCCCCTTGAATTCCTCTCCCTCCTCCATACATGCCCATCCCCATGTCTGGCCTCCAGCAAAGCAATAGTGACTCCAAATTCGATGAGGAAGGCATCATCAATGTCAGTACAGGGCCAATCCCGTCGAACACAATGGAATTACAGAAAATCCCCAAGCCTGTAAGCAGACAGGGTGAGATGTGATGCCAAGCGACCAGGGCAGATTGACTCCACAGGGAGGTGAACAATCCCCTCACACAGCCAGGGAACACGCTGGTTGTAATAAAAATACAAAGATGTTTTATGGTATGAATAATACAAGCTACATCATGTATTTCCTGGATTTGTGTCTGTGTGTTTCGGAGGAGGGTAGGGGGTTAGGTTTGTGGCAGTGTTGCTACAGTGGGCCTGGGATGTGTCGGGTATCACTCCTTCCCTTTGTTTCTCTTGCCCTGACCTCACAGCACCTCCAACAAAAATACAGCGGACATCAAAAGCCCTTATTCAAGAAGGGCAGGTATAATCAGCTTCAGAATCATCAACATCACCACTGTTATTCATGAATATCATTGTTTTCTTCATCATTTCAAGTGACAAATGAAAACTCGGCATACAACAAATGTTAATTTTCACCAACAATATTTACATAAAGTTTTCAAAAACAGAAGGATTTTCTTATCACGTTTTCATAAAGAAATAAACCCAAACACAAGAACACCAAGCACACACATACATACACACTGACCAACAGTCAAATGTGAACAAAAAGAAAAAAAATATTATTACTTATTGTTTTTCATATTCCTTTTGTTACCATTCAAATAATGCTTACTTGAACCCTGATTGGGAGAAGTCACATTGGTTTTCACCAGATGCTTAAAACAATTGAAAGGGCGAGTTAGGGGAGGTGAGGTCTGTCTGCGCAGGGCGAGACTCACACAGGGACAGACTGGACACAATGACAAAGGTGACCTGCAAGACTTTTGGGCTGCCTCAGTCGTCATAATATGATTCAGCAGAATAAAACATGAACTGCAGTGCCTCCAGGATGAGGTTACTACAGCCTGATTTTAATCCACACACACACACACACACACCTAAAGTTCCCCAAGTCTTAAAGCACAGTGTACTCCTAATTTAATATTGCACAAACTACAGCAAAGCAGGCAGTTTTCCAATAGAGTGAGTCATTGACGCTCATCTTAAGAAAGTCATATCCATCAAGGAAAACTAGTGAAGAAAGAACAGGACTGAGAGTATGACAAGGACAAGCAGTATCAACAAGCTCAGAAGAATATCTTGCTAATCCCTTGGCAAACAGGTGCAACCCCTTCAGCCAATAAAGCTTTCAGTTATTTGGAAAGTAAACAGAGAAGTGAAGGCTGCGGGTGACAATGATAAATTTGGGGGGAACACACTCAGGAATAAACATCTCAGAGAAGATGGAGTCCAGGAGATTGATCTTATACTTCACTATATCCAGCAACACAGACTGATAACAGGACTAAGAGTCTACGGCCACAACAGCAGCACTGAGGCATAACAAACTCATGTGTATCAGGTGTAGTGTTCACTATATTCACTATCTTAGTTTAGTGTGTTAGCATGCTAACATTTGCTAGTTAGCTCTAAATACAAAGTACAGCTGAGTCTGATGTGAATGTCATTAGTTTTGCAAGTATTTGGTCATAGACCAAAGTATTGAACAAATTAAAATTAGATCCTTAAGATGACACTAGAAGAAGTTAAGGGATCACCAAAGTTAATATAATTCTTCTTTAAGAGGGAAATAAAGGTCAGTACCAAATTTCACAACAGTCCATCCAATAGTTGTTAACTTTCAATAAAAACAAAAATTGTCAACCTCATCTTGGTGCCAGAAGTAAAGTCACCAAACTCTGTATGTCTCATCCTCTGGGCACCATGAAAATACTTCACGGGAATCCATCCAATAGTTGCTGAGATATTTCAGTCTGGACTAAAGTGGTGGACCAACTGACAGACCAACACTAGCATGCCTAGAGTTGTGCAGCCAAAACACAAATTGGCATTTAATGTTGAAGACATTTGCAGAGAGCTCATGTATCAAGTATTAATTATAAACTGGGTAAAATACTCATTTATGTAACTAAAAAGTCTGTTTAGAGCCTTTATTCAGTGGCAAAGTTGTGGGCAGTGTTGGCTGTGTCTGTCATCTTGAATTAAGGGTTAGGAATCAAACAGTAATTATCCACACCTGCGCCTACCAGTTGGTTTAGCCGGGGAATGAGACAATGACGAAAGACAGAGCAAAGGGTGGACACAAGGGGAGCAAGTGCAAAAAAAAGTCTTGACTGGGAGCATCTGCAACACTGCCACGCTGTATTCAAGAGCTCAGGACTGTTGAAGGTCATTGCTGACAGTGTTGGTGCCAACAAGACGCAATAAGTTTGGAGGCATGAGACAGGTGGCAGTATAATAAAACTGGGATTTGGAAATTGCTTTCTGCTTTATACTGTTTGGCTCCGAGCACATTATCCGTTTTAATGGTGCTGCTGTTTGACTGCTGGCAATGACAGAACATAATGTTTGCGACTCGTGATTATTTTATGGAGTGTGAAACTTTCTCTGTGATGAAGTATATGACACCGTGTTTCCTAAAGCTTATGGAATATAGGAAATATTATAATCACATTTAAGTATATTTCTTGATATTTTTAGAAGTACTAGTTACCTTTATGGATTTATTATGACCTTGAGCATGACGAGTCATGTAGTCTGTTCTAATCTTGACAAATTAAGATGCTAGATACTACAATGTAACTGCTAAACTAATCTTTGCATATGTAGAGCTCATAAGTACTCAGTCCTTCCTTTAACCCTCATGTTCATGTTGGGGCTCTTTAACAGCTCAAAAACTTGCTAATAATAATAATAATAATAATAAGACTTTATTTATATAGCAATTTTCAATACAAGTGACTTGCATTGTGCTTCACAAAGTACTTCCTATGAGTGAAATATAAAACATGAAATACAACATTATGTAGGTTATGTACATCACTGTGTAGGATCATGTATTGTACATCTCTTTGATTATAAATTACTTTTAGTAAAACCAAACATTTGTATATCCTTTCCATATAAAAGATGACGTATTTCCTTATTTGATTTTAAAACAATGCTTTATGGTTAGTTTGTCAAATATGCAAGCTCAGTTTATGGCCAAAGGAAGGGTTATTGTTCATCTTCACATTGGTGCTTAATAAGGCCAGAAGAAAAGAAAGAAAAGAAAGTGGTTGATTTAGTAATCATTATCATTTTTGCGTATACTCCGGTTTTTGCTAGCACTCACGTCTGTTGGACCCTAAACAATGGGGAAGAAAATCCAATGTCAACAAAACACAAGGGATAAAAAATAACATAGAAAGACATTTTCATTTTAAGAGTTAGCTCAAAGGGTTTATGTTTAAGAGTCTGCATTCCAAAGCACTCAGTGTTACGAGTTTTAAAAGCCCAACCCTGTAGCCTTCCACCCTCCAGTCTACCTCGAGGATCAGGGGCATCACACTGTGCCTCATGTTACTAAAAATAAAACCATATCCCCCAGTTTACAGGGTTACTGATGACGAAGCATTGTAAACCTCAGTAGCATAGCAATTTTTTACTCCTTGAGCAAGATGTAATCTTGGTGAAAGGAAATGGCAGAGGTATTGTGTTGACTCATCACCTCCACACCTGCACTTTCAAACCACGCTTGGTTTTCACAGCTTCAGCAGCAATCGCCCACTGACTATTTTATTAATTTTGACTGACAAGTCTTTATCCCTGCCCATCATTCTCAGGGTTACTAATGACTGTGCTCCGTGTTTTGTATTATTCTTAGCAAGTATTACTTCTGCAAATTGTGCGTCCCCCTGGCCCAAGGAAGCAGATATTGCTCCTTTCTGACCACCTAATGGGAGTGTAATGTGCTGTGACAATGCAGGCAGAGGCTGTCAAAACAGTGGGCCCTGTTCCACGGCTGGCCAATTGTTCTGAAGGGTGCTGGACTGGATCAGTGCATCGCAGCAGCACCGAGGCTCACATGAAGCACACTTTCCAGAACACACATACAGCACACTATGCACGGCCCAGACCGGCTTTTAGAGACACTGGATGAGGACTAACCTGGTGCAATTAGACTAGCTTTCAATTTGTGTCATGGTAATCTCAGGTTATCATTAGCATAAATCAAAACAAGCACCAAAACACGAGATACCATCAAATTAGTTCCAGAGAGGAAAATAAAATCCACTGCAGGACCAACAAGCATGAATTTTAATGGGGCAGGAGTTAGAAGGAACAACAAACACTGCATTAACAGTGATGTCTGAACTAAACAAACACAGAGTTGCTTAGATTTGCTTGCTCAGTCTAACCTGAGACATGTCTGACAGGTGAATCCTCATTTAGAAATAAGAACTAAGCCACTGTAGTAGAAAACTGACTTACTGACAGGATTATGCTTCACAGGTCCTTATGAATGTAAAAACTCAGACACAGAGTTACAGTAGAGAGTACACTAAGAAAGAGCAGATGCCTGTGTGAGTGGCTCTTAATGGATGATGGTATTCACGTTGTTGCTTTCTGACTGTTTTATTTACGTTACGGAAATATCAAGCTGAGCTGAATGAGCCTGACAAGCAGGGCAGCTCCCAGTACACTCTGTGGTGCTCTCAAGCACTCAGAGAAGAGATAATGTCTAATCTGCTTCTACAGTATCTCACAGTGGCAGATCAGCCCATCATCTAATATCACACCCACTGTCTGTGATGCACAGTCATTCATAGGTTCTGGGAACAGCAACAAGAACTCAGAAAAGGCCTCATTATTTTGTTAAAGCAGAAAATGCACATCCGACTGACTGTTTCCAGCTAAGCACCTACTGCTCAGCATCATGGACTCACACAGAAGCATACGGACTCTTGGTTAGAGCACGGACCATACCTGCTGTTGCTCAACACACTGTGTAATAACGCTGTTGTGTTGGCCGGCCTCCATGTGACAAGCCGACGAGCCTGATGTCTCCATCCTGGTCTGACATTTCAGCCTGCCACCAGGAGTCTGGTAGCTGACATACAAACACACACACAGACACACACACACACACACATACACACACATGTACACACATGTACACAGGTACATCGAGGAAAACAAGAGGAACAAAAAGAGGAGGATGAGAGCCCTACATCCATCCTCTGTGTCCTCCACTTCATCTCCAAACCCTGAAATCACAGAGCGGACGTCGCCCCTCCCCAACTGCTGCTCACCCTTTCAGATACTCCTCCCTTAATTTTCACCAGTACTATAATCATCATTAAAACTATCATCATCGTTATTATTGTTATTACATTTTCAAAAAGTGCAGATAGAACTTCCCCGTGCCCTCGTTCAGAAGGCAGGGCAGTAAAGGAGGATGGGGAAACAATGGCAGTAAGAAGAGCAAGAAGAGCGCAAGATGAGAAAGAGAAAAGAGAAGAAGATTTCTGCCGAGTCTGAATTGGTGTTGCTCCTGTGAACACACACACACACACACACACACACACACACACACATACATGCAGGCACACAGTAACTCTGTACACCATACAACTGCTGGGGTTCAACCCCCGTCGGCACAAAACAAGAGCACAGGGCAGCACATAGAATTCATAGCATCGATAAACACACACAACCGAATGCATGTGCACCAACAGCACAAACTTTGCTTTTTGCTTCTGTTTTCATCTTAACATTGGAAGAAGATTTTAAATTGGTTTCCTCAGTTGGTGATGCTGTGAAAAATGACATCATCGTATCTTGGGGGAAATTTTTTCTTTTTTTACATCTTCTTTTTTCTCTCTCCATGTCAGGGCTTTTTTGTCTGGAAAAATCAGGAGCGATCCATTTCATAAGTTTATTGTGTTCCCGCTTTCCCAACATTGGAAAGTTCAGTTTATTTATTTATCTATTTTTTTAATCTCTATTTTTGTTGGAGCTACAGCACAGCACCCACAGCACACAGACGACAAGGGAGGGGGTCCAGAAAGGAGAGGTTCACTAATATTGTGCCAGAGGAAGAGAAAGAGGGAACAATAAGGAAGAGGGGAAAAAAAGACAAAAAGAAAAGCATAGAGAAGAAAAAAGAGGAGGGAGAGAGAGAGACAGCAGTATCAACAATTCCATCTTGAGTTCAGCTGGTTTCATCACAAACTGAGTATTGATTGCTTTCGACAACTTCAGCTGAACATCAAACCACTCTTGAGTTAAAGTAGGGAGAACGGAAACCGGGGACAGGATATAGTACTCTTCAGATAGATGACAAGCACAAGGTGACAAACGAAGAGAGAGGAGAGGTGGGAAAAAGCGGATAGGCTATGGATAACATACTGTATACTAGACATGTGTATAGGGGGAGTTCTGCCAATCTATACGCCTAATATATTTATATGTATATGTACATACAGTACATACTGTATAGCATTGTGTACCTGGAGTAGTCATACAATAGGATTATATGAGATTAGATCGTTACTTAAGATTCTCTGTGATCCCACGGGACTGGCACCTTCAGTGGGTTAGGGGCTGCAGTGCAGTTCAGAACCAACGGGTTGACAAAGAAACTGAACATCAGACCTCCACAGGCAAAGTGCATAAGGACAGACAGACATACAGACAGTCAGAAACAGGGGAACCATTGGCAAAGCGGTGAGACATAGAAATTAAGACACGGCTGTATGAGAGGAGGGAACAGAAGAAGAGAGAAGAGTCGGAGAGGAGTAGAGATTTTGAAAGAAAGGGGTTTAAAGGTTTAAGAGAGCAGATGGCTAATTGTACCCGTGTTTCGCAGCCTGGCAGCAAGTCAGTCTTGTGCATAAGGACGGGAGTGGGAGGAGGGGACGGGAGGGAGGTGGTAGGAAGGTGGGGTGGGAGACGGGAAGGGGCCATGGAGGAAGCTGGGCGGTGCGATCAGGCCTTGAGAGCGTGCCACTGGGCGACGTTAGTACGCGGCCGAGCGAGCATGTCTTTCCAGTGCTTCACCTCCGCTGGTCCACTCTTCCACGATAGGTAGATCTGAGAGAGGGAAGGAAGAGAGAGAGATGATGTAGACTACAGTCCCCTCAGATGTGGAATAGGAATCATAGCTGGCTTTATTTACTGTATCTGTAAAGACACAGGTGTCAGTTAACGTTCCCATTTTTATTAATTTTATTTATACATGACAATGACAATGTTCACGTGATATTTGGCACCTGGTGCACACAAGGCACCAGTGTCAGCGCTGGAGAACTGATGCATTTTAAAATAAATTTTGCTGTTAAAACCTTAATTAATGACCATAATGCCCGCGAGGGACACTTTTCTCCACACTCCTTGCAGTGAATTCTTGAATAGCTCTGTTATTTATGTTATCTGTCAGCCTGTTCTGCTGCCTATTCTATAAAGTCAGACAGTGCACAAACATAGAATAACAAGATATTAAAGAAATAGTTCAGCTGCCAAGTTAGATGAGAAGATTGATAACACTCTCATGTTTGTGCTGTAAATATGTAGCAGGAGCCAGCAGCCAGTTATCTTAGTTAGCATAAAGACTGGAAACAGGGGAAACAGATAGCTGTGGTCTTACAAGGTTTTATTTAAATTGCTTTTACCTGCACCACCTCCAGAGGAAGGATCATTTTTATGCAGACTGATCTATTATTACAGTTTTCCATAGTTTATTAAGCTGTTTTTATTCTTAAAAGATCATAATTGATTGATACATTTATTAGAGCGGTCTGTGAGGAGAGCGGGACATCTACTACTCTCTCTGCATGTTCAACCTTGATGCTGCAGCCTTTACTTTAATGTCACAGCATCTAATTCAGTCTTGTGCCAAGTTGGAAATGTTACAGAACTGTTGCCAGATCCGACTGTCCGACAGAGACCAACATCTTGAACTGCTATCACATGTAATGAGGAGCTGAAGGGTCTTAGAAGTTGTAACCAAGGGCAACAAGACAAAGTTAAGTGTTACCTTGCCAATAACATCATTGCGGCTGAGCCTGTCCTTGTCCATGACGGTGATGATGATGGTGGTCTCCCTCAGCACATGGGCAGGCACATCGAAGGGGAAGGACTCATTGAAGATGGGATTCAGACAGCGCTTCATCACCACTGTCTTCTTCTTCTCCACACGCTTGTCCTTGTGCATCAGCCACACCTTTACATATGGATCTGCAATATGGACGGAGAGCGCAGCAGTTTACATGAGAGGGAGGATGAAGATGCACATGGAAGGGGATTTTGTGGGTCAGGTTTGCAATTACCCTCTTAATTGTTAAAGTCAGAGATGGCAGCAGAGAAGCAGATACCTACTTTGAGCTCAAGGTCAACTTATCCCCTGAGCTAGGAAACATACAAATGAGGAAGTATTTATGGAAATAGGGTCTGGGATTTGTACCACCAATTCTGGAGCATTATAATACTCTGTAATACTAACAGACGCTGCTCCTGCTATGGCAGGAAGCAGTCATCTTACAAAAATACACAGAGAGCATTTTACAGTGAGACCTGATACTTTAAAATCTAGCACCAAACTGGGCTGACACAGATTTGACTGGGAGGCTGAAGATCCTCATAGATATACAGAAAGAGACAGGACAGGATAGAGAGAGGGCAACGGGAGGGAGAGGCACTTGATATAATGTCACCTTGCTGCCGCAGCTATCTGCGGTGCGACCCAGCTCAGCAGCCAGACGGCAACCGTTTTCTGCACGGACAGGTCAGTAAATGTTTGAACACAGAGCCAGAGCTTCCAGTGTCATAAGAAGGGCTTCAGACTGGTGGACAAGGGGAAAAGAAAAACAAACAAGGAGGGATCGCTACCTGAGGTGCCCCCGATATCCATGGCTTTGAGATTACGTGCTTTGATGATGTTCACAGTGATGGTGTTGGCAGTGGGATTATAGCAGAGAGACACCAGCAGGTCTCCCCGTCTCCCCTGAGGAACACACACACACACACACACACACACACACACACAATGGAGTATGATTCACTCAGTCTAATATCAGATTTCATCAGGGAATATCAAACTCCATATTACTCACTAGCCTGTAGTGTAATCTTACATCACTGTCCTTTCTGCTCTAACCCCTCGTGTCAAACACAAGATGGTTCAGTGACCAGGACGGCTGAGCCGAGCCTGCTGTTCACACGTAAATTATGTCAATCAAACTCACATGCTGAAAGTAGTCACTGAACGGGGTCAGAATTGTTTGAATTACCCCGTAATCACAATATTTCAATTAAACACTGGATGTCTCATCATTCAGCCTGATGGCCTGATGGTCATCCCCCTGTTCTTACACTGCCATCACTGCAGGGCTTGAGCTCCTTCCAGAAGGTCTTTATCTGGCCCAGTTCCACCTTGTTAAGGGGAATTGACACCTCTCCAATGGGGTCATTCCTGCTGAAGCGGTCGTAGTCCAACACCTGAAGGTAGAGAGTTCGCTCTCTCACCTTCTCATATGGGAAGCCTAAAACAGAGGCAGAAACATGTAGGAGTGAGCTAAGTTACAGGGAGTGAAAAAAGTATTCCTGACAGTACAGAGAGAGCAGTGTAATCAGCACCATACCAATTTGGCAAAGGCCGAAGTGCATTTCAAAAACTGTAGGACCAGCCAGCGCTCTCTCAGGTGACTGAGATGGGTCATTATACTCCAGTCACAAAGACCTACCACATTCATTTTTCAAGGGCACTGGCCATTGTTCTAATTTAGGAAAGGGCTTGAGCCTCATTGCTCTTTGTGCCACTGCTACTAAACATCTGCAGTTCAAGGAGCTCAAAAACATTCCTTTTAAACAAAAAACTAAGTGTAGTTTCTTGAGCTGGAGATTTTAAAAAAAGTTCTAATATCAACATATTCGTTATTACTTTTCAGACAACTTCCACAATGCTCTCTGAGTGTCGAGAAACATTGTCAATGCTATGAATGCTTAAAGGGACTGTACTTAAGGCTTGTAAGTGAGCTTATTCGCTTTCTGGTAGACAGTTAGATGGGATGCCACTCCTGTCTGTTAAATATAAGGCTACAGCAAGAAGCTGGTTGGCTTAGCTTAGCACACAGAAAGTAAGCAGGGGGAAACAGCTAGCCTGGTCCTGGTAGATGGTTTGTCTTACCTTTGGACAGAGCCCGACTAGCTGTTTTCACCTTCCCAGTCTTTATGCTAAAAGAAGCAGCTCCTGACTTTAGCGTCGTAATTAGTGAAATCTGTCCAAAATGACCAAATATTGTTTTAAAGAGCTATGTGGAGCTGTTGAAGCTGTGGAAACCCTACCGCTCAAGCCGGCACAGAAAATTTTCTATAAGAATGTTTAAAGCCCCAGAAAACCTTTTTTCTCATTCAGCTTCTCTCAATGAGCAACAGGGACTCATATAAACACAAAATTATTTGCCAACGTGTGAACAGTTGTGTTTATTTCACATGAGAGATTTCTGTACTTCGATTTTCATTGGTCCTATTCTCACTCGTATGAAGTGGAAATCTGATGAAGAAACACCCACACAGTCCAGATGCAGCAGCTTATCAGAGTTTTGCAGTGTTTAGTTGTTAAATTAAAGCTATTGTTTTAGCTGAAATGTTCAGTGTTGCTTATGAATATTTGATGTTATATAAGTTTTAAGTGGCTTTGACGGGGAAAAAAAATGTGAACCATCTATTTGGGCAACATGACAAAATGTAATGGAAAGTGTGTAATAGCAACAATAAATGTAGCTGAACGGAAGTAACACAGACCTTCAAACAGGAAGGTTTCATTCCAGTGGGGGTTGAGGTTCTTTCTCTTGACCTTGGTTTCCAGCTTGTGCTTCTTGTCTGGCAGCAGGTAGATTTTGACGAAGGGGTCGGAGGTGCCGGAGAAGTCCTTGGCCGGGAGGTCCTGGCCCCTGAGAACTTTGACAGTGAGAGTCGTGTTCTGGAAGCTGTAACCTATGCTGAACTGGATCCGGCCCAGCTTCTCACTGATAGGCCCTTCACCATCATCATCCTCTGAACCTGGAGACAGCTGCAGGGCCACAAATGCAGTCAAATAAATATAAACACTCATACATGAGAGAGCAGCAGCAGCCCCTCACACAAAAGGTGAAGCACACACTTTTTGTGACACAAGCACGTGCGCTCAGAGACAGTGACAGAGAGACGTTGTGAGGGGAGGAGATTTTAGAGCTGCATTTCTATCCTGGCATATTGAGGCAGCTGCTCGAAGGCAGAGATTGGTCTGACATTAAGAAGAGTGAGAGAGTTTAATTTCCTTACTAATGTTCTTAAGAGGCAGGAGGTGCTCAGATTGTAGATAGGAAAGCTTTAGACCACCCATTCTCTCTCACAGCCACTCTGACTGCTTTATCACGCCTGTGTACTAAAAGGCCACTATCTGATAGAAAGAGAGAGGGAAAGAGAGAGCGAGAGACAAAGAGAAAGTGCAGGAGAGAGAGAAAGCATTGAGTGAAGAGACATGGAGAGAACGGCCAGGGAAGCAGAGCTCAAGGTTGCCTTTCTGCGCTTGCAGCTGTGTTTATAGTTGTTTCTTTTCCCCCTGTTGCTCCACCTTCTGTCTCTGTCCTTTACTTCTCTCTCTCTTTCTCTGACAATAGCATTCATTGGAGCAAAGCATTTGATGACTTTGAGAGAGATAAGACAACCAGCAGTTCATGAGACCACTTTGTGCAAGAGTCTCCACTGACACTTTGAAAACGACCAGCCTGAGAAGTGGTTTGCATGCAAACACTCTCTGGGAGCATAACTGGAAATAGCTGATTTCAGAATTTCAAAGTGACAAAGACTCACTTGCTCAGAATTTGTCAATATGGGTTTAGAGCTGACAGACAGAGCGAGTGTGAAATATTCCAAGTCTAATTTATCAAACAGTGTGAGTCACCTTGGATGGCTTGTCTCTCTTGATTGCCACTGTAGGAAGTGCCGGTGTGAGATTTTTTCTATTATGACTCCTTTATTACCATGTGCAGCTGTAAATCAACCTGTGCATGGAGGATGACTCGGCAGCACTAGCTCTACCTGGTGACCAAGAATTACCTCATGTAGTACATGGCCAAAAGTATGTGGACTGAACATTTCATTCCAAAGCCAGAGGCATCAGTATGATTCCTCTGCTCCTCTGGGATGTCTTTCCACAACATTTTGGACTCAGGCTAAAAGGATTTGCTTCCATTCAGCTGCAAAAAGCATTAATGAGGTCAGACACTGATTTTGGCTGATAAAGTCTGCCTCACAGTCGACGTTCTGATTCATCGCCAAAGGTGTTGGACGGGGTTGAGCTCAGGACTCCAGTCAAGTCCAGTCCACTTCTTCCACGGCAAACTGGAACTGTCATGTCAAGGTCAACTTACCTATCAGGAGGAGTACTATTCAACCGTAAAACAGCTGCAAAATGTCTTCAGAGGCTCTGGATTGAACCCTTTAAAAGTCTGAGAAAATAACCCTGATGGTGTCATCTGGGTTATGTCTAGACTTGGGCTTTGAGACTACATATTTAAAACTGAAAGCTTTGCTGACCTCTCAGTGCTTTATAAACTGGGGACATGAAATTTAAAAGACATGAGCATTTGCCATGTGTGTAGGATCCAGTGGTATTGGAGCTTGGTCCAGGCTAGTTGTTAAAAATCAGAATATCTTGGCCTCTGTTGCTTCAGTTTTGACTAATCAATTTTTAATGTGTCCCCCAAAGAGTTCCATAACTTTATGGAAGTGTGTCTCTCTTGAAGATTTTCCTTCAAGAATAAGTCTATATTAAATTTTTTTCATACTGTCAACAAATCTACTATGAAACCAAAAACTAGCAATCAATTGAACCTATTGGCAAATATTGTCTGTGTCTGATATTAATGATTCCTCTGTGCCACACAGCTGAACTGCTGTCCAACAATTACTAAAAACACAGAAAGGAGACACATTATTGCAATTGGAGATATTTTTCTTCAATAGAATAAACATGGACACTTTAGTTTGTTTTGGGTCAATCCCACAAACGTATGCGTATTCATCCATAACCAAAAATAGTACCAAAAATTTGCTACAATATTTCTTCTGTTCCAACATTTGCCTGCCTTATCCTCCACCTGGAATTATGGGGTCCAAACAATGAAAAACAGCTCTAGATTCGGACACAAAAACAGGGGCATCCACATACTTTTTGCCACACAGTGTACACCGAGATTAATCAGCACAAGTGACAGTGGGATTGATGTGTGGTGGGACAGTGGGCCTTACCATGACCATGTCTCCGGTGAGAGAGTTGGCCAGGTCAGTTACGGAGGAATGACCGTCAGCATCAGGGGGTTGACCCTTGGGGCTGTTAGCTGGCTTGTTGCCCCTGTAAGCAAAAACACAGTTTGACGCAGAGGGAAAAGAGCGAGGACATGTGCTGAGAAGCTAACTCATCTCCAGAAAGAGAGAATGTCTGAGCACACAGGGAGTCCAACCTCCACCTGTTTGGCGCTTGAAAACCGCCTATCTGAAACGACCAATTGAGTCCAAGTTTGCTTTGGATAGAAGTCGCTTCAAAGTAGATTGTGCTTTCTCTAGCTATCATGAGCGAAGCCAAATAAAATCTGCCAAAGATTCCAGAGATTAACGTCGGGCGCTAGAACTGAGGACATTTGATGCAATGAGTTGTGTTTGATGAAACTTGGAATCTGAGACTATACATATGTCCAGTGTGGCAAACATCCATATCTCTAACAGGAAAGTTACCTCCACTAAGTAAAACAAACACATGTCAGACAGAAAACAAAACAGAAACTAAATTTAAAATTGATAGAAACCAATCAAATATATCCAATCCCCAGAGTTTATGATCAACCCTTAGTCCCTCTGAAGACATTAACAAGACACACATGTATAATGACATGTATAGCAACATGACGTTACTATATATACAGTAGACAGACATGTATAGCAACATGGAGAGGACCAGACGTTTAACAGGACAGATGCTGAACAGTTTTGTAAAGTGTTTGTGTGTTTAAATCTCTCAGTTATTAACTTTGAATCAACAACACAAAATATTAATAAAAACATAAAGGAGAGAGCAGAGATCTCCCATGGCACAGCTTCATACTTAAGTACAAATGTCAATAGATGTTAAGTTTAGTTCCTTCACATGAGGATTGTTGAAAACATAACATTAAAGTGGGAGAAAAACCTCTATGTTCATACATCATGAAAACAAGAAGAATCACAGAGTGGAAAGAAAAGGAAAACCAGCAAAGGAAGAGAAAAAATTAAAAGAGGATAAATTTTATGAGATCAAAGGAATCATGAGAGAAAAGATAGAACAAGAAAGAGGCAAATGCAAAAGTCCTGGCCAATGCAATATGACACATTGGACACACAGCACTCCATAAATGACTGCTCAAGGCACATGGAGAGGCTGAACACTGAAACACCGTTAGGCAAGAAACAAACAGTAAATAGAGAAGAAAAACAAGAACAGAAACACAGAGAAAGAAAGAAATGAGCAGATGCAGAGAGGATGCTGCAGACACACAAACTGGACAGAAATCATAAAGACTGTAGATAAGATAGAAGGTTTAACAAGGAATGTAAGAAGTAGAAAAGCAAGCTTAAAATTATTTTTCTGTATTAGAAGAGATAGCAAGTATTAATAGCATGAACAGTGAGGTTACAAAAACCAAAACCAAAACAGAGTGAGATTGTTACAAACACCAGCACATTAGAGAGAAAAACAGAGCTGCAAGAAAAGATAGGGAATGAAGGAAGGAAAGCCTGGAAACACAAGAGAGGCTTAGTTTGGTCAGTCTGATAAGTATCAAAGAATAAGAGACAAAAAAATAAAGAGCTATGCACACACAATATCTCTAACAGGAGACAAAGGGGCGAACATGCTAAAGGGAGAAAAAGAGCACAGAGAAGAAAAGAAAAAGACAATAAATACAATTGATCACCAGGAGAAAGAGAGCAAGAACCATCGTTCTTTAAGTGGAGAGCTCAAAATAAACGATAGATGAGATATAGAATGAAAGAGAAATAAGGGTAGATATACCATACAAAAATATAATCTCATTGAAAACACAAAAAGGGACAAATAGTAAGAACATAGGAAGTGCACATTTAGAGTGTTACAAAAGAGGGACGTTGTTAAATAGAAGTAATAACTACAAATGATAGAAGTTAACTTTAATCTAACCTGATTTTCCAACCATTTAGCAACACTCTAAAAGTGTGGATTGGGGACACAGGGGCCAAAGCACAAACGGGCATTGGCTACATGTGCATATATAATATATGCAAGTAGTTGTCACTCAGAGAGTGAAGGCAATGCCTTGGACAGGCAGGAAACAGGGAGCCCATAGAAAGTCTGTCTGTCTGGCCAGCATTCTCTGTTGAGCTTTTCACTGAGAGAATGTATGTTTCATGGGTCGTACTTTTTTGTTGGACGCTCTGAACTGCAAATTTGGATGAGAATTGATGTTGAATGCAATAATGTGTACATTTTTGCAAAAGACAAGGACAGAACCAGGGGAAAATATACTGACAAATAGACAGACAGAAAAAGCAAGCAAACAAGACAAGCAAACAGACAATCACTCCAACCAGCAAAGGAACCAGAGCGAGACGGGGGGGAAGGAGGGATGTTAACCATTTCAAGAAGGGAAGGGATTATTTATCAATTGGTGTTAGTTGTATTAGTTGTCAAGGGAGGTAAATGCATTTTCAGGGGCCTGTTCATTTATTTTTTTGCACAGACTATAAACTGCAGGCAATGGCTTTGAGAGGAGAGGAAAAGGCTGGGTAAAAACACTTAACCAAGATCTGACAATGAGCTCAAAAGAGCTCTACAGCTAGGAGAGAGACTTAGGGCTTGAAGTAAAGCAAGGCACCTCCCTCCTCCTCCACCTCCCAACTATTGATGAGGGAGTGAACGTCTTTAATTATTCATTCTCCTTCATGCTTCATTCAGGGGTTCAGTGCATTCTCAGGTAAGAGCTAGTGCAGCCAGGGGAATGGCCTTTCTACCAGCCCTGCTCTACAGCACCTGAGGTGGTCCTCTGCTCCAGCGCTGCCTCCAGGCTGTTTAAACAAAGCGGCTGGGGCTGCAGATTTGTTGCGGGAAAAAAAAGGTACTTCCTCCAGATCGTACAGTATCTGAAGAGTATCGTGAATTGAAAATGAAGATTGGTTTCAATTTATTTCATTTCTTTAAAGAGCAATATTAATTATGGCAGATGGTAGTACTACAACTGCTGCATTTTGGTGCCAATGCTTTTTCTGCCTGACCCCTTGGGGAGGGGGTTGATGAGGAAATTTATGCTTTAGAGCCTGCAGTTGTCTACAGTATCCAGTGGGAGGCAGAGTGGACTTGAGTTCAGATCAGATTCTCCCACAGCTAAGGCACAGAAAGTGGGCTGTTGGCATAGCAACGGCTCTAGAAACACAGACCATACATATGGGGGTTTGGGGTGTTGTGACAAGAGGTTGTTGGGAGTGGACGCAAGGGAAGGGTGTGTTTAGAGGGGTGCAGCAAACAGGCAAACACACTGAGAACAAAGAAGATAAGGTATAGGATATATGACAGGTACGGGTGAGAGCCTCGCAGACACACACATTCACATGAACAGACATATGGAGGCAGGCGGGGCCACTTTGGGTTTCACCGTCCTGTGATACTATCCTGTTTTGTTACCTGACCGAGGGCCAGCAGCTCGAAGAGAGGGGGAGGGGGGGGAAAGACACTCCACTTCTAGGCTGGAGAGAGACGCGAGAAAGAAAGCCCAACCCAGCCCCAGCTTTTTTTTTTTTTTTTTTTTTTCCAGACACTCAGACTCCCCACCACTCTGCAAACATGTCACACTCAAACAAACACGCTTGCCTGAGACCATGAAGTGATTTATTTCAATGTCTATGCTCAATTTCATAGCAGCCCACTAGATCTGTCATTCTTCAGGGGCCACATCATACTTCCCAGGATCATTCACAGTCAAAACCACAGCAGTGCAGCACGCCGCTGCTTACGTAACTTCATCATCCACAAGACACACATGTATGTTCACACTGGTGTCAGTCAGTCTTTCCTGCTGCTTCACTTCTCAGGCTATGACCAAAAATTCTGCTGCCGCGCATAAATGTTTTCACTGTTGACTAATTACTTCCTACATCCTGGAACTGGAAATGAGTCTAAAATAGCATCGTTTATTGAAATCCCATTTCAGGAACAAGAAGCAACAAGGGAGGTGCTAAATGCTGCTTTTTTTGTATCTGCTTCTTTCACTGAACTCCAAATGGAAATAGAAAACCACAACACAATTCAGTCAGTGCCAAATGTGGATCTATGTAAGAACTATTATATTTCTATCTTACTTTTATTAGAAACCATATTTACTTCCTTTAATTTGAGTGGTTTGCAATTGTTGTGTTACCTATGTGAAATAAAATACTGTATATGGAAAACATAATTCTTTTCTAATCCAAAGATTAACTTAATGTTGTAGCAGTTCAGAGCCCCACCTCCATTTATGGCCTCCCAGTACTCTCTGCAATTTAGCAGTCATTCCTCTGAGCTCAACCAAAACAACTACCCTACCATTCCAGGGAATTTCAGCAACATGAAATCATCAAAACATTGTTCAAGTCCATTAAAACTCCAACCACGAGTCTACCAAATGTTTTGAATCCCGATTAAATTAAAAGATTGCCTCTGAGGTGGAGGCTGCTGCAGATGTGCCACCTGTTCTGAGGCAGGACACAGGAGTCCCAGGTTAATACTCCTAATAGCTTGACTCCCCAACCGCCATCCATCTATCTGTGTGTATGAGATGAGCATGTGTAGCAGCATGTACCTGCCGGCTAGAGTGCTGCCTCCAGCCCTGCATAACACAGGGATGTGCAGAGTACAATGAGTACTCCCTCCTACTACTCTCATGGAAGGAAGATGGATTTGCACTCTGAATTTTCTCTCATCCTCCCCTGACATATGGATGGATTGAGCTATGAATGTGCTCCCCTCCTCCTCTTCGCTTTCTAGCTCCTTTTTTTTCCCGCCTTAGTGTTATCTACTTTCCCCCTCTCTTAGCATGTAAGTGAATGCATCTCAATGTTCCCCCTGTGATGTGAGGATGAGCATGGTGGCCACAGGGAGCCAAAGCCTCAGGGGCAGTCTTAACCAGAGCCCCTGAAGACTCTGCTTATTAGTCGGGCTTGCAAAGCCCCTGTCACAGGAGGAGCACTGTGTCAGATTAACAGAACATAGCATAATCAATTTACATGTTTATGTCCAAACACACATACTGATTGTATCATCTGGAAGCATTGTACCAGCAGTTTTTTTTTTCTATTATCTTCGAAAACAAGCCCAATAAAATGCACACATTAATTGTTAAACCGTACTCTATAGATGTATGTGACCTCAGAATGACCTAACATTACATTAGCCTAAACACACCATCCTCCAGACTAATACAGTTAGAGCATAATGACAGAGTCATGATGTTAAATAAACACACATTTATATTGATTTAGGCAAAAGGTCAAAACTGCCCATTTATCTTAGCCTTTCGTGTCAAGTTAAGCAATGTAATAAGCTCATAAATTATGGAGCAATATCGTATAGTCCACTTGGCAATTAACAGACTCTCAGAGAATCTCAGAATACATCACATCTTTGAGGCAGAGAAATCTACAGCTATATCTATTAATATCTGCAAGATGTGTTCAGAAACTAGAAACAACTCCGCTGGCTTACTCAAAATGATGTAACATGCATGGATGAATAATTGAAAGACCAAAGGCAAGCGGATTTAATGTCAATGTGGCACAAGGACGTATCCCGCCTCCTCTGTCCTGATCCTCCATCCTCATTGGACGTTTGGCTTGTTTCTCAGTGAGAGATCTAGATTCAAAGCTCTGGGGGGTTGTTGCTTCTCTTTATAGCAACACTGGAGGAGAACCTACAGTATAGGTTCACTGAATCGAAACAGAATTGTACGAGTGAAGACCAATGAGGCATTAACGAGCCACACTAACATCCTAATTAAGCTTTCTAAGATCCACAACCTATGGATGCCTGGGATATAAACATCTCAGCATGTGTGGCCCCACAATCAAAGCAACGCACAATTTTGTAATCCATCCGAGTTCCTCTGCTATTTTACTGCGCAGCCTTCCCTCCCTCTCTCTCCCCTGCGAGTGTGTAACCTTGGCTTGAAAGTCTCTATCACCACCACCAGCTCTGGTGCCTTTCAAACTGTCAGTCAGCTCCTGCCTCACTTCATAAACAAATGGCCGCACAGAACGCTTTCATCCAACGATCGCACACACAAGGTCAGTGAAGGAGCGTAATGAATATCACGCACTATAACACCTTCTCATGGCCAGTGGGGATAAGACTGTGTTTGTCTGGCTTGCCTTCAACTATGGCCAAGCAACAATGAAGCATAAACACACTGCTGAGGGGGTAAATGAAAAGCCTCTCTGTTGTTATTTGTACCTACATGCTGTTTTGCATGGCTGTTTCCTGAGGCGGAAGAAGCACTTTGATCTTTTACTTAAGTTAAAATTACCCATACAACGATGTGAAATACTTCACTTCAACAAATACAAGTCGTGCATTCAAAATCCTACTTAAGTTAAAGTACAAAAATGTTGCCAGCAAAATCTACCTTCTGCAGTAAAATGTCTCCTGTTAGTGACTATATGATGTTTAATGTGTGTCAATTGATTATTGACACACATGATGTATCAACGTTTAACAAGCATTTTAATGTTGTAGCTGGTCAAGGTGGAGCTAGGTTAACCACTTACATACTGTAGTTTAGTCTGGTGGAGACCAACCAAGCCCAGGGGTTGGGTCACCTCCAAAAGATCATATGATTAATCCGAGGGCTGGTGAGATGATTAATGCAGTAGACCAGAAGAAAAAACAATGTTCAGTGACACAAATTTGTATTCATATTCTGTAAGTTGCTGTAATCTTTTTTGTGAAATATTCGATGATTTTACGTCTTTGAACAGTTCTTCAAATTAAACCATCTGAGAAGTTTACAGGGGAAATGGTGGAGGTTCTCATAGACATTGGAAATGTAACAAAGGGCCCCAACTAAGAGGTCACCTACATTTGAAGCTAAATTATCAAAGTATCTATACAGTAACAATTAACTATAGCAGTCAGATAAATGTAGTAAAGTACAGAACTTGAGTAAATGTACTAAGTTACTTTCCACCACTGGGGCTCCACATATCACTTCTACAGAGAACAGCTCTTTGCTACTGATGATGAGAGGAGAGATTTCACTTTGATGTTAGCACTGACAGTGTTAACGTTTCAGAGTAAACTATTCACATTAACTTCAGAGGCGTTATGTTTGGCGGAAATAATTTGCCAGTGACATGTTGTTTAGACAGGTCAGTTTAGCTGATTCAATTCAAGGGGTGTAACATGAGTGATGCAGGTATGGAGATGAGTGACAGGCACATGAAGGACATGTTTGATGTAAATGCAAAGACTGCGATGATATGGCTGCACAGAGGGGTGTGGACAACGAGGGGCGAATGAAGGAATGGCTTTGTCTCCAGCTGGATGCAGGCTCGAGAGCCCCGTTTAGAATGAGCAATATGCCAAGAGCGTGATTGATTAAATCATGGTCAGACATCTGTGAAGTCAGCACTAACACCACGGGGAATGATATATTCCCAGCAAGCTTACACCTTGCATTTTTAATACACTGTGGACTTATAGTGTTTATTCAAGCCTCTAAATTTAGCAACCAATTACAGTGTGGCTAAATCATTCATTATAGATTTGAATTTGTAATTTATCATGAAACAAACAAAACAATACGTGGCTCAAGTGGAGTTAGTATACAGCTCAGGAAAGGGATGGACAGGGGCTCCGTAAAGGGCCGAAACATTCGTAAGAGTCAAATGATTCTTTTTCACTTCCTACTTCTCTATTGTTCACAGACTGTAAGCTGCCAGTCATTCTGTTTTGACTGAAATTAAATGAACCTCAGGTTAATCTAGAAAATACCACAATGCGCTCAAACACAATTAATCGAGGTGAGCCCTGCTGGCCAAGAGCTGGACGGAGCAGCCTGTGGTTCCTTCTTGCTGTTTAGTCTATTAGTGGATTTCACAACCCATTTAAGGTGGTTTCCAGGTGAATAAAATGCCGGAAAAGCCAGATGTAATGTGCACAGCAAATTACACAGAAAATCGTACTCCTCTGTGGCTCTACGGGTTTCACACTAATCCTGAACAATGGCGATACTTTTGATGTTCACAAAAGCGACATTCTTACTCAAAGATGACTTTCATGCTGGTTTGTAGCTCCACGCAGTGCTGTGTGGACTCCATGAAAAGGCCACAGGATGCTTGGGGGCAGGAGACTAAAATGAGGCCGACAAACTAAGACAAATCTCTCACTAGTTGTTGATGTAGCATAGCTCAGGCACAGGCATACTTTTTATGATAAATAAAGGTGCTCACTAGTTCAGGGATGAAGACACAAGAGACCCTATAAATGTCTCCAGCCCACATGTGCAGCTTCACACTGCAGCTGTGCAGTCTAGACAAGAAAAGAATTAGCATCTGTATTATAATAGAGCCCTGGTTTTAAATCATGCATCAACTTGATGAAAGACTGAATGAGGAATAATTGGCGCGACGGGTAAATCAGAATTTGTTCACCTTCTTCTGCCATTTGGTTTTAAGGTGTATGTCACATAATGTATCTCCAAAATTGTCTCCAATTTGTCACAGAATCAAAGTGAGGTTAAAACAGCCTAATTGGACTGCAGAGGAAATCAAGTGTGTCGCATCTGCCTTGGGCTGGACCAAACACAGGATTACACCCTGGCTGTGTGGTGTTATGCTCTGGCGCAAATAATCAAAACTACCATCCGTGGCTGAAAATGAACAACACAAGCACAGTGTGGTGTGAGCTGTCCCTCTCACATGACACACGCCCCTGTACTCATTTGTTTGTCTTAAACTGTTCTGCAAGGAAAAAAAAAATCAGTCCTATTCCTTCACAGAATGCTAAACCAATTATTTTGGGAGAAAGGGAGATTGTGCGTAAGGTGGCTGGCAAGGAAAAGGTTTATTTTTAGCAGCATGTTTATGTAAGTGACTAACATGTTGTGGAATAATGAGGAGGCTCTCTGGGCCCTCAGTGGAGCTACAGAGACGGGACTCTCAGAGCAGCAGAGGGTGATTGAAGGAAGCTAATGAGCAGGAGGGGAAAAAAAGAACATAGGAGTAGAAAGGACAGAGATAATAAAAGCATGAAGATACAAAGGAAATACGACAATTACCAATGGGAGGTCTCTGTAAGCCAGTAATAAAAAGACAAACAAATAGAGATGAAAATGGTGGAGGAGAATGTCATTGCGATATGGGAAGATAATTATCATGGCCAGGAAAAAAAAGACTGCTGGCATGAGAAAACAGTGTTTTATTTGATTGGCTGAAATTTTACCTGTAAAAGCAGAAAAGAGGACTGGAGTACCAGTGAGCATCTCACTGCTGTGATTTATGAGCTCATTACTGCTTTACAGCTAACATCCAAATTGCTTTATCTCTTTACTCTTCTCACCATTACGGGTATTTTTTTTCCACATTTGGTTTTATAGCCAGCTCTCATATTTATTTCTGTAACAGAGTGTCGAGCTGTGGTGCTATTTCAGGTGCAGGTCTGCAGCACAATGCACCTAAGCACAGTGACTCACCAAGAACACTACACAACAAAACTACTTTCCTCTTCCTAGAATCTGAAATCATCTCTTGCTTTTCTTCGAAATCATATCCTTCGCATCCTTGCATTTTCACCCCATTCTCTCTCATACATGCAACAAGCACTCTCACATGTTATCTGGTACCTCTTCTCAGGAGGGGGCTCCTGATTGGTTGGTGGTGCTGCCTGCGCTGTTTCCTGCAGGTCAGGGATATTGGCAAAGTCATCTTGCTCGGCCACACCAATGGCCAAAGCCAGGACCACCAGCTTCCCTTCGCTGGCTCCCCATAAAAAAAAATTCAATAAGAGATAGAGACAGAAAGAGAGGCGAGAAAAGAGAGAACAGAGATGCAAAGGATAGGGAAATCGAACATAAAGAAGGTGTGGTGCAGGGAGAGAGAAGAAAAGAGAGGTCATTTCAGGTGAAAACGAGGACAGAAATGAGAGAGGCGGCAGGACAATAAGAGACCGTATGAGAGTAAACAGAGGAGGCACTAACAGAGAAAATGGTCATAGAGGGAAGAGCCGCAAAACCACATAATAACACCCGAGCAGTGAGCACTTTGTCCAGGGAAGGATATTAAGAAGATACCTTAAACTGAAAGGTCAAATTAATAATAATGTAATGATTTTAATGAAGTGGTGCTGACAACAGGTGCAGGCTGTGTTCACATCATACAGACAACAAATAATTAAGGGAACTGTTGGTGATTAGTTAATGATTGTTAATGGATGTGATATTCAGCAGCTTGCACATCAGCTTCCACACATGTAAAAGTTATGCACAGACCTGTATGCACACACACACACAGACACACACCACCCACACACGCAGTAATTTATCTAGTTATTCAACCTGCCTTCTGCTTTCCCTCCAGACTCACCTTTCCCATCGAACATGCCTGTCATCTTTCTCCAGAGTTAAGATTTAATTAAGCCTCATTAAGAAGATCTGGACTAATTGTTTCTATTTGAGTGGCACAGTATCTTGAGGTGCTCGGTGTATGTCACCGTTTTCTGGGTCACTGCTCTCTCACTCTCCGTGTTGCACTCTTCTCATTTCATCTCCTCCATTCTGCCACAGTTGCTCTCCAAATCCCCCTTTCCCCCTTCATCCCTATCCCCTTCTCTTAATTCCCTGCCTCTTCATCACTGCCTCCTTCCCTCCTTCCTGTCACCCACACCCACGGGTCTATAGCTTAAGGCTCTGACTGGGTTACAATATATCTCCGCAAAGAAAATATGGTGCTGCCAGGCTGTGGAAAGATATCACCCTAAACTTCACAATTTCATCTTCTTCACATGCTGTCAAAAGCATTTCTTGCAGCTTTATAAAGCCCTGTTTAATAATCTCCCTGTTATATGTCTTTACTAGCGGTTTCCAACCTTTTATGTCTGCTATGCTCAGAACCACTTTCAGATGAAGTCAAGTTCACTGACACCACCCAACATAAATCAGTTCATTCGAAGTGATTTCATCTGTATTACCCATTTTGACTATTTATGCTTTAATTCCAGCTCACAACTTCAGCAGTTATCTATTTCTTTAAGCTTAGTTTTTCAACTTTCATTGTTTATTGTTTGTTTATTCAGCTTCAACTTTGTATTTTCCTTTTTTTTCAGATTAATTGAGCAGCTCTATGAACTTTCCACCAGGCAACTACAGAAGTACCCCCACATACCCCCAATTGGGAATCATTGGTCCATTCAACATAATGGTATGCTACTTATATTGATACTATAAGGGTTAATGAACCCCTCTTCTCCCATCACCTGTTGGGAATGGGCATTTGCACTCAAGAATATTGGTAAAACACTTTCAATCAATGTGCCGAACATTATGGAAGCACAAGCGAGAGGAAGGAACAGACCTTAATGGCACCAGGATAAATTATTGATTTTAAGAGAAAAAGCATGAAGACCAATCTCCCAAGAGATCCATTTGGTCAAACAGCTCCAAAGGCTAGATATCTGTGTCAATGACATCAACATATTCATTGAGCAATGATTCACCCAGATAGGGAATCTGGCCAAGACTGAAATTAACTGGCTTGAACAATGGGTCATGTCTATTACTGCACCACTCTGTCATCTATCATATGAGGTGTTACTGTTGCAGAGAAGGAAATATACAAGAATGATCTCAATCTCGTATTTACAAAGATAGGTGCTATAGTCACATTTACAATGATAGGTGCTATAGGTGATGCTCTCCATGACCTTGGTGCTACACTGCTAATGATCAGTTAGTCTATGGCAGTAGTTCTGCTGTGTCGTACTCAAACGCCCAGAGAAGCTTTAATGCACATATAAAGAAAAACGAATGGTGAAGGGCTACTGTAAAATGCATTCACTGGAAAGGGACATTAAATACATGTTGCACCTTGGCAATGTCCTTCCTCATCCCTTCACCACACCGCTCTCTCCCTCATCACCCCCCCCTCCTCCTCTGGCCTACAGCGACAATATGTTGAGGAAGTAATGGTGCTGGTGACATAAGATCAATGCTTCAGGGTTAACACAAATCTACACAGCTGCTTAACCCTTGTTCTTATACTGATGCACAGTGACACATGGTGATGTACACATGCTGACACACATGTCCGCAGATTTACTATTAGCACGAAAGTTACAGTGCTACCAGAAAAAGAGATGCAATTTTAGTTGCAAATACTCATGAAATATGGATTAGGCCTGCTGGTGTGTCTGCTAAGCAGGACATTTAACAGTCATTGGAAAGGATGGCTCCGAAATAACATCATCTAATTGAGTGGGACGGTGTAAATATAAAATAAATTGTGACTTTTCATGACAGTGTCTCATGAATATTATGTACTAGCGCAAGTAGCTCTGTCCTGCAAAGACAATTGCAGCAGACAGGCTGAATGCCATCCAAACAGATGTTACTGTTTAGCAGAGCATAGAGTGTAAACATTGAACAATCCATCACAGAATGGGACAGAAACAGCCCACAATATGTCGCAACTTCCTTGCTATTTTTCATGCACATGATGTCATTCCTTCTAAAATGAGGAAAAATGTATTTTGTGACAGATTGCTCAATGAGAGGCTTTGCAATCCATTTCAACTCATTACTGTTAACAGCATTGTGCGTCTGAACAGCTATTATTGCTCACGATGTAGCAATTCATTAATAACTCTGTTTATGTTCAATTTGAAAGGACCATAAAACATATCAAGTAACCATATGTGCCCCCACCCCTCACCCCAATAAAAAAAATCTATAATTACGAATATCAGCATGTGATCTATGGCGTCTTGATAAAATGAGATGTTGATCTGTCTCTTATACAACAACAGGGCTTAGAGCAGAAGACAATGGCTTATTTACATTCATAACTCTAGCTTATTAACATTAATAATAGATTTTTCAAATAAGCCAACCTCTGGCCTCCTCTTCTGTTTTCAACATCACCATCCTGAATGAGCATGATAAGTTATGAGATGGACTGAATTGCATTTGAAACTGGATACATAGAATATATCTCCATAACAACAGCAGGATATACTAGACATTATGGTGAAAGCAATGACCACATCTTGTGCACAGAAGTGCTGCACATGTTCCAAACACACAGTCACACACTACTGTGAACCACAAAGCACACACCTACATAATACACATTTATACATGTATGCACACAAGTACAGTACATATTTTGTCAGACAGAAGTAATATCCTTCCCTGGATATCACATACAAACTGAAAGAAAACACCCAAAAGAAGAGGCACAGAAGAGAGTTTCACAAAGGTAAAAGCAGATTAGTAAATACCTAAACACAGATACGTTATAAACTGTTTGATTCTAAGACATTGTTAAGTATTACAGATTAAAACTAATACATAAAATAACTTATAGCATAGCATATGACGTAGGCACAGATAGACACAGGCTTAAGCAGGTGACACTACAAAGACTCCATAAAGATATGAAGGAACAGTTCAGGAGACTCACAGGAAGGACTTGACGTCCAGGCCACGATTCCGGATCTGGTCCATCATGTAATCCCAGCTGCCAGGACTGGCACGTGAGCGCCCTCCTGCTCCACCTCCCCTATAGCGAGAGGCACCTGCTCCTGCCGGGCTGCCCCGTGCACCCCGTGGACCACCTCGTGTACCTGCACCCCCACCCTCACCACCGCTGCCACCTCCCTCTCCTCTCCCAGCTCCCCCACCTCCCCCAGGCTGTCCAGGTGCAGTGTGTAATTGTCCCAAGCTCTGGGATGTGGTGGGAGGATGGCTGAGACCCAGGCCTGATGGGTGGATGAGAGGCTGTTGAAGACTCTGCTGTCGCAGAAGCGTCCGAGGCCGGGCTGGGCCAGAGGGGATGTGCTCCAAAGTGGATGCATAGGATAAGACTGGATCCCCAAAGCTGGGAGGGCAGAGGAGCAGGGAGGAAAGAGAGCGCGAAGAGGGCCACGGCCGGCAGAGGATAGGATGATGAGGAGGAGGGAAGGAGTCAGAGGTCACAGAAGAGGAAGAAGAAGATGTAGGAGAGGAGCCGTGGCGAGAGGAGGAGAGTTGGTCAGAAGTGGTGGGGTCAGGGGGTGAGATGTAGGAGAGAGGGAAAGAATCATCAGAAATGAGACAAGGTGGCACAGGGCAGTAAGGAGAGACAGCAGAAGAAGTCAGGTTGACGTCAGGATGGATACAGGAAAGTTCATCCCAACAGGAAGTTGATGATCGTGAAGGGGAGGAGGAGGAAGAAGGAGGGGTGGCATTTGAGGACAAAGTTGAGAAGGAGGCAGAAGGAGGAGCGTTGGGAAGTGGAAACAGGAGGAGGAGGAGAGAGAAAGAGAGCAATGTGAGGCAGCAGCAGTAACAGCAGTAGCAGAAATAGCAGTAGAAGGTGCAGCCTGAGTGATCGCTGTGTGCTGTGTACTGCTCATGGGGCTGCGTCGGGCAGCCGTGTGCAGACTGTGAGCTTGCCCTGCGTGTGTGCGTCAGATGTGTGTGCACCTTGCGTGTCTGTGCGGTCTGAGCGTGCTGTTTGCGTGGGGGAGTGTTTCGCGCGGGCAGTGGTCGGATGTGCACTGTCCGCACGGGCGTGGAGCGGTTATGCGCCAAGTGACCGTGTCGAGGCGCAAGGGTCGAAGTTTTGCAGCTTCCAGGCCTTCCTGATGAGGGTTTTTTGGGCTGATGAGAGATCCCCATTTCCTCTACTCGTCAGTCAACTTTTTCCATCTCTGATAGCCTCTCTTCCTTTCTCTCTAAGTCATTTTCGTCTTTTAAATACATGCTGCACCTCTAGAGACATGCCAACAGCCAACCAAGTCCTACAGTATGACTCCCTCCCTCTGTCAGCCTCTCATTTTCCACTCCTCCCCTTTATAAATGCTGTTTAATTGGCTCATTGCCTTTCTTAAAAATGCTTCAATATTCACATCAACATGAAGGTGTGTGACACATCTTATTTCACTTATATTTCTGTGGGCTTTACACTATCCTGTATCCTCTTTTTTTTTTTATATCTTTTCTACTTCCTAAATATATCCTCTTCTCTGTCAGATCGCTGTGTAACCCAGACTACCAGAATTAGGTCATGAGAGAGCTATTCACATCAGTTAGGTGCAGTTTACTAAGCTTCGCATTACTTCACCTAACACAATTTTGCATAAGGCTTTTAGTGTGCTATCCATCATATTTAACTGTCACAAATGAAGGGATACAAAGGGTAATGGATGGTTTTGCAGAAATGAAACAGTCTGTGGGCAAAACAGAAGAAAAGGGAAAGAAGAGGAGTGGCTCTACACAGCGACACAGATGGAGAGAACGATGGTAACGATAAGAACTGAGGGTGACGATGGAGGAGAGACAGAAAATGGGGTGCGAGACACAAACACAAGAGACACAGACACTTATAGCATCCTGAAAATAGAATCCAATTATAGACAGGGGGCAAAAAGAAAGATGAGAAGAGGAGAGAAGGAGGGAATGAGGAGTGAGGTAGTGATGAGCGTAATGTGTTGTGGAGGAAGAAATCACAGGCACGAGGTGCCAAAGGAAGGTGCAAAAATCATGAAGAACTGAAAATGAACTGCCTCATTTAAAACACGCTGAATATAGACCCTAAATCATGTCATACGTCATGGCTGTGGGACGCATGCAGTCAGTGATCAACATGTCGTTCACATTTCAGCCTAAATCTTAATTAAAAGGCGTCAGTGTGTGAAAATGAGACTATTTCTGTGCTGCATTGTTGGAAGTACACTTGCAGGCGGTGCAGTTCCTCACATAAATAAAGGAACTATTGTTATCTTGATGACGAGAATTCACATTTCCCCAGTGGTCACACATTCATTTGTGCCCGCGTGCTCACCTTGACACCTGAGCTGCACTTTCCTCCCTGCTGAACTTGACCTGATGCTCCCTCACTCTCATCTAATCATAGCTGCTGCTGAGGTAAAAACTTGTAAGAATAACATTTGCACAGTGATACTGTTTGTTTTGCTGAACTCACTTGCTGGGTCTTAATCCTCCGGACTGCATGTGGCCCTGGACGGTCTGCCACCTCCCGGCCTTCACTCCCTCTGTGACCATGCTCTTCACGCTGTCACTGCGATAAGGACCCCCCCCATCATCCCCATGCCCAGTTGCTGCCCCCTTCTGACCCCCTGACACTGCCCCACTAAGAGAGAGAGACAGGGTGCGAAGGTCCCACAGCAGATAGAGGGTATAGAAGAGGGAGAATAACGACAGGCAGAGGAGAAAAAGACCAAAGAGTGTGAGAAAGACAGACACAAACACACACACAGGAAAATAGATTGAGCAACCACATGGCTAAGGAAGTGAGACAGATCAGTAGAGTGTGTAAGGGGGCAGGTCTAGTTTTCCAGGCCAAGTGAGAGGCAGGTGGATGAAAAGGTCTGGAGTCCAGTGAGGAGGAAGACAGGGATGAGGGAGTGGAGAGCGAGGAAGAAGAAGAGGAGGAGGAGAGGAAGAAATTACAGGGAGCCTGTGGAGGGTGGAAAACCAGTAAGAAGTCACTCCTTTTGGGCCTGGAGGACCAATACTACAGCTGCCAGCATTCACTTGCGGCAACAGAGTGTGGATGCTGGTCATTTAGTTCTCACTCTCTCATTCATTTAGGCATTTGGGGCTTGAGATGAGCTGCTATACAAAGCAATTCATTCGCAGCAACTTGAGAGGACTTGTACTGAAGTGTCTCATGAGCAAATAATCAACTCATCTGGGAAGTCATCCAAAGTGACATTTGGTTAAATACAAGTGCATCTATTCCTGTAAAACATCGATTACACTACATTTTTAGATACTAATCTGTAATATTACTACCTGTCATTTGAGTACCACTTAGCATCAATTACAGTAAACAGGAAGGAATAAAATACCTGAGCCACACAGTACAAAAGATCATGAGGGCAATCTAATCATATCAACCTCCAAAAAAAAGATACAACGTTCAGAAATTAATCAGTGTTCAAACTTAAGAGCAGCTGTCAATTCAGATTTCCCCTCAAAACAGTTTTGGGTTTAAAATGTCATGTCTACTCTGAAAGCAGTGATGATCAAAAATAAAGCACAGTAGTGCCCTCTGGTGACATGACTACACTTCATTAATATGCATGATGCTCCTGCTCTAGGAGACACAAAAGACATTGTCGCCTGGTGTGTAAACGCGGGATCAGGAGGTGGTACACCTGCATCAGGTCCCTTTGAAGGTCACCGTTTCACATTTAATTCTGACCAATTGACCTGACAGTGCAAGTGGATAAGTCATCAATCACAAGAACAGCATGGATGACTCTGCTGGAGCAACGGTCAACCCAGAAGACATGGGCCTCATTTATCGAGCCGAGCACAAGGTGAACGTCTTTACTCTTTATTAAAAGTAGAAACATAAATAAATGGAGCCATGAATCACCAAGTATTTGCAGGAATATACAACCGTTCTGACTGAACTTCACTGAGAGTAGAAGTGATCTACAAGTGAAATACAGCCACATAATCTTTGACAGTTTTTCATCTCAGAATTATTGGACTGACCAAACTTGATTATACAGTAAAAATGATATACAGTAAATACAATTCAGACTAAATGCCTTAAATTTGAAAAATGTTTGTCAATTCAATACGACCACTTTTCCAAGTGACATTAGATATATTACAAGTTCAATATTGAAAAATGATAGTATTGAAACTCAAATCCAATAAATCCCTAAACATGGAGATTGATTGTGCAGGGTTAGGTAACCTGTTTGATAAATGAGGCCCAGTGTGATTGAAATCTGCTGATCTCGAGAGAATCTCAAACAGGAAATGATTTCTCTGCCGTCTGTTGGCTTTATTATTGGTCACAGTCACGAGGTCACCCCCTGTGTCTGCTACTACTGATAAAACAACTCATTTTGGCATTGCTGCAGTGAAAATCTTACTAGTGGACAGAGGAAAAACTTGTGAAAACAGAACCTGCTAAAAAAACAAAAAAAACAGCTTTGTGGACAGTAAATGACAACCTTGAGTTTTATATATATATATATATATATATATATATATATATATATATAAATAAAAATATGAGGCTCTCAAGAAACACACACAAGGATCAAAAGATGGTTTCCTGAGATCTGCCCCCAGAGTTTTCAGGCAGACTTTTCAGGCAGTAATCCATATATCCATCACGTTCATACACACACTGCAGCCTCCTTTCTCCAGGCAATTTACCACACAGTCCTCAACGGCTAGGTCTATTAAAGATGACCAGTTATTAGACAGTTTATCAGACAGATGCCTGGTAGCAGCATGTCTAGGCTTGGAGCCCTCTCAGTGCCTGAAGGGAGATTGGTATGACCTTGCTAGTGGTTTATTGGATTCAAGTGTCTAGTGAGTAAAAACATTACTTTTATTGCATCAAGTACAAACACTGTTACCTTATCTCCCAATATGATGGGCAGCGGGACGAAGTTGTAGTGCTCTAATGTTAGTGCAGTACACATTAGATATTGGGTTGATGGGGATCAGAGAGAAGCCACAGATGGATGTAAACCACAGGTGAACACTGGCACCACACTGCAACCTGGTATAACGGTCAACCCTCCACAAAACAACTACTACAGCCGGCAGGTTTCACTTCACACAAGCAAAGGACAGTGAGACATACAGAGTACAGAGACGGTGGGTTAAAGTATACACATATCTTTTGGAGAAGAACTATACGAGGGTTGTCCGTCTCCATGGTTACACTCCATGGGAGAGAGGTGAGAGGTTAGAGGTCAGGAGTTAGTGGGACCGGCAGGGCTGTAGGGAGTGGGGGGCATCTGAACATGCGCCTTTGTGTTCATTAAAAGGTGACAGGATGTGAGGAGTAGCAGCAGAAATTAGTCTGGGGGGGTTTGCAGGGCTGCGCTGCCTTGACGCTGTAGTAATAGTTGAATGGCTATTGGAGGGATGCTGTAATGTGCCTGTATGACATTGCCCACACTCACATTTCCCAAGCAGATTATGAGTAATCATTAGTAACCATTTATGCCCTCCAGTCTGTTAACATTGGGTGGGTTGTTATTGTTGTCTTTATTACTATTGTTGACGGGAATCCTGTTATACAACAATAATAAGTCTTGAAATGTGCAGTTTGTGTATATTTTGCCACAGTATGACATTTATGCAATGGGATTTTTTCAAAAGGTCTTTGGATAAATGTTGCCAGTTACACATGAGTAAATTGTGTCTTAAGGAATAGAAAAATAATTCAAATTATTAATCTAGGTGGATTTAATTAGATGTCAGATGTTATAAAATCCACATCCAATGGTTCAATTTGATGAGTGGCTAATGGTGGTGACTGCACAACTAGAAAGGATGGTGGTGTGAGGACGGGAGAGGAGAGGAAGGGAAGGGAAGGGAAGGGAAGGAAAGGAAAGGAAAGGAAAGGAAAGGAAAGGAAAGGAAAGGAAAGGAAAGGAAAGGAAAGGAAAAAGGAAAGGTAAGAGGGAAGGAAAGAGGGATGGGAGGGAAGGGAAAGGGGAGAGTGGCTCTGCCCCTGCCTCGTTACAGCCCTGCTCAGGGGGAAGTCTCTTACCAGCCTTGGACCAAGACTCACTTGAGTGTGAGGCGAGGATCTCCATATGGGGCATAGGGAGAAATGTTTAGTACGAACTCCTTGGGCGGATAGGAGCTCCACCTCTGCTGCACTGTGCTGCTGTCATTGTTATTCCAAAAGTCTCTGTCTAGATCACTGTGGCCAAAGAGAGAGACAGGTCAGAGCAACACAACTATGGACAGCCTTGGCACCAACCAACCATTCGCAACAGATCCGCTCCTGCTTTCGGAGATGATGCGAGGGCTTGGTTTGAGGGAGAGAACTGGTCTTACAACTGCACTGAATAGGAGTTTGAAACAGAAACAGCCCCAGATTAATGTCTATTTCTACCAGAAGTTGACAAATCACCATGGTGGTTTGATTTTAAAAATAACAAAGGGGCAGCCTGGGGGGGGGAAAGGTATTCACAAGCAATGTGCTGTAGCAAACACAGAGAGAGAGAGAGGAAAAGAGACAGGTAGCAAGAAAAGAGGAAGTCATAATCTGATGAATACATACAGCATGTGATTACATTCTGTTCACCTAGCACGGCACCACTGATGAAACACATTTGAGTAAACATTAAGAAGTCTGGGCCCCATCCTGGGTGTGAGCAGAGCGAACGCATGAACGTATGAGACACAAGGCAGAGAGATAAATCGGAGACAGTCAAAGTAGAGAAGGAAGAAAGGTGAGCAGAATCACTGATGTCATACAAGTCACACAGCAGTGGTCAGAGCTGGAGCACAGGGACAGAGCAGGAGAGAAAGGCAAGGCGTGAAGAGAAGGAGTTTGAGGCTGAAATGACCAACAGAGCACATCAATGCTGCTAGAGGCAGTGAGAAAGGAAATGCAGAAATTAAGAGACTGAAGAACCCAAGTCAGAATACATTCACATAGCCCATCTTTAGTGCCTAAAAACCGTCCGTACAGAAAATGAAAAGTAAACACAGACATTCAAAAACAGCTGAGACAACAGCAGGCTATAGAAGAGAAGTAGTGATGAGCAGGTTAATAGAAGCATTTCGTAGATTTAAGTATTGTACTTAGCACTACAAAGCTGACATTTTCTGGTACTGACCTATAGTCTGGTTTCACCGTGAACAGAAAACACTTTAATCTTAGTTTGAGCCCTGTAAGAAATGTTAGATTGAAATCCTCCCAAACATTTATATTGCAACGGTTTCAGAAAAAGGAGTTCCGGGCCCCCTCCGTTTACTTAAACCTGTACCATTTTAAGCAATGCAGAGGCGTTCCTAAAGGCCTGCACTTAAGAGAGACCTATCTTACAACCCATAAGATAAGTGCAGGAACAGACCCATCCAGCCAAAAGCTTCACAGGTAAAATAATGCAGATTTAATCTATACTGATTAAATCACTAACCTTTCATTTAATGTCTGCCGCAACATGCTCTTGCAGAGATTGTGCTCCTTGAGATAAAACACCAGGCTTCATTTTCTGCCTTGTTTGTGTAGTCTACATCGAGGGATTCAAAGCTGAACCAAATGGAGTTCATTATCACCAGATTATTCTACCCCAACCAGTTACCAGGCACTTACTTGATGGCTTTCTTCTCCCCTCGCCCACGTGCCGAGTCTGGAGTGTCTGCTGTTTCCACTCCTGGCTTATTCCTCTTCCCCTTGAGCCGAGCGGAGGGAGGGGGTGACAAAGAAAGAAGAGAAACAAAAGGTTAGCTCGGATCTGCCCTTTGAAGCTGTGTTTTTGCTATACTAATTTCAAGTGTAAATGCCTCTCCTATTATCTCAGGAACACTGTGCCATCAGTCCTTTACCTGATGGTCTCCTGATTACACTCATCAAAGTCAAATCAAATCTGCTGTGGAGAGCCATTTCTGACTATGATTATCACTCGCACCACCCTGAAATTTACATGGCAATTGCCTCTTTAAGGTAATCCGCTGGGTACTGGAGAGAAGCCTCTAGAAAGTCCTGCACCAGCCTGATTTCAAATAGCTAGAGCATGACCTGCTGTAACCATGGAAATAATGGCAATTTAAAGGCTTGGAAAAGTGAGGGCTGCTGGGCGCAATCTACTGGAAAAGCTCATTACAGTTAAAGGTGTTCCACATGTGTCACAATGCAGGTAATCTCTATTGACACTTTGCTACAAGTGGAACAGGGAGGGGATCAGTCTAAATCTGTCCAACCCCCCCCCAAAATACCGTGCTTCCCTGAAAGTGATGCTCTGATACACATCGAGGATAGGTAAGGATTCTCCTGCCCAGAAAATGAGTGGGAGGAAAACACACTGAGTTGGCATCATGGCTTGGCTTGGATGTCTTGAATCTTAAATTGGCTGAAGGGGACATTTCCTGTGGTGGACTTGCTTGTTGCTGGCTGAGCATGTGTCTGCAGATTGGACCATGGTTATGTACAAAATAGACAACATCCCATAAGCCATGAGAAGTTTTACCAGACCTCACAAGAGTGCTAATGAGGTCTCTACCCCCAACTCCGGCAACAACCTGTCAGGTTTGTGTCAGGCTCTGGCCAATTTGTCGCATACAGTTTTCAGATTAGGTTGGGGTCAGATTTATTCATTTCCAAATATAATTTATTTAAAATGTATCTCTGTGTCTCTTTCTTTCTCGGACTGTTCCCGTCAATGTGTGTCATGTGTTTCGAATACATACACAATTACCCTCCAGGAAAAGTGTAGAAAAATATTTGACACTGTGTTCATGTTACCTGATTTCTTGTCAGTTAATTGCTCTGCGCAATTAACTAACCTAATAAGTAATGAGTGACTCGTTGGTGCTTTCACTTTCAGGTGTCACAGAAACTGTGGTTGTAATTTCTATGAGCAGGTATTTTAACATTGACTGAAGAGGTGTTATTTCAGTAAGTCAGTAAGTCAACTTACAACAGTTTGAAGAGTTGTATCAATCTCATCCACTCTTTGGATATCGGCTCTTTCTATTTTTAATTATTAAATAATTATAATTATTAAATGACTTCTTTTAATCGTGCCAACTAAACTCTGGTTGGTTAATTATTTCTCCAACAGGAACAAACAGCCACCACAACATCAGACCAATCTGAATTGCTCAACAAAGAATAAAATGTGTGACCAGGCTAAGGTTACGACTAGTAACAGGTGACATAAAGCAAGAACTTGCAAAAGGGAAACTTCTCATAATTTCCAGTGATTCAGGAAAGACGTTGGCACTTTGGAAAAATTATTACTGGATAAAAGCCTTTGCACAGATTACAATGCTGTATATGATTCAGTTCTATATCGTGACCGTTTGAATTGTTGGAGCACATGTGAAATGCACAGGACAACAGCCTCATTCATCATGCAAATCACAAGGCAGATTTTGGTAAAGCCTGACTGAGTTAAGATAGAAGACAGATAATTTATTATTATGACAGACTTTAGTGTTGTTTCCACTAAAAATGTAACCTAGAAAGTAACGACTCATTTGCTAATTTAGGCTACTTGTGTTTTTTGCCGGTGGACTGCCATGACATATTATGTTGGCCTAGTATATATATTTTATTACCACTGACTGATTTTTTGTTTGTGAGAAAATCTTTGCTGCCTGTGCAAAGAAAACACATTACTTTGTGTCTGGGGTTGGATTTGGGTCTTTGGCAGCATCAGTCAGGTTCAGTCAGGTTGTTTCTATAAAGCACCATTATCGGTGAGGTCCCGGTCTCAGTTTTAGGTTCATGTAGAATTCTAGACCTGATTAGTCAACACCATGAACAAAGAAGACACCAAGAGCAATGGTTCTTAAAAAGGTGCCTGTAAAAAGCTAGGTGACCCCCTGTCTAGTCTGTGCTCTGTAAGAGAAAGTAGCATATGCCCAGCATATAAAACTGGCCAACCTCTAACCTGTTCATGTAAACACAAACCCATTGATCCAAGCACTAAACTAAAAATACAGAGAGGCAATCAGCCAGAGGTTATGTATGAGTTTCTGACAGATACTGAACTGACTCAGATCTATGATGCAAGCAGTGTTCATAAATAGCAGGAGCGTATGGAAATGCAGATCGTACCACAGCCTATATATTGAGCTTCAAAACCTGACAGGCAGGCTGATGTAGACTCCACAAGGGCTAGATAACACAGATATCATTTCAGACTACAGTCCACAGTGTTATGGCTGTGGATATTGTTTGTTTTGTTACAAAGACAGAGTTGACAAGAACACTGCTGGGCAAAAATGATAAAGCCCTCCATGATGCTACTGAGCAAAAATGATATCCATCGCACACAAGGAAACAAAAGCCGCTCATCTATTGTATAATCAGCAGTAACCTGGAATAGAAAGGTCAACAAATGAATAAACAAAGATCGGACAGGAACGACTAGTTAAACAGCTGCATACAAGAGGTTTGTTTGTAATTTACACACTGACTTCTAGATAAACAGTCGCTTTACAAACCATCAGAGCCCTGGATGCACTAAGTCTATAAACTGCACACATCACATGTCAGTGTGTTCTCAGCAGACACATTATCGAGAGCATTCATGATCTTTTATCGCCTGCTTTTTTATAGTCTGCTTTAGGCATGTGATAGCTCTCATCATTGGCTTGACGTGCTGGCTGAATACGTGAAACGGCACCACATAATTTCATATACCATTCTGAAAACGCAATAACGCACACAATCCACCATCACAGCTGAAAAACATTTGCATGCCCAAGAGGTAGACTCTCCCCCATTCAAAAAATCATTATACATTAGCACCACAATAGATTCTGTGTTCTTGCATGACAATTTCTAGGAAGGCAGAGCTGACTGAATTTCTGTCAGACGAGGACGAGCTATCAAAGGAAACTCATGTATGATTCAATACTATCGTAAAATTTTTAGGAAGGTGGGAAGATACAGAGGATGGGTGAGAGTCCAGTACAAAAAGGGGGGGGGGGGGACTGAAAATAGAAATCTAATTTAGAAAAAAAAAAAAACAGAAAAACAAGGACAATGCAGGATGGCATGTGAGATGAAGAGATGGTGTGAAAAGTGAACTGAGAGAAACAATGAGTGGCAGGAAGTCCCAAGTGGATTGGATGTGAAAACAAGGAGGAGACTCTGCAGTGGACACTGAGTCCCACAATCGTCATTTCCATGCACACACACACACACACACACACACACACACACACACACACACACACACACACACACACACACACACACACACACACGTACACACACACTTACACACAAAGATGTACACAGCTTCAAAGCCATCTCCTCCACACCTTTCTTCCAGCTCATTCACAAGACTGGAAAACAAACTCCTTGCTTCTATCTACAAGGTAGGTGTGGAGGCTGCAGAAATCCAGAGTGATGAACATAACAAAGCCACCAGCTCTATGGACATGAGGCAAGAAACAATACAGACAATCAGCTCAATACCTCAATGTGAAAGTGAGCAAATAATGGGAATAAAAACCTAGAATTAAGTTTGTTTTTATGTACAATTTTGAAATGTTACATTCTAAATAAAGCTTTGGTGTTGGCCAAATTAATTGTTTGACTAATTCTAGCTTCTGAACTATATTACAACCTCTTCAGCAAAATCTTCAGGAGTCTCAGAAAAGTTAGACTGAGTGATGTATGTAAAGTTACTCCCTGAATGCTTGGAAAAGACCAGTTAGTCAGTTTGCAAGTGATAGCAGGTTCTAATCCTGTGTTTTCAGTTTTAATACTGGGTTTATACACGATATATATATTTATATATATATCGTGTTTATATTTGGTTTATATCGTGGTTTATATTTGGAAGTTTCTGAAGTGTTATTAAGCTAATACTATGTTGCAGCTAGCACATATTGGAAACTAAAACTACTTTTGTTATGAAATGCCATAATCCCTACAGCATCGAGCACAGAGCAGTGTATGTGCACACTTCACAAGATCTGGCTCAAAATTCCCCTCACACAGATTAAAATGCACTAGTTCATGTTCCCAATTTGCACAAAGTTCACAGTCACACATATGTCCCCAGCCCCCAACCATTGCCACATTACTGTGTACCACGATAGAATCACAGACACATTATTTTTAAAAGCAGAGAAAAACCAATGTTACAAGTATATGTTTTACCATTTAAGCTCAAAACAGATCAGTTTAGTCATGTAATTAATTCTCTCTCTCTCTCTCTCTCTCTCTCTCTCTCTCTCTCTATATATATATATATATATATATATATATATATATATATATATATATATATATATATATATATATATATATATAATATTTATTATTATATTATATTATAAAAAGGCAATGGAAATTGTATTTAGTCTACATGAACCAAATTATGCTGCAGTTCAAAAATATTAAATAGATTACAGGATGGCCCATCATAAAACTGATTTGTCAACAGTGATGTTTAAGGCTCAGACAAATTATGTCGTCCAACAGGGGCATCAGATTAGAAAACACTTTTATGTGCTGCTGTAGAGGGCATGGAAAAACAATTTCTGTTGCTGTTTAATTTGGAGGAATAAGATGGCTTTGTCATATGGCCAGGATATAATGAAGACAAAAAAATTATTTTCTGCAATATTATAAAACCTCATAGTGAAAGCTTTACACAGAAGTTACGTTGAAATATGCTGAAACTTCGGATTGTGCAAACTCTGTCAAAATGTCTTATAAACATGGACTTGATGGTTACTTGATGATTTAGTAGTTGATTTTACTTAATTTGTACTTATGTGACAGCTGATGTATAAAAATTGGAAGGAGGCCCATTGAAGCTCTACATGCAGATTTTTTTTTTTTTTTTGCTACCACCACAGATGAGTGAGACTTTGGTGCTGGACTGCCCAGGGTGATGCTGAGGGTTTTCTTTGAGAATCCAGACTTGAGAGGAGACAGAGTGAAACTACCACTCTCTCTGGCTCAGTTGGCAGTGCACTGCCTTCCAACACCCAGCTGTGTTTGTTTGCTGTAAATTAGCAGGCAGCAAGAGTCTACATGCTCGTTCAATATTATCCACATCACACCATAATTAGAGAGGAGTGCACTATTAAAATGGTCGTCCGCTGCTAAAGCATCAAGTGATCGCTCATATTTAGCATCTGTAAAAAGATTTTTTTTATACCTGTGTTCTACCTCCTGTAGTAAACACTGACATTGAGAAGCGTGTTATCACAAGCACGTATAAATTTACATATCACCAGGAACACTGCCAACATCATCTGACACTTAAATGTGACAGGTCAAGACTTCAGATCCTCATAATGTGCTGTTATTATAAAATTCCCAAGGACTGTGACAATTCTCCTTTGAAGTTCTATAATTATTCATTTACACATCTTTTCTCTCCTCTGAGTGGCATAATTACTATCATCTTCCTAACAACTGTGAACTCCTAACTCCCAGTTAGTGCATCCAAAAGACTGAAGGTTGTTGATTCAAGCCCAACAGGGATTGAATCAGGCTGTGAATCTGGTCAGGTCCAATCTCAACTCCAACACAACTATGTCACGGATCAAACAGCACAGGGCTCACAGGAGCAGGCAGAGGTTTTCTGAATGCCAAACAGCCACTGCTGCTCAAACAGATGTTAGCTGCACCACCTCTGATATCTGAAAATCCCACCCAACACCTACAACACAAGCCCCTGCTGACAATCATCAGCCCCACAACACAGGAGCTTAATAACCATGCAACTCATGGTATTATAATTTCTGCTTTTGTTTTGTTGTTGTTTTAACCACCTTTGTATATATCATAAAGACGGACTGGAAAACAATAAATCAATCAATACACAAGAATAATAGAAATAGAAAAATGACACAGGCTTAGCATGTGTTCTAAAAACAGACTCGCAGGCCAACAGAAGGAGACGGGAGCATTCAATGCACAGTACTTCCAGGGGGTTTAGATAACAGAAAGCCAAGCAGGAGGAAGGCTTCGGGATGACTGCACATGAGGACTTTTAAAATAAAGCCCATTGCACTGGTTGCCAAAGCTAAAACACCAAAAGCAACACTCACCCAAAATGTCTTGTCTATTAACCTATGAATCATAACCAAAACTGGCATGGACCCACTCGCAAATGACACGTGAAGCTTCTGGCAAAAATTTGTTCTTATGAAAGCTGACACTGTCAAAGAGTACACTCAGAAATATCAAAAATAAAAGTTCTAGATGTGGACTGGGCCATCGTAGCTTTATGTAAAATGAGCGATAAGTACAGAGCACTTTTTACCTAATGAGGAATCTTTGTGCATAGAAAATCAGCCTGCATGATTTTACAGTATACTGGATACAGTCTGCATCTATAATGAGGTGGCTCTGTTCAAAGTAACCACATTTATGCAAATTATTCTGTATATACATTCTAATCATGTGTTCAGGGAATAAAGTGCTACCATGGAAAAAAAAGAGAGATAAAGAGATCAAGGGAAGTGAGGGAGCTTCTGTAACAGGACTTTTTTTAGAAGAACAGATTGTATAGCTGCTGAGCCTTCATGGCTGTTAGTCGCATATAGAAAATAACACACCTCAAGGATGATGATATTAATGTGAGAAAATGATTTTTAACAAGATTAGTCGTATTTGTGCTTTGTCAGAGCACAGTGTGTCATCACTAACACGTTTATCATAATAGAAATGACTGGTATTTATCTCAGTCACACTTTATGATTTTGTACATGAAGCAGCTTGTTTGATGTGGTTTCACAGCAGTGGGCAGCTGACATTTTCCCCAAAGTAAGTGGTCTGAGACTACAAAGGCTTTAATTAACATCTTAGTGCCACTCTAAGGTACCCTCCACCTCACCACCACCACCACCACCACCACACACAAACACACAAACACACATGCACAAATAAGAGCTCAGGGTAAGATGTATGAAAGAAAAATGAGGCATACACAAACAGTGTCTCCACTGAGATAGAAGCACATCATCTTGTGTATGACGATGTGGTTGACAGTGGCCTTCACAGGGTCATAAGGCCAATAGATCGCCACCCTATCCCAGCCCGCTGTTGCTCTGTGGCGGCTGCAAGGCTCTGTCACAGGATGGAAATAAGATCCATTTACAGCAGTGCTCTGGAGAGGTCCTCGGGGACTTTCGAAGGTGCTGCAGCAGAACTACCTCCATCCACAGCAGGAAACTAGGAGTCATTCACTGCTCCATTTACTTCAAAGTGGAATATCAAATATAACACAATGTTGCAGTGAAGCAAACAATAGAAAGACTGTGTTGTAGCACGTTCATTTCAGCACAGACCATTTCTCCCCCCTGGTTCATATATATCATAATGGCATCAACGAGTAATCTAGGAACAGTCACCTTACTGGTGATTCAATAGCAATGCCAATTACACTATGTAGCGAGGCGTGTGGTGTGCAGAGCCTGCTGCAACGCCAAATCCTGCCATCTGCGGACCAATAAGTTTCACAGCAGTGCAATTGGGAGCTGAAACAAGTAAGAGATTGAGTCAACATTAAAGTTGAAATAGGTGACTGGTGTTTCTGGGTTGTACAAGCACAGGATGAATCAGAAATCAATTACCTTTAAAGGCATGCAAATCTAAAAAAAATCAGTCAAGTGAAGTGGCACTTAGCCGTACAGCTCTGTCTGCCTAATGACTAGTTGCCTCCCTTTAATCAATCACATTTCATACCACATAATCACAATGATATGCCCTCTGTCAGAGGTCAGTCTGCTTGATCTGTGTTCTGTTTCTCCTCAATGAGTGGACTGGCTCTGATGCTGTATCAGCACAGTTTACTAATGTTGTAGCTGCTAATGTCTGAGAGTAATTAGTTTGAGTCTGGACTGTTGTTGCTGTTGTGGTCATGTGACACTGATTTAACTGCGGCCATCTCTCTACAGTAATATGCAGTGGTGGAAAGTAAATAAGTATAGTCACTCAAGTACAGTTTTGAAGTACTTCTACTTGTGTATTTATTTCCATTTTATGAAACTTAATTCAGCCACATTTCAGACAGAAATATTGTAGTTTATACTCCACTATATTTATTTAACAGTTACAGAAGGTAGTTACATTCAGATTATGATTTTACTTAAAAAAAAAAAACATCATCTGCAAAGATTAAACAAATAGCTTCCAAACCTTCTGGCTTGTGAGCCATTACAAATCAATGGTGTCTGGTCACAGCTCCTCACAAGTCTTTCACAGGTTCCACAAAAATGTCTCATTGAAATAATTGCTTGCAAGATGTAAAATTGTTAAATATTTCATAACATAACCAAAGATTCAGTTCCAAGTTTGAAAAATAAAAACACATTTTCATAACAGAACTTCATTTTTCTTCATTTGTTTCTTCCTCCTAATCCATTAATCATCTCACAACCTCTAAGATTTATCTTATATACTCTGGAGCTCTCTTGGTTTCCATACACTTTACACCGCTTATACAGTACTTCCATATGTTTGTACATAAGGATTTTGAGTAAAGGACTGAATGAGTACTTTTTCATGTTGTATTGGTTCTTTTAATGACTTAAAGATCTGAATTTGTCTTCCACAACTCTTAATATGTCTTCATTAAAAACTGTCTTGTATAGAAAACTCTCAGTTCACCGAGACTGCACATAATATTTGCACAGATTTTCATAATATTTGCACACATTCTGCAAATATTATCTCCAGAGCAGTAAAGTGTCCTTCTCTAGTAAACTCACAACAGACAATGTTTATTAAGCAGACAATATTTATTAAGGCGCTCTGATTATTAAAGCATGTTAGGATGGCAACAAATGTGAGTGGGAACCGCAGTATTTCTGTTAGTGAGGCTTGAGTGTTCGTGTGTTCGTGTGTGTGTGTAAACTCACCAGCTTGCGTTGACACCAACCACAGACGCCACAAAGAGCCACCAGCCAAACAGCACACACTGTCACTGCGAGGGAGACCAGGAACACACTGAGGGACACTGAGCCTGTGCACACAAACACACACATACAGAAACGGGGAGGCAGAAAGAGAGAGAAGATGAGTGATGCTTTTTTGCACATAGAGATATACAGTATTTTCTTCATTTTGTGCACAATGAAAACATGGGATTTTTGCTACAGAGCTGATTGTATGCCACAGTGAATCAGATTTTCAAATGGGCAACCTAAAACAAAGCTGGTCTATCTCCCTCCGTGTTTAATTGAATAGCCAGGCGAAGCTGCCATTTTTACATTCTGTCATAGGGAGCCACAATCCCACCGCCACCCCCTTCGTGCCGGAGCATTTCAATACCTTTCCAATAAGGGCTGCAGCCAGGCATCACTCACTCGCACACACATCACTGTCATAGTGTCACAGCTTGTTAACTGACAGGCTGAAAGTGAAGGGAGAGAGAGGAGGGTAGGGAGGGAGGGGGAGAGGAGAGGAGAGGCTGGGGAGGCTGGGCTGACAATACAAGAGAGCTCATGATTAATGGGTATCAGTAGATGCCCAGTGAGAGAGGTGGCTCTGGAAGAGAGTCATAAAAAAACATCATCTATTGCTGCTCGCATGTGTCTCAGTGTGTGTGTGCGCGTGTGTGTGTGTGCGTGTGTGAGACGGAGAGGATTCACACATGCACCTGTGCGCCTGAGTGTGTTTACATGCTGGTTATGATAGTGGCAATAAGTGGATCTAGCCTCGTGAGTACAGTGTTTAGTTAGTTCTCCACATTTAAACAATTGAGTGGCCTTCTCTTTCGAGGACAGGGATATAAAGCCTCATTGAGCTTTGATATTTGCACAGCGGGGAAGATGCTAATGTATTCAAAGTCGTGATTTCCTTCTAACAATTCTGATTCCTAAATATACAGTGATAAATGGGTGTCAGAAAGCGTTTTCACACCGTTGAGTGACAAACACTGACAAACACCCATGCTATCCTTTCAGGAACTGGGGTTTGTCTTCTCCCCAATTGCTGTCTGCTTCTCTTCCTTTGCCTGTCATAACTGGCCTTTTCATCTCACTCCTCCATCATATCTTTCCTTTATTCTCCACCTCACCATGTCCTCTGGGAACAGATGAGCTCAAAAAGGAGGAAGAGTGGCAGGTAATGTTGTTTCATATGGAAAATCAGAATGGGATCAGCATCGTATTCCACAGTCTTCCCTCAGCATCAACTGATGTATTTAAGTGACACCTGAGGCCACTTACAGTCAAAAAGAGACAGTGCAAACAGATCAGCTTAGACAATGGACAGAAAACTTAACAACGGAGAGACTTGTAGTGACAGACAATCCTTCAAAAATGCATGAGAACACAAACTCTAGATTGTGGCTGTGCTAAAGAACCATTTAGTTTTGTGCGTTTGTACTGAAATCTGCAAAGAAATGGCAAAGAAACAAGGGAAAATCTTGGATTGCAGATGGAGAAACGTGGGCAACACAGACTGTTGAGACGGAGGTGAATGAACTTTGCTGCATGCTGCGAGTCCTCAGTAAAACCAACATTAATTGTCGTGTTAATTTTTCTCCAACTCACAATTTTTTATGTTGATTGCCCTGATTTCAGTCGTTAAAATGAATCATATGGGAACAAATGATCATGAGGCAAGAGATCAGAATCTTGTTTTTAATCCACATCTACTCAGAGTGAGTGACAACTCTGTTTCATGTATATGTGTTACTGGTAGTGCCCCCAGAAATACCTTAATGTTCCCGGGAATATTACAATATTAATGGTACCATGTCAACTTTTCTTATAAACATTTCTGCAAACATTCAACATTTCTAACCAAAATCCACGGTGTGCATCCCTGAGGTTGAACAAACTTGCATTTCCTTCCACATAAAAAAAGCTGTTTTTGACACGTCCATGTTGGCTTAATTTTTCAGCCTCAGGGATTGCTATTTGTTTGCTAGCTGGCTTCCTTTGCCCTGCATTTTTTGGCATATTGCTGTGTTACATGGTGCATACTGCCACCTGCAGATGAATGGAGTAGTGTGAATCTTTTGGTAGGAATGTGTAGGTAATTAGTTTTTTAAGGTAGTTGGTTGCTTACATACTTTTCCAACTGTGGCAGGATTTTCTATTAGAATTATCTTTCGTTTTCATGGAGTTGACTTTGTACAAGCTACAGTGTATTATTAAACTTTTATTTGCTTTCTACAAGAGGGCTCAGTGTGAGGCGTGAGCATGGGATCAGAAACACAAGTAAACTTATGATTAACGCTTTTCACCAACTTCAGATCCTACAACATCCCTTCCTGTGCAGGTGGCACGGTGCTTCAACCGAACAGTAGGAGTCACTTGTGGTAGGTACTGCCAGCAGGAATTGAACTGTGAACCTACCACCTAAAATATAAGAATCATAAACATCTGAAACATCCCACACTGTGTGAGTTTATCTCCTGAAAACAGCAGCGGCCCCAGCCTTGAAAAGACTGAATCCTACTTTACTGATCTTGTTCTGATTGTGAAAGTATACATGTAATCAGTGGAGAGGTCGTTACATGTTGTTTAATGCCCCCTATGACTATATATCTACAGTCAAAGAGGCTGCTACTGGTAAAGACACACATCCATATCCTTCTGAACAAGGGAGGAATCGGTGAAACACATCGAGCTCCTGAATGATGGATATCTCTATTCACAGATGTTCAGAAATAGACACAGGCTATATACTCAGCTACTGTATATTCATAGAGAGGTCCATGAAGTTGAGTCCATTAGATACTACAGCATCAGCTATGGATCTTAAATAAGGAGAGCTAGTCTCCAGCTAGCTTCTGCACTAAGTGCCTCAGTGATGGATGTTCAGATTTTTGAAGGGCTTGGATAGTGAGGTGGATCTGTGAAAGCCAGCAGCCGCTGATGTAGGGCCCTGTCCCACGGCCCTGTGTTCTCTCTGAAGGTCAGAGGGTGGGGTGGAGAGTGGTATGGTTTATGATCTGTGTCAGTCATGAGAGCTACGAGAGTAAAAAGCCTCCAAATAAAATGCAGCATCTAAAGAGGCCACGTTATTGCACTCAGTAATGGACAGCTGGATACTGGTTCCCACTTCATGGAAGCTAACTTCCTTTTTAGAAACTGCAGAGAAGCACTGTGGGCAGGCAGTGCAGAGGAATAAAAGGAAGGAAAAAAACATTGTGTTGAGGTATTAGGGAGATATGCAAATCTTCAGTGCTATGGCTGTGGACGCATCATTAGAGTATAAGAAGCCTGCACTACATATAGTAATCACAGCACTCAGGAAATTCAATTTATCTCTTCCCTTGAACAAAACTTGAAATACTGTAGCAGGTGACGCATTAGAAAGATAAAAAGATGTTTGTGTGTTATAACTGGAATAAAGAGATGATTTCACAAGAACAGCTATTTATAATACATTTATTAATCCTTACTATAGTTTAACCAGGTATGGGATGAAAAATACTCCCAAATGGAGGGTGATGAATCACTTGTAAAATTGCACCTCTCAGTAAAACTGACAAGTGAACTGAACAAGCCGTTGAACCCTTTGATCTGAAGCCTTTAGGAGTCAGAGCACTCTTGAACTTGAAAGTCGCTTGTTTGTTTTAGATTTCTATGGGTATTTCTTTCATATGCACTTATAGGAGAAAATAAATGGCTCCATGCACAGCAGTGAGTAGCGACAATCACAGTGTAAATGAATTTGCAGAAATCTTTTAGTGAGGAGGACAACAACGAACAAGTCGGGCAGGAGGTTAAATATGGACATTTAACGAGAAAGGCAAAGACGGAACCCGCAAAGTATATCAAAGTGCAGAGTCTCAAGGATAAAGTGCTCTAGTGCATAGCAGCGTTGAGTGCAACAAGCCTTACTCTGGTTGCACAGAGTGGCACAGTACATGTAGGTGATCTGGCCCACATGCAGTGAGCTAAGCCAAGCAGAAAGGGACCAGTCCTCAGGGGTAGGAGAAATTGCTAATTGGACAGGCGGAACTGGAGCAGTGTCCAGTCAGCAAAGCTGCCACACCGTATCTTTGCGCTCTGACTGAGGTGGAGAGGGCAGTGCCTCAGAAGCTCTGGGTGCAAAGCTCATAGCCTAATCGCCACTTCAAAGTGCCCCCTCCTTGTACTGGAGTTCAAGAGGGTTCTGCACTCTTTATAGCCAGGGTAATCCTCAGATGTCACTCAGACATCTTTACAGTCTGCCCCCATCTGAGGCAGAATCTGTGTGCAACAGCAAAATGTTACTTACTTCCAGTTGAACTGTGATACTGAGTATTTCAAATTGCTTCAATTTACCTTCTGGCTCAATTCTGCACTGCAGGTTATTGCTTTTGTTTTACAGTTATTTCTCAAGACAAAAGACTGAATGTTAGTAAACAGCACGTGCATATGAAGGCCTTCAAACTAAGTATTTCTTCTTTGCTCAGTCGCACAAAATAATTTGTGTGGGAAAAGCGTAAAATTGATTCAAGAGAGAAGATGTGGATAAAATGAATATTTACTATGGTTCCAGGTAAATAATGTCATTGTCAACTAAACTGATGAGGTGACATCTCACACAGTGAGCTATGTGGTAGTTTCTATCAGTGCTGCTGCACACTCTAAGGGTAACCTGTTGTTTTGGCATGTTTTAGCCTTTTCAGTCTGGCAAGGTTCAGCAGGCATTTGCTTGAGACAGAACAGCATTTAAATAGGATGGAGGCAGACATAATTTTGAAGCACACTACTACAGCTACTTAAACTAGGTACAACTTGGTGGGTGGGCACTGGTCTTTATTACAGCTACCAAAGACCAGCTTGCGATGGGATCACATCAGTCACGAAACCCATCAACATATTGATGTTCTGACGCACAAGTACTGAGGAGTCATGGGTCAGACCACACCCATCTTCAAAAAACTTGGCCTTTATTATGATCTCATCTACACACCAGCAGAGTTTTGTGAGTGTATCTTGTACAGTGAGTGTCCACTGACAGACAGACAGACAGACATATAAACACCTGCCAAACTACTCAAATAGGTATCACCAGGACCACATTCTGTCATGATGACATACACACACACACACACACACACACACACACACACACAGACTCACAATGTGAAAAACATAACCAGCCACATGGTAATAACTGGTAGCAAAGTTTTTTCAGGTTAGTGCTGATAGGTTTCAAATAGTTTAGAAAGTCCACTACTGTACTTATAACAGCACAAAACCAACAAAAGAAACTAACATTAGTCATTGGATGTGTTCCCAAATTTTATTTTGTGACAACATATTTCTTTGATTTGACTTAATGTTTGACATGGAACTCTCAGTTCTTGGGGTTTTATATTAATGTTATATTACCATGCAACAATAATTGTAAAAACAATATAGACAACCTGATGGATTACCTATCTCATGACAGTTGGCAGCAAGCATCAAAAGCAAATTGATCCATAGATGGTAGAGGGAACATCCATTCATCATCTAAAAAGTCATGGTAAGCTTTGGGAAATTTATGCAATTTGCAGTAAATGGAGAAAAAAACTGCAAAATTTTAGTACGGTTCCTTAACCAATTGGAAATTAAGGTCCACAGTGGACACTGGAGCCCCATGTGCTGCAAATCACCAGGGTGTGTAGAGCAACCAGTGAAATTTTGACAGGTGGAGAGCACCTGTGGTGAGAGTGAGTGTCTCTTGCATCCCCTGTAGGGTAGAGGGATGCTCTGCCTGTTCTCTGTCCCTATATGCTCCCTGTGGCTCAGCTGTAGCACTGCTGCGCTGTCACAGAGGCTGTTTCACAGCGAGAGTAAGAGGACTGCCACCCACGTTCTGTCTGCTCTCAGATGAGGGACAGGATCCATCTCAGCCCAGTGACAGGTCGGGCTGGAGTGGGACCAGCAAAACGTCATGTGACACATGTCTGGTGTCACCTATAATGGCACCATCGTCTTATTAGCACCTCTGACACAGAATGGGTGAATAAATGATCAAATCTGGACACTCAGGGTGTAAGTGAGACTGTGATGATGTGAATGCTTTAATAGAGTTACAAGGGATCAAAATCAAGTTTGGTACTTTTCTGATTCTGCTATACAACTGATGTAAATATATATTATAAAACTTAAATACAACAGATAATCAGATGCTCTTTTGTGCTTATCTTCTAATATTCTTATTTAAAATGTCTTGGAAAAAAAGTATATTTCCCTAATATATCTTAGATACTCTGTGGCATAGACATTTTTATGTAATTATGTGAGTGTGAACAAATATAATAACTACATACATTTCTTGGCCAACATTTTAGTTTTCTTACCTAGTGTATGCTAATGGTAAATACTCAGGAGTCCCTGTGAGAAACAACCAGCAGCCTGCTCACAGTAAGATGCTCAATGAATAGCGTGGCTTCTGCGCTGTAAGCAGGACGGTATAATACTGTCAAAATGACATACTGCATTACAAATAATGAATGTGCGATTACTGAATATTTTCCCTTTCAGGATATTTAAAAAGGCATGAACAGGATTAGCTCAGTTTGAATTTGCGCAGCTTCTATACTTATGCTTTTATCACGTATCACTACATCATTCACATAGAACCTGGTCCATTCATGAAAAAATAACAGCCTGTTGGAAACTGTACATGAGATTTTTTTTTTTTTTTTTTTGTGAAAGTTCCAGCAACTGAAATCAAGAAAATGATTTTGAACTAACTTTCTTCAATATCATTATCTCAGTGGGATGTAAATGAATGTTTTTATTCAGAGTGATAAAAATAACGTTTTAGTTAGATCTATTTCTCTTGATGCTTTATACAGTACGCAGGGTTTTCATCCATCACATAATCTATCAGTGTCTCTTCCGTAATTTTCTCCCCCAGCTCTACCTCAGAAAGACTGAATTAACTGGTCAGATTGAAATGGATGACTTTCATATAAGCCACAAGAAGGATTCAATACATTTACCAAGGACACCCTCCCCTGCCTTCTAACAGGCCAACTTGTTTTCCGATTTGTAAGTGCCTCTGCCTCGCATCAAACCCACATTAATAATGGATTAGAGTCATATATCACAGGATGATTCCAAAACACTACTTTAAAGCAGGCTAACTCATCTGCCTGCTTGGATATTATTCTAGTGGTACACCGTTACTGGTGTTGTTTACTAGCTAGTTACATATCTGGGTAACTAGGCAACTACCTGGTTGAATTGTTCTAGATCTGTCATGATCGCAGGAAAATATTCAAATACTTGATTAATTTTCTCATACAATTGTACCATCTTGGCTCCACGTTCCTCTTGACAGAATAACCCACACACTCTCCATATTTCACCTTTCTCCTCTTTAGCTGACTCCTCCCACTTTCTCCTCCTGAGTGTCACACTGGGACAAATGCCTATTTTATATTCCACAATCCTGATCAAGCTGAATGAGCTTCTCCTGTTTAGTGGCCCCAGAGCTTTAGGACCTCCTAGCTGCTTCACACACTTGCAAACAACCTATTACTCACAGGTCCCACTGATGCCCTTGACTTTATTGACTTAAGTCCACACAGTGGCTGTTGATACTCTGGAGGTAGACTTTTGTCCATCTCAATAATGAGCTTGTGAGCTGTAAACTAAATCAGCCATGACTAACATTATTCCAGGTTCAGGGGCATTAAATTGCCTATATATAGCCTTCTTTATTTGCTGTAAGCAGGGTTGGGTCCTGCAATAAAATAGCCTATCACTGAATTGTTTTACAAAACTCTGGTATCTCCTTCTTCCCCACCTTTTAGTGAGGAATTTTCTTTCATGTTCATGTTCATGTCCATTTGCTATGCTTGTTTTCTGTACTCTTACAGTGCAGAAGTAACCTACTGTAGTTAGTTAATGATATGCTCCTCTCCCTTGGAAATAACACCTGGTTACTACTGCAGCCACTGTAGTTTGCATTTTTGGTTTTGGAAAGGCTAAAAAAATGCACCACCCTGCAAACTATTTAACATGCAAATCACTTTAATATGTGGAGAAATCCAAAGCTGGACAGATCTGCCTTGCCTTGTAACTGTACAGTTGCACAGGTCACATTTCTTTCATTTTCTATCTTTTTCCAACTGTCATCTCCATCGAGGCCTGAAATGGCAATAGTCTTGTTGCAGCCAAACATTTTGTCTGCCTCTGCTGATTTCACACAACCTCTCAGCTTTCACTTTCTGTAACCTTCTTCTCCTCTGCGCTTCACTGTAACTTCTAATTTATTGCCATATCCCCTTTACCATCTGCGATGAAAGTTATGTTTTAGTTACTGCCTTTCTAAAAATGGGTACACGCACATGTGCTCATGAGCGCAAAAATACACACTGATACGAACATATTCTTCCACTTGACACAGCTTAAGCACAGTGACATGAGTGGGAACACATGCGCTTTAGGGATGTGAGGAAACCAAGAAAGTGGAGAGAGAACAGTGCAGGAAAAAGCAGAGTGGGAGTGAGGGAAGAGGGACTCAACTGTAATGCTATTGAGGAGCAATTTGTGAAGCTTGTGCATATGCATACAGGCCTACAGTCCCCATCTGCCCACATCATCAGCTCACTGCTGGTGACATCAACCAAGACAAAGAGGTCTCGGATGCTCCAGATGTATTATGTGGGTGGCATTATAAAATCTAATCCAAGTCAAAGTCAATTGTATTTGCCTAAGGATACAGGGCAGAGTTGCATGAATTCATGGTATGTGTGTTTGTGCCTATGTGTCTACATGTGTGTGTGCGTGCATGTGTGTGTGTGTGCGTGCGTGTGTGTGTATAAGCTTTTGTATCTATGTCCAATTTCCACTGCCCCTCTCCACATAAAAATATCAGCCTAAATATTCTCACTTCTTCAAAAATGAGAAAACAATTATTGAGGGTGTAATTAAAGTATTGGCAGGACAAGTGCAACTTTAATTGAATGACAGCTAAATGACAGTCAAATGACAGTGAAGCAGCCTAGTCGCAGCATCTCCGTTATGGTTCATATAAAATCTCATCAAACACCACGCAACTACACAATGAGCTTAGCTTAAGACGTTTACATGATTATTCACGACCGAAACAGACACACATCTATTGAGCAAAGTTCATGTGAAAAAGCCAAATAGACATTTGTCATAAATGAATTCATTTAGATTTATGACTATCTGGAGGCCTCTACCTTTGCCTTCTTCATTAAATTAAAGACTCCTTGTAAAAAGCACTTTATTACCTGTCTGGACAGACCAGGCAGTAAAAACCGAGGACACTGCAAAGCTTCTAGCCTCTAGCTAGAGGTTAGAGTATTGACTCTGCCACAACCCAGCCAAAGTCGTCTCCCTTTAGACTCCATAAAAAAGCCACTGAAAGATAGAAATCACGTCACCTGATGGTAGCCGTGTCCGTCTGTCTCTGCATGTAATGCATGCAATGTCTTTGTCTTTCTGCAAGTGACACACACTTTTCCTGGAGTCAAAGCCTGACACTGACTAACTTGTACCCCCGGCTGGTGTGATGACTGATTACTCGCCTGTGACCACAACCTTCTCACCACTGGTGTCAGGAGTGCTGATGAGGGGAGGATGTACAAGTGTACAACAGCAAAGTGAGGGACAGCAAAAGGTTACTTTGGAAGAAGTAATAGGTCTGATGTTGCCTTTGTATGTGCAACAGGCTGTCGAACTGTAAATTACACTGTCATGGGAGAGCAGACGGAGAACAGGAGAACTCTGCTACAGAGTGCATTATATTTGTTCAGTGACTTCTGCTCTCATCAGGTGGAACAGAGAATCCCATCTCTGCACTGACCACCTTTCTCCCCAGGTGACCTTTCTCATCAGCGTCTGTGCATTAACGGTAAAGCTGTACTATGATCGAAATGATCCTGTCGTCTTCAGTTTTGCGGACTGAGCACAGGCCCTTGGGACAAGACTACATCGGCTCTGTGTCTGGAAGAGATTTAAATACCCCTCTGCTTTTAGACTCCAGCTGGACAGACACCACAGAAAATAACCCTCATTAGCATCAGCCAATGTCAATGGAAGGACAAATTAAAGTAATGAAATACATCCTATAACGTATACTATACAATTGAATGTATTTCCTTCCTCTGACTCAAAGGTGGAGGTTCTTCCAAAGAACACATTTAATAATTAATGCTAAAATTTAGTATGCACCATGTCCCCCAGAATGAAGTTTTACTTTTTGCAGGCAGCTCAATATAAATATAATTTGCTCTTCATAAGCACAGGGTCATCTTGGACAGGCCTTCAGCACTGCTGTCTGTTGCTTGACTGCCCATTGATGTGTTTGCTTGTAGAACTGTCGACAATTTACAGCTGGGTAGTACCCAGCAGACTGAGACTTATTGACGATGCCGTGCAGCTGCTCTCTCGCAGCAGGATACAGTTAGAGGCTCCTGGGAAATATAGTTTTCCACAACTACCAGTCCTCATGGCCTTCACTTCTGCTGGGAGCAGCCTGTAATTTTCCTTCCACATTAACTTGATTACACACCACCTGAGGACATTTTAGCCCTGGTCCATACTGTAATAGCTTGTCTTAATTCTTACTTGCAAGCATATAAATAGTAACAGTATGTTGTGATGATATGAGCTTGACACTCACACGAAGGGACTGTTGCTGCAGTCAATATCACCTCGGAGTTCGGGAGTGGCCATAATACCTGCAGTACGGTGCAGGATGTCACTGTTTGTCACATCAACCGATACGATGAAGTATTCCATCTGGCTGGCGGAGCAGCAGAGAATAAAAGGCAGGCTTGGCTGCTTTCATTAGGCAGAGTGACACACACACAGAGCTCTCACACATACTTGACATTATCACCCTAACATCATGACAAGGATGTCATTTGGCTAACTATTGCAGGCGTCACTGAGGGGGGAATAATAGAGGGAGTGTGAGTTCAGGCTATAGAGGAATTAAGAGCAAGAAAGAGAAGCGATTTAAGTTATTATGTGAAATCACCTTTGATTTCTCTTCGACAGGGTAATAATGAGCAACACGGCATTTCCACTACAAATATGTGATTAAATGTAGAAAGCAGTGGTGTATTGTTTTCCATCATTTTCTCAGTTTACTCGGAGCTCAGACCACTGTATTCACCGGGTGTTGCCTGGCCTGGGCACAGGCAAACAAAGATGTCCCAAACAATCTAATGGACATTATGAGCATTATTTATAGTTACTGGAATGAAAAACAAAGAGGCAGAACTAACCTGATCTGTGGTTGATTTATTAACTCTTTAAGTGAGCTATGACTCTCGTCATGTGTAATGGGCCAGATGGAGTAGGCAAAGAATAACGGATGCTGTTGAGGCAGCCTCTCAGCCTCGTGTCTCTATGAGGTCTGTTAAATTACTTAAAGGACAAACAGGGCGGTTGTGTGATTTGTATGCAACCTGACCTTTAAGCCAATCGTGGGGCTCTTGAGAATGCAAAGCTATCCAGGAACAGTCTCCAGACAGAGGCTCCTGTTAGATCAGTATCCCATTAAGATTTGGTTGTAATGAACAGATCATGTTTCCTTCCTTTTTCTAAAAAAGAGCAAATTTCAGCTCTGATCAGTTAAACTCAGTTTGGTTAGGTCTGGGTTTGGTTTGGTGAAGAGAACTCATACTGCTTTTTTAGCCATGCTAGCAGCTACTAGAACCATGCTGCTAGCAGTCAGTCCCTCACTTTAATATCTCTCAAGAATATGGTAAACATATTCATGTTCCCCTGAGGATGCCCCTCAATTTTAATGATCAGAACAAACTTAAAATTTTTGGTTTATGACCAAATATCGGCAAAGATATTGCATCAGTCTCAGCTGTACTTTGTGTTATTTAGAAAATGTTAACTTGCTAACATGCTAAACTAGGTGCACATAGTACACCTAGGCTACCTGCGTCAAATCGGCGTGTTAGCATTATAACGTGTTGGTATGTTAGCTTACCAACTACAGCCACATGCTGAAGTGGCTGTAGAGTCTTGTTTAAAATAATGTTCAAAATATATGTTCAAAACATTATATCACAGGCACTGTTGCTCAAAACTGTGTAGAGAGTCATAGCATGCAATTAATTCATAAAAGTAAAATAAATATTGAATCAAACACTTGAGTGCTTTGTGGACATTTTGTGATTAAACACACCACTTCTATTTGAAAATCAGTGGCTATTCACAAGGTAATGGAATGCTTACATACTAGGCCCTGACAGTTATCTAATGGAAATATGTAAAGTGGTTAGCACTATACAATTTCAAAACACTAACTGATGCACAGATGAAATGTAAGGTTCGGGGGAGGTGGGGGGGGGGGGTTAATGTGGGTGTGTGTCCATGCCTATTTGTGTAATTGTTAGAACGGGGCTCAGCTGTGCTTAGCCTGTGGATGCAGGGTGATGGATCCAGGCTGTTCTGGAGGATTCCTGTGTGGGCTGACAGTCGTGGAGAACGGGTACTGAGACTAGGGTGAATGAGGAAGAGGAACGGGAGGGAGAATGGCACACAGAGTACGAAAGATTTGTGCATCCTGTCTGAACCCTTGTCTCCAACAGCTGGTGAAATGACAAGTGCCACTTCCACTGCATTCCTGGGTGATGTATGGTTGAATGGTTGAGTGGTCATAAACAGATGAAGTATTAATATGTATGGGGAGGGGTCTGAAGTGTCACTCCTGCCTGCATCTGCAATGAGAGATTGTGCAAACCTTTGCTCAAACAGCAGCATCCAAAATAAGATTTGTTCAGAGCAAGTACAAAAATCAAATGCAGAGGACTGCCAGTATGCCCTACCTCCAGGCTGTTCTAGATGGGGGCAGGCAAGCTGCAGGCTGGGGAAGGGGAGAGGAGAGGAGGGGAGAGGAAAAGAGAGGAGACCACGCGTATGGTTGGTTGTGGCTGTGCAGCCTGGCTGGAGGAGGACAGAGAGTGAGCATGGGCACGTAGGCCTACAGATGCTCAGGGCTTTTTATTAGCCTGCTTTCCACTGCGAAGCCAAAAGGACTAGGCCTTACTAGGTAGGTCATTACTCACAACAGTAATTTCACCCCTAAAACAACTGTGAATCCATTGCACATGACAGTGATCATGACCAAGCGGGTTATGATTTGATTAGGAAAAAGTGTTTTATATCATATTTTATCATTTAACTTTTCCAGCTGGTCAAGGTTTTAACAAATCCTACCTATTGTTGTGGCTAGGCCCATAATCCTGTCAGGGAACAGCCCTTTCACATGTGTTTCATGCCCTATTAAGACCAAATGCATCTAAAATGTGTCTAGATTTAGCTGCAAATCACACTTGGCATCAGAATGTGTCTAAAAGTGACTACATTGCTTCCTGGCTCACATTTGATTTAGTCTGGTGGGAAACTATTGCCACTGCTCAACAGAAAAACACATTTGTGCTCAGCCACAAAGGTACTGAAGGAACAAGAACTGCTGACCGGCACCTCTGCCCATAAATATGCTTCAAAACACTACCCATGCTGTTCCCCACAAACAAACAACTTGCTGTGCTATATGCATGTTGTACAAAGTTGAAGTTGACCCCGCGGCCCTTGCATGCAGTCAGGGAGACTCTTGCTTTCACACTACATTGAATATGCACTCACATGCATCACTGACCACCGCTGAATGCTGTTTGAGCGATTCAATCCCAGGAAATCCTCAGAGCTTTACGGCTGCAGTTACACCTGTACTGAGAGCTGCTCACTGGTGACCAGATCACCCAAGATGCATCTCTAAGTGCAAACAGATCAAATCAGACTGCAAAGCAATATTCAACAGGTGAAGCATCGGGTGCACAAGAGAGGACCGATATTACAACTTAACCTCCCATCGGCAATGCCTCAAACCACTGAAACAGCACGTCAAAATGGCTGCGTGCAATAGACTTTCCTTCCCCATCACTGCACGCAGTAATAACCTCGGGTCAGCACTATAAAGATGGTCATACACTCCAATATAACCACTCAGACATATTAAAACTGGTAAGAGGTTGTTCTATTGGTGTTGTGCTCTTTCCACGTCAAAGATGAAGTACTTTTAAAAGGAAATGTTGCTCTACTAATGTATTACCACATAATCTGATATCTGAAATCAAATGATAAAATCAGAAAGTCAGACTAAACACCAGTTTATGGGGCTATGTGCAGTATTTAAAAGTAAACTTTATTTATGGCAAGAAATTCTGGGTTCCTCATGAAAAACAGCGTTATATTTTCATAAGGTTACAGTTTTAAGATCAGGGGAAAAGCTTCAACCTTATCCACTCTCTCTGTGGCTTCTCCTGAAGTTCCCTCTTTCATTCATTTCTTAAATTTTTTTCTTCCTAATTCTTCTATCTAAACCACCCAGATGCCAAATACCTGGGCTTGTGATCTCTAGGTAGTTAGTACTCTACCAGGAGGTATTTTATGGTCCACGTCCAGGCTGTCAAATCTGTCTGGAGCACATTACACAAAGTGCTGCTACAACAGTGGGTAATAAACAGGGGGAAAACGTGCTGTGTTTGGAAGTAGAAGAAGATGAAAATGGAGCAGCCAAAAGGACACAAGAACCATTTTCCCAGCGATCCCCAGCTCACACCACACACTACACACTCACGTCCACACCATCCTCTGCTCCTCTGCTTTTCTAATTCTCTCCCAGCCATACAAGTTTTAAAATTTCAAAGGTAATCTAACGTAATACTGACCAGTGGTTTATGAGATGCAAATGTGACACAGAATTAAATATTTAATACAAATAGCCTATTACATTATATTAATATTTCAGAGGAGCAAAGGAGAGGGGGTGAATTTGGCCGAGGGATTTGGACTGAAACAGACGTGAGCAAAATCTGTCTGGCGGATAATATTCCCACTGTTGGTAGACAAGGGCTCATCATTCTTTACACCTAAGATACCTTAGGTGTACCTTTTACACCTAAGATACACAGGGGACTGATGGTGAATACCATGCATACATCACACATCCCACTGTGTTTATAGTATAGGTAAAAGCTTATACAGCATGAAGCATGATAAATCCATGTATAGGCTCTGCTATATAACCTTGGGTGATTCATGTTTTATACATGACCCTTTCTTGGTACGTCTCATGTCAATAGAGCCTGCATGAACAGTCCTTAATGAGGTTTGTCAGGCGCTCAAAGACGGAGGAGGACTGTCGGAAGAAGCTGGGAGCCACATGTCTGTCAATCCTCAGCCATGTCTGATGTGCAGTCATTGTGTGTTTGCCTCAGAGTCATAGCCTGTTCAGTGGGGAATCTCGGGGTGCAGCGATCATCAAATATTAACTGTAATTTTTAAACAATGTCACTTCTAAAATAATCCTAATTATGAGCATTTTCCCTCTCCAACGTCACTTTCTCACAGCTGTTTTCTTGCACCCATTTTAGCTCCTCTAGCTACATGCTTAAAGCCTCTTCTTTCCTATTTCTGGCTTTTGCTTGTTTCTCCCACTTTGTCCTCACCTCCTCCCTCCGTTGCTCTGTAATTAAGCAGTGTGTTTTAGAGGGCAATGGATTCAGAAACAAGGGAGGAACGCATATACCCCAGGGAAAGATGGTGTGAGAGGCAGATAGTATGACGTCCTATGCATGCATCCACGATAGCTCATTTAACAAGTGAAGATCTCCATCATCTCATTAAGAGTGTGCTGACCGTCACTGGTGGGAAAACAATTCACTGTCCTGATCAAGTGGATAATCACATATAAGATAACATAATTTAGCACAATCAGTCTCATATAACAGCTCACAAACAGTACCACCCAGGAAGGAATATCACCACGGGCAGGATGCACTGTGGAGTCAGCACGCTGACTGGCAATTATCATATAGTGTTTTTTGTCATTCAGGCGTCTTGTTTTGATTATGTAATCAACATGCTTATTTTGGTGGCGAGTGAGCTGAGCTGAATCACAGTGCATTCTGGGAGCTGTGTGTTTGACCTGCGTGTTTGTTTTTCCAGGCTATGCAGCAGGATCCTGCCTGTTCCTAAATATCCCGAGTGCATGGAACACACCACGGGACTGGAAAGTCAAGATTTCTCTGTTTACTTGTGCAAATTCATGTCTGGGGGTATTTGAGCCTGTGCCAACTCTGTCGGCAAATAGACTCCAAGAGTGAGTGAGCAATTGAAATATCACCCAATGTCAAGACTATTGGAGTGTATAATTCTTCGCTTTTTATGACTCATTAAGGGTATCAGTGGCCCCTCCCAAGCCTGAGAGCCATAATCACTAAGAAGGGTCTCAGGGCAGTTGGCATTAATCAATGAATGTTGCGCACATGAAATATGATCTGTGGATGTAGAAAAGCGCTGCTGTTCATTAGCGTGAGAGTGAAGAGAGAGAGAAAAAGAGTCAGATGTGTGGACCAGTGGCACAAAAGGCACATTTCAGCCTTGTAGCCCAGACCAATCAAAAATGTACTGCTTGGACGAGCCAGCCCAATCTGGTGTGTCTCAGCTCTACTGAGTCTGGAGCTGAGCTCTTTCAGCTCAGTCCCATGCATGCACAATTGCTTGCGTCCAATTCATTGTGCTCTTCTGTCTGCACCAATTCACGCCGCTGCCAAGGCAAACATAGGATGATAAGACTGCCACAGCAAAAAAAGTTAGATGACTGGTGGGGAATCAAGAGGGCAACGAAAACAGTAATCCAGATCGTTTTTTGTAGAGAGAGTGGGAGGGAAACAGAGCAGTAACAAGTGTCTCCCATTTGTTAGCATCAGTAATTTGATCTTTTTGTTCAGAGCAGGTACTCAGTTACAATGTGAACGGGGTTAGCAATTCTTTTCTTGAGCCAAATATTCAGCTGATGAATCCCAAGCCCACTATTTCCTCTGAATACCCCCCACCATCCCCTCCTGGGTTTTCTATTTCCCAATCGATCATGAGATGCCATATTTGGATTTCCAGATGTGGGCCTGTGCATTTCTTTTGTCTGTGTCAGGTTTTCCCACATCATCTGTCCCTCCTGCCTGGGCTCATTACTCCCTGTTCTTCCTGCTCCTCCTTCTCCTCCTCCTCCTCTTCTCCTCCTCCTCCTCCTCCTCCTCTCTCCCGTGCTCCCTCCATCCAATTCTCCACAAGTAGATCTGGTGGTGCCAATTTAAAAATGCCTTATTTGCTCAAATGGCTAGCTACACCTAAAGCAGATATGAAACAATAACTGTGTAAATGTGTCCACTGAAATGTTATCGTCTCCAATTTACCAAAATAAAAAACTGATTAGAGTGGTGAATAGAGCAAAATTAGGACACAGTGAGAGCTGCTGCTGAAAATCTATCTTTCTATTATTGACACAGCAGTTCTAGTGAAAGTGTGAGTGTGAAAACAGTTTGTGTGAACTCTCCCCACACACAGAGACACACACAATCACTCTGTTGAATCCTGGTCATGACCCAGCCTCCCTCTGTTCAATCCTACAGAACAATAGCTCTCTCTTCTTCTTCATCTACAGTATCTGTTGATTTTCTAACTGATGCAGCCACAAAGTGAGAACAGCTCTAATGGACGAGGGTTGCACAAGAACACACAGACCACTCGCTGCCACCTCAAGCATTTTAACGTCACAATGTCCCAGTCTACCCTCCTGGCTCAAGCACAGGGGAGAAAGACCTGGATGGCTGATCCATCAGGTATTGTAGCTACAGTTATGGAACGGTGGCTGGACTTAATCCAGGAAGAGGGCCAACCTATACAGCTAGCTAGATAAGGCAAATGAAGGAAAAATATCCCTTCCCCTGCTGGTCACCGCGAAAGGAGGGTAACAGGGAGATGAGACGGAGAGAGGAAGGAGGAACGAGAGAGAAACGCTCAGGCAGCCAAGCTGAGGAGATGGCACTCATACAGCCCAATCTGTCAGTCTGACTACCTTGCCAGATACAGGGTGGCTCACACAAAATCACACACTTTTTTGCTAAATACCAGGAGACAGTGCAGCTACACACACAAATTAATGCTCGAACACACACTTCAAGTTGTGGAACATGCTGTACTGAGGCACACAGCGTGATGCATCTCCTGTATAAACACTCCCTTTTTAAGACAATAGGAAAATACCTGCACTTTTCAGCTCCTCTACACCATCAACACCTAATCTAAGTTTAATGAATAGCAGTTTGGATTTCTTCGATTGACCAAAACTTATGAATAATTTACCAGGCCTTTTGGAAGCTGTAAGTCCCTCTCCCCTAGCTTCCTCCCAGTCCTATTCTTTCAGCTGTCCAATATGATGATAAAAAATTTAAGGGTCATCACTAGCTCATACTGCAGGTCAGCTATTTCAGACGAGTAAAATTACTGTTTATAGCTGGCAAAATGCTTTGAACCCATTATAACAGAATCTATTGCTTTTCATCTGTGTAAAATTATGGTGTGGAAATAACGCCTTGAAATGGTAATGATGTCTGTCAACAGGATAATTCACCAAGAATTCGCTGGGAGTCTTCAGCTGAATGAGATTGTGTGACCACTGGAGGTTCAATGTGAGGATTAGTGCTGATTGTGTTTTAGGAAAAAGGACATTTTTCTAAAAAACTAAAATGAAATTACATCAATGGAGTATGAATACATTAAGACAGAGGTTATCTAAAACAATAACGGTAAGAAGTGTGAGTGACCTGGGGGGGGGGTGGGTGGGGGGGCACCAACAAGGTGAACTCTTGACCTCCTGCAAACAAAGTCATCACTCGTTATCAACACTCCACACACCATTGCTCCAGAGAGATAATGTCACAGAGCGCCACCTCAGATCTTTCACATCAGCACCCTGGTGCTCCAGAACACTATGGCAACTGCTCACACTCGTAATCTCTCCTGGGTGTGAGATGCAAACAGGGCTAATATGTTTGAAGAGACAGCAGTGATCACATTTCCAAGTGACTCCCAGCAACCTGCTAGTATAACCGGATAGTGAATGTTCTCAGCAAACCACAATCCCACTTTCAAAACACTTGATCCTAAGATGACAAGCACCAGGCTATCCATTATGTAATACTCTCCCTTTCTCCACCACTAATCAAAACTAGAGTAAGTTCTTTGGATGGGGTTTATGGTGCCTTCCTCGTGCTTCTTTGCTGTCAGAACCCTGGGAAGGGTGGCATTATGTACCTGCAGAGGTACTGCTTTTCATTTTCAAAACACATACTCTTAACAAAATGCACCATAGCACCTACTGACAGTGGGAGCTGCAGCAAAACAGCAGAGGTCATTGAGTGGTGAGGGGGAAAAAAAGCAACAGGGAGAACAAGCGAAGGAGACTACAAAGGGAATATGGATCAACATGACAAGACGGGGTGGTTATGTAACAGCATACATGGAAACATGCAATACACATACATGATGATGCAGTATAACAATAGAAATTACAAATGTACCACCGCTGCTTCTGAGTTTAAGTCAGACATGTTCAAAGTTACACATTTATTAAGCCATTCCTGTCATAAACACAGGACTGAAGCATTAAGTGAGTGTTGTGAAGCCATATTACAAGCTCTTTTCATCTCTGGCTTCCTCTGTTTCCCTCCTCTGCTTTCTTTCTTCATCCCTCCCCCATAAAATCCCCCATCCCAGACTAAACCAATCTGCTGTCACAAACCCTTCATTCTTTACCATGTAGGACTCCCATCCCCACTGTTTTTCCCTTTACACACACACACACACACAGACATACACACAGGGCCTCCTCTCCTCTGTGTGACCTTGACTGGCTAGCACTCCAGGGCTTGTTCTTTGCTTCTCCCTCTCCCTCTGTCTCTCTTGCTCACTCCATCTTTTCACGCTCGCCTCCACTCTATCGTCTGCCTCTCGACCTCTTGCTTTCTATCACTCTTTGCCTGGCCGGCTGATGTAAACCAGCACGGTCCTTTTTTTCCTCCTCCCCAAGACACAGAGGAGAAAGGGACAGCAGAAGATGGCAGAGAAAGGAGAAGTGAAACACCTCCCCCTCCTCTGCAATCCAGCAGGCTGAGAGAGTCCTCCATAAAAATAACTCCAGTTCGACAAAGGTGTATCAACAAGTCTGCTACGTGGATCGTTATTTCTTATCAGATATATTAGAAAAACAGGGCTTGCGCCATTTATTCAATATGTTGTCAAATAAGTTGGTAACACCTTACTTTAAGTCTGCCTATTTAACATCAGCGTATAAACATCTAATAAATGGTTAAAAACAGGCCAAAATGCAGTTATGGGCAGATGTATTTCTAAGGTATTTGTCAACAACTACAACTCCTGCGGGAGCCCACTTTTGGAGGCCAGTGTATAAACAGATATTGAATAGTTGTAATAATATAAAATACTGTATATCTTCATGGGAGACTTTATAGTTGATAAATAATGTACATTAATTAAAACTTAAAAATGTCCTTAAGCTGCTTATAACTACATAAGTGTGTTATAAACAATGTATTATTTTTTTGTATACAGCTAATATATAAAATAAGGGGCTTTAAAGTAAGTCTTACAAATAAGGGTAATGTTACAGTAAATAGTATTGTTTTTAGTTACAAATATGGTATCTAACATTGCTTTACACTATGCAAGACCAATTTTTCAAACCAGGCTTCAGGTTAATCAATAAAAAGTATTTATTTTTTTCTGTATTTGATTTCAAAGTGTGATTAGACTTGCAGCTTCCTGTTCCACCAGGGAGGATGACGAGATCTCTCAGTGGAACAGAGAAGCAGCAGGTCGAAATCCCTGTTTCATTGCAGGTGCTCCTACAAAAGCATCTAATTGCCTCCATCGCAGCATTGTAGCCTGTTCCTCTGACTCCAGTGATCCTTGAGATTTTCCAAATGGCTCAGTTGACAACATCCATCTGTATAATAAATTGGAGCTGTTAACCATTTGACTATCCATTCAAAGCTAAATAAACTTAAGCTCAAGTGACGGAGCCATCTATTAAATGTCAAACAGGCTGATTAAGTGCTCTCTACAATTACGCAATTCATGTGCCAATTCATGTACCTTACATATCGTACAGCTGCGATTGTGTTCACCAATCTGATGCTCACAGACTGAATCTTCCTCATTGAATTCAGGCTTTGCTGTAAAATATGACATTTTCATCTACTCTACATCTGATATCAATACAGCAAGCTGGCAGGACAACAGAATAGCTTCCGGCAGCTTTATGCTTTAAACAATATTAGGTGGGAAAATAGTGGTCTCCGTGAATGAATATTTCCAGTAATCTTTCTTTTAAGTTTGATCACAGAAAAATAGACTTGTTGAATGCAGCTGCAAAGGTAGTGGCGATTCCTTTACTCCCAGCATCCAGCTCTTTTTCAATTCATCTTGCTCTAAGAGGCATGGACATTACAAGACTGCCACAGCAATCCCCCCAAATAATTTCCCATCCCACATTAGTAAAACAGCCATGAAGTAGAGGGACATCATCAATTTCTACAGGGCAATAATAACAAAGAGGTTAGGAACTCACAGTCTTCTGCTGACACGTACACTTCACACCATGTTAAAGACTCCCCACAAATTCCCCCATTTTCCATTTCATTTCCTTAGCATTTAAAATCCTTTGATGTATACCATGAAAAAAGCTGGTACACCACGAACTGTCAAAACCCTGTGCATAATAAAGGCCTTTTCATTCAGAGGTAAGTGACAATAGTAAATTGCACTTATACAAAGACTCTAACCACAACTTTGAGAATGTGGGAGCACATGTAGGGTTTTCATCAAAGTCAGGGGCCCACAACTGAAGAAGGACCACAATGAATGCACCTGGATTGTTTTATTTCCACATGACCCACAGCTATGCTAGCAGCTCTGTGAGGTGGGAGCTTTAAACTAAATGTTAATGTCAGCTTGCTGACATGCACACGTTGACAATGCTAACATGCTTTTGTTTAGCAGGTATCATATTTACCATCTTAATTTAGCATGTTAGCATGATAGCATTTGCTCATTATCACAAAACACAAAGTACAGCTGAGGCTGATGGGAAAGTCATGAGTGTTGCAGGTATTTGGTGATAAACCAAAGTATCAAGCACACTGAATTTTGACCTGGCATTGAAGTTTGATTTAGAGTTAGGGGAACACCTAAAATCTTTAAAATTCATCCTCTGGGGACCACCAGAAGTTGAATTACTTCAGTCATGAACAAAGCAGTGGACTGACATATATTGCCATCTCTAGAGTCACACCCCTTAAATGGCTGAAAAAAAAACTTTCAGGGCGACAGCATTAGGTCTCTCAGTCTTAAAACAGAGAAACATATCCATATTTTTTTTTTTAGTTGCATAACCCTTTTAGGTTGCAGATTTATCTGAAAAGAGGCCAAAAACAATAAGCTCTACCTTAAGAGCTCTCTTAGGGCAGGTTACACATGCCAAACTTAAGTCATTTAGATTGGTAGCCCTGGCCAGAGTTTTGGATTCCAGCCCAAATCCAAGGCCAGCATCAGCCTAAATCAATAGTGAACCTGATGGCATTACTATATATCATATTCAAGTGGTAGGTAGTGTGGGCTGCCAGACGGAGTACAGGACCACACATCAAACAGATCTAGGGAAATTTGTCCCTGACGCACAACCTCTGTCTCCAGACTTAGTACAACAAAAAGAAGATAGATAACAAAATGTCGACACACAGAAGGATAATACTTTATGCTGCTGAGCAAACAAGTGAAGCTCTACACTGATTTCTTCATTACGGTCATTACATAAGGGTATAATGACATAAACTGCATTTAGTTTTATCCTGCATGAGAATGAACTGGACAATGCAATATAAGCAAGACAAGGGTCCTGAGGTGACATTGCTCCACCTAGAGAGGCCATAAAGCTGTATTTCTGATCCACCTCTTGTTGTTAGTTATATAGATCAGGGCGATTACATGCATAATACATGAAGTCAGTCAACCACAGGTTCCCTCTCTGAACATGTCTCCCCAAACCTAACCTGTACCTGAACCATTCTCCTTTAGTGCAATCGATCAATACAGGCATCAGTTCCTGTCCAACGAATGTATGACATTCAGTTCATCAAAACAGTCATTAATAGAAGAAGCTCGAAAGCTTCTCATTTACTGGTCTCCTGCTGTCTGACAAGCTGAAAACTGCACGTTGTTCCAGTTGGAAAGAAACCCTTCAGTTTCTGGCTTCAGCCGAAATTCCTGCTGAATTGGGAATAGAAGTAAATCTCCCATTTATGTGTAGCACAGACATTTCACAAGTAGGGGACAGTCTCCTCCTTGTACATGGGGTGATGATGCCGCCTGCCTGACAGATCTTTCACACTTGTTGGTATTGGTTAAAAAGGAGAATCACACACTATCATAAGTAAAGCCACATACAAATTCAATCCACTCATATAAAATATATTTCTAGTTCTGAATTCTAGGGACTAAAATGAGAAAAGAAAAATGCATGATTATCACTAATTAAGATAGAGTAGGTACTGATGTATGACTAACTATCTCTGGGTTTTGGGCTGATGGTCAACACAGTCACCTTTAAAAGGGGTTTTTAAAAAAATATCTCTTATAACATTTTAGTGAATAATTTATAAATCAGTTGATTGAGAAAATAGTTGCCGAATGAAACAATAATGAAAGTAATTACTAATTCCATCATACAAAGATGAGCCCAGACTCTAAAACATTCAACACCTTGGTTGCCTACATAGCTGTTTACTGTTACCATGATCTAGTCTTTCAGTCGGCCTGTGTTTAATTAGTCACTGGTTCTACACCTTTGGTGTTTATATACACCCTGAAACACTGTATTTACATATGGCCTAAAGCATTTGGTCTCAAAAGTAAATTCCTCCTGTTGCAAAAAGCGACAGTAAGGTGGTCAATGCAACATCCATCACAAAACTGGAGACTCCTTTCTGTCATTTGAAGCTTTGTGATGATTTTATTGATTAGAGTTACAAACAACCTACATGTACTTTTAAAATGACATGCCTACTAAGTGTTTAAATATTTTTAAATGCTATTTTTACCATGATTAAGAGAAGTTGGGTGTATGTGGGGTAGATGGTCTGAACATCCCCCAGCTGTCTGTTAAGGACCTACAATCAAACCCTGCAGGAGCTCACACTGCTGAATTTGGAACATCAGTAAGTAGTCTAAATAGTTGTTGAATGTTTTCCAGTGGGTACAAATAACAAACCATTTAGCCTTCACACTGAAGAGACAATAATAGGGTGCCACATTATCCCCAGCATTCACCCATTTCAACTTTCACCAATTTACTTTTTTTCCCCTTTATTTCATTCATATTGATTGGAGCCCATATCCAGTCTTATTTCAGGTGTTTATTTGACAGAAGCCAGCAGTTTGTGTGGTTGTCAGACTCACATATGATCAACCTGTTTGTCCTCACTCCCCTTTAATCCTCTGAGGCCATAATCGATATGTCCCTGGGAGACCTTTCTCCCTCTCCCTGCCACTCCACCTTGAGACGCAGTGTGAATTTAAAGGCTACAGCAGTGTGGCAAGGGAAACACCCGCTGGAAAGGAAGACCCATTCACTCAATCAATTCAAGGCATATAAATCAAGTACTGAGTTCCTTACTTAAAAGAGTTGCCCTAATATGTTGGTAGTCAGCCTACTCATAACTTTAATATTTACAGTCTATTAAAAAAAACAGCCTTTTGTCTTAACCTGGGCCAAATAATCACAAATTCTAACAACAGGTTACAGGTACATTCACTTCACAGCATCTTGCCTTTTATTACATCAGCACCTTACACTAAAGCTCACATGCAGTTCTCCTTCCTCACCTGCTATAAACCTGGATCATGAAGTCCCAAATACTACACAATCTGCTATGATCCAAAATGTCCCTTTGTATCCCTCTTTGCCCTTCAACAAGATAAAAAGGCTGCAGCTCTAAGGCTGTACTTAAACACAATGGTGCTTTGAGCTAAATATTAATGGTATCATGCTCACAACAACAATGTTAGCGTGCTGGTGTAATGTTTACCATGTACCATCTTAGTTTAGTGTGTTAGTGTGCTAGCATTTTCCACTTAGCACTAATCACAAGGGAGCGCTAAGGCTGACGGTAATGTCATTAGGTTATTTATCATAAATTCAAGTACTGGAATAGAAATTTTGACCCCATGACGGTGCTAAGCCATTTGAATTCATCATCTGAGGAACATGAATGTCTGTATCAAATGTTGTGGCAATGGAGAAATATAATAATTCAGATGTAAACCCACCTTTATTGCCTGTGAAGGGATCTCCAACTAAAATCATACCCGATCTTGTTATCTTGATAACTAGAAAAGTAAACTGGCAAATTTCCAGGTAAAAAAAAAACAAAACAAAAAGCTAGCTAGCTTCAAATGGAAGATGACTAATTTAGCTAGCTAATGTCAATTAGCCTACTTGTGAGAAAGAAAATGATAGTACTTCAGTTTGTTTAACTTGTGACAACTAACAAAAACATGCTTCAGCTGGCATCTTTAATATCCTAGCTAACTTTAGCTCATCACCGCTAGCATCAGCGCCAGAAAACCCTGACAACTTGTTCGCGGTTACTATGACAACAGGGAGCCACAGCGCAGCATCGCAGCTAAAGTGTCTCCTTCATGTATGTATTCACTTCTGTGGAGGTCAGAGTTCAATGTGACCTCACAGACCTTTCTTGTCAAATTCAACCAAATCAGTTTTACGCTGTTGCGGGTTTTTTTTTTTTTTTTTTTTTAAATGACATAATTCTTGCAGCTTTCTTTCCCGGACTGTGCGTGAAGCTGTAGCCCGCATGTTTTCATTTCAGACCACGCATTCACGGGCTGCTCCCACTTGCATCCCAGCTTTACACCACGACCCCCCCTCCCATCCACCCACCGAGGCTGCCGCTGCCCGCACGCAGCCTCATGTTGTTGTCCGTGTGTGGCGAGATCACATTGTCTCACATCACAGGGAAGTGAACAAAAACATGGCTCCTCCCACTCTGCCCCCCCCCCCCCCCCCCCCCCCCCCCCCCCCCCCGGTCCTCGGTAGCAGCAGGTGTTATTCTCGTATAACCTGAAGATTTAGGTGCAGCATCGCCTCTTTGCCTCTTAGAGAGTTATCTATGCTTCATGGTAAGAGCGGGGGGGGGGGGGGGGGCGGGGTTCACGACTCGGGTGGGTTTCTGGGCACCCGATGAGAGGAGGAATCACGCCTCAAAAACACGTGGGAGAGATTACTCAAATATGCCCCCTTTGTACCCTCTTTACCCCTCTCGCTGCTGCACGGTCACCCATCCCCGTCAAGTAAAAGCCCGCAGCCCATTTCGTGCATATTTGTGCAGGATGTCGGGAGCTGCAAAGCACCGCACATAACCTAAAGACCACTTGGGTTTCATGGCAGCTAGAGGGTTTGACCTTGTGTTATGTTGCCCTTAAGTAGGCTGATGTAAATGTCCAGAACATTAACAGGACAAGCCAATGCACACCGGCAAAAGGAAATCATGCATGTGATAAAGTGTCCCCGTCTACGATGGAGTCACAATTAATCGTTCACGGTGCATTGAAATAAATGCAGGATTGGGCAAATGATAAGCGTCCTCCTAGGAGGCAATTAACTGCACTGATATTACATAATGACAGCCCACACTTTTCATCAACAGCACCGGTCCATGCCAAAGGATAAGGCTGTTTAAAAAAGAAAAGAAAACACACACACACGCGTTAACGAGGGGTGTGTGAGAGACCATCCCCACCTTATCATGCCAGGCAGCCACCTCAAAGGGAGACAGCGGGTCAGAAATGAAACACCTTGAAACTGTCAGGATGCTCTCCCTAAAGAGTGACAGCTCCTCACGGGCTCTTACCTTTGCTGTTGTCCTCTTCCCTGTTCAGATACATGGCTGTTATTTCACTTCGAGGCTAATGCGACGGCGTTTGTCTCAGTTATTGTGTTGGTACTCCTCTGATGTGTATCGTGAACTCCGCTGATGTGGTTTGTAGTAGTAGCTGTTTGTTGTTTTGTTGCTCCTCAACAGCCTCTCCTCTCCTCCTAGTGGATAGGTAGGCTCACCAGTTTGAGACTCTCCCTCTCTCCCTCTCTCTCTCTCTCTCTCTCCCTCCCTCTCTCTCTCTCTCTCTCTCTCTCTCTCTCTCTCTCTAATAACCACCGGTTCACTGTGGCTCAGAGGACAAAATGGGGAAAAGTGACTTTTGCAGCTGTGCGAGTGAGTCTTCAGCTGCCGCGATCATTGATTTCTGCATTGATTTATCAGTTTTAAATATCGCTTTGCGTGTAGTCTATCGAGGAGTGCAGCTGCAGCCCACCTAACAGGGCTTGAACCCGAGCTGAGCTGCTGGGAAATGTCTTAAGTGGTGGAATAAGTATGCAGATCTTTTAATGAGGCGAAGGGAGAAATACCACAATGCATAAGGATTAACTCAATTATAAGTAAAAGTCATGTATTAAAATTATTCTTAGAACTAAGAAAAAGTATTAGGCTATATATCAGCAAAATCTCATTACGCAGAATGGGTCCTGTCACAGTGTTATTATACAAAGTCTAATGTATTGTTCTTATTGTAGTTAGTTATGTATTTGTGAATGAAACACATTCACAAAACATAACATAAAATGAAACATTAGAATCACTACCATGATATAAACTGTTCTCTTATTCCTGATTTATGCATTTTAATGTTGTACCTGGTTGACTGCCTGGTCGTTTAATCCATAAAATATATCTATATATTTCATGAGATGATTCTACATTTCATATGTAACATTGTGCTGAAACAATTAGTTTAGTTAATCATTTAAATCATTTACACAAAATGCCAAAAACTGACTAGTTCCAGCCTCTCGAATGTGAAGATTTGAGGGTTTTCTCTGATTTACATAATTATAAAATGAATACATTTGGGTTTTAGAGTTTGGGGCAAATAAAACAAGACATTTGAATTAATGAAGTGACAAAACATAACACTTAAGTAAAGTATAAGTACCGCAAAATCATACTTATGCACAGAACTTGAGAAAATATACATAATTACTTCCAACCACTGGATCTCTTAAACCACAATGACAAATGAGGCATTAAAGCAACAACATACTGTTGTCTGAAACGTTTCAGTGGATCAGTTTGTTAAACCTTTAGTGTCAGTTAACTCTGATATAAGTAAGAACCCATCTGGCCCTGTCACTTCAACCATGCCCCACCTGCAGCATATCCATATCCCCGTCCCTTATACAAATGTTCATCAGATGGTCTTGTATTCAGGACACTGTGTGAGTTTATCGACCACATTATTAGGCACAGGCCAGAGATTAAGAGCTCTCAAGGAGTAATTGGGCGTGTCCTCTGCCAGTTTTTTGATGCAAGGTGATGTGGTTGCAATGCAAATACTCCCCAAATTAGATGCAGAAATGAGATGTAGATTATTTTACCACTCAGTATTCAGGCTGTCTTACATCACGCATAGGCAGCCCTGTAAGTGGAGAGGGAACAATTTGTCCATGACCTTGACATAGTCCTAGAAAAATCCAGTCAGAAGGCAATTTAAAACACTTTCTTCAATTATTTTTTCTTCTTGTTCTCAGAGCAAATTTCCAATTTATGATTGAACTTCTAGTTACTTTAAGCTGGTAGACTGAGACATGGAACATTATAAAATAAATGGGATAAGTTCTGACGGTTAACCACTGCACAAAGACATATTAGCATTTTGTGGAAATGGTTAAAATAGAAGTAATGTATTGTCTTCATTGTACTTCACAGCCTTTCAGTGGCTTGCAGTGTGCCTGAGTAATATATGTGCAGGTTCTCCTTACAAGCCTGCAAAACAGAAAGCTAATATCCCATTCAATCATGTGACTCTCTCACATCACAGATTACAATTCAGTAGGATATGAGTGGAGCTGTACTGTAGATGCAAATGCTGTGAGCATTTGCAAAAACGCAACTAACAGTTTGCCTGGGTTTTGTCAATAGAGCTGGGAAGGTCATTTGCTCAAAGCATCCTGCAGTGATTTCCATTTGATTATATTTTGTTTTGCAATGCGCTCCATGCTATTTGCTCACTATTGAGAATCTTTTGCCATTTGTTAGGAGAATTCTCTGCAGACTAATTTGACCACAGTCTATTCCCAGATTTCCCCCTCCTGTGCTCCCAGCATCATTGTGCCTGTCACTGATGCATCTGTCTCCACTGGTATCTATAAATACCCCCTTCTCTCCCCTTCAAAAACCTGATTCCCATTGATTTAGTGACCTATATACACATCACCACCATCCCCTCCCTTCCTCCGGCTCTCTGCTCCTTATATCGATGGTCCTTTACTGTCCCCACCTCTTGATTTCCCCTTCACCTCCATCATTCTTTCCCTTTAAGCTCAACTTTGACTACCTCTTCCTCCACCTTCTCCCCCTCCTTTTCCAAGAAAGCATGAAAGGCTAATAATAGTTCACGGTGGAAGCTTAAGTCATGACACATGAAAGGGATTTGAATGTGTAGAAGAACAGTGGCTGGTGATCATTTCTATATTTCAAAGTCTTGTCATTGTAGTAAATGGAGCCTTTGGCTAATCTCTTATGTGTGTAAACACTGGAGTAGATAGTATGATGAAAGGAGCCCCTCACAGAGGCACAACATTCAATCTGAATCTGGCTGAAATAAGATCTGGATACAACAGACGTATGGAAAGACAGCAATATGTATGTGCGTGTGTGTGTGTGTGTGTGTGTGTGTGTGTGTGTGTGAGTGTGTGTGTGTGTGTGTGTGTGTGTGTGTGTGTGTGTGTGTGTGTGTGAGTGCAGGGTTATGAAGGTGCTATGATGTAATTATGCTGCAGGGTGCTGCAAAACAGTACCCTGGAAACTAATGCTATAAACAGTTATGCTGAATACATCGCAAACAGCCGAGGATTAATAATGAATAAAGCCCTGTCACAGCATCTGTTCTGCTGAAACGTGCAGGAATCATGTGGGATTTATACACCATAAACATTTGGTGAAATCCTCACAAAGATATATTTCCATACTCTTGTCGGGCACCTTATAAACACGTAGAAGCACATTATTTATCAAGTGAAACAACAACGACCACAGGCAAAAAAAAAAAAAAAAAAGGCACATCTGTGTATGAGCTATATCACAGCTGCAAGAGAGAGAAACTAGCGTGACTGAGGATAAGGCAGCTCGACAGAGAGTGAGATCGGAGTGCATGATTTACCGCCACATCCCCCAAGCTTAGCATACACCTGTAGTATATGGCACTGTTGACACCCTTCCCACTCCCAACCATGCGAGGTTCATAGCTCTACTGCGACCCCACACTGACACCTGGTGGCTCTGCAAGGCAGCAAAATCATCACCATCACAACAGGCTCAGCTGTTCCCATGCCCCAAGGAGCCAGTGTCATCCTCATACTCTTCAAAACATCGCCCTGCTGTTTGGGTTTCACAGCACTATTACAGACAATAAAAACAGCAGCCTCAGTTCTTTTGTATTCTGTCACATAACCACCAGACCTTGAAAGCAGATGCAGTGATGGGTATGAAAAAAAAAAAAAAAAAAAAAAGACAGAAAAGTGTAACCCTCAGCACAGACGACCACATCAGGAGATTTCAGGACAGTCAGTTTATTGAACAGCAAATTGTGACAAGAAACACAATGTTTTATTTGTTTTTTTTCATTGCATTGTAAACAATGTTTAGGATAACTGTGTCATTCACCACACATATTCATAGACACCCTCTATGTCATAGAGAGACACTTTGTAGATGGACAGTGGGGTGGGGGGGTCCTTGTTTTTTTTTAAAGTGCTATAATGCACAATTCCTCTTGGAGGAAGAGAACAGAGGCCATGAGGAGAGCTCAGACCCCAGAAGGCCTCCAAGGTCCCAGTTGCATTATTCATACATTGTGTGACGATGTGATTGACAGGTTGTGTTCAGTGGGGTTTCTTCTGTGTTTATTTCTTTCTGGTGTTCTGTGTGTGGCTTTTACTTATTGCATATCAGTGAGCTGGTTCATGAATTCAGTGAATGTGTAAAGCACAAATCTTTAGATTAAAATGTAATAAACTCTTCACTATAATTATAATACATCTCAATATCTACGTTACATTCTCATATCTGATTCATTTAAAATATGTAGGCGATATACATTTTGTGACTAACTGCTGATGGGTAACATAGTGGACACCATCACATTATGGGTCTCTTATAATGACCTGTTGTCTCAGCCCTATATGGATCAAGTTTTACAGACATAGATAAACTTTCTTACAAGACTACAAAGTTAATCTCAACATCTCCACTGAAATAAATCACACTTTGATCCATTTCTGCAAAAGCAGCACATACTTTTCCAAGGTCTGAGTATTGAAAGTGGGCCATGTGGTCTCTTGTGCCTAATAATCCTTTGTGCTTTCTTTGATTGTACACACTCTAAGTCATACATTTGGTGTTTAGAGCTCCTCTGCGTTAACCTGCACCCCGGCTGTGGATGCAGGGGAGAGTGGATGGCAGAGGAGTGTGACACATAGAGGGAAGGAGGGGAGAGAGCATGGGTCTGACAATCAAAGAGAAAAATACCGCAGTGTCACACTAAGAAGTACACATCAACTACATCACTACACAGTCAGACACACACGCACATACATAACCGAATGCACAAGGTCAGAGAAAGTTCACAGCTGGGTAAAACAAAATGATTTGCACAACATTTTCAAGATTAAACCAAAGACAGATCAAATAAAAATCTAGGAGGGTCGAGGGGGGTTGTTCAAAAATCATAACAATAATCTCAACAACACAAAAATAGGCATTATGATCACAATAACCGCATATATGAGATGAACTGGCAATCGGAATGTTGAAAAAACTACAAGAGTAATTCATAAAGACGAGCTCACACGAGCAGGCAGGTCTGTTTTCGCCATTTTCCTGCGGCTCTGCTTGTCATTTGTCAACGTGGCTGGAGGTGCCTGGAAGTTCTGCTGTCCCTCCCTGACCTATGGCTTTCAGTTAAGACAACGCTGAGATTCGCTAGCATGTAATTCAGTCAGTGCAGCATTGGTCACGTTGCAGCTACGTCATGACAGAAGCACCATTCAGACAGACAGATGTCAGCAGGTCCCTGCTGGCTTTGTCCAGAGTGTATTTCATTTCCATAACTGTTTAAGCAGTGCCATAGGTCATTCACTTAAAACTAACTACATTTCTGTTTTTTCATCATTACATGATGCTTCATTTGGTCCTTGTTAATAAAACAGCAGGAAACAGGACAATGAGCTGACCCACAGAATTAACCAGTAGCTCGGGAGAAAGGGCACCTCCAAAACACCATCCTAGATCTAGACTATTGTTCCCCTTTGCATACAGTAAAAAAAACCCTCAACAAATTGCTGCATTAAAGTTCAAATGATGCTTGTTGCATTAAAACAAGTTCCTTCATTCGATATGTCCACACCATCATAACATAAAATCACCACAATATGGATTGAGGGGGGAGCTGGAGAGGTAGGTGTGCAAATAAGCCATCATGTACAAAACAAACAATAAATCCTAAAACATAAAGTTCATATCATCTGCATATGTACAATATAGTTAAGGTGGACACTTTGACACAGAAAAAAACAACACATTCAAATATATAGTGCTATACTGCCTATAGAAAGGAATATTCATAAATAGGTCTCACTCCCACAAATGATAATACACTGAAAAGTTGCATCACGCATCTACAGTGCAACAGTACAACAGACGAGCTGCTTGAACAGTGGGAGAGAGGAAGGAATGTGATTGGGTAATACATGTCAAAGTCACCTTGATCTCCGGCGAGATAAACCAATGGCAGGGCTTCAGTGTTGTGATGCATAAACAAGACAGGACAGGGCTGCTCTCCCCAGCAGCTTAAAGCAAACAAAACCTCTAAAGCAAACAAGCAGAGATGTTTGGTAGAAACCACAGAACACTGAACATACATTGGTTTGATTTTGTGATAAAGAAGGGTTTTTCATTAGCTCTTTGGGTCCTGCCACTGAATTCAAGTTCGGAAAAGAAAATAATTTTAATTGAGCGTTAACTCATCCGTAAACAATAATAAGTATGCCTGGATCTAAGGGGACGTGAGCTACTCCAGCTAAGGTCTTACTCGCTCCACAATGGATGAGTTTACTCATGGGGCCTCAGCAGGTGATGTCTGACCATTTCTCAGCATAATTACTGAATATTTACTCATAATCTGGTATTCTATTAAAATTACTTTCAACCCATTTAGTGTTCAGAGCTATTGCTCTTCATCTGAATTCACAATGAATCACAGAGAAAGAAAGACTGCTGCTGCATGGTTCTCTGTGGACTGAAATTTTAAAGCACACTGCACTTTTGGACGCAATCCAATCAGTGATGTCACAGCAGGTGTTTTCCATCATCCCTCAAAGGCAAAACCCCTGCTGTGACATCACTGATTGGGGTGTGGCCTCAAGTACAACAGTTTGACAGTTTTAATCCTCAGGGAAAAAGACTATAGAAGCTGGGGGTTTTTTTGTGATTCTGTGTCGAGGTTAAACAATGTGTACATGTAGATCGGTAGTGCATAATGCCCAAATGTTGTACACTGTCTCTTCAGTCTAGTGTGTGACCACGATACAGAGCCGTCTTTCACAGAGGCAAAACAGTCGAAGCATTGTGGTAGCACTAAATATCAGATGGAACCTGATCTACTTAAAAAGCCAAGGCAATCAAAGTCTGCTTGGAGCTGAATGGCTGAGTTCATTACAACCACTTACAGGAAGGGATGTGGCTTCTCAGGAAAGATCAGAAGGGGTGTGCTGTTATCACATCAACACATTCCCTGGGTCTTTGCCTGAAACAGAGGGTTTATATTTTGCTCTACTTCTGAGTATTCCATCATCTTTTAAGACATATGTTCAGGTGAAAAATTGGAAATAGCATTTTAGTAAATACTAGAGTCACTATACCAGAGTTAATGGTCTCAAATTTAAGTATAGTATGTGCATTTAATTTAGCTAGTTAGGGGTTATCATTTTCAGTAGATCACTGTTGTCTTCTCTGTCATTTAGAGGCTAATGCTATTTTTGAAATAAAGTACTGTAGGGCTTGCAGAACCGCAGCAACCAAGGGCAGTACTTGAACAATCGTATTCCAAAATGTGATTCAGTGTTAATATAAAGCAATATTCCTTTAAAACTTCAACTGATATTTGTGGCTTAATTTCCAGAGAGCTAGCTGAGCGTGCCTACTGGAATTCTGTGTGCCACCTTAGGCAGCTTGGCAAACAAAGGCTCCCTCTTAAACTACTTCAACATTCAACACAACAAATTTGAAAACAAAATTAACTGATTGGTCATTGCTTTGACCCATCGAAAACTTCTTTCAGAATGAGATGAATCCTCACACAGTTGGTGTAATGCATTATGGGAGGGAAAGGCAGAAAGGAGGCGCTTCTTAGTTGTCTTTTTTAGGCAAGAAGCTGAGGATAAATTCACCCACACCCAGGAAGTAGACCACCTGGGCGATGCCAAACAGAGGTGCAATGACCAAGGCTCGACAGTAGGCTCCCTTCAGGAACGCTCCTGGACCCTCATTACGCATGATTTTCCTAGAGAGCAAAACGAAAGCTCATTATATGTTCTGAAGCATACAGCCAGCAGTAGCTATGTGTCAGTAGATATGGAGGCACGCCATGCACACAGCTTCACACATGGTGTTGCAGTGAAGACATAATGAGGTCACCTGATACAGTCAGTCACTCCGCTGTACGTGTCTTCTGTGCTCCCTCTGTTCAGGGACTGCAGTCGAGTCTTTATCACTGCAACACACAGAGCTCAGGTGAATATAGAACATCAAGTGTCAGCGCATGGATTGCTGTAACAATGTTCACGGCCTCACTGCTCACCATCAACAGGGTTGACAGCGACGGCCGCTGTGCTCCCCGCGAGGCAGCCTGATATAAATGACACGTAGAAAGGAGAAGGGCCATCTGCACCTTTTTTGCCCAGGTTATTCAGATTGGCAAAAAGGGGGAAATAGATGATGGAGAAAGGAACATCCCTACAAAAAGAGAAAAATCAGACGGATGATCACAGTAAGTCTTAAGAAGCTCATTACAGTTGGTTGCTAAAACTACTCTCGGGTTGCCGGATCTGTTTCACCTGAGCAATGTGGCACCAAGGCCTTTATACAGCCCAGCAATGCCCTTTTCCCTCAGTAATTCTCTTGTGAGCTGCATGGCTGTCGGGGACTTGGTCTCCACAGTACCTGCTGCCACCGTCTCTGGCATCAGCTTCCTCTGAGCCGCTGAGGAGCACAATAGCACACACAATATTAATATCAGCAGATTCACAACTTGAGGCTACCTGAGAACAATGACAATGATTACACCATGATACACTATAGCAGGTATATGGGCAGACATTTTGGATTCATAACAGTAAGAAGAAACTGCGATAAAGCAGTTGTAATCTCTGACATGGCCACACGAGGCCACTGTTTCTCTACTTTACCACATGCACTTCATTCTTTGCTATACCACCATGTGGATTTCATTTTCTCTTACCAAGTCGTCCAGCATCTTGGAGCTGGATTTTCAGCATCTCCATAGGAGTTGTGACAATAACCTACAACAAAACAAAATGACAGACTCAGGTACAGTGTCAACATATGCACACTCTGAATTTACCAGCTTAGTTACTTTTCCTACATGTGAATGCAAGTGATTTGAAAGTCAGCGTTAAGGGTTGATAAGTACTCAGTGCGACATACGAAACGAATGTCCAGTGTAAATCAACTGGCAATCATTAGCTAAATGTCAACACTTGTTTTTCTCTGTAATCCACATAGTAGTAGCAAGTTGACTGGATTAAGGGTGAGATGGCCACGTTCTCAGCTGCAATCTTAATCCAAGGTCTGCTACACTTAATCTAATCACGTTCCTTGGGCTTGAAGCCTTTGCCCTCATTGACAACAGGCACTTCCCTCTGACTCACTCACTCAGTGCACATGGCCAAGCACTCTCTCAGTGTCTTATCTGATCACTTACATCTAGGTGCTAGGGTATCGCCTGCTAACAGGACAGCATTTCAGTAATTACAAATCATTCATGAAAATGTAACATTACAGGTCACATTCAGACCACAGATAACAGGGGACAGAGACAACAGAGACAGAGACAAACTGCAAGCGCGTTTCTGCAGCAACCACCTCTCGTTTAAACTAGTCGTGTCTAATTCTTGCTGGAGGCAGAGATAAATGAGGCAATGGCTGAGGCCCAGTGGTTTGTACGTGAGCTGACATTGGCAGTGCTGAAGGCGGGAGTTCCAGATGGAGAACAGGAGGATGCAGTTAAAAGGAGCATCTCACTCACTCACTCACTCACTCACCTGGCATGTACCTGCCCCGCACCCAGCCAGCATCTCTTTGACCAGAGTGAGTTTTCTGGAAAAAAAAAAAAAAAAAAAGATAAAAACAAGATCAGACAAAAGCATGCAACTACAATGTCAGTGTGAGAGCCGTGCAACTTTATTTCCATAGATGGAAAAGGGAGTTGTCACTACCTGCGCTAGCGATGCTAATCTTGGTTTTCCATATCAACATGTCAGCCATGAGGCCAGATTAATAATTCACAAGGTGAGTAGCTGGGCCAGACAAGTCAATCATTGATCAGCCTGCATGTTTGTCACCATAGTGATGAAGATAGATGGCCCAGAAACCTTCAGGTTTATCTCTGCAGTGTTCATGAGAGACAATGGATGCTCAGTTTCAGCAACACCAGATGATGGTTGCTAAAACTTTGACATGTGATAACATGATGTGCAAATTTTTACTTGGTAATGTGATTTCAGACAGAGCCTCTGCTGTCACACCTGCAAGTAATTCTGTATTTTTAAACCAGACAATTAACAAACCACCGTGAAATGCTCTGTGCCTCGGAGGAGATGACATAACAGTGGAGGATTAACTGGAGCCTTGGTGAGAATACAGACAGCTAATGTGTCAGGTTACATGTTAGTAAACACGCCAGTTAATCACAGTGTGAATGAGGGGAGTGGGTGTGTGTCAGTCAGCCTGTCAGCACTTTCATGCCTCACCCATCCTTGGAGAGGTGATGCCTGAAGAAGTCGTTGGCGGCCAGTTTGATGGCTTTCTCTGGCGTGACTAGTGTTAAGTTCACCGCTGCTCCTGGGAGGATGAAAAGGACGGAGACCAAGGATGAGGGAGGCACGGAGAAAAGAAAAAATAGAGGAGAGAAAGAGAGAGAATGAGGCAGACCATGGTGGAAGCTTTTTTTTTTTACAGATAATTGCCTGTTCTAATCAGACAGGAATCCTTCTATTTGATGTCTGCAGCTGAAAGTAAGAATCTTATGGTACTCAACACACACATTAATCACAACATTCTCCTGATAGAGTGGAAAACTTACCTCGATACATCCCAAAATACCCCTCTGACCGAATGGTCTTAATAAGGCAATCTGACCTGAAACACAAACACAACCATTGGTATGTTAGTCAAACGGCTGCCTACAGGAGGTACAAAAGGAATCTGCTGATAACCTGAATTGTACTGCTGATTTATTCTGGTCATAGCCCAGCAGTGAGCTTTCAGTGAGTCAGGGACTGTTCATGTGTAAAAGTAAAAATAAAGAAATTTCATACATGCTGGTGTAAAGGCGAGATCCATTTTGCTGGTTTTGCAAGCGAGTCTTGGCCAGGTCAATGGGAAACACACAGGTCACTCCGATTAGGCCAGCGATCCCCCCATTGATCAATTTGGCAGGCAAACTGCATGAAGGTGATGACCACAGAGAAAGATATGACTTATGAAAGGTTACTGGATGAAAAGAAGGTCACAGTGCTGCTGTTGCAAACTATTGCATAATTCAATTTTAAGTCGTTCCATATCAAACTTACCTGATCTGCTTGTCAGCCATTTATCTCAAGCCCCGGCAGGTCAAAGTGCCAATCTGTCTGTTAGCTGGTCACTCAGTGGTCGTCTTTGTCTTTTGTTGTTTGTTACAGTAGTGTGTTGCTGTTCAAGTGGGAGTGTGTAGTCCGATTATGCTTTGTCCACTCGTCTCTAGTTAAAGTTAGGGGATATCTGTAAAGATATAGCAAAGGAGATGTTCTCATTAAACACTGAACTCTTTCCACAAAATAGAAGATCAATACATTTCAAAAGTTAGAATGAAGCAATGTTGTTTTCAGACACATTGCAACATAGACTTGCTTTTAGTAACACCACCATAAATACACCCCCCCCCCAATTCTAGTTTTACATCAAAAACTAATATCAGTTGGCTAGAGCAGCAACTAATGATTGTTTTCATTATGAATTATTTTCACACTTAATAGTTTGGTCTATAAAATCTTGGAAAACGGTGAAAAATGTCTATCATGTGTAGCTTACTAAAGCCCAGGGTGGTGTGATCGAACTGCTGGTTTTGTTCACGTTCAATGTCCAAGGTAACTTCCAATAAATGCATTCCCACCAGAAAAGCTAGAGGTCCACCCCCCACCCCCCAAATAAACAGCTAAAAGCACGTCAGAGATCTACATCAGAAGTGCTGCTTTTTTTTTCATGAGATGTTAGATAGAAGTGCTAACCTGTGGTGTTGAGATGCCCCGTGAAAATAGCTTTGAGTCCAACTTTACTCCACCACTGTGGAACCCACAAACGACCAAGACAATGTTTGAGCAGTGACAAAAACTGAAGAGTATGTCCAGTTGAACTTTTGACTCTACTGCCAGGTGCGCTGTGGACCAAACCAAATACAGCCCTCAATTACAGTATTAAGCCTGGAATGGCAAGCAAATGCCCTGTGCACTGTGCTAGGTGGGCAACTGAAGCCCAGCTGAAACTTGCAACAATATAAGTGGTGTTTGCAGTTGAGGAGTGTGTGTAGTCCTACGACCACCCCAAAATCCAAAGACAATCAGTTTACAATCACATAAGACAAAGAAAGGCAGAAAATCTATTCTATTTTTCCTGGAAAAATCAATCATCAGTTTAGCTGCTATTATATTTTTGGCAGTTGACTAAATAAATAAGGCATAGTTTATTATCAGAAACTCTGTATACCATTTGTTAATCCTACATTGGCACAAGATTCATTACCACAGTGACACCTCCCTCAAAACAGAGCTTTAGCCATCACTGAGGAGGGATTACTTTCTGCTAAACAAATCTATCGCCACTGGATCATCTGCACGTCACGCGCGTCCTTGAACATTCATGTTTTATGCATAAGCTCTTTCAGTGTGAAACTGGAGTCTTGCAGAGGAAGCTCTTTCCTCTGAATGCTAAAACGATAATTCAGAGCAAACAGATGATGTAGCTAAGATGCTCCCTATTTCTGGTACAGTACAGAATGCCCTCAGTGTGAAAAGATGCTTCCCATTTCCCTTTTCATTCTCTCCACCCCCTCCATCCACCAATCACAACCTGCCTCTGCGTGTACTACTCGCCTCCTCCTCTCTCCTCCTCACCAGCCCTCCCCCATCATTTCCCTCAGTCACGAGTCACGACTCTCAAACGCAGCTTTTCCGTCTCAGATCTTTGCTGACTTGTGGGTTTCTGTGTGAAGTGTGCATGCGTACGGTTGTGTGACTCAAATGTCACTAATTCCTCAGGATCAGTTTCAGAGAGATTGCGCAGCGTGCGTGGATGTTTAGGTTTCTGATAACGGTATCTCGCCATGAATGCAGCTGTGGTCTGGTGTGTTTAGTTTGGATGGGGAACTTGAGGCCCTCGCTGGCTGCTCCAGAGGTGGGGAAGGGAGGAGGAGGAAGGGGGGGTTCAGAGCAGGTCAGCGAGACGCCTCTCTGGTCTCTGTTGGCTGGGTGCTCTCCTCTCAGCTCCCTCACACTTTCACAGCTCACCTCCATCACTCATCTCCCTCTGACTGTTCATCTACCTCACCCACACCGTTTCTCACCCAGCAGTGATATTTGCCCCACTTTTTTTCACTTCACTGCATTCTACTTTTGTTTCCCTGTTTCCTGCCTGACTTCCTCAAGAATATTCACATAACAAGTTGTTGTTAACTCCACAGTCAGCACTCTGGCTTCTCTTTAAACCACAATTTACAGAAGACTATATGCTCTGTTAGTGATAGGACTGAGCTTAAACAGCACTGCAGTCTTACATGAGTCACCCATCAAACTGACATCTCTCTCCTTCTCCACCATGCCCGCGGCTTTACTGGTCCACTTCAGTTCATCTGAACCACACAACTGTGTCTACGCTCGGGCATTTATTTGACCCACAGTCGTAGCCTGGCTGCAGTGTCTTGTCATGACAATTGGAGTCTGTATGGAAACAACTGGCTCCAGTGTGCAGAGTCCACAGCACAGTGGCATCACTCATCAACCACATCTTCAAGGAATTCCTTTTATTCCCAAAGCATGAGAAAAAATAACAAGCTGTCAGGAAACTGCAGGGGAAGTGGTAATTCCTCTCTCAAGACCACACATAACCCTGTCAGTAAATCACTTTCAAGTCATTTCAGTTCAGTCAAGTCATCTCTCAATTCGCTCAGTTATTACAGGAGGAGAGTTACATCTGACCAGACATGAGAAACATGACGAAACAATGGATCCAAAGTGAATGAAAAACTTCTTTATCAAACTAGCCGACCACAAGTGACTTTAAATATCTCTCTGTCTCTCAGACTCTCACACACATTCACACAGAGGTCACATTTTGAGTTTGTGCCACTAAAGCAGATAAGAACTGATGAGTAAACAATAGACAAGGTTATTGTGCAACTTGCAGAACCTTGAACCTAAAACTTAAACCAGCCATTGGACACACTTGATGAAAGAGCTAGTAGGAAGCCCGGAAACTGTCACACAGATAACAGCTCTGTTCTGACCCTTGTTCATCATTTCAACTTCAACAATGAGGCAATAAACACTGTTTTACCAACAAATAGGTACATCTGTAAGAACTTTGTCAGTGCGACATGCAATGCTAAAATTAAGATTTTAAACTCCTATAAAACATCATTTTATTGACAGGTTTTAAATTAAAAAGCATAAGATTATGGACAAGTGTCTAAGGTTAAATGATTAATAGTATCATATGTAATGATCTGCTGTGGTAGTAAATGCAATCCCACAAAGGTGAGGCAGAGAGTGGCAGCATACTGATTTACATACCATGCATGAATGACACCACATATAATATGCAGTGCAATAATGTAACAATATATCAAACTATATAATAACAATAATCTTAAATATGATTCCTACTGTCTTTTAATTCTCCTGAATGAAAAATCAGTTGAGTATTATGTAACTAAGGTGAATATGATAAATAAAATGTTCAAAACGCAAATGGTCTCAAATGTCTTCGGAATTTTTCTTGACCAAAACGTAACAATATCAGACACGTACTGTGCATGTTTCATTTAAATGAAACACGTGGGTGCAAAGCATACACGTGGTTACTTATTTCAACCAATGTACTGAAAGGCACGTCTTAATCACAAAATGAATCACAAATAATATAATCCTGCAGATACAAATAAAATCTGGAGACAAGTCTGCCCCAGTTTATTTACTATGCAAAATTCAATGCAAATTACACTCCTATCATTCAAATCAGACAAAGGAAAAATTTACCTTATCCATCACAGCTCCTTGGCTGCCTCTCTGTCCTCGAGTGCCAAACAGAGTAAAGGTCTTGCTGACTGAATGACAGTGATATTGGTGATTGATAGGAAGGCATGAGTGGCTACAGTGACTGTAGTCAGCATTAACTCATGTGACTTTGGCTAGTCAAAAGGACAGTTATAAAATGAGAAGCACACAGCCCCTACCTCATTAGCTTAGAGAAGAGGCTGTTGTTACTTACCAGTCCATCTGTCTCACATGAACTGGTTTGATTAACTACACACACGCTGTAGGCCGATCCACAGAGGATCTGCACTGAGGTCTGTTTCAGACTTATGTGCGTTCCTGCAATCCTCCATCAGATGTCGAGTTCGTCTCTGAGCTGCAAGAGCACAGAGGCCAGATCAAATATAAATCTCAGTCTGTCCACTGTTACTTTGCCCCTGGAGCCATTATTTTTCTTCATTTGTGGGCATTATTTAGTTCTACTGTGAGGCTACTATGAGCTAGTATTACAGTACATGACTTACTCTCAGCTTGATGTTGTTCTTGTGTATATTTGTTGCATCAATTATTTCTAAAAGGATTAAGTTTTAAATAGTTCTCTGCACTGGTAGCTGTGTATCTACTGTTCTTCACAAAAAAAAATTGACATCTGCTACGTAATCATGCTTTTTTATAATAATGGTTTAGAAGACGTGTTTCTATTTTTGGACATCTACAGCACTGCGGAAATAAGGGATGAATTTTGTGGTGTCACAGATAAATCTGATTACTATTCCCTCTTCCCAACAGCATCAGGATTATAAACCTAATACCTACTTATGAAAGCTCTCTCGCAATCTCCATTTACAACCAGTGGAGTGAGAGTTATGATCTGGACACGGCAATGCATTTCCACCACAAGTGCTCTACTCTGAGTTCATGCGGCCATTACACCTGCACAATTATGCATTGTTGTAATCACTGGCTTTGGATCAGAAATATCAAGCTGGGTCTAACTTTCAGCCAGAAAGACTGGCCCTCCTGTGCAGAGAGGTGGTGTAGAGTTTAGTCCCTCCTCTGACACCACAGGTATCCCTGGTGGCCCACTTTCTAAAGTCAACTGGGTTTTTTGTCTTGCATCTCCTGTTTTGCCTTCATCTCATCTTTCCTGCAGCCTTGGCAGGAAAATAATGATTCCAGTGTAAGAGAGTTTTCCTTAGTGAGAAAGCCAAATGTAGAATTAAGGCATTTGGTTACAGTCCTCAGATTTCAGTAAGGCCTCGAATGGCCTGAATGTCAGTAACTTTCACACGGGAGCACAGCATCTACCCAAGAGCTTGGCGACATATTTCCATTCAGTGCACATATACCAGTGACATTTAGCAGTCCTTGCCTCTGGGACTTTAGCTACATGCCTGTAGTCCTGCGTGCTGATTAAATAAATATCCTACACACAGTTGTTGTTTTCTGCTGAATGAAAGTAAAGCAATGTTTTAAGCACTGGAGCCAAAAAGGTACAACATTTCAACCGGAAAGCACCGGATGAGTCACCTTACACCCAAGAATGGTCTGCTTCATCAATTATTTCAAGGCTGCAGGAATGCTTTATTACTCTACTTGGCCTCATCATAACCTATCCACTACTACCAATACACTAGTGGCTGTGGAAAAAAAGTTGCTTCTTTTAAAAGCATAGACTATTTCAAAATTCAGTGTTCATCTCACATCTTGCTCAACAGTTAAATGTCCCCTTATGTGTGCTTTGAGTCTAAGGCCTCGGCAGGATGAGGAGGTAAACACTGCAGAAAAGAGGCAAGATATTGAGGGATAATAGAACTTTTTTTTTTTTTTTTTATATTCCATCTTGCATTAGTTTGACTCTCTTGCAGTTGTATGCTAATGTTAATGTTTAGCTAGACTGTGCCTGTCAGATGTGAGCAGATTCACTCTTCTCTACCAATGAAAAAGGAGGTGGGTACAGTTGAAGTGGGTTTACCCTCCACTACCAACATCCCAGCCCACATGATGATGATTACACCCTGGGTGCTGAGCGCCAGTGGCCGGCAGAAGGCGGCCGCTGTGGCCGCTTGCAGGACGGAAGGAAACATGGTAACTGGCCCGGTAATTCTGCGTTAACACCCAAAAGAAAGCAAATATACTTACAGTCAGACACAAGCGGTCAAACCTGAGATTACACGCCCGCCTCTAGCATAGTAATGAACAGCCGTGAACACCTCTGTCTGACGGCTAAAGGTTAAAGGGCAAACTATGACAGACCGCGTCAACGGCCGCACTGTAACGGTTATTCGTTTGTTGGCTTTTAACGTTAATTCTGACCTTCCGTTTTAACGGCCAGCAACGGGCCCAACCGTTCCCGTTACATCTCTAAAGCCGCCGTATGATTTCCGACATAACGGACAATGACCCGCTGCCTCTCGCAACGACGCGACAGCCTCCCGTCAGTGCGATCGCATCCCAGCCTCCGGTTCATCGTCTGCGTTTATTCCGACAGCAGCTCGAGCCGATGTCGCCCTCCCGTTATTCCCAGGTGAGATTTCAACGGCTTCAAGCCAACGACACGTTTGAGTCAGACAGCCGCCACATCCAAGAGTTTCACTGCATCCCGGTATGTACGTACCGCAGAGAGGCGCCTCCGTTATCTGTCCGGGTTTGGGGTTTTTCTTTAGCGTGAAATCAAAGCCTCTGCTCTCTGGATCTTTGGCTGACAGACCGACAGCAGCTAACCTACCGGCGTTACTAGCATTTGAGTCCAGTGGAGGGGAGGTGGAGGAGGTGGGGGAGGTGGGAGTGAAAGCAGGGAGGCAGGCAGGGAGGGGGGAGCAGCCTGGCTGGCGATGGGGTAGACGGAGCACACAGTAAATGGATTCAAAGAAAGGGCTCCTCTAGTGGTGTGTAGTAGAAGTACACACATTTGTATATGCAGTAAATGTGTAGGGGTGGGGGGTGAGGGCCGGCGTCATCGTGACGATTCATCTCAACTGTATGACCTTGAACATAAAAATAGAAAAATGGCTATAGTAGAAATATTGGGGGGAGGGGGATGAAGGGGAGCATGCAGGAATAAATGTGTCTAAAAAAAACAAAACAGTGAGTCACGACAGGAATCTCAGCTAAAAGTGATAAAATAGCTGACAAACGCAGTATTTCTTTATATCACAGGTTTATTTACTAAACACATTACATTCATACATTACAAAAACCTAATATCCTGACATGTCACTGAGTTGGTGCTGCAGCTAAACTGGTTGTTCGGGGACCAAAGGCACACAAGGAGGAAATTTAATCAACCATACAAATGGCCTCCTCCTGCACTTTCAGTGTGTTATTCACTGTCACACAGCTTCCAGTGTTTGTCCTGCCACTTAACTGTGTCCTGGAAGAGACAAGTGAATTCTATGGCGGCCATTTCTGCCAAGACATGAAAAAAAACATGCAAAGTCAAGCATGATGAAAAGAAGTGTACTGCTAGGTAATAAGCAACTTCTGTTACTTTAAGTTAATAAGTAATCAGTAATACATAATGATGAGATACAAAGTCAAAAATTTGACTAAACCAAAAACAGTGATTTTGAGATACTGGTTCAAAAGTATGAGATGAGTCACAATTATGAAATACTCAGTATAAGGTTTGGTTTACTAATGAAAAATTTTGATATACTATGTAGCAAGGCAAAATATTTGACTTTCTCAGCTATATTTTTTAGATTTAAATCATGAGGCACTAAGTCAATTTCAAATATTAAGTCAAAGATTTGACTGACTTTGCCAAAATTAAGAGATACTGACCAGGCATTTGAGTTATTTGGTCAAAGATTTGAATTAATTATGTGATACTGAGTCAAAAGACCCTACTTATGTCATAACTGAAGACCATCTTGTGATGGGATCACACCACTCGTCAACATACTGACGTTCCAGCCCTTTAGTGCTCAGTAGTACTGGGACAGAACACATCCATCTTCGAATTCGGCCATCATTTTGATCTCAATTACAAATCTGTAGTGATCTGTGATGCTATCATGGTGACAAAAATTTGTCCAGACATAGAAATGTAAAAAATACTCAAAACTGTCTCTGTGGTAGCTCCTGCAACAGTCGGTCTCTCCAGGACAACATGTTACCATGATGATACACACACTGACTCATCCGCCACATGCTGTCCCAGCTGATAATACTGACATATGAAATTGGTAAGTTTAAATTCTGACTTGCTATCTCATAATTTTGACTTAGCATGAGTATTGTTATCAAGTATAACCTTTCATCATTTTTCTTCTTTTCCTGGCAGAAATGAGCTGTCATAGTACTGTCTTGCATACTGAGAATTTTTTTAAAAAAGGGGAAATTGGAAAAAAAAAAAAAAAAAAGAAAACTTTTGGTCCATTTTACTTGCTGTTCCTTGGGTTATGTGAAAGATGCTTCCAGCTGGTAGCTCAATGTCATAATTGTGAAAGAGAGATTTTTTTTGTACTCCAGGATAGTTGTTACACAGCAGGATGAGATGATGGAGGCGCATTGTAAACAAACATGTTACTCAAGTATAAGTCAGCCATCTGCACCCAGCGAGGGCTCAGCTACTGCTGTGTTTCATTGTGGGAGGAGCTCTCTGCTTCCAGGCCCACTCTCCTCAGTGACTCCGAGTACTTTCTCCGTCCTATACTGACTATGTCCTCAATTTCATCTGCAAGGTCTCTCCTGCCGCTCTCTATCATAGCGGCCACCAGCCGCGTCACTGCCCCAGGTCCTGCATTCCTCTGCGCCCGGGCCCAAAGGAACAGCATGTCCAGCACCAAGGCTCCCAGGTTGTCCCTGGTGGGGAGAACAAAACATACACAAGAAATTTCACATTATATGTTTCCAGCTGCAGTGACCTACCAAAGGGTTGAAAGATAGATTATGTATGCATTCCAACATTGAAATCTTACACACAAAACCATCTTAACCACATATATACAGAATTTTACATAATGCATAATTTTTCTTCCACCTCCGGGATGAGTCATGAGAGGCATGAGGAGTAGGGGGAGGGCCAGATGAGCATCAGTCTGTGTGTAATCTCCTGCAGTGTCCCAGATGGCTTAGAGATGGCTGACAGTGCAGATTAAAACAATCAAAATTCTCTACCATTTCTCTCCCACTGCAGGCTTTCCTTCAGTCACATAACATCTCACTCCATTTTGTTCCCTGAGTGGTTTCGGCTGTGCAAACACACACATGCACACACTCACTACATCACCAACTCACGAAGAGATCCTCTAACAGAAAATGTACATATTTATCTAAACCTCTGCTGCAGTCAAGATAGTCAAGATATCAAAGCTTCCAAAGAAACCAAATATACCAGGCTGAATTTATAGTATTACATTTTGGCCACGTGGAGACCGCGTCTTGGTGTTAAAATAAACATATAACTGAACTGAATTTGAATCTCAAAAAGTATATGATAAAAATGTAAAAATAAAAAATATCACAACCTGCAAATTACTTATATTGTTGATTTCAAATAAGGAAGCCTTGACTTAACAGGATGTCATTCCAACCTGTGCTTGAACTGGATACGGTCCAACTCCTGATAGCTTAGGCCAAGATTGATGCCAATGACTCGCCAGTCGTGTCCTATCTGAAGAGAGATGGACAGCAGGTTGGCTTCTGTCAGATAACCGCTCTCAGGGTCACCCAGGTTCAGAGGAGGATGCTGAAGCTCCTCCATGATGTAACTGTTGTCCGAGTTTAAAGCCTGTGGCAGAAACAGAGGGGAGATAATATATGCAGTGTTTTCCTCAGGTTTTGATGTTATTTGTAGCACAACAATAATCTTTGTGACTTTAGTTGGAAGAAATAGGCATCTAGTTCAAATGCTAACTTTAATGTGGAACATTGTACATATTTTTTATTTCTAACCAATACACACATACTCTGAAATTATAGGATATAATCCAATATTTTAAAACAAAATGCACAACTGGTCCATACTAATTCACACACTGTCCAGAAACACAAAAATATTTTTTTTATTGTATCAAATAAGGGGAAAAAAAACATCTGTCCTTTCCACTGACAGGAAGTCTTAGCGGTAAAGTTGCAAGCCACTGGCTGTCATGTCCTTTCCTTTTTTGCGCCACTTCCTCTGGCAGATTGCTGGGAATCTCCCCTCTATAAAAAGACACCTGTAACAAAGGTCCAAAACATACTGTCAGTGTGTTGTCTAAACAATACTACCAGACTGATTCATGGATCAAAATAACAGCTGTATTTTGAACTGGCAGCGATCGTAAATTGATCCACTTTACACTAAGTAACCACAAAGATGGAAATGTTCCTTAAATGTTATAAAATGCAATACAATAGATACTACCAAATAATTACTGACTTACATAAAATGTTCAGCTTACATCGATTTTATTCGAGACATATTTTTTAGCCGTTTGTGTTTTAAACCATCAATTCTACAGTTCGTTTTGAGCCTGTATTTTGAAATTTGATGTATAATTATGTTGAAAGGTGTTCCTAGCATGCACTTCTTTTACATACACAGCATTGACAAACAAAAATATAAGAAAACACTGTCCTATATAACTAATACAAAAACACCCCATAACATCTCAGAATAACCTCAAAATTGACCATGGAGTTGAATCAAAACATTTCTGTGTCTCACCAACCATTACAAATGTTTTAGTATATCTATTACAGGATTTGTATTTTATTACAGTTGACAGAGTCTCTCCTGTTCTGGTTACATAGTGTAGAATTTGCCATACTGCCATATGTAGATGGGTGATATGTGCAGTCTATTTGTTAGGTTGGTATAGGATTGGTAAAATATACTGTAGGTGAGGTCATGCTGTCTTCGCACCATAGTTACCACTATGTAAGCTGGATACACAAGATACACAACGTGACTTTAATTATATGTGTTTAAAAAAAATTAGTTTCTCATCTGCTGAATATGATGTCTGTCTTACTTGTCCCCTCACTGGCCCACTCTGACCCTGAGCTGAACAGATGTACACTTCCTTCAGATTCTTCAGGCTGGAGTAAAACTCAAAGCACAGTCTTCCCTGCACACAGTCTGGTCTGTCTGTAGAAAAAGGAAAATATCATATCAAGACTACAAACAAATAGCTGTTTCCAGACAATTATTACACAACAGCACATCATAAGACCTTGGAAGGAAAGGGAACAGAAGAAAAAAATGTTTATTTAAGATAGAGTCTCAAGGAGGACTTCAGACCTGTGCTGATATCTAAGCCCCTCTCGAAGCCCGCAAAGAACTGCTCTCCTTCCAGCAGGTCACACAGGTCTGAAGGCTGAGGTCCATCATACTGCTCTGACAGAGACTGCACTCTGCCTTCCACCTGGACAGGAAGCATCACAAACACTGTTTAACATTCATGCATAAATATTACGCTGGCATTCACACTCATGATGAAATCAGTTGGACTCAAGCAGGGCTGAGGCTGAGAGTTACAGCACAGAGAGAATTACAACCTTGTTAGCAGGTAAACACTGTAACAACACTTGAGCGGGATCAGTCTTCCGCTGGAGGACGAGGAACTGGACCTTGAACTGTTTTAGTCTTTGATAGACCTTCCTGACCACCCCACTAACACAGCGCTGAGTGGTGTACCACAGCCAGTACCTGTAGTGGTTGACACAAAGCTGTATTGATACAGTGTAAATATATAAATCAAGCCTACATCATGAGGATATGTTACAGAAACTTACCAGGAGAAATGTGTAATGTAGAAAATGGCATACAAATGAGTGACGTAGAGAGACACTTGTGATGTGATATCAGTCCAGGTTTGGGCAGTGGGGTCTCCATGGAGCAGATGCAAACAGGTTGTATCAACTGTATGGCCTGCAGAAGCACCACACATTTAGTACGTGCTGATACATGCTGTTCTAAACATGTAGAAAATGAAAATGGCACAGTTTACCTGTGACTCCAGGTGGCAGAGGGATCTGAACTTTGACAGGCTGCAGGAAATGTATGTTAGGAGTCTGGGAGAGGCAGAGGAGAGGGCTGACCCTGGCCTGAGGATCTCCACACAGTGCTTGTACCTCTGACACTGACACCTGCAACACCTACAGAGACAGAGGAAACGTAAAGCCTAGACAACCACTGACACCACACTGAGAGGCTGATGTGGTGAATTTCCACTTGTGGTGCCTACCTGTAAAGCTATGGCGCGGGTCTGTACAGTGGAGTCTGGCGGGAAATGGAGCTTGATTCCAGGGTCAGAGCTGGACACCAGCAGGGCTCCAGCTGGGGTAACAGAGCAACTGTCCTTCACTGGACGGGACACTGCCATAAACCAGGAGAACTGGTGCACTGAGCAGCACGCCAGCTACAGGTACAACAGGTAATTTTTTCTCAACATGAGTGTTACAATTCGCACAGCAAAGAAAAAACATGTCAATTTCATAATATTCTTAGTGGGATGTTTGTGCTTTACCCTGGCTGGTTGTCCTCCGGGGTGACTGCTATGGCTGTCGCTCCCCCTCCTTAGATCAGTGGGCAGAGTGCTCCATGACTGTCCGTCAAACCTTCGCACGACCACCTGCCTTCTTTTAGTTCGATGATATGGCACACACACCTCCACAGGCTGTAAGGATTATAAAGTTCAAGTATATTTACATCATTAAGGGGCAGAAGAGAAAAGAATTACAAGAGGGAGGAAAAATAACCTATGACCCATGAAATAGAGATACACCAGTTCAAAAGGCAGAATCAGTATCTGTGCAGATACTGACCATATTGGCTATGATCGATCCACTTTAAATACAGTTGCTTTATCAGTGTCATTATTAATTCATTGTTTTAGCTATTAGCCACATTCATTCAGTAACATCAGGCTAAAAGGTCAGTTTTTAGAGCCACAACAATCTATGGCCTCATGTTACCTTACATAAAAATGATTCAAATGAGTTCCAGTGAGGTACACAGATTTTAAAATTTGGTAAAGCAAGCATTAGTATTGGGTCAGTTCTTGGTATTGGCAGATACCCAAAGCTGGGTTAAAAGAATCGTGATCATAAGATACAACTTAGATCAGTGCATCCCAACTATAAAATGTTTACTGTGTCTGTTCAGTACAGTCTTCACACTTGAGAGAAGTTATGTGGCTATGGAATAAATTAAGTTTATATACCTTAAGAAATGTAATACCATGGGGACGAAGTTCGAGAGGACGACTCAGTAGGATGTCATGTTCTTCCAACCACACCCACTTCTTTTCTGGCCTTTTCTCAAACCACTCCAGCCTTGTGGTTTTCACCAGGCACCCCGGGGGGAACAGCAGCTCAGCCCCCCCTGGGAGAAACACATGACACCCAGCAGACGAAACACAGAAACTAAGGAGCAAAAGAAGCATCACAATCTCCTTAACTGACAATATTACTGAAGAGACCGAGGAAATATTTCAATGCTGAGACTGACACTGTACCTGTGCTGATTAAATCCGAGGTGCAACTCTGGAATTTTTGTTTCAGCTTGATCTGGTGAGAAAACAGTGATGTAACTGACACTGCATGTACTGACAGCATGTAAACACTATCTGATGACTATACCATCAAAATGATGTGAGCACCAAATCAATTTGAAGCCCTTTTTTTTGTCTGCTCACCAGGTGTGGGAGGGAGAGGAGGTGGGGTTGGGGGTTGACCCAGTGGATTGTCACGCACATCTATTTTCAGCAGAGGTAGTTTGTTCAGACAAAGTGGGATCAGGCGGAGGTCATTGCTGTAGATGACAAGCTCCCTGAGTGACAGGAGAGAGCCTGGGCAACAGAGCAGACAGGTTTACACATTTTTTGCTACATTTATGATTTTCACTTCCATCAAACAAAATGGGAACTCCAGTACATTCCTCAACACTTCCTCTCACCCTTACCCATGGTGTCTGGTAGCCGTTTCAGCTTGTTGTGGGACAATTCCAGCTTAACAAGCTCTTCCAGAGAACCAATTTCATCAGGCAGATGCTGGAGGAGATTATGTGAAACATCCAGTGTCTGTAGTGCTTTCAGCTGACCCAGACTCGGGGGAAGAGAGACCAGCTCGTTCCCCAGGAGCGAGAGGTAGGTAAGGGAGGAGAGCTGCCCTATATCAGGAGGCAAAGCTGAGAGGCAGTTGTGACAAAGGAGCAAGGAAGACAGCGAAGAAATGCTGAGCAGGCAGGATGGCAGAGCAGAGAGCTGGTTAAAGGAGAGATCCAGGTGCACCAGATGAGACAGGGAGGAAACAGCTGTGGGCAAAGTGGTGAGGAGGCCAGGCAGCGGGTCACCTTGCGAGTCATAAAAACAGTGTCCTTTAATCAGAAAGAAAAATCAGTCAAAAGTTGAAATATTGGAGCAAATCCAGGAGAAAATATAGAATGACTGCCAGATCATAACATATTAACATAGTATTTACTATATCCACTTTTGTATGTGAAAGCTTTCCAAGGCTAAGAACAAATGTGAACTAAGCCATTTAAGCCATTTAATTATGTATGTTAACATGCAACTGATACTATTTATATCAGTCAGAACAATACCCCGAATAGCCAGTGAGCGCAGCTCTGTCAGATGGGGTAGGACATCCAGTGCACCAGCCAGCCCTGGTTCATCTTCAGAGCCCAGTCTCAGGTACTGGAGGCCCCTCAGCTGCCCGGGGATGGACGCCCATAGCAGTGGCAGTGCAGCTGCTCCTCCCTGGTACACATCCAGGGTCAGCCTTGTATCAGTCAACACAGCTGAGAGCTCCACAGAGGGAGGCAAGGGTGGAGTCAGAGACAGGACAGGGGAAGAGGAAGAGGAAGATGGGGAAGAAAAATAGGTATGATGATGGTTGGATGAGCAGGAGGAAGAGGAGAGGCTTGAGATGGAAGGACCACAGGTGTCCATGAGGCTGGAGGGAGACACAGAGGGAGCAGCTGAGCTCTCATCCCTCTCTGGCTCCAAGACTTCTGCTTGGTCCTCAGACATCTCACCACTTGATATCGTTGGTCCAGACTTTCTCTTTGAGTTATCCTGTTCCTGGTACACAAGCCCCCTTGACTCTGGCACTCCACCTTGGGATGCTGTCGTCTCCACTTCTTCATCATCCAACCTGTCTGTCCTCACAGTCCAGCCGGCTCCCTGGTGTCCATCCTCTTCATCAGGAGCTGCTCCTTCCTCGCTGCTTCTCTCCATTGAAGCCAATTGCTGACACTGACACAGCCGGCTAGCAGATACCTGCTCCTCCAACAGCGTCCGAGAGGTTTTCTGTCATCATGACACGACCGGATACATTCATTATCACCACAGCCGGACAGCGCTGAATGACTGCCATGAAAAGTTATATTTCACTAGACATGTTTGCTGAGTGGAAGTGGTAGTACCTACTAGCTAACAACAGCTATGTTACGCTGTGTTAAGCTATGAACTCCAGCTACGAATTACATATCTGCTGACCTCTATGGCTAATTTAGACATTTAACTCCGGCTGCTTACGAGCTAATCCAGTGTTATTTACTAAACAATGTGTTACTCTGGTCTTCGGGTTAACCTGTTCCGCCACCGTTTACTTCCTTGGACTCGAATGTTTTTAAAGAAAACCGTTTGCATCACAGGTGGTCGTTCGTTTTTCTTCTAACGGTCGGCGACGGGCGGAGTCCAACCATCTGCACCGGTTTAAGAATAAGAAGCTCCGCCCGCCCGCTTATTGTTATGTTTAACACCGAGCGCCCCGATGCTGGCGCCGCCAAAGTTTCAACTCAGGGCGGGACAGACTCTGAACGTCGGCAGCGCTGTCACCCCCTGCTCGGCCATCTGGTGGCGCTGTTTGCACATGGCTCATACACATTTGAAATCACATACAATTCAAATGTGAGCAGCGCAAACCAACAAGAGTAGTCATAATAATAATAATAATAATAATAATAATAATAATAATAATAATAATAATAATAATGATGATGATGATGATGATGATAATAATAATAATAATAAGATGAGTTATGATGACACGTAATAAAACTTACCAAAAAGTTTAGGCCCTTTTTAAAATAAATTGTGCTATTCTATTTTGAAATCCACCATTTAAAGACATGAAAAGGAATGTCTTTCTCTGAGTTTTTGTTTCATAATTTGAATTTAATCATTTAAATTACAATGTATTTATTATACTAACCAGTTTATTAAGTGATTATACTTAAACACAGCAAAGGTCTATAATTATTTCAGTGAAATACCTCTACAGATTTTACCGCACAAAGCATATGATCATATTATGGAGTATGATGCACATAGCCTCATGAATGATCCAGCACCACACAAGGTCTTAAAATGAGTTTCAACTTGACCAGTTATGATATTATTGGTAATAATTATAACATAATTGCATTCTGACAAGGGGCATTCTGGTGCCTAATGTTGTACACTTTTAATTTTTGTACTTCTCAGCTGCCACTACACTTGCATTTTTACTTTGGTAACACTATGAGTTCAGGGTTTTTACTTGTAATGAAGTAAAAGCTCTCAGTACTTGTTCCACCATTCACTGTGGTCCATTCATGGCTGATCATTAAAAACTGCATTGCATTTAACAAAAACATGTCAAAAGTTCATCTCTGTTGTGGAAATCATGTAATCATAGAGAAAAGAATTTGTTCAATTCAGATATTGTGCCAAAGGCCAACAGTGGTACAGTGAGCTATTTGGGTGCAATAACAAAATGCTCCTCAAAAAACCTCCCAGCCTGCCAGCGAAGCGGTCATCTCCCGGTCAGGCACATTTCACCTTTCGAGTCACTTCTTTTGGAGTTCAGCCAGAATGACCTCTCTTTTGTGAATCCATGTGAGTCCTCGTAAATGAACACAATCTAAATACCTAACAATTTTACTTAATCTCAACATCAACATCCCGTCATTATTAACCCTCCCCTATGCACCGAATATATATCCTGTCGCCTCTATGTTCTCACAAGTACATAGCAGGCATGGCAGCTTCTGTGTATCAGTTAGATTATTGAACTTTATTAAAGAATATGCACCATGTGAGCACAATATAAAAATCTTAAAACTAGATTTTGACACGGGGCCCCTCTAAAAGACAGGGCCACTACAGTTTAGATAATAATGCAGGACCTGCTTTAGTATATATTGTACTTTATATGTGCAAAAAAAAACAAAAGGCCCCCCAGTGAACCTGAGACATGGGGTCTCTGGGGGTCTTGGACCCTGGGAGAGTTGGCCAGTTGGTAATCTAGCTTTGAATGCTCAATACCCACTTGATAAAGAAGGGATACTTCTTACTGTGAACCCTAGCTGATGTTACTTTCACAATAGGAATATGGTCTCTGAGGAATCATGCCCTAAACAGAACTTGGATCAATTCCCACAAAAAGTGACTATTTACAGTCTAATTCTGTGAATAGTTTGTTCAGGGGAATGTTCCAGAAAAACATTTCAGTGTTATTGTTGAACGTGTTTCAGATGCAGCAGCTTTGTAATTGTACTAGTCTTTCTTGTGAAACCCTACTACCATTTACTATTTTGTAACCAGGACGTTGCAAACAAGCCAGATTTGTTCATCTTTATTATTAGGACAGGTTCTACTTTTTCTGGCATAACAAAGCGTCTGAAAGCAATGATGTCCGGGTCATTTCTTGAAAATCATAGAAAGTGTTACCACTACAGCGCATAAGATAGAACATATCTTATAACTTATTAGTGAGCACAATCGCGGTTTTCCTTTAATCGATCTGCAAACAATTGGTTTATCTATCCAGTATTCCATAGTGGCAAATCAATATAAAGGTCTTCCTGACGATAACACCTATTACGAAAGAAAGTCCCAACATAGTCTGCAGGGAGCGTGTGACAGCAGTCACTGCGATGCGAACGTCCGCTCACTGACGTCACGTGTGCTCCAGCGGTGCGGACTGTGATTGGTCAATGCATCAACCGTTTCAATTCTGGTTGGTCACTTTACTCAGCGCTGTCGATTGTGATTGGGCAAGCCGGTTTATTGTGCCCCCACCTCCCAATACACACCGAGCAAGTGTGTAAAGTAACAACAACTCCCCGCGGCGCACCATGTCTCTATATAACTAGCTCAGGGCTGTTTTAATAAGAACATCTACCAACGGGGTTTAGCTTCAGCATAGGTGATTTATTTTTTATTTTTTTTGTATTTTCAAACCATGTCAACTTGGCGACTCAGCTGCAACGAAAGAAGTGACTTTTACTGTTAGCTAGAGGTCTAAAAACAACCGACGGGGAGAGGCAGCATGTGAAGAGACACCAGTAACAAAAGGCGGACGGTCCTCGGTTCTAAAATTAGACTTGTGGTGCCTGTGTAGTGGTTAGTATCTGAGAGTGAACTCTGCCTTATTGTTAGCTCACGACCTTAGCCCCACTTGACAGCCGCGGACGGTCGCCGGTATGTTCCCGTTAGACTCGCCGTGGAACATCTCGTTTGCGGGCTGCGGCTTCCTCGGCATCTACCACGTCGGTGTGGCCAGCTGTCTGCTGGAGCAGGCCCCTTTTCTGGTCCAAAATGCCCGGCACATATACGGGGCATCAGCCGGGGCCCTCACTGCCACTGCCCTGGTCAGTGGAGTATGTCTCGGTATGTACTTTTTTTTTTGTATTTTATTTAATGAGTGTGGAGAGGATGCAGAGGAGAAGAGGACAAGTGTGTGTAATTACCAGTGTTGGAAGAAATACTCAGAGTACACTGTAAACAAAACAACAAAACGTGATCAAAGTATCGAAAGTACAGCTTTGCCCTTTTTTACAGTGGTATGATGAATAAATACCGTAGCTACACCTGGATTATTAGTTTTGTTGCATTAATATAGAGGCAGTTCATGTTGCAGCTTGATAAGGTGGGGGTACTTTTAACTACGTTATAAACTTTCAGAAAGTGAGCTAATGGTGTCTATGTTCATTTGCACAGTAACTGTCAGATACAAGTAGTGGAGTAAAAGTGAAATATTTCCCTCAAAATGTGTAACACAATGAAAGAATAAAGTGGCTTAAAATGGACAGCTCCTTACTTTCAGCCAGAGGTTGTAACAAAAACAAAGTGGTTTGTAATTGAGTACAATACCTAATTAAAATCTTCATTGCAGCTACAATTCCTGGTTTTAGAGTGTACTAGTGTAGATAGCTGCATGAAGAACCTCATTCATCCCAAATACCTGGTTGAAAAAAGTTCAATTTTATCTTTATCTAATGATTTACAATAACAATCCACATTTATGAGCTCTCACTGAGTTCACCACTGTTCCCATAAACCTTTATTTAATGTTTTCACAGGAGAGGCAGGTGCGAGTATCATCGATGTTGCCAAAGAGGCAAGAAAGCGGTTCCTGGGACCCATGCATCCTTCTTTCAATCTGGTGAAGATTGTGCGTCACATGCTGCTGCGCACTTTGCCAGCTGATTGCCACGACCGGGCCAATGGACGGCTGGGAATCTCTCTGACCCGAGTGGCAGATGGAGAAAATGTCCTGGTGTCTCACTTCAACAACAAGGAGGAGCTGGTGCAGGTGTGCACTGTGTAGTACATTTTTCGCAGTACTTAGCGGAAGAGTTAGTTGATATTAATAAAATCAGGTATCATGAAAGGCACAATTTAATACTTAAGTGCTGATACTGATGTGACAGTATTTTGGGGACGCCCATGGGTGCTTTCAGATGCCATTTATATACTAGAACATTTTGTGGAAATATGATTAGTAATGAGAATATGATTTTAGAACTAAAACAATTAGTCAGTTAATCATTTGAGTTAATTATCAAGCAAAATACCACACACGACTCGAATGTCAGGTTTTACCACCTTTCTCTGTTTTATATCATTGTATACTGAAAATCCTTGGGGGTTTTGGACTGTTACTCAGAAAAAAAAACATTTGAAGACACCACCTTAGGTTGTGGAAAATTGTGACAGGCCTTTTTCACTTTTTTAGACATTTATTGGCCTATGCAATTAATTATTTACTTGGGAAAAAAAACAATCCTAAGATGAATTGGAAATGAAAATAATTGTTAGCTACCCACTATAGTTGAGTTCACTGAGCCACCACAGTAGTAGAAATGAATTTAATTTAAATGTAATGCATGCAAGACCAGAAAAAGACAAAAATGAAGCTATATTATGATGTAATGAGAACAGCAATATGCTAAAAAATGTTATCAAATTTTTTTACAGCTTTGTTTGTTTTTGTTCAGTTTTGTCTAAAGGGTGTCAGCCCAACAATGTGTCCAAGAGATGTATTTCTTATTCGATTACTTTGTCAAATTATGTTCCTCATATTTTCTTTTTTGTTAATTAGGCATGTGTCTGCAGTGCCTACATCCCAGTATATTGTGGCCTTATTCCTCCTACACTTCAAGGAGTGGTGAGTAAATGCAGTATTATCCAGCAGTTACTCACTTTTCCTCCTGTTGTCACTATCCTGTTTGGAATGGAGATAAATTACCCTCATGATTTGCAGTAATTTTAAATTAAGAACTACACATACAGTAGGTATTACTGTTGAAGAGGTGTAACGACCAGTCTTCCCTTCTGCTCGGCTTCTAATATGCACTATATTTTCTCTCACTGTGTTTTTTTGTTGTTGTTACTTCTGGCACGTTTTGTCTTCAAACCCCCTCCCTTCCTCAAGAATGTGTTTGTTCTGAATGGCACATGTGTGTGGAAACAATGATTATAAAATTCCCCAGGAGTTAGTGTTTGTCTGAGATCTCACAATAAAGGGGAAAGTAGAACTTGTATTCTTTTTCTGGACATGTTTCTAGACCAGAGGTTTTCTGGGGAATATCATTGAGCAATACCAGCTTTCCCAACCCTCCCTCTGTGGCCTTTGTGATGGGTTTTAAGAGTTTCCATGTGCTTGTGTATATGCAGGGCTTGTGACCGAAATTTGAGAGTGGCAGAGCCAGATGTTACCATGTTGGCCCAGGCTGTAGGGTTGTTCTGTCCTTTCCTCCCCTCAGTGGCTCTTATTCAAAAGACTGATGTCGTCCTGATCTTATCTGTTGACACACTCGTGTGCATGACTCCCAGCTCTGGGTTGAACAGTTCAGAAGCTTCAATAAAAACAAACATCAATCAATATGCAGGATATGACGTCATTATAATCACACGTGATGATAAAAGCTCTCTGGCCAAATAGCCTCTTATTGCTTCAAAGGATTCACAGTAAATATTGTGTAGATGTTGTGCAATTAATGATCTGTATCTGTTTGCTCGGATGCTAATATTTATCCTCTGTCATTTAGCGATATGTGGACGGAGGAATCTCTGACAACCTGCCTCAGTATGAGCTGAAAAACACCATCACTGTGTCCCCGTTCTCTGGAGAGAGCGACATCTGCCCCCGAGACACCTCGACCAACATACATGAGCTGCGATTCACCAACACAAGCATCCAGTTCACTCTCACCAACCTCTACAGAGTCTCCAGAGCGCTTTTCCCTCCAGACCCAATGGTAAGTCACTTGATCCATACGCACACACATACACACACACATACATCTAGAGATACATTGATTGGCTCAGTTGAACTGGAGTGAACTCTTCTCTGACTCATGAGGGATGAATGTATGTTTTTCTGAGTACAGATTATGAAGGCCATGTGTAAACAGGGATACAAAGATGCTTTGCACTTTTTAAAGAAGAATGGTAAGAATCTCCCATTTGTGTTTATTCTAACTTTCTTCAAAGCTCTTTTTAATAAAAACCTGGCCTGTACTAACAAGCCTCATTGATCTTTTGTCCATTGGCCAGAAGTACGTTCACACTGATATGCTATCACAGCTTGTGCTTCCTGTGACAACATGTCACCAAATCGGTAGATTGCTTTGTTTTGTGATCAGGCTTGTTACTCCCTATGGCTTCTCATGTCAATTCGCTTCATTTATTTGTGTATCTAAGCATTTTCAGTACTAAGCATATAATCAGCATGGGATTGCAAAATAAAGCAAAATGTGTTGATTATTATTAAGTTGTTGGCTAATTAAGAAATAACCTCAGCACTGATCACAGATTAAAAAGCACTTTAATGTTTACTTTTCTTTCAGGCTTGCTTAATTTCAATGGACCTCTCAGAGACAGACCCCTGCTAGCTAATGGAGAAGAAAAGGAGGATTACAATGATGATGAGGAAGAGGAGGAGGAGGACAATAAAAGTGATGAAGAGGAAGAAAGTGCACAAAAAGAAGAAAGAGTAGTGATGGTTCATTCCAGTTCTTCAGTAGAGGAGCATATCATTGAACACCTTCCACCCACCCTGCACAGAGGTAGAAACACTACTTAAAAAAAAAAAAAAATGTATGTGGCTTCATATGTAGACTTTGAATTATAAATGACATGTAATTTACATAACAGCTGACCATTCAGTGTGCAGTTGTGGTTTAGAGTTTTGTGTTTGAAAGCTTCTCTTCACTTCCATGTAAAAAGTAACAAATGACATAATACAGTTGACACAGCAGATTAATTTGATTATTTTTTATTATTATTAACCTTTATTATCTTAGCCTTATAATGCTAAGATAATGTTTCTGTGCCAACAATAATTACAGACATAATTTTTGATGTTATACAAATTAATATTATGTTCCATGTACTGAAAAATTATTTGAATATGCTGTAATGTACTCCATCTCCTGTTTAGTTCATGAATAGTATTGAATAAAACTGTGCAAATCTGACTAGTTTTAGTAACCAGAGAGTTCCTCTTTTACTTCCCTCTACAGCTCTAGTTGAGGCGTGCATGGAGAGGAGGAGCCTGGTGCAGTCACTAAGCAACCTGCTTCCTGTCAGGATGGCCTCAGCCCTGATGCTTCCCTACACTCTCCCTCTGGAGTCTGCTATGTGCTTGACTCTCAGGTGCTGAAAGACTTAATTACATCTAGTCCCACTCCCTCCTTACACATTTGACATGCACTCAAAATAGTACTGTGTCTACTTGGTTCATATGTGTAGTTGTGTCCAGCAAAGGTCATTACACTATTTAGAATAGATTTTCTAGAATGTTTTAGATTAGTGAAACTGACTATCCTGTACCAATTGTTGTATTTTATGAAAGACATTGAAATGGTACAGGATATTGTACCAGCCTGCTGTGCCTACCGACTAACAGCTATATATCTCGTGTGTAGACTTCTGGAGTGGCTGCCAGATGTTCAAGAAGATGTGGGATGGATTCGAGAGCAGATATTAAAAATCGCGCAGCATGTTCTTCGCCAGGCCTCCAAAAGCATTTCCCAGCATGTATCTGCCAGGTAGGTGACAACAATTACACATACATTATTACACATAAAAAGTGTAATAAAGTTTCAGTTACCCATTTATGCCATATATTTACAAAGACTGTACTTGACTTTTTAAAGCAAAATTTAACATCCAGTCAGTATACATGACAGGTCTATATGTTCCGTGACTGGATCTAGCTGATATCTACAGCATGGGAACATGGCTGTGTTTCTAGGTGAACCTGTGATAACTGATTATTTTGGCCACTTGGCAGCAGCAGAAACAAATTGTGAACACAACATTGATATAATCTTGTAAGTCAGTAAATCTAATTCATTAGTAAACATTTGCTTATTTACACATCCAGCAGACCTGGACCAACATTAACATGTATTTAGAGTCACAGGTTTTGGTCTCTACCAAGTCCTGAGGGAAAATTTGGGGATTTTTAGCTGAAAAGTACTCCACTACATTCACTAGCTAGTTGCTAACTGTGTCTTTCTGCTCTTTGATGCTGAGCAAGTCGTGTACAGTATGTTTGTAAAGACCCAAAACAACACTGTGACAGCAGTGTGAGTGAACCTGAATGGTAAAGTTGTAGCCCAACAGCAAAACAATGAGCTGACACTTACTCTTAAGTCAAGAGGACCTGCAGATTCAGGTGATAGTCCTCTGTAGGTTCATCACTATAAGCAACCCCTTTCACATTGTTCTCACACTCATTTGATATATTGTCATAATAGAAAAAATAAATTACAGCCGCTAATAGCAATAAGTGAAACAGCTGTTTCCTGATACACACCTCTGCATAAATTTACTCTAGGTTTTCCTATCAGCTGGAGCTGCGCCACTACCAGACTCTCAGATACCAGCTCAGCTCCACCAGCCTGTTTCCCACCTGGGTGAATGAGCGAAGCTCTTCAGTCCAGGACGTCTTCACGCGTCTCGACCAATACAAGAGACAGCTGCTGTCTGGAGTGCTGTGTATCAACATGGACCTGCAAGGCTCCTTCGAAACTGGACAGATGCCACCAAATAAGAGCGCTTCATCCATCCTCTCCACAGAGGGCCTCACAGTGCACACAGGCTGTCTTAATATACCACCTGCTGCCGACTCTGGTGAGACCATCAGCAGCTCCTAAGAGTTTTTGACAGGTTTTCTGCCTCAGATGCTGCAGCTCTGAGATTCAGACATACTTATTCTAGATCCAGGAGCATTTTAAAAGAATTTTAATCAGATTTTAATATCTGTTTACACCATGACGTCTAGATACTTTTAAGATACAAAGAAAGTATTTATAATCTAATCAACCTCTTGGTATAGGGGACGGAAATGGTAGTAATTTACCATATTTACACTCACTGTGTATTCAGTATTTTTTGACTAATGCAGCACAATTAAATATGTCTTTATCTACAGTATAATCAGGCAAGCCTCGAGACACAGTATGTCTGTAAGCCTACAGAAGTGCATTTAAAGTTGGCACACGCACCCAGTAAGTCATGTACAAACTTGAATTACAGGATGTTACAAACAAAAATGCACACTTGATGTAGCAAAAATAGTAATTAAAATAGGAGAGTGTTCATGTTTTAAGTGGAATGCAGTCAGACGAGTTGTTAAACAGAGAGGTTCTGCTGTATCCGGTTATGAAACTCAAAGTCACTTCTGCAACACAGGCAGTGAAGAACTGAAGGAGAGGAAATCTGTTTGCCACAGGTAGTTACTCCATTTATCATATGCAAAAGTCAATGCATTATTGTGAAAAAATACACTGTCTTTATGTTTTAAGGTTTGTTTGAATGTCAATGTCTTGACAATTATTTATATAAGAAATATAAAACTGCTTTGCTCTGTTTTCCCAGTGATAGAAACTATCATCATTTATTTGCATGTAAGTTACATCTGTTTTAGGTTTAAATTTAAATCTACATTTTATTGTATTTCTGTTTTAAAATCTTATTAACAATGATTTTTATGTTGTGTTTGATTAATCAAAGAATCAGTTTAATCTGAATTGCACTTTCTCATTTGATGTCGCTGTAAGACATCAGATTAAGTTCTTAGGTAATAACCTACCTGTTTAAATATTTATCTTGTACTTTGTACTACAAGAATGTCTAACTGTATGATGAAGCCCCAACGTGTACCATAAACGTCAATGAAACAATTGCCAAGTGAAGTTAATATTGTCAGAAATGTTGCAGGGAATAATATTTATGATTATTAAATAAACTGGTATTGTTTAACATTAACTGCAGCTTATGGGTGTTTTCTCATCGCTGTGACTTCTCAGAGATCAGTTAAACAACAATAATCCTCACATTACCCAGAAAAACTGTGACTTACAATGAAAAGTGCACACAGGACAGGGAACAGTACACATGCTTAACAGAAATCAAACAGTGGATCTGGGACCTGAAGGTGTTTTTGGGAGGCATCCAAATGATCTCAGTGAAATGACAAATATCCACTGCTGGTTGCTGACCTGTGAGTACAAAAAACAGGAATAATGCAGTTTGACAGCAGCTAAAGGGATAATAGATTATATACGAAATAGTGAGAAATCTAAAAACTGATAAGTCTGGTTGAAAAAAAAAGTGGTGAAAAGCGTTTGTTGTTTATTTTGCTATTACATAACCCAAAATATATATATTTTTTGTTATTTTACTCATCAAATTGTCAAAACAATTATGAGATGTGATGATAAAACTCACAACTAATAACAATAATCGATTTTTGGGAGATTCATTTGGTTTCATAACTGTAATCTAATCTCTCACTGTGTATTTAGATTTCAACATTTGATATTTTTGAACGCACATCTTTATTGCAATTCATATTTTTTCATAACATAATAAGCTATGTGTGTTCACAAATTAAAATCGTGCCTGTGCTTTTAAGATGGTGCGGCATAGGATAGAAAAAACATAAACAAGCTGTATCTAATGTTCCTGTTTTAAGCTGTTTTTAAGTCTCATATTGTCCTAAATGTTCTTTATTTTTTCAATAGCGCGTCATGTCACATGTTCTTCTCTAGAAAGTTTGGTCTAACAAATACATCTAATAACCTAGTAAATTAAAATAAATGAGATGCCACACTAACTAAAAGAGATTTATTAGAGACAAGGCACTGGTCGTACCGTACTGTCAGCAGTAGAGGCGCATCCTGGGATTCCGGTCAGCAGTGAAGTCATATGATAACAAAACTCATCACGCACGGTCTTATCAGTTGTGGTCTGTTGTGAAAGCTGTTTAACCGGATGTGCTTAGTAAAAACGGGGAATAATCGAACCTAAGAAGTTATCTACCAAGACAAAAATGTTTGTTGACGTGGATTTTTAAATTACAGAGATTTTAAAGTAGGCAACGACACGAAACGTGATAATGCCTTCAAGTCATGTTGGGAAAAATGGTAACTTCTGAGTTGTCGTTAACAAATACTATTCTGTATTTATACTTAATAGTCTGCCTCTGAAGTTTTAGTGTGGATAGCACATGCTTATTCATTTTATGTATTTTGATGTTATTTTGGTCCTCGTCTTGATAGTTTCACTCTTTTCTTTGTGACCAGTTTTTTGACGCCCCTAGTAAACTGCCTGATTCTGATTCTCACCCAGGCCCACTTTAAGTTTTTAATGAATTGGGTTCAATGGAAAATTTGCACGAAATCATAAATAATAACATTTCACTTTACTGGCGTTTGTGTTGCCATGAGGACTAGAAGGTGCTTCTACTAAACATGTGTTCAAAGCATGCAATCAATCACTTTAACTTTTCCCAAAATTGTTTGTGCAGCAGTGAAAAACCAAACACAAAGAACACACACAGAGCATGAACACATCAAACATATAAATACAAAATAGAAAAAACAAACGAGTTAAAACATTTAACTTGAAAATAATTTGGAACATGGGTCCTGAGTGGGTTAGGTGCTCATGTCACAAAAATAAAATATATTATAATAATATGTACCATGAATTCTTTATTTGTTATCATCATTAATTCGTTATTCTGCACTCTAATTTATGTAGGCTGTTTCATTTGTTTATGTTTGTTTTATCCAACTGCAATTGTTATTCAGTAATGTTATTTGTAAGTTATTGCTCGTGGCCTGGTTTACAAGTGATATTTATCTATTTCTGGCTGCTTTAAAATACTTAGTAAAATATGTGAAGATAAAACTCTGTTCCCGAAAACAATTTAAAAAAAGTTAAATTATGAATGGAAATATTTGGAATTGTCATGTCACAAAAAAATATAATATATTAGCAAATTAATTGTACCAAAAGGTATTAAAAAATGAGCTTATTTGTTAAATCATTACTCAGTTAGAAAGGCTGTTCGTCTTATTTGTGCAAGCTAATTCTTTTGTTTGTTTGTTTTTGTTTTATTTGTTTTTGATTTGTTGTATCCACCTAAAATGATATTCAGCATTGTCTTGTAAGACATTGTGTCTAATTTCCGAGGAGTTCCTGAAGGCAGCGCAGGACTGCCACTCAGTCAGAAGTTCGCCCAGACTTTCACGGCTCCGTCTCCGCTGTGTGTCCGCCAGAGGGCGCAGCCCGGGGGAGGCTCGATCCAGACCATCCACTCTGCCGCTCCTCGTACCATGAGCTGAATCTGTCCGGGACAGACCAGGGAAGATGGCGGCCACTGACCATTCCCGGTCCGAAGCTGCAAAACAGCGTCGGCAGGATCAGCTGCAGCGATGGCTGGGCTCAGAGACGGATCGGACGGGACCGGAGGCCCGGGAAACCTCGGGCGGTTCCGTGACGCGGCGGACGAAAGTCCGGTTCGCCCAAGGAGCAGTGTTTATGGCCGCCTGCTCCGCCGGAGACCGGGAGGAGGTGGCAGCGCTGCTCCGGCAGGGAGCTGACATCAACCACGCCAACATAGACGGACTGACAGCGCTTCATCAGGTAGGAAGTTTGCCTCGTCAAACTCTCAGTAACACAGTTTGTGTAGACGTTAGTGAATTTGTGTAGACGTTAGTGAATTTGTGTAGACGTTAATGAGTTTGTGTAGACGTTAATGAATTTGTGTAGACGTTAGTGAATTTGTGTAGACGTTAGTGAATTTGTGTAGACGTTAATGAGTTTGTGTAGACGTTAACTGTCGCTCAACCAGCGGGGACGGTTTATCCGTTAATGCTCCTCTCAGCGGAGGAGCGTCCCCTGAACGTAGCGGGGACTGAGAGGTTAAACTTCACAGCTACGGTAATCTAAAGATCCCCGCTGCGTTTACCGTCGCTTCTCCTGTAGCTTAAAGTGAACTTCATTACGGCGGCGGCGGCACCGTGGCCTGTGTGGACAGACACGGTTAGGTGAGGAGGCTGCTGGGAGGCTGGTCACCTCACTGCTGTGCTTCATCACTCTCCTCTCTAGCAGCAGGGTTAGCAGTTAGCAGTAGAGAGGAAAAGCAGCTCACAGCCTGTGGGGTCTCCTTTAGGCGTTTAAAGGCACTGACTGTCAGGTTTTTGACAGTACTAGGTCGTTGAATTCAGGGAGGATTTTATCATCTGATCAACGGGTTTTCAGTATTGTTCTCAAGGAGGAAAGCAAACGTGAGCCTGTCGATTAAAAACAGGGCAACTTAGTCAGAAAGAGTGTGGTTTAGCCTTCAGGTTTTTAATGCAGTTTATGTCCCAAATAGGCTGCGCTGGTTTCTCCAGAGCATGCTCCAGTCCTAACGCAGCTCCCTCCCTCCCCTTCACTTCACTTCAGTCATAACACAGCACAGTCTGGACAACATCACTGTCACACAGGCCCTCAGTGGTGCAGTATTTCCTCAGCTTTTATGATACTGCGTGTCATAAACACATTTGTGCCTCCTCACATACAGTGAACTCAAAGTTGGATGGATTTAACTTTGATATCTAAGCATACTTGTCAACATAAAAGATGTTGTGCTTTTAATTTTCTGGCCCACTGGAGCTGAATGGCGGTTCAGCAGGCCTGTGTGCTTCACTGTGATGTCATGCCCAGAGATGATTGGTGTTTTCCTCCTAATTTAAGTCAGTTGTATGTATTTGGTGAAGCCGCTTTCCCATGACCAGCTCAGATGAGTGAGCGAGCATGTTACTGCCTGGGTTTTCAGTAAATGGGCCCTCTTTTGGTCGAGCCACATGTTGGACTGTCACCCAGTGTGGTCCCTCTCCTGCCCTCCATCCCGTCCTCCCCTGTTGCTCATGGGTTGCCTGGCAACCAGAATTAAATATAGGCCCACACTTTCCAAACTTTCCATCCTCTGCATCCAAAGCCTTTCTGTCTTCGTCTTTACTCTTTCTCTCTCTTCCACCCCCCCTCTTCTCCTCCCCCTCTCTCTGTCTCTTTTTCTCTTTCTCCTTCCCTTTGCCAATTCCCCATGGAGGGGACTTTGGGGATTTCGGATGAAGAAATGGAAAACATTCCTGAAACAGCACAAGCTGCTGTTGTCAAAGGCCATTTCCACAATGAGTCATTTGATGACCCAGTGATGGAGTCTGCTGGGAGCCAGTGTGTGCACCCTCCTAAATGCACAGGGTGCGAGAAATGCCCTCTGTTCATTCATTCACCTTGGAGCACCCACTTGTTTCAGAGGGCTTCCCCTCTGCTGAGAGTGAAGCCTGCTTTTCATTTGCCACGCTCTGGCTCTGGAGCGTACTACGAACCTCAGTTCAGGGTCTCACAGTGACCATGTTTTTGTTTTTACCACCATATTCCCAGACTAATTATCTCATATTATGAAGCAGGGAGGGGACTTGTAGCAGCTTTGTGATTAGTTGATTTAGCCCAAAAGCAAAGCCTCTTAGGTGGCTTAAGACAGGCCTGATGGACAGGGGTTTGTGTGGGTATAGGCACTTGCTACTGTGACATCCTGCAGAGTGACTGTGATAATAGGGTCATTGTCATGACCTGCATATTTTTGTGTCCGAGTGTATTACTTTCCTTTAAAATAATTTTAATTAATTCATGACATGCATCATTTTATTCTATAAAACTGCTGTAGTTTGACCATGTTTTCAGTACATTATAATAATGTATATATTTTATATTTTGGCCTCTCAAACCACCAAAATGTCAGGTGGCGCAACCGTCCAAGTTAATGAACAGCCTGAGGAAAGTATTAAATATGATATTCTAATAATTATAAATTCAAAATAAATACTGTGGCATGATTTCATGTTTGACACCTTTCAAATAAACTAAATTCACAAATATTAATAGTTTTAAAGGTGTTGAGATAATTCAAAAACTTTTGTCCAGGAATTTGTGCATTGTCAAATGTCAGGGTGGTGCAACTGTATGCATGCATCTTTTATTCTGAAGTGAATATTGACAACATCAAACAGGATATTGCATCAGCCAGAGGACCCCAAGTGATCTTTATTGATGAGTGAAAAGGTTTGTAGAGCTCTCTCAAATATTCATAAAAATAGCTACTTTCAACTTTTCATGTCAGGTGGTACAACCAAGGTAAAACTAGGAAAATGTTATTTTATTATAAAACTCTTCATTTTATTAAAAAACTAGTATATAAGTAAAGTATAAAGTATATCAATTTTTACAAAATTTGGTTGCGCCACCTGACATTTTTCAGGTGGTGAAGTTAAAAACATAGTCAAAAAAAGAATTTAAAACTTTGAAATGTTGTAACACAAATAAGGCTTGTTGAAACACATTGTTCTAATTTCAAAAATATGCATGATATCCATTTTAAAAATACTTATTAAAAAAAAACATTTTAAAAGCTTTATTTGTCAATGACCCAATAATGAATGACTGGAAAGACTGTTACATTTGGGAGTGTAGTCACCTGATCAGGTGTCATGGCATCAGCTGATAGCGACGAAATCCAACATAGAAGCATGTTCTTAGTTTAGGTGGTCACATGTATGAGAAAATACATGAAACAAAGCGGGAAAATAAGAACACATCTAAGGCTTGATTTTATTTTTTCCTAACAAAATAAATAGTAATCTATGTGCCTGCTCTTCGCTTGCACCAGTACAGATTAAGCTTTTTCTGTGAACATGAGTGAGAATCACTCATATTTTTGTTGTTGATTCTCATTCAGGCTGGTTTCTATTGTTGTATTTCTATTCTATCTATTGCCGGTTTACACTGCAAAATCTTCTAATGTCATGCTAGCAGTATGGCTGTAGGGAGGGCGACGTCTGTCAGTTGGTCCTCCACTTTGGTCCAGGATGGATGGATAGCCGTGATATCTTTTTACAGAGGATGAACCTTGATGACTTTGGTGATCAGCTGACTTTTGCTCTAGCGCCATGAGGTTGGCATTTGTGGTTTTGAATGAAATGTCAACATTGGTGCAGGCCTTTATGTCCCTCTCAGGATGAATTGTTATGACTTTTTTGATCTCTTTGTTTTTTTGATCGTGTGCAACCAGCAGGTCAGAATTTCATTTGGTGAATAATCACATACCTGCAAAATGAAGAACACTCCCATGTCTCAGCTGTAATTGATCTTTCGTTAATTAGTAAGTGTTAAGATAAGATGGTGGACACTGTAAACAAAAATATTATATCTGCTTAACATCAGCATTTCAGTGTTGTCACTGTGAGTATGTTGCAATTTTAGCATTAGCATTTAGCTCAAAGCACAGCTGTGTCTAAGTACAGCCTCACAGAGCCACTAGCATGATTGTAGACTCTTGTTTTTGTCTATAATTGACTCATAAAACCATTATTTTGTTAAAACAAGTGAAGAAGCTTTAGAAAATTAATCAACAACAGTTTTTGTAATTGTTTAAGTCATTTATCAAGCAAAAGTGCCTGATGTTTTACATTTATTTTTTACATTTAGTCATTTGGCAGACACGTTTATCCAAAGTGACTTTTGAAATTGAAATAATTGAAATAAGTACTATGTACTAAATAGATTCAATAAGGCCAAGCGCAAAAAGATAAGGTTAAGAAGTTCACCAAAAGTACAATATTCTGTTTCCTGCTTTACAGATGTGGGATTTGTGGCTTTTTCCTATTTTTATATAATTTCCATCAACAGTTTTAAGACAAAACCAGCAACATGATGGCATTACCTTGAATTTACAGAATATTCGCTTCTGCTGTTTTTAAAAAGTGGACTGTGACACTGATCGAGAATCAGTCATATTTTATGCTGTTCTCAGCAGAGAGGCTCCCAACTCTGATATTTATCTGTGTTAGAGCTAGTTGCTGGTGCATACTGTGAAAATGTCTTTTTCAAGTCATTTTTGTAAATAATTGAAGCAATTGAAGCATAAAACACTGAAAAACTGCTACTGTTACAATGTTATTGTGACATTTTCTTGTACAACTAAACTTATTTTGATACTAATTTACCAACTAATAACTTACTCCGATTTCAATTTGATACTAGTGCAAATATCAGTATAGCTGAAATCAAAGTAGCATATCCTAACATAACACCATAAGGTGCTCATGGGATTCATCTTGGGACCTGTGTTGGATCACATTGGGATCTTTGCTAGACCAGCCCCAGGAAAAGCAGCTAAATAGATCCGCTGTTCACTCACGCCATGAAATGACTGTTTTGGAAAGTACTTGAGGGCTTCTAGCAGGCCACTTAACAGAAAGTCATTATAACAAGTAGACACAGTAGTCATTGTTTTAGCCCCAGTGCTTTCGTTGAATTTAATGGATTTTGGAAGTGTCTTGGGTTTTGCCTTTCACAACAAACCAAAAAAGGTTAAGACCTTTTCTACTGTACTGAAACTGGACTCTGACTGACGTGTGCAGCATGGTTTCTGTTTTTTAATGCGTGTAGCCGGGATTTCTGTAATAAACAGTAAACAGTTGTACAGCGATCCATCATGTGGCTGTGTGTCCTTTGGCAGGCCTGCATTGATGAAAATGCTGAGATGGTGCAGTTTCTGGTGGAGAATGGGAGTGAAGTCAACAGAGGGGACAACGAGGGCTGGACTCCTCTCCACGCTGCGGCGTCCTGCGGCTTCATCCAGATCGCTAAGTGAGTGTTGACCGTCACCACACTGATGATTTAAATATCCAGCTTTATTAAGCCTACATTCACTTAGTGTTTGTGTGTGTGTGTACATATGTTATACTGTTTTCTGGTAGAACTGTTGCAATCCAAAATTGTGTTTTTGAAGATACCTGATAGAGCACGGCGCTCACGTCGGGGCGGTGAACAGTGAGGGAGAGCTTCCTCTGGATGTGGCCACAGAAGACGCCATGGAGAGACTTCTCAAAGCTGAAATCAAAAAACAAGGTGAAGACTCACTGGGTACCCACGTGTGATCTTTATGACAATCTCAAGTACATGATAACTACAATATATAACATGGTATCGTCAGAATTGACACTAATGTGAGATTTTCACAGCAGTCAAAACTGCATCATCGGGGCTAAGATCATTTTTAGAAACCATTTATTATATATTTATATATTTATGTGTTATAACTGTGCTGAATTGTTTTGTCATTTTTCTGAAAGCCTTTGCTAAGTTGCTAACTAACATTTGTTGGTTCCTGCTTCTCAAATGTGATGATTTGCTGCTTTTTCTGTTTTGTGTTATTTGTTTTGGGTGGCACAAGGTTTTTGAACATGTCACCTTTGTCTCTGGAACATTGTCATGAGAATGTTTCAGTATTTACATTTTATAGACCAAAGAGTAACATTACAAGAGATAATTCAAAACATTGATAAATGTTTAATAAGGTTTTTTCCTTCATATTTCTTTTTCTTCTTTTAATTATTTAACTAGCCGTAGTGTTTATTAAACAAAATGCACATGAAGTATCACATCGCTATTTGCAAAAGCCATCTTTATTAGAGATGTTTGGAATAATGTGCAGATGATCAGGTGCTTTTAGATGCTCTCCTGTATCAGTCCATGTGGTTGAAATGACTGATTCCCAACAGCTTTTGCATCGTTTAATTTTTTAAGAACAGAATCAATTGGGAAATCACACAGAGATCAGGCTACATGGAGCGAAAAACTCAAGATCTCTGTCCCCTGACTGTTTAGACCCAAAACTTTCTTTGCATTTTCATTTTTGCACATGGTCATGTTTAAAACACGCCTTGTTCTGAATCGATGAAAACAGGTCAAGAAATGAGGACAGAGTGTTCTGTGACCCTCAGTGCACTGAAGCTTCAGGCTTATATCTTTATTCCTGTCAAATGAACAGTTTGCTTAGATCCGAAATGCAACTGGAACTTTTTATATTTCTTCTCAATACACACTGACTGAGCAGCATACATTATAGATTTAACCGGCAGGTGATTTTCACTTTTCTAAAGTGTGTCTGTGTTTTCATTTGTTCTTCTGTGCATCACAGCAATAGACGTGGACAAGGCCCGAAAGGAGGAGGAGAGGATCATGCTCCAGGACGCCATGGCGGTGCTGGCAGGAGGTGGCACTCTCACACCTCACCCAAACACCAGGGCGACGGCTCTCCACGTTGCCGCTGCCAAAGGCTACATTGAAGTCCTAAAGTGAGCATCAGTCCACACACACACGACAGCAATGACAGCTTGTTAGCTTTTGTCTTATTTTGGTGCCAAACCAAGTCAAACAGCTTTTATTCATAGTCGTCTTCCCCATTCTCTCCCTCCCTGCTCCCTCCCCTCCTCCTCACCTTGTTCAGGGTGCTGTTACAGTGCGGTGTGGATGTGGACAGCAGGGACATTGACAGCTGGACACCCTTGCATGCAGCAGCTCACTGGGGGCAGGAGGAGGTGTGCACCCTGCTTGCCGACAACATGTGCGATATGGGTGCCGTCAACAATGTGGTGAGCGGGAGACAAACAACCTTTGCATGTCTGCGTCTGCGACTGAAGCCTTTGATGGTGCCGTGACTGATCATATGCCGTGAATGTCCTTGTAGGGCCAAACACCTCTAGATGTTGCAGATGAGAATCTCGTGGACACTCTGGAGGAGCTACAGAAGAAACAAAATGCCGTGAGTCCACCTTCACACAGGCTCCATGACTATCTGACGCAGTTATTTAAACCTGATATGATTGATAGTGTTACAGCGGCGAATGTTCTCTGTGTTTATGTGTGTTTATATTCCTCTTCAGTTACGCAGCGAGAAAGAGAAACAGACTCCTGTTATTGAGACCAGCCCGCAAATCTCCATGGTACCAGTTCGTGCACGCAGGTCAGTGCCAGTGTGTTGGTGTGTGTGTGTGTTTGTGTGTATGTGGGCACATGCTACGCTGTTCCTGAGCTGAATCCCAGTAATCCCAGTACCAGTTGTCTGCATGCGGGTATGATGTTAACAGTCCCAGCATTCATGTGAACCACATTACTTCTATCCACTGACATTGACCTGGATAGCAGTAGTGGTCAGTAACACTGTGTCCCAGTTTCATGCTAAATACTAACTGTACATACAACAAAAATAGAGTACACTTTAAAAAAAAACTCATACATGGTACAATTCAGCATGGCCTTCAATGCGTATTTTTGTCCCACAATGTAATGCATAACAGAAACAGAGCATAATAATAAGAGCTTACAAGAACATTGTTGCTATCTGAAAGGAGAGATGGAAAGAAAAAATAAAGTAATAAAAGTAAAATAAAATTTAATATCAGTCTATATTTATATTTTGATTTATTTTGTTTTCTGTAAAATCCACAGTGAAACTGTTTATGGTGAACACAAGTCAACACTGCTGCTGCTGCTGCTGCAAAAAAAGAAAAATCCAATATTTCCACATAAAGAGTTAATGTATTTCCCAAATTGATCATACAAACTAATTCTAGGGTTTCTGCAGGGTTTGAGTATGTAGTGTGTTCACACAGGAAAGGTGTCAAAATAAGGTAAAGAAAAAGTGTAAAATACACCACACTCCTATTACGAAACACTGATTTCTTGTATTCTGTATGCATATTATTGTATATACATACTGTATACAATTAGTATGTAGTGCGGAATTGGGACATAGTAATTGTTTGCCATTTGTGTGGGTGCTGTGCTGCTATTTTATCCCTGGGAGTTTGTGTAAAATTGGCATCATCACACGTGAAGAGAAGATTCTTAAATCTGTAAAACAAATGATTTGGAAAAAAAAAATGTTGGTTGAAGTTACATGTAGTGAAATGGTGGTGTAGTGATAAGACAGCAGTTCTACACATGGCTTCACAGAAATTGACCCACTGTCCCACCCGCTGGTGTGTTGATTGGCGCATGCTCGCTCTAATTGGCTGCACATGGAATGATTGCCTTCACTGATCAGCTCCCTGCATGCCACCTGTTGTTCCACCCCACCTTGGCCCCGCCCCTGCAGGACATCTATCTCTCGTATGAGCAGTAAGGAGAAGATCTGCCTCCATGAGCGGGAGAAGCACCCACCTCCTGCCCTGCAGAGCAGTCCGGCTGAGGACGAGGAGGAGGAAGGCCAGACGGGACAGAGTCAGTCTCAGAGCCAGGCAAAAGCCTCCAGCAGCTCCAGCTCAGAGGAGGAGAGTGAATCTGAGAGTGATGCAGAGTCAGGTCAGAGAAAATTTCCATTTTTTTTTTTTTTTTTTTTTTTTTTTCAAAGGAAATCTTTGGGGTTGCTGCTGATCAATATTTGAGGAAATGTGTGTTTAAGAACTAACATGTTTACTAGATCAGAGTTTTAGGATTTTATTATTTAACTCATGATTCATTAATTGCTGACCTTTGCACATTTGCAGAGAAAGCAAAAAACCGAGAGATCATAAATAACTTGAACAACAAACGCAACACCACCAGCCTGCTTCCTACCTCCATGTCAACGAGTACTGCTGCAAGCCAAGTGAAAAAGGTCATATACAGAGATATTCTATAAAGAACATCAAATGTCTGTTTTAGCTGCATAACGATACTGAACAACAGGGATGGTGGTTTTTTTTATTGGTTGTGTAGCAGGAACCAAGCAAACCCGCAGCCCCTGAGGCCCCGGGCTCCTGGAGAACATCTCTGAGGAAGGCAGGTAGCTCGGTGACTCTGGGCTCAGCTGGACTCTCTGACTCCAGCCAGGACCCCAGCAGACCTCCAGAGTCAGGCCTGGGCATGACCCGCTCTGCCTCCAGCCCCCGCCTCAGCTCCGATGCCGACACCAAGGTACGCACCACAGATATTATTTTATGAATGTAGCGTGACAGGCCAAATGTAGGCTTCTTTTACATCCTCCGATCACTGAGTCACATAAATAACTGATGAAGTACTCTCACCCCTCATCATCAGGAGCCAAGGCTCGCTAGGGTACCACCCATTCCAACACGGAGACTCTTCAGTATTCCAGACAGCAGCCCTGACAACTCCAACAGGTGGGCCTGTGCTCCGATATGCTTCTGCACTTGTGAAACCAGAATCTGTTTTTCTGAGTCACTGCATATGTGGCCTTGTCACCCTGTCTGTCTCCTTCAGTTGGCTAAGCCGTAGCTCCTCTTACACCCGGCGCCTTCATAGTCAAACAGGGAATGATCTCACTAGTTCCACCCCCTATTTGCTTCACAGGTCAGTCATGCTGCTCACTGCCCATGTTGTATTTGTTTGCTCTGCTGTTTGTGTGTGATTGTTTCTGCAGTGTCACAGCACATTATATTCCCCCAGCAGTGAATACTAATTGTTTGTGTGGCTGTGAAAGATGCCTTTGTGTTTCCAATGGGTTTTGTCTCGTTTTTTTAGCTCATCTTATGGAAAGAGACTGGATGACCCCACCGTGACCTCAGCCAGCACAGGAACCAGCTCTGCCGGACTCAGCCGCCTTAATAGTGTCTTGGCGCAGAGGTATTTAATTTTTGTATACTGTACTGTATGTCAATTTGTCTGGAACATTTTCCCCCACTTATCTGAAAGATCTTATAGCCAGCTCTTATCTCTCTCCCAAAGACTTCCTCAGGAACAGACAGACAAGAAGGATCAGTCTGCCGTCACCACCTCCAACTCTCAGAGCACGACCACAGGCGAACAGGAGACCAAGCAGAGGCGCAAGTGAGTCTCAGCTGTTCTCTTGAGTGTTTTATTGCGGGGCTGATGGTTTTTTAAACTGCAAGCCCGATGGTGCCGCTTTGTGGCTTAAAAGTTTAATTTGATTTGTGTAGATCCTATCTGACCCCAGTGCGGGATGAAGAAGCAGAGGCACAGAGGAAGGCTCGCTCCAGACACGCACGGCAGTCCCGCCGCTCCACTCAGGTACAAACACCACCTGCTCTTCAGAGGAAGATGAGGAGGAAGTCTTCCAGCTCTGGAGAACTTCTAGTACTGTTTGTCAGCCTGGTACATAACATGGTGTTGTCTCTCTTTCATATTAAGGGGGTGACACTAACAGATCTGCAGGAAGCAGAGAAGACGATGAAAACCATGAAGACTGACAACAAAGGGAGAGAAAAGAAGGAGGAGGAAGAGAAGGAGAAAGAGAAGGAAACAAAACCGAAGAAGGGAGAGGAGGGGGTGAGAGCCATATTTCAGAGTTATAGCCCTGCGTTGGCTGCACTTATATAACTTCTTGTGACATCACATAGCGGGGGATACTGTGTTTACAGGAAGTGAGCTGGAGGTCTCGTATTGCCAGCCTGCAGAAGTCGGACCTGCTGGGCCTCACGCAGCCCGCTGGCACTGCACGGCCTCAGGCCTCTGACAGGAGAGGTACGCACCGCCACTTCCCTTTTCCTAACAAAATGTAGAACGTGACTTTGTCGAAATATTTGATTTGGTGTTAAACAACTGCTGTCTGGCTTTGTTCCAGATGTTGAGGCCAGCACAGGGGAGAGCGAGACTGAGCGATGGGCCAGGGAGCGCAGGGAGAGGAGACAAGCTCGGGCCAGACGGAAGGCACAGAGGACCGGGGAGGTACGTCAGACTTCTTTTTAATCTGGAAACTTAATTCAAGAAAAGACCACGTCTGCAGCAGTGGAAACAAAACCAGGAATGTTTTGAGTTTGATCTTAGAGTTTAATAACATGTTGCACTGTCTGTGTCACCTGCAGAGTGATGACAATGATCCCAGTGGAGAGGAAGAGTTCTCAGGCAGTGGGCTGGATCCACAGGTGTGTGTGTGTGTGTGTGTGTGTGTGTGTGTGTGTGTGTGTGTGTGTGTGTGTTTATTTGTGGTCACAGTGGACCGTAACCTAAGACAGCATCCATAACTTGTTTGTCTTCTCCGTTTACAGACAGACAGACACTTGAGTTCCAGGTATGAATCCATCCTTTGACCTCTTTGATTTCCCCTCTTTCTTCATTCTGTCAGCAGAACCTCTGTGATAGCAGTATCTCTGACCTCTGCTCTCCTCTTCCACTCAGGTCGGCTGTATCCTGTAACGACTATACCCAGGGAGGAGAATCTGAGGCCAAGGATTTTAAGAAGGTCGGCAGACAGGGCTGATAGTGAGGTCACACAATTTCAATGTCTCTTATTTGTCCCAGTTATTTACTGCTCTGTGTGTGTGTGTGTGTCAGTTGTTCGAGGAGGTCTCCAGAGAAAACAGCCAGCTCCAGTCTCAGCTGCAGGACACTCAGAGGATTGTCAGTCAGACTAGGTTGGACCTGGAAAAGGCCACACAGGTGACGAAACAGACACACAAAAGTTAAAACGCAAACTGTTGTAACCTTCCCCATGCAAAGACAAAAGGGTGCATTTCAAAGTGGTAAAACCAGTAATCTACAAGCTCTATTATTGTCTCCTCTGTTTGTTTCTGTATGCCGTTCAGGTGGCTATTACTTATCGGGCCATCCACCCAAACCCTATGCTGTTTATCACAAATGCTGTTTTTGAAGAAGAAAATATAAGGAACTTCTTGGTTTAATCAAAATTGTCTGACATTAAAGTGAAAATGTGGTACTTTTAAAAGTAATTCAATCACCCTCTTTATAAATGGAAAGTTGAATTCATTTAAAAAAATAATGCGCCCATGCTCTTGTCAATACAGTCGGGTTTGGCCTTCAAAGTTCTGAGGCCTTATTTATAAAACATGAACCATATTTCATCAATGCAAATTCCTCATGAATATTAATATACATGTTATTCCATGCTGAGAACGGAGGCAGTGTCACAAACAAAACAAGACACACACACACAGCTGATGAAATCACACACTTCTTTAACTGTTTTTCCTCATTGTCACAGTTGATTATGAATGCAACTATTAACGCTCTGTTCTGCAATCCTTTGATTCAATTTGATGTTATCTTTGATCTCTACAACCGATGATGATGATCTAATCACTTGGCCTAGTTAAAGTGGTTGAGGTGAAAAGGACTCTGTATATTCATACTTAATATCAGGGAAAGGCAGAAGCCAGACTTTCCTGAATCCTGGCATCATCCTCGCATTTCAACAGCTGCGTTGGCTCCACAACTCCACCACAAATATTGAGCACAATTTGATCTGACATTTTAGCTGTCTTATGTCTTTTGCAATTGAAAGGTGCTTATGGTATAGGTATGGCTCACTAACACAAGAACAGATAGTGCTGCTGGTTTGAATGTCTGAGTTATGTGTGATATGAAGGGAAATGTTATTTCCACAATCTGGCTTCAATTCACCACTTCACCATCTGTGTCACAAATTCCCTTGTCTCCAGAGCGCACATGTTCTCCCGTCATGTTTGCTTTGATAAATCCTAACTTTTGCATGGGAAGTGGCGTTCGTCTCTGTCAGGCCTTGTTTTTTGCCACGCAGTGGTTATAAATGAGGCCCCTGGTGTGACAGTAGCTTCTGGCTAATGTTAGCAAATGTTTGGCAAACCCTTAGCAAGTAAATGGCATTACTGAGCCAGTTCACTGACTTAATGACTTGTCTGTACTTGAGCTCCTGTTACGCCACATTAGAGCAGGTCATTTAAGTGTTCCAGGGGTTTTGTCACAAAGTGAAACAAGAAGTGACTCAGAACCACAGCAGGAGGCACCAATCATCATCATTCATTATTCACAATATAGGATATTGGGATTTTTTTTTTATTTATTTGTGTTGTCTTGAAAATTACCATAACTTATTTATACCCTAAATAACCCCAGAATCAGCCATAACTGAGAGCTAACTACCATAATGCCTGGTGCAGGCAAGATCAATAATTTAATTTAGATATTTATTTATTTTTCTTTTTGTTTTACAGTAAAATTCCTTACATAATGTGTGTGTGTGTGTGTATGTGTGTATATAGCAAACAGTGACTTGTTATTTGCTTGATGTCTTTAAAGCTGCTGACTTGGTCTGGTATGACCAATAACGGTGGTTAATGTCCGCAAACAGATAATGGAGTGTAACTGATGTTTTGCTGACTTCATGACTACTCGAGCAACTGGCGATGATGTTAATATTGTTGGTTTGTTGCATCCAACAGAGACAGGAGCGCTTCAGTGACTGTTCAGCCCTGCTGGAGCTGGAGAGAAAGGTAATGCCTCTCTGCCCATGATCTTACATGCTGTTGTTGTAGCTTCATCTGCCTCACAACTGCCACCCCTGCTGTCTGTTGACACTCTCTCCTTTCTCCTCCCCACTCCAACCACTTTCTCACCTGTTTTCACTCACCTTTTGTGTGTTTTCCTTCCTGTCTCTTCTCACTCCCCCCTCCCTCCCACCCTCCCTCACATTTCCCTGGCATCAGGACCGGAGGATGTTGGAGCGGCGAATGGCAGAGCTGGAGGAAGAGCTAAAGGTGAGGAGATATTCAGAACGAATGTCATCATGGCCACAGACACTTTGCATGCTCCTGCTTGATTAGCTTGGCTTTAGCTTTTGCAGTTCAGCAGAGTGGTGAAGGCACACTGTAGAGAGCTGTTTTACACAGTGTATTCTCTCTAATGTTACATCTCATAGCTTCATTTAGTTGTTGATCAAATTAATAGATGATGATGTTGTTTGTTTTACCTGCCCAGCATCCTGACTGTGCTTTCATAATAACACAGTGATCTGTTTTTAGTAAATTGTTCGACCTTTCTATTCAAGCAAAATGAATAAGTATATAATGAAGGTCATTATTCTTTAAAGGAATAGTTCAGCATTTTGGGAAATGTGCTTATTCCCTTTCCTGCAGAGTTTGAGATGAGAAGATTGATACCAGTGTCATGTCTGTCGAGTAAATATGTAGCTGGAGCCATCAGTAGGTTAGCTTAGCATAGCATAAAGACAGGAAAGAGCTTGATATTTACTGCACAAACGTAAAAGTGGTGTTAATCTTTTCATCTAACCCTCAGCTACAAAGCAAAGATGCATATTTACAATATGTCAAACTATGCTTGTAAACATTTTTAACATTCTCTGATACTAGGATCTAAAAAAAATCATATTGGGTGTAACAATTTATTTTTAATAAAATACCCAAAATAGCCTCATTTTAAATGTGCTTAAGTTCTCTGCCACTGGACCTTTATTTTCTAGCTCCTCCATTCAGCCTTTTGACATTTAAATGTATCCCACAGATGATTCAAACATGACTTGTTTGCATCACACTTGTCCTTGGTAGTAAGCTGTACACAGTTTTGGTAATTGAGAGCAAGTACCACAGTTAAGGACCTGATAATTAGTTCAGCTTCTAATATCCAGATTCTTGAGGCTCTATAGGAGCAACATGGGTAACAAATGAAATGATCATCTGTGAGGTTTGTTCGTCCACAGTTCAACCAAATATATGCATAAAATAATGCATATTTTATATCTTTTTTTATGAGTGTGGCAGCAAAAGATCACTGTCGTCCTTGGTTAAAAAACATGCTAAGTTAAAAATGAGCCCATTGTCATTCATTCAGCTGTATTTGATACAACATGAGTTAGCTGCTCTTCTTCCTTTAATACTGTTTACTCAGATTTAATGCTTTAATATTAATGAATCTGCCTTTTTTTGATTAATGGGTTTTTTTTTCAGGGCAGATGCTTTGACATGTCCTAACAGATAAAGGTGTAATTAACAACATTGGTTCAGTGCCTTTAGGAGTGCAGATTTTTTGTATTCAGCTTGCTGTGTCAGGCAGCACTTAAGAGCAGCAAAGTGATCTTTAATGATGTACTAGTAACACCTGCATTTTTCCTGCCATGAGTCAAAATGTCTGCGGTTTAAAAAAAAGCCTATGATATACAAACAATACAACAGTATAATAGAATCAAATGTGGTTGTTTTTGATTTGTTGTAATGTGAGCTTAATTTTTACCACCAGGTTCTGGTTGACCTGAGAGCAGACAACCAGCGTCTTAAAGATGAAAATGGAGCACTGATCCGTGTCATCAGCAAACTCTCCAAATAGATGTGGAAAGAGAGAGAGAGAGAGACAAGAAGAGCAGGGATCTCCCCCCTTTCCCCTCCCTCCCTCCCTCCTTCCACACATTCCTCCCAGTGCCAAAGAGCGAGAGGGGGGAGAGAAGCAGCAGAATGTCCTACGTACATGAGCACCACAGATTGACTTGGATTGTGATGCCTCTCTGTGAACAGCTGGCTTTTGTGTGCCTTAATGCCCGTTAGTCACAGGAAGACCGATGGCGTGAAGGCCCATGGCCCTGGTCAGAGGCTCCAACAGTAGCAACATGAGACTTGACAACAGCCAAAATGCCCACAGCTGGTGCAACACACAAAACATCTACAACGACTGTGCATCAGGGGAACACGAACATGCGCACACACATTCCTATGCGTGCATCACATACTTCCTCAATGCACATTCCACTGAGCGCACAAGGCAGCTTGGGCCTTAAAGCTCCCACTTAGTATTTATTTTTTGTGAACACACTCACGTCACACACTCACGAATTTAACCCACTCACAGTCCAAAATCGAATGTGTTGCCAAGCAGTTAAGGTTTTGGTGTATTCGTTTAAAACTCGGCTCTGAAACACGTTTCAGGCTGTGTCTTCACATTCAGTAACGTCCTGACAACACGGGGAAGTCCATGAAGCTCTGTTGGGTTTGTTTTGTTTCCACGTGCAAGTGTTTGAACCCACCTACCTCTCCACCTATGCACTTCCCCACATACATTTTTATTTTTGTGACCACAGACACACTCCATGCTCTTATAAATGACCGCAGAACCAGGTCCGTCGACCACAGCACTTTACTCTCTACAAAGCAATAAAAGATCTGCGAGGCCTTGCCCGTCCTCCAGACAGACAACTTTACTTTTCAGAGCAGCACCTTCTCACTTAATAAGTGGAGGGAGAAGTTACCCACAGCTGAAGGTCAAAGGTCATTGCACAATTATAAAAATTGCTGTTCTGTCAAAGCCTATTATGCTATGAATGGTTTTAATTATTACCATTGGTAAAGATATTATTTTCATAGTTTTTCATTGTCAGTTCCCCTCTTGCAAGGGAGCATGGATATGTATATTACATGTGTATAAATATTAGTCTTGAAGAATACCCTTTTGAAGTAAAATTCCATGTAGCCTTTCTTCACTGTTGGTTTTCTAATATATTAAATGAATGTCTGCACCCTAATAAAAAAAAAGTGTGTTTGTAGCAACTGCCTGGTTATTGTATACACAGTATTAAGGCCATGTTGTCCACCTCCACCAGATCATTCACAAAGGTACTGATACATGTAGGATATCACATCCTGCAGCCTCACCACTGAATCTTGCTTTGATTCCCGGCTCTCTAGTAACGTGCTGTGACTGAGGGAGTCATCAGGTCTGTTCTCTTGTATGATCTCGGGTCACCTGGTTGTTTTGGGGGGTTTTTCTGCTTCATCCACGCTATGCTTGTATCAACCCTGCATACAGTGTCAGCTGCTATTCTCTGGTAGCCAGATGTCCTACATCACAGGGGAAATAATAAAAAAAAAAGAGGAACAGAACAGCTGCAACACTGCGATGCTCACACGCCGTGAGCCTAACAGAGGAAACAGCAACACAGATGTATTTACAGTATGTTTGGACTGTAACATTAATCTACTGCTGCTCCCAGGTGGACAGTTCACCATAAGTGGTTTGATTGACATGACACAAACTAGTGTCTTTACATGTGCTGAGTGAGTGTTTAGGAGGCGTCAGTGTTGCTGTAGGAATCCTGTTGTCTTTTGAGCTCCCGTCCATTTGCACCAAGGTGAAGTTACCACTAGATCATCTGTTTGTCTCATCTGGGAGCAGAGAGATGGACCACTGTCCTGCAGGGTAGAAGTACTGACAACAAGCTGAGCTCCTAATAAGGAAGGGCAGGCTGGCTGAGGCACTCTCTCTGTAAATATCCCTCAGGTCTGAGAAAGACAGAGGAAGGGAGCTGGGGAGGAAGAGGGAAGCGGATGGATTGCAGCCTTATATGGACAAAGCACTGCTTTTCCCAGGGTTTGTGGCTCTGACCCCCTGGCATGATGCCAGATGCTACACAAACAGCTCCTCAGCACCACCAAGAGGTGCAATTAATGTAATGCAGTTGGGTGACAAACGTGTTCTCTCCATTATATTTTTTTAAAACAATTTTGACAACTGGTTCTCAAGACAAACTTAAACTACCCAAATCCAGCAGGTTCCAGGTTGTTTGTATGGCACTTACCTTGTGGTAATTTGATTGACTGGAAACTTGTTAATATGCGATATAGCACAGCGAAAACTGAATTAGTAACAGCATTAAAGTGGCTTTTGCATTTTAGTCTATCTTCAGGCCCTGTCTTATAAATGTAGTTGTAATATACAATTCACATGATGCTGCTAAACAGTCTGCCCTTGAACCTTAAACCTGCCCTCATCTTTCAAATCCCACTCTTCTGTGTTGTATTGCAGTCTTTCAGTCTGACATAGAAAGCTCATCCATAACCACAGAAAACAATGTAAAGCTGTGTTTACTGACTGACTCTCCATGACTACATTTGGTGGAGTTTAACTTTAACACATTTTTAATATAATCAAATTATCATAAGCAAACTACAATCCATAAAACAAATAGTAGTATACAAAAAGTGTATTAAACCAGCACATGAGTACTGGTTGGTTTCTGGGGTCTAGACAAACTGGGTTGTGGGTGTGTGCATGTTGAGGGTACTGGACCCACCTTCTCTCCTAACAGGCCTTGGTTTTATCCCATTTTTTGGACATTTTACACCTTTGTGAATAAGAACAGTACATTAATTACAGGAAATGAGAGATGGGGAATGACATGCAATTAAGGGTCACAGCTGAATGCAAGGTTTTTAGAGTTTACTTATATTGAATTAAAAAGTGTTGTAGGTAGTGGTCGTGGGGCTGCATTTTTAACTTCCACCCATGGCGAGGTTGATGGAGAACCCTGCCTGCAACCCCATTTATAGTAATAATAATAAACCATTACTTATACTTATTTCTAGAGCATATTTTAAAAACCAGTTAACAAGGTTCATACAGTGGAACAGACAAGGAACCAACAATAAAAGCAAATAAAGAATGTATATGTATTATACATTTAAAAACAGATTTCAGAAAAATAGCATGAAAGAAATATCACTCAGGTAAAATTGAGTATAAAAAAAAAAAAATCAGAATAAGATCTCTTATACTGATTTACTGACTTTACTGACCTTATCCCTTCTGTCTCAAATTATCACATAGATCTGTTTTGTGAGGAGTAAAATAAGATCTAATATCAAAAAAGCTGAGAGGGAATTTATAGAGTGACTGGTGAGCAGAGGAGCGATGACATGATTTAGTTTGGAGAGAGTGACGCGATACTTCTTGGAAAAGATAGGATGAAAATGTAAACACTCTTACTGTGACCTGAGGAGTATTTTTACTGCCTCGGCCAAGTGGTCCTGGTGTTTCAATTGTGAATATGTAAACACGTGGTGGCAGCCATGTTAGCCTCTAACAAGACTCCACTGTTTAATCTGTCCAACTTTTAAAATAATCTACACTAATAATGTGAAGAAATGTTTTTCCTAAAGCTGGAGTAAACGAACGTAACGTGTTTACATTTCATTCAAATCTAATGAGCATGTTCAATATGTTGTGGTGTCCTACTGATCCATTGCACAGCTGGGTCCATGCAGACTCTGCCTTGTCCTTTACATTTAATCCATGCCATGTTTTTCAGCAGACCAAGGATCAAGTCCAGGTTTTCTGTGCAGCACAAAGCCACACGGCCTCCTCCTACACTTGTAGTACTGACTAACTTGGACAAACTTTGTCAACAACGTTTTAGTTCTTTACTTTGACGGATATGAGCTTTTAAAGGGAATTAGAGCTCATAAGCTGTTTTTCACAGGCTGAACTGTAAAGAGCAAGCGGTTTTGGAGCCTCTGCAGATTTTCCAGCATTCCTTTGTTGCAGAAACAGATGCTGCTTCCTGTTCATGTGAGATGTGAAACATTTCCACTGTACAAATGTGTGGAAGGGGATTATGCTGGATGTCTATGCAGACATGCAACAGTTCAGTCTGACTTTTAGGAGTTGCTTAGCTTGATCACTGAGATTGTGTGTTGATGTTTTTGTTAATGAACGCCTTCAGAGATTATTTCAGACATGCGTAATTAATTAAGTATTGGTCCAAGGATTGACTTCTGTTTTCTTTTTGTTTTTATTGTTTATTGCACAGTATCTTAGGATGATGACGTCAGGGCTCGTCTTGTGACACTTGTGCGTCAAAGTACATGAACTACAAATAGTCTTTACTAGAAGGAACGTGTGAAAAGTGTGTGTGTCTTGTTCCACAGTCAAAATTTCAAGTCATAATCTAATCTGGAGCCTGCACTCCAAAAATAGTCAGAAATATAGCACGTAACTGTTCATAATCTCAGTAAAGGAGTACAGTAGTGCAAATAATGCTGTCAAAATATAAATGTTTTCACACCCTCCAATGAGTAAAATACTTGTTCATTCAGTTGAAGACATCCTCTGATCGACCCGACTGCACTGGAAACAGCTTCTTGGTTTGATTGAAGAAATCATCTCCTGCCATGTCCTGTGAATCAGACCCTTACATCTTCTCCACCGAGACTCTACCCAGTGACCTCCGCTTCCTCCCTCCACTGGCCAATGGGCTTCTTGGCTGGAGGGTGTACAACAACATCATGCACATGGGTGGTGTGTATAACGGAGAGGGTGGACATTGCCACCGAGCAGATGTCCCCTGTCCTCTGGCTGTTAAAGTTGAGTTGGAGGAACCGGCCAAACATAGCTACAGTCTGAACACACACACAGGTAACATCTGCAGAGCACCTGACTCTTCGGTCACCAAAACCTGCTTTGTGGCTGATCTCATTTCATGCTGTGAAGGATTATCACTGCTAACTTTCTCATCTTCTCATCCAGGCATTTTTACACACACTCTGAGCTCAGCCAGAGTAACAGCCTCACAGTTTCTGTATTCACATCGCTACAACCCCAACCTGATGGTGATGGAGATTTTGTTGGTGCGGCAGGTGACGTCAGAGGAGCCAGTTAGTGTCAAGCTGGTCAGTTCGTTCACACCTCAGAGCAAAGACATTGGTTTTGAGTCTGGTCCTGACTACAAAGGAGGGAGGTACTGTTAACAAAAACACATGTAAAATACTTTTTTTGCAACATGTAGTGCAAGGGTGATTATACATGTGGTCTACTTCCTCTTTCCCTCAGGCACATCCAAGGACAGACGACCACAGCTGAGTTCCCCGGTGGCTCCTGTCCCTCAGTGCACCTTATCTGGAACCCCATACCTGCCACTCTGACGCTGCTTCCAGGACAGAGTCAGGGTCGCTGGGGCTTCATCCTGGTTGTGGCCAATAGTTTAGACTCTGCTGAGGCCAGTTTTGATGAGGGCCTGAATCTGATGGCAACTGGTAACCTGCGTCTGTCTCACGAGAAGGCGTGGAAAGAGCTGTGGCTGCAGAGCAAGGTGGAGGTGGCAGGATCAGAGAGCCTCTGCAAAGCCCTGATTGGCTGCATGTTCTACCTCCTCAGCGCCTTCCCCTCCATACATGACACCTCCAGGTCCTTTGGTGGAGTCAGTCCAGGTGGGCTGTCGAATGGTGGGGATGGTCAGGACTACTGGGGCCATGTTTTCTGGGACCAGGTAAGGCTGGTGGAAGTTAATGCATACCCGTGTCTTTTTTGGTTGTATGATTATTGTATCACACAGTGACCGTACCTTCCTGTGACAGGACATCTGGATGTATCCTGGGATAGCCCTTTTCTACCCCAAGTTAGCCCGAGCTGTGCTGGAGTACAGGGTGAGGACTATAGATGGCGCAAAAAACAACGCCCAAAAGCAGGGCTTCAAGGTATGACGATCAGTGGGATTCTCAGGTGTTACCATCACAGCTCTTCTGCCTTCACTAACACTGGCTATACATGTAGGTGCACGGCTATGTAGTGATCTAAACACACAATCTACGTTACTCCACTAAATTAGGGGATAAACAAGAAAGCTGTATGACTGAGGTTGACTGTCAGATGGACTTACGTTGCACATGCCATGAAAAAAGTATCTCCAGTGAAGGAATAACATCAAAGGAATAGCACCTATTCACTTTTTTGCCAAGAAATAGATGAGAAGACTGATACCACTGCTATAAGGTGTGTCTCTGCTAATCATGTTGCTAGAACTGGGAAAAGCTTAGCTTAACAATATGACTTGAAGTAAGGAATCAGCTGACCTGTCTCTCTCAAAGTAAAAAAAACAAACATCTACCAGCACTTCTAAAGCTCACTGATTAACACATTATATCTCAAGTTTTTAATCTGTGCACAAACAGACAACAGTTTGTGGTTTTAGGTAGAGTTATGTGCTGTAACTACAGTGGATTCTTGGAGTCTCTGGCTCTCGGGATCTCTGTATTTAGCTACAGACAGGAGGGGAGGGTAGTATCGATCTTCTCATCTACATCTCAGCAAGAATATTTCCAAACAGTTTAAGGATATTCCTGTAACTGTTGTCAGAGCAAGTACATCACAATTACGCTATAAACATCGACGCCACAAGACAAGTAAAAGACATCCGTTACAAAGTAACCATGAATGTTGTATTGAATTACAAATAAGTCAAAAGCACTATTTAATATAAGATGTTTGATTTGACAAAACAGAGGATGTAACAATGTTGGTTAAAATGAAAGTGCTGTTGAATAGAATTGGTCTGTTAGTGTGTGTGTGTGTGTGTGTGTGTGTGTGTTTGACATTTTACCATCAACAATGAAACTTTGTCTAAGTCTTCTGAAGAAAAGATGTTATCTTTACAGGGACTGAAGTTCCCATGGGAGAGTGCTGTGTCAGGGAGGGAGGTGTGTCCAGAGGACATTTATGGACAACAAGAGATTCACATCAATGGAGACGTGACCCTGGCCTTCCAACACTATCTCTATCTCACCGAGGTATGCTCCGTTGTCCCCACTCAGCAGCAGGTTGTCCCACCCTGTGTGAGGGTGTTAACTGAGCTCTTTGTTGCAGGACCTGTCCATGTTCAGGGAGGGACAGGGCAGCGAGGTGATATATGGTGTGGCTGATTACTGGGTTTCCAGAGTAACATGGAACTCGGAGGAGCAGAAATATCACCTCCTAGGTAAAGACAGTTATTAGAAAGAAAGTAATTAAACTGAATTTATGTAGGTTGACATGGTTCAGGCTAATTCTTTAATACAAGCAAAATGAAAGACATCTACCAGTGGAAAAACTCACTATCTCACCAAAAGATGTCTACAGAGAAGTAGAACTTGCTTCTCTGTGTTATTAGTTTTTTAAATGTTAACACCTTTTTTAAAAAAATTGAATTCACCTTATTTTATATTTTTGCTATTGTAATGTCAGGTATTTTTTCTATTGCTATTCTTGTTGATCAACTTAATTTTTTTTCTATATTCATACATTTTACATATCTAAAAAGATTAGATAACTATTTGATATGTGTGTAATCATTATTGTGTAGTAGCATGAATATTCTTATTAAAATATAATGACACATTTTTCTTTTTTGCCATCTAGGTGTCATGCCACCTGATGAGTATTACTACAATGTCGACAACTCTGTGTACACAAACACAGTGGCCAAATTCAGGTACTAGTATTTGAATATGTCCCTACAGTGCATATTAACCTGTGAATACCAATAATACAAAGCGTTTCTCATTTGTCAGTCTCCAGTTCGCTGTAGAGTTGGCTGATCTCCTCCAACACCCTGCACCAAAGGAATGGAAAGATGTGGCCGAGCAAATCAAGATACCTTTTGACCAAGAATCTCAGTACCATCCTGAGTTTGATGGCTATATTAAAGGTACATTTTTGCACCTTTTTGGCTCTGACACACATAACAAAAATAAAGTGACATGATGCCAGACTGTCTTCTGGACCTCTGACAGGTCGTCCAGTGAAGCAAGCAGACACGGTGATGCTGGGCTATCCTCTTGGGTTTGCAATGTCTTCAGAGGTCAGAAGAAATGATCTAGAAGCGTACGAGCCAGTAACAGACCCTCATGGTCCTGCGATGACATGGGTAAGATAGTGGAAAAATAGTATATAGTTCTTAGTAAATGTACTGCACTTCTTAACTTTCCTCTATTTAAAGTGGGTGATTTAATGATTATAAATAAAGGCTTCATCATTTACTTATTGCTTGAGGTACATATAATAAGCTATGCTTTAAAGAGTCCTTTTGTATTGAATGTAAAAGTCTGTTGTTGCTGCTACTTCTTTATTAATTTGTGTTTGTTTGCACCAATGCTTTTACATCTCTCCACTATAAGGGTATGTTTGCAATCGGCTGGCTGGAGCTGGGGGAGGCTGAGAAAGCTCAGCGTCTACTTGAGAAGTGCTTCAGCAACATCCAGGGCCCGTTCCAGGTACCGCTCTCACTCTCACAGCCACATTATGCCTCTTTACTGAATACTCAGTGGATGTGTGATGGCCTGTCCTCACAGGTATGGAGTGAATCATCAGATGGTTCTGGTGCGGTCAACTTTCTCACAGGTATGGGAGGATTCCTGCAAGCTGTGCTGTTTGGTTATACTGGCTTCAGGTTAGTCATCAATCCTCCCACTGTGCAATGAAAAAACACCTCAGTATGTACACAGCACGTACGCAGAGATACTGTGTGGGTTTTTTTTGTGTTTTTTTTTTGTAGAGTTGAGAGGGAATGCCTGGCCTTTTCCCCAATTCTTCCCAATGACATTTCTGAGCTCTGCATCCGTGGTGTAAACTACCTGGGCAGTCAGATGGACTGGCTCCTGAGGAAAGAAGAAGTGTGTATCATACTGAGGGAAGGGGCAAGCAGAGATGACGCTGTTAAGCCCTATCTACAGGTTGTCCTGAAGGCATCGGGAACTAAAATCCCTCTCACACCAGGTAAAAACACAAGCTAAGATATGCAATGACAGCAGCCCATTTCAGTTTCTTAGAACATTTATTCCTGCAATAAATATGTAAGTTTATAGCCCAAGAAAAGTGAATGAGTGAACAGTGAATCATTCATACAGTTTACTCAGGAAATAACTTAGCAAAAAATAAAGTACTACATGTGGTCATAGGAAGGGCATTTTATCTGAGTGACAAAATAAGAAATAGGCAGAGGGAGAAACTGCCCGGGGGCCCCAGATCACCAGGGGCCCCAAGAGCCTTATGTTTACTCTATTCTATTTTTATCTACATAATTTCACTAATTGAAAATTTATTAGAAATTTGCACCACCGAAGTAGAATATGAACTTTAACAGGTCCTCCATTCTCCATCTTGACCCCCATCAGTTTTTAAGATTTTAATCATTTTAGTTCATACTGAGCTCATTTCCTGTAAAGCTGCTTTCTGTAAATCAATTCACAGAGAAAACCTCAGACAAGGTTGTATTATTCCATTAGGAGAACTGTAAGGCTGCAAGGTTTTTTTCTTTGATAATCCATTGATTGCCCAGTGTATAAAATGTCAGTGAAATCATTATTCTCTGAAGCCCAAGCTGACATATTCAGAAACCTCAAAATGTTGAAAAGAAAATGATGTCATACATATACATGTTGCCATGTGGCATAAAGCAGACATAAGACCGATGCAGAACTGATGATTATGAATTTACTCATATACATCTATATTTTTCAGGGAAGCCAGTAACTTTTCCTCGAGAGCCTGGATGTGTTCGTAAACTCGCTACGACCTCCTGCTGGCCTTTCTGAAACAGAAGCCCCGAGCCTGCTAATCATTCCATTTACACATTAAAAATATGTTGTATTTATATTGCATGGTCACATTCACTTCACCAACCAATGTACAAAATTCAGTATAGAAGGGCCACATGAATTTCATTTCTTTATAGCTACGACACAGAGCAGGATCACAAATAAGCATAAAGGGATTAACCAAATGTAAATGGAGTGTTTGTTTAGATTTAACGAAAAGAAAAATTCAAAAAGAAAGTTTTTGAGTGCTCACCCTACTTGTTTGTGAGGCTGTAAGATGGGGAACTGGTGGTGAGGATGTAGAACCTGCGCCTTTGTTTGTTTGTTTATTTTAAAATTCTCCTATCTTCTTAGTTCTATCATATCCTATGTTACAAAAGTATAAACAAATTATGTTGTATTGTAAATGAAAAATATTCAAATAAAATTTCCCCCCTTTGTTTCAATCTTTTGAGACTTTGTTGCAAGTATGTAAACAGCATTATGGTGGTCCTGAGAGCTCACCACACTGCACCTTAAGAAAACACAAATAGACAAAACAAAAGCAAACTAAGAAAATATGTTTAACAATTTGATAATGCAAAAGCAACACTGTACACTGAGAAAATCACTAAAAGCAAAACCCTTCCGTCTTTGAAGCTCATTTGGTTGTGTTTTCTGTATTTGGTTGTATTTTCCCACTTTGCAACATTTTCTTCGAAGTGCCACTTGAGTGTTGTTGTTGTTGTTGTTTTTTTTGCTTGTGTTTTGTCTACTTATGTGTGTCTTCTTAAATTTCAGTGTATAGAGGTCTCAGGGCCACTGCACAATGCAGTTCAAAAATGTTCATGTTACCTTTCTGAGCTGAACCACCAGTCTTTGCTGTGTCACTGATGTCTTCAAACATCCTGTAGCTTTGTTTTTGTGGAGAAGGACAGCAACAGCCCTTCAGTCTGCAAGAAAATATGGGAGAAAGAACAGAAAGAGGTCATCATATTTGAATTTACTTACAATAAATCATGCCATGATTATGCTTTAGGGTTTTCTTAAAATATGTCCCTATGAGTTTTGTGGCATTAAGGCAGAGAGCACAGCGGATAAGTCTGTGACAGACATGCAGGTAACCCGTGGTCAGTCTATAGCAAATCCTGCCAAGCATCGATTGGTTGGTTTAAATCTGGGCACCTCTCTAACTCCGCCCAGAACTTCCGCCTTGTTCGGCCGTTTCCGCCCTCCGCACCACTCCTCACTGGCCACACGAACAGCTGGCCCCGCCCTTTCAGACACAATCCACCAATCGAACAGCTCCTCTGCTCATGGAGCCCCGGGATTGGCTGCTGAGGTTTTGAACCAGTTAAACGGTTTCAGCGGGTGAGTCGGAGCACTGCTGTTGCCGTCCAGGACGTTCATACTGTAAAGTTTACACATGAGCTGAAAACAAAGTGGATGTTCCTTCATTTTAGCACGTTTATTTTCACCTCAGTATGCGATAGATTTAGTTTTTTAAAATAGTGGAGCAGCGAGCATCGGATTTCTTTTTCAGAGACTCGGACATCAAAGGTAAATATTCAAAGACCACATTAGCGTTAGCTAGCTAACATCGCTGCGACAGCCTTTTAATTGCAGAGCAATTTAAAACTTTATATCCAACTCGGTTAAGTAAACTTACTGCGTCTACCAGTAACTGTCATAGTGTTAGGATAATCCTTAGCATTCTTTGAGTTTTAATGCTTGTCGATCTTAGTGTTTAATGTTAGCTACCTAAGCTAACTTGTTGCCTGGGTAACGCTAAGTCTATTAACTAAATATATATTATAAAATGTTTGGGTTTATATTAGGGTAACGTTAATATGCAGTTTTTTTTATCGTACCACGATGTGTCAGTGCTGAAGACAGCTGTGTTATTGTCGACCACATTGTTTTCAAACAGCCACCACACTGATAACGTCCGCGAAAACAGGAGACATTACGCAGGCACCGACCTCACATACAAAGACAAGAGCAGTGCGAAATGGAGCTGTCAGTAGGAGACTGGAAAAAAAAAAATATGGCAACCAGAAAAACCAAGACTGATACATGGCTGCGTCAAATGTGCAGCTTCTCATTATTTGTCAATGTACTATGTTAGTTTGTGTATTGACATCATGAAAAGTACTTCTTTATCAAAACGTTAAATTCTACACAGTTGCCCATCTTTGCCCAGTCAAAATATTATGAAAAGTATTTTGGTAGCATTTTCCCCAGAATTGTCTGTGACTTGAAATGACATTTTGATGATTTAGTAAGGTCGCTTACTAGTGTGAGTGATAACCTAGATAGTGAACCTTGTAGCACTGTTAACCTTTGACTGAGCAGTAGGTGTGTGCCTTTATTTCAGGATTCCTATTCGAGCACAAGTGACTAAATAGACAATGTGATATAACATTAAGATATTTACAGCGTAGCTTTTATGGTGGATAAAATTATATATTTTTTAAAGTGTTCATGATGGCTGTTTAGTGAGTTTGATACAGGTGGGTTAAATAGTCATAGTGTTAGAACATAAACAAAAAGGAAAAAGAACCAATTTCATCATGTTTTAATCTTCTCTAGGTGATGCTCCAAACTAATTTACTCTTACTTGCCGTTTCTAGTCTGTCCCAACTTGTCCCAATTTTAATTGCTCAATCTTTGCCCCAGGCCATCACCATGAACTCTGTACTATCATCTGTACGCTCGCTCATGCAAATGTTTGATGGCAAAACACAAGAATTCATCAGTGACATCGATAATGTCCACATGGTTTGGCTCGAGGAGATCCAACAAGAAGCCAACCGCATGTTCTCACGGTAGGCTTTAAGTAATGTCCTAAAAATCATTTGACTTTTTTCCCCACAGGTTTCCATCTTTAGAAATTTTTCTGTTCTGTCTAATTTTTCTCTAGGATTGTTTGTCAAGGCTTTACTAATAAGGCTATTTTGTTTTGTTTCAGAGATTTTAATGCTGAACCAGAATTAATGCCAAAAACACCTTCACAGAAGAAGAATAGTCGCAGGAAGCGTGTATCTTTGGGGCGCCAGGAAGAAAATCAAGCAAAGCGAAGGTTTGTTGTTTTCATTTCACAAGAATAAGGGCTAAATTTTCACATTTCTTCAAACCTGAGCAATTTTATTGTTAAACCTTTTGTAACTCTAAATAAATTTCCTTTCCTGTCCAGGTTTTCAAAGGGAAAGCGCAGTAACCTTCGTGGCTCATCTGTAAAATCACTGAACTTCATTACTGAAGAAGAATCCATTCCTGAGGCTTCCACCTCTGCAGACAGCACCACTACACAGCCTAAACGCACCACCCGCAAAAACAAACAGCCACAGCCTGAGGTGGCAGAGGACGTGAGCCATTCACCTCATGGCAGCTGTAAAAATGAAGAGGTGCAGAACAAGAAGCCAGAGCTGGTTGATGAAGAAGAGGTGGACAAAAATACCCAGGTGAACAATGCAGAAGTCAGGCCCGATGACATACCTTGCACTTCCCAGTCTCCACCAAAGATACCCTCACCTGAGGTTGTTGTCAGCATCTCCTCATCAGACCGCTTGTCTGCTGAGTTCGCTAGAAAGCCTGAGCCATCTCCTGGCCGTACAGCTGCGAAGATTGCAATAGCTGGAGCGGCACAAAGCTCACAGCGGACCTCCGTCCGGTGCTCCCTCAAGCTGCGTCACTCGCTGGCTGGTCTGCGGCACAGTATGACACAGGATTCTGTTCGCCGCGCTTCTCGCCGCTCCATGATGAAGAGGAAGGCAGCTCGTATGGGCAACTCCACGTGTAGCAGCAACATTAGTGGTGAGAGATGAGCCATTTTTGGTTTATAAATACATAAAATGCAAAACATTTGCAAATTCTTCAGTATTTTGTTTCTTGTCAAGCTATGTTTTATATCTTGCAATGTTTTTTTTTTTGTAGAGGACTCTTACATGGACTCTGCAGAGGAAGAGGATAAGGAAACGTGAGTAATAAAATTTTTCTTTGCATTGTCAGCTTTGTGGAAAAGAAAAATAAGGTGTTTGCATCTAGAATTTAAGCTTAATATAACAGTAACTTTGTATAAGCTATTATAACTTACATGTAACTGGCCATGAATTCAGTGTTCTTTTATTTTAAAGTGTTTCTTGACCATAAGAATGTTTTCACTGTTATAGCATGTCAGAAGCTGTAACTGCAGATACAGAGGATAATGCTGCAGTGAAAGAATTGCATAAAACTTCAGAGGTAAAAAAAAAAAAAAGAAGTAGTATTTGTCTGCTAAAGTGTCAAATTGAAATATAATTTATCCAACATTTATTGATCAGCGGATGTTTTTGTTTTTCTATTATTTATATCAAACAAATGTTTACCCAGAGTATACATCCATCTGTTGGACGCATTACTCGTTCTGTGGCTGCAAACTCTCCCAAGCTGGCACCCCCATCGTTGTTTATCACTGAGCAGAAAATGAGCACTCCTGACAAGAGAACAGGTATGGGGACTGAACATTTTATTAATTAGCTCTTGTTTAATTAGATTTTAGTTAATATTTCTTCTTAAATATAAATATGTGTTGGTATCTGACAGTTTTGTACCAAAATGTAACGCGTGTGCTAAATACATGTTTGCATTTGTGTTTCAGTTGTCACTGAGAAGCAACAGACTTCCCAGTCAAGTCGGAGGTGAGTTGGCGGTGTGTTTGTGTGTTCATGCGTGCATGTGTGCTGGGTATTGTGTGATGGGCTGTTGTCCTGTTTCTATATAGATGTACCTGTTGTCTTAGGTGACAGAGTACTGCATTTTTTGATGTCTGCAATGACAGGATGTGTCAGTGTGCTATGATGTTTTTTGTGTTGTGTTTTTTTCAAAGAGTTTTTTTCTGTGTCTCCAGGTCAAGTCGGAGCACTAAACGTAAAGCACCAGATACTGTAGAGGAAAGTCCCACAAAGAGGCTCTCTCCTCCCAAGAAAAGCCAGAGTGTAAGATGCAAAAATCTTTCAGAGTGTTAATATTATTCAATGGAAAATTTTGGGACATGTATGAAAAATAATGATGGGTTTACTTAATCAAATCGTAATGTTTGGAATTTTTTTCTCTTTTGTTTTTAATACACAGGCAATCAGGCCCAACATGAGATCTTTTCTCCACACTGTGCAAAAGAATCAGATGCTGATGATGACTCCAAATTCCCTTGGTCGCACAGCTGTTATCAAGTCCTTTATTAAACACACCACTCCGATGAGGGTTGATCCTAAGGTAAGTTTAACATTTAACTTGTAGCAAAGCAACAACACTCTTGTAACTTCCGAAAGCTACTTTCATAGTAAAACCGTATCCTTCACCTGCATTTGCATCATTGTAGGTTTATGAGTTTGAGCTTTCATAATTAGTGTTGATTACACAGCAGAAACCACTTATTAATTAACCAACAATAGATGTGGTATTGTAGTGAATGTAAAGGAAATACAATTGTGTCCACACTATAATCTTTTTACCTTTTTTTTTAAAAAAACATTTTGTAGTTCACTGCAGCATAAATAAACAAAGAGAAATGTCACAAATTAAATTTGAAATTGTTATATTTGATAAAGTGCGTGTTGTTGAATTTTAAAAAATATTATGGCTGGCATTTTTGTTGCGCTGTCAAACTCTGTGATCCTCTTATTTGGATATTTTTTTTCTCCTCTCCTCAGTTGAGTGTTGGTATAGTGGTAAGTGTAATTTTTAAGCACTGTATGTTGTTTGAGGGCATCTGATGGTGTCTAACATCCCATTGTGCGATTTGATTAAATGTCCCTTCATTTAGCACATACCTTTAGATAAGCCCCTTTCACACGTCCATATTTCAGCCTAAAAGTTCAGGCATTTGTCTACAGCACCACTGAACTTAAGTCTCTGGCAGTTTGATGGCTCAAGAGTTAGAGATTTGTTAGATGTGGTCTCTAGTGAGAACAGAAGCAGCAACATGAATAAAACAACATAAATAATGCAAAAAGCAAAATGTCTAGAATTAATCTCTATGCTACACTTTATGTATTGGAGACAGACATACGTGTAAGCAATCAAAACTTACTCGCAGTAATTGAACCCTGCAATTTTGCAGGGTCATTGTGTGAAAGGGGCTACGGCATATACATTTAACATCACCCCAAACTACTAGTACTTTCCCTGAAAGTACTTGTACTTGTTAGTTGACTGCCTCTGATCTTACAGGCAACTAATAATCACACTTTGCAAACCCTTATAATCAAACCTCACTGTTTGTTGACTCTAAAACATAATTTGATCAGAAGTAGAAATTGACTTATTCTTGTAATCACATTCAGCTACTTCTGTTGGTGTTTGGACACTGTTGTGGTGATGCACTGGGTGATTCTCTGTTGGTTTCCCCTCATTTTGTGTTTCGTCAGATGGACTATTGTTACAGAAGATATCATAGGTACAACATTAGCTGAGCTTTACTGGGCAACAAAGCTTTCTTTAAAGTGACACAATATCTATCTTTAGAGAATCACCAGTGGAAGCTGTAGGCAGTTAGCCTAAGAGGTAGTTCACTTTGTGTATACTTTAGGTTATCTGCAGGTCTTAAAAAAAAAACCCAAAATTCAGTTCCCTTAAAAAAAAAAACTTGAATGAATAAATTATTGATTTATTTTCCATTTGTTAATCTGTCCATCAATTTTCTGCTGCCTATCTAGATCAAGGCTTAGATGGGCAACAGGCCTCCTTCTCCCTAGTTTTGCCTGTCTTTGTGGTTTTCTAACCAACCCAAGTCAGTTCATATGCAGCTATTAGTCCAGGACCCCTCACCCTACAGTCACACACACACACACACACACACACACACACACATTGGAGGCTTCAATGGTGATGCTTCTCGTTCACGCTGAATGGGCTGATATCATGCTTTGCACAACTGTGTTGTGGTTCCATTGCTTTACTTTGCTGACATTGTTTGCATATTTTCACAAATTCCTATCTTCTTCTCTCCTTGCTTTGTCTCTCGACAGACAAAAGAACGTCACAAACTGGAAGCACTTAAAAAGAAGCAGGAGCAAGAGGAGGAAAGGATGAGGAAAATGGAGGAGGAGAAGAAAAGGAAACAGGACGAACTTAAAAGGTTAATGATCAGTGTCTTTCAGAGTTAATACACAGTTTAGAAACATAGTCCTCTTTCTTCCTTTTTATTACTGCTATCGGTTTTATTTATTCATATCATACACCTTCAAATTTGTTTTCTAGGAAGAGGGATGAGAGGCTAAGAAGGGTGTTTGAGGCCAAAGTAAAAGAAGAACAGAGGGAGGAAGAAAAGAAAAAGAAAATTGAGCAGAAAATGGCTCAGATTGATGAGAAAAATGATAAGGTATGCAACAAACTTGGTGACTGTGAATCTGTATGTTCACTTCAAAACAGATCGAACGCTATTGTCTAAAGTTTGATATTGTGCCTCTTCATGCAGCGTCTGGCAGATGAAAAGGCCAAGAAGAAGGTGGCCATTAAACGTCAAGAGGAGCTGGAGCAGAAGAAGAAATTGGAAGAAGAGGCTAGGAGGAAGAAGATTCAGCAAGCGGTGAGATGATGCTCTTTTATTTATTGATTCATTTATTTAGTCATCTCTGTTGCTGTGGCTGTGCTTCATTTGGTCCATACTTGGGCTTTCATCACTGTGTAGTGTATGATTTAGTGTTTTTAAAGCCTATCTCTGGATTTTTTTCAATATACTATATGTATGGATGTTTGTTAAACAGATTCAGAGAGATTACAGTAAGCACACTCTACTAATTTGTCATCTCTTGTCATGTGGCATGAAGGTTTTTTTTCTCAGTAACTTAATTTCCTTTGCCATTATACATTGCTGATTAGGCTTTTTCTTTTGTTAAAACTTAAGGAGGAAGAGAAGCGGCAGCAGGAGGCCAAGAAGAAGGCTGAGGAGGAGGAACAGCGATCTCGTAAACTGGCTGAGGCCCGCAAAGCACTGGAGCTGAAGAGGGAGCAGGAGCGAGAGAGGGAGCTGGAGAGAGAAAGACAAGCTGCTGCTGAAAGGTAATCTAATGGTGCCATAAGAGCTACTTAACTAATTATTTAGCTACTAACCTAATTATCTTTTGAATTGAATGATCAAACAGAAATTTGCATTGGCGAAGACAAGACTCTAGAGATCGTTTTTCTGACTTAATGTCTGTTTTTTTTTTTTTCCCCCAGGGAGCGAGTGGAAAAAGAAAAAGCTCTCGCTCTGCAGCGTGAAGTGGAGAGAGCAGCGAGAGAGAAAGAGAGGAGAGAACTGGAGGAAAAAAGAAAACTGGTAAGGAATAAAAATTTGGAAATACAATACCTGTAAAACATTTCTGAAAGGTTTGAGCAGTCCAAAATAAAATTTGTTTTGTAGTGCACAGAGGTCAGATGACACATAATAAGCTTAAGCAGTTACGTGGTTAAAAGAAATCACGCAAAATGTATGTGGCTGTGGCTGGTTACCTTTGCTTGATGTCGACATTAGACTCTAACTGAGTAAAGTTTCAAAAGACTGTATGATGTTGCAAACACTCAAACTCAGATCATGCTTGCAGGAGCCCACCTGTACACTTTTCATATGGATTATAGATTATCACTTTCACCCTCACTTTTTCAGGGAAAGTTGAGCTCACATGTATTTATAGCAAAAATTAAAATCATGATTATAACTGATCTTTTACTGTTGTTTTGAAGGGCAATGGAAAAACTATTATTAATATAAGATAGATGTTAAAGAACTTAGAAAAAGCAAGTTCAGATTTTAGCAAAAAACATAAATCAACTGAAATGATTTTATAAAGTTTATTAGTATTAAAGTATTAGAAAAAAATAATTGAAACATTTTTGAATTTAACTTGCAGAAATCGTGTTTATTGAGTTATTGCTGATTAATTGGACAGTTTCAGGAAGTCAGTTTGTTGCTGACTAAATTTCAGCCTCCACATAACCATGTAGCCATGTCCATGTTTACCTCCATGAAACAATTCCAAGTAGCCCACTCAGGTTATAAATTTGATGTAAGAAGATTTTAAGGAGCTGGGTTTATTACTCCACTGCTCAGCTGTCTGGTTGTTCATGTGGTTTTTGTTCCAGCAGGAGGAGCAGCAGAGGTTAGCTGCAGAAGAGAAAGCTGCTAAAGAGAGAGAAGCTGCTAAGCAGAGAGAGGCTGCTGCTAAACAGGCTGCTAAGACACAGGTAAACCAGCAAGGGAACATAATAGTTAGTTTAGGTAAATTAGCCCAGTGAAACATAAGCAAAGGACATAAATGTTAATTATTCTCAGTATAAAAGGGCTGTTTAGCAAAATTACAGAAATATTTCCCCACTTCATCTAGCCATGCAGATGTGCTTGATTTTATTTATCTAGCTTAATTAAATAGTCCTTTTCAAAAATGTTGTCTGTGTGTTCAATGGACCTTCCAGTGTGATGTGTTTGAATAAAGTCCATAATGCAGCAGTAACATAAGACACACAGGGACAGATGTGGAAATAACTACTGTACTTCTTCAGATATAGAACAGACGCATCAATTGGCAACTGTCTCATAGACAGGTATATCTTATTAATGATGTAATAACTAAGCATGCTGTTTTTTTTTTTTTCTTCACAAAGGCTGCTGCTGGCCTGAATGTGACTGTGGATATTGAGGTAAGAATTTTTGAGCTCTGTGATTGGCTTTGGTTTTAATTATTACTAATTGACAATGTTAATTCACATAGATCATTCAGCTGAATGTTTAATGCTCTGTTAGTTTGTTAAGCAGTGATATAAACCTAATTACCACTTTTGTGCTTTATCTTTTCAGCACTCTGTAATGAGTACACCGGTAGGAAAAGGTGGTGGCCTCAATGTGACTGTGGATATTGAGGTAAAATTTTAATTTTGTACAAGTATTTTACTGATTTCTGTCTTTAAACATGATAGAACTAATTTCTCATCAGAATAAAGCCTCCATAATGTGTGTTTTATCCTCCTCTGCAGCAATCACCACAGTCATATCCCATCACTCCAAAGGGTGGCAACAAACCTCTGATGATGTCCAAAAATTCAGAGGATTATGGAATGGACCAAAACAGTGACGACTCTACTGATGATGAGTCTGCCCCGAGGAAACCTATTCCGTCCTGGGCAGAGGGTATGTGTGAATAATCATGAGTGTTACTTCAAAGACCAAGAGTTAGGATGTTATGAACTAACCATACTGGTTTGTGGATTTGTGTTTTTATAAGAAACGTCAGGTTCCTGACTAGGAAGTCTACTGTGTAGCATTTCTCCACTGTGTGGCAGGATGCGATCAGAGTTTAGGTTAATGATGGTGCCTTGTCCGGCTTTTTATTGGATTTGGGAAAGTTATACTCAAGGTTGTGGTAATTTTTGCCAAACACATCAGGTAGTGTTCATTCTAAAAGATCCTCAAAATCCCTTCCTCTGGTAACATTCAAACTGAAAACATATTCTTTTAAAAATACAAACAAGTATGTAAGCCAAGAGGCCAGACCGGGTTCTGTTGGATTGGATCTGACGCCTGAAACACGCAGCTCTAGCCTCTTTTAGCATGATGTCACGTATGTAGCCATTAAGTGCTTATTAAAAACCTTTTTACAAGATTTTGTTTCATTATGAGTCAGCTGGAAAAATGACAAAGACAGTCAGAGACAGCATGTTCAACCAAGTCATGGATCAAACATTAACTTGTTTACCCGTAGCTAATAAAAGCCTGCAGCAGTCGTCATTTCAGTTGATATGCCTGTTAGGTCTGTATATTACCAAAAAACAGCTATTTGTTGTAAGGTATATGACTTCAGTCTCATGTTGTGAAGTCTTAAGTAAAAACATTGTTCATGATTTTTTTCCCCCTTCCAGGTCCCAACCTGCAGCAAATAATTATGAAGCAGTACTTCAACCCTCCTGATTTAGACTCTTTCTTCGGAACAATTGAACCACCAAAACTGGAAAACATCTTTTACAAGAGCAAGCCTCGCTATTTTAAACGCACCAGCTCTGCTGTGTGGCACTCTCCCCCAATTGGAACCAAGTAATGTCTGTACACTGATACGGATATACACTGCTGTATAAAGTTTAATTTTTTGCTTTAAAGCCTGTTTCCAATAAAGTAACATGTTCTTTCTTAATGTTTTTTCCCACTATTAAACTTGTTTAAAGGTTTTAGGCACCAACATTTTAGTTATATTGTTATGAGTATGTAAAATATCATGGATTTAAGTGATACATGTGTGATGGAACTGATGCTTTACTTGTACTTGAAAATGAGTCTGTATAATAACCTAGTGGGAGCTGATATTTTAAAGTTTTTGCCAAATTAAAAGTAAAAACTTTGGTTTTAATGTGTGGTGACTGTAAATGATTCACGTTTGGGATTTATCTAGTGCATTAAAATGGTTGGTTGTGCTAAAGGTTGTGCCAGTTACCAGTTGAACCTGCAGCTGAAAATGTTTTACCCTGCACTCTTTTAGTTATCAGTTTTTTTATTTTTATTTTTAGCTTGTTACACTTCTGCTCAGGTTTAAGGTTGGCGGAGATATGTGTTATTTGTCCCACCCACCAGATGCTAACAAGTGAGGCAAAGAGATGTCAAACGCAGACAGCACAGGGCTAAATCATTCCCAAATAACATACAATGTGTCAATACACCACGGGTGTGCGGGGTCTTTCAATAAAACTTACTTTTTTATTTCAACCAGCTTGTGTTGATAAAGGTCCTTTAATAAGAAACGACCACATCTCCACATCCGAGCAGATCTTTTTTCACAGCGGACAAAAACATCACTGCTTTAGTTGTTTACATACATTTACATACTAATTAAAAGACATAATGTGGCAGTAGCATGTTATTACTAATTAAATTTTGATTTGTATGCTGAAGTCCACTGTGCACGTGGCTGTTTACGTTTTGCGGTACTGTCCCGCCCCTTTAGCTACTGACTGTGTTGCCAGATCGTGAGGTTTTCCGCCCAATTTAGTTACTTTTTCCATAAATGGGCGGATATAATTTGAGCTACCTTTTGTGCCATGATGGCAAAATAGTCAAAAAGTTAGACTATTAGGGTGGAGCAGTCTGGGACATACGAGATATTGTGTGATGTGAAAGGGACAGGTGTATGAAGAGGGCCAGTCTGGGGTTATGGTCAGAGACACAACCACAGACTATAAAAAGCACACAACCAACATGAGATGGTGCAGTTTGGTTGACAATCATCACGATCATCAGTTGCAGCAGCAAATTGTGTAATAAAATCAGTCAAATCAAAAGCTACACATACATTTTTTGATTCAGTGTAACTTACACTTTACAAGGTTATCATTATCTCTGACATCTAGCACAAATAATGTCTGCTGAGAGGTCAGAAAACTGAATGAAACTGAACTTGCCTGAGAATTACAAAGTATTAAAGTTTTCTTCAGTGTAAAAGCAGTTTAATGTTAGTTGTCACTACAGCCAGTTATAGCAAACAGGAACGGCTAATAGCGAATTCGGCTTATTTATTTTCTTTACTTTTCTTGATTTATTTTTACCAAATGTCAACAAATACTGATTACATTTGCATACTTCCTGTTCCTTGTAAACGTTTAGATCTGTTCATATAAGTGAAGACTTTTAACATTAACATTATCTTAACTTTTAACATTAATCAAACGACTTTGTTGTAGGAAAGTGACATTTTTGCTGAGACTGGGCGGTTTCTAGTCTCTGCGGTAGCAACTTTTTGTCGGTCAAACCTGGCAACCCTGACGGCGCTAACGTTGAAGGGGGGGAGGGGCCCAGCGAGCCCCGCCGCTCGCTAACGTTAGCTGCTCCACGGAGAAACTTTGTCATTGGAAGTTTAAGGTCGTAAACATTGCGTTGGTACACAGCTGTTTACTTCTGTGGAAAGTCCCAGCTCGACAAACCAGGTACGTTTGTGTGTCAGCTCGATGCTCAGCTAGCCTGTGAGTTGTTACCTGTCGAGCTGTTGTCTGAATGAACGGACTGATGGTTGCTAACTGTGTGTTCAACCTGCAGCTATCGTCAGCTAGCTTTCCGGTAGAATAAAATGTTAGGCTCATCGACAAAGTCAGCATTACCGCCAGTCAAGGCTACTTTCCCCCTTTAGTTTTGCGTTGAAATCAGCCACCAGGTTAGCAAGTCTTGCTATCAGCCCACCTTGACCCAACGCCTCTTTACATAAGCAGGTAAACAGTCCGCCTTTACTACCCACGGTTTAGTGAAAATATCTGTTTGCTACAACTCGAACACAAAAGCTATTTAACCAGGTTGGCTTTGATCAACAGTGATTCACTTAAACACACACGTTACATCGGTTTATCAGGTTTTCAGTCGCTGCTCGTGAGATGAAGGTCGGTTTGTCTGGATCAATATGGATGCAGGTGTTCACTTAAAAGGTCAGTGCACCCAAATCAGGATGCTCCACAGACCCAGGAGTAATTTCACTGCGGCATTTACTGTTCACAGTTTGGTGGATCGCCCTGAGAAATTGCTGCACGTAAAGTAAATGGAAATATTTAGAAGATCCACTTATTGTGTTGAGGTCCAGACAGAAAACTCAAGGACAGATGTTTTAAAACCTGTGCAAGTAAACCCAAAATGACCAGCATGGATAGATACAACTAGGGTAAGTGTGGAAAAGCTTTTTTTTTTTTTTAAATAAATTAGGTGAATGACCATTTGAAAGCTGGGTGCTTGCTTCCATAAGTGTAATTATTTGGTTTAGTAGGAGCTTCAGTGTCAGAAGCTGATGTGTAGTGAGAAGATTGTGTGTCAGGTGATGTTGGCAGGGAGGGTGGAGTGGTAAGTTATCATCAGCTAGTGTCGGCAGTGGTCTGAAGTGCATGTCTTGTCTCATGTTGGTAATTTGTGATGCGACATATACTGCATCAGCTGAGTTCAAGTATCCATCCTACTATATCCATATCCATACTTGTTAAATGTGCCTATCCCGTTATCTACTGCCTTAAATTTGACCAGCATAGGAGTGTCAAGGAAATTTGTTCACTCTCATATTCATCGTTATAATCCATACAGAAATGAGTTCACAAGTTCGACAAAACTTCCACCAGGACTGTGAGGCTGCTATTAACAGACAGATAAACCTGGAGCTGTATGCCTCTTATGTTTATCTCTCTATGGTAAGACCTGCTTTCAAATCAGCAGCTTGAGGTGCATCTTCTCTGCTCAGCTCTGATAGCTCAGTGCTGTTTGTGATGAAACAAAGGTTTTCTCATCTTTCTTTTTGTTCATTTTTAGGCCTACTACTTTGATAGGGATGATAAATCCCTGCCAAATTTTGCTAAGTTCTTTCGCACGCAGTCCAAAGAGGAGAATGAGCATGCAGAGAAGCTGATGAGTCTGCAGAACAAGAGGGGAGGCCGGATTTTTCTGCAGGACATAAATGTATGTACTGATGCTTTTCCTCCTCGATGGTGTTACAGTGTCCCAACAATGTCAGTTTTATTATCATTATTTTCACATCAGGTTAGTTAAAGAAACCAAGACCAGTTGACTTTGTGGAATCACAAAGTGAATCTTTATCCATGAAGGTCTTTGGAGGAAACTTTTGAAATGTCCATAAAATGGGATGCAATTACCAATTTATGATCAAATTATTCATTCCTCAGTTGGCTATTTTTGTAAAATCAGCAGATGTGGAGTATTGAATTGTTGTGAATTATTTATGTTTGTCTTAGAAACCTGATAGAGATGAGTGGGGCAGCGGCCTGGAGGCTTTGGAGTGTGCCCTGCAGCTGGAGAAAAGTGTAAACCAATCTCTGCTCGACCTGCAGAAAATGGCGACTGAACACAATGATCCTCATGTAAGCAGCAAACTATGGGCCAATGTTCACTGTGTCTCCTTCCAGCTCCTTCACAGCTGCAGGAAACTGTCTGCTGCCATTTCACTCAGCGCTATTGGCATTTGACTTAAAATTAATTTTACTGATGCATTTCATTTATTTCTTGACAGCAAAACGCTGTAGGTGTTTGCAGTTAGAGAGAGAGAGAGAGAGAGAGAGAGACAGAGACACATAGATAGATAGATAGATAGATAGATAGATAGATAGATATGGCCGGCCCATTAAACCTCAGTTTGTGTGATCAGATATATTGTGTTTTTTAATATAGCCAAATTCATAGTAAAGTTGATTTCATTTATATTTTTTTACCATCAAACGATGGAGTGAGTATGAAATCTGAAAGCAGCTCATAAATACCATGTTAACCAACGCTCAGTAAGAAGCTGCTGAGCTGTAGATAAAATCATTATTAAATAATCGTGACATCTTCAGACTATATCAACAAAAGCAGGGGTTAATGACAGCAGCTGTGCTGTGAGACTGGGTATACTGACATTTTAAAATGAGTGATTGCAGAGAAGATCTGAAGCTACAACAAGATGTCATATTCAATACTGCCCAAAAGCCAATCTCTTACACATTTAAGTGACCTGCAAACCTTTATTTATGCTTGCAAAACACCAGAAATGTCATCAAAACAATTGGAAAAGCTGAAGTCTGCACATTTGGCGTAAGAACATAAAATACTTGCTATTTGGAGGATCTGATCGTCTAATGATCTGCAACATTTTGTCATTTATTCTCCACAGATGTGTGACTTCATAGAAACACATTTTCTGGATGAACAGGTGAAATCTATCAAACAGCTCGCTGACTGGATCTCAAACCTGCGTCGCATGGGAGCCCCTCAGACCGGCATGGCCGAGTACCTCTTTGACAAACACACCATGGCTGAAGAGGGCAGTTAAACTACGCTGTGACACTGATCATCCTGCTCACCTCTGCATGCCAGCCTGCCCCCATCCCTTACGTACACTGCATATGTTTGCAAAAGCCATAGATAGAGCTCTAAACTGCACCACTCCAGACCTCACTTGACGTTACATTCCAGGTTACAATCTATCGTAGACGTGTTTTGTAAAAATAAAGACTGAATAGACCTTTAATTCCTACCTTGTGTGTTCATACTTATTTATTTGGTATGGTGGTATGGTGGCTAGAACAACAATTTAATGTCTGCACTGAAATTTGTCAGCATTTTATTAAAATATTTGCTTCTCTTTGAGCAGGAAGTGTATGGAGGCCACTTGAACATTTAAAGGCTTTTATAATGTGTAAAATCACAACTATGTATAAATTAATTACTTTAAAAGTTGATTTGGAAAATAATTTTAAAGCAAGCTTTTTGTTCCTCCATTTATTACTATGTGTCTTATATTCCAGCCGCACGTTGACAATAGCCTGATATAAGCATTTATAGCTTACTTTTTCCACTCTTACATTTAATGATACCTCTCTATAATTCAAAGACATGTAACCAGTGTTTCACATAAAAAGATCAATCAGGTCTAACCCAACCTGGGGGTTGACTTCTCTCTAATTTTTTAAATTGTTTTTCTTCTTTGTTTTAACTGTTCACAACTAATGTCCACACAAAGACCATGCCTCTTTTTACGAACATTAGGAATCACTGCTGTAGACCACTCCAGGATACTCCTGTCACTTTAGGGTGTATCATATTTGAATTCTTATGTGCATTAAATGAAACTGTAAAAAGCAAAGAAAAAAAAAAAACCACATGAATAATTAGGAAGGAACATTAGCAAATAGAATAATCCATAATTTAAAAACAATAAAATTAAATTCATTGGCCCATTTAATTATTATCTAATCACTATGAGCATTTCTTGTCAGTTTAATTATTTAATTTCCTGTTTGACAAACTTGTTTTTTATTTTTTTTTTACTGAAACATTCCAAAACAATTACTGAAATGATAATTAACCGAGGTTACAAATCACCATGGTTACAAACTAAAGTCTAACCACACGCAGATGTGAATAAGCAGATGAAAGCCATAAAAATGTTTCCTCAGCTATTTCTTTGTTGGACAGTTTGCTCCTCTTTGCAAGTGCTTCATAGAACATGTTTTATGAATATATGTAGTTGTGAATTGTACATTATCCTTGTATAATAAAATAAAGTAGTACACAAATAATTTCAGCTTTTGAGGTTTTTTTATTGAAAAAATGTTAAGTAATATTTATTAAAGAGTACACTGATGGTAACAATGCCAAGACTACTAGAGTTTAAGGATATACACATTTTGGCTTCTTGTCACGGAGTCCCAGAAGAAACTGTAAAGTATTTTTTATTTTTCCTTCATATGTTGACGGTTAAATCTCATAAGGTGCTTTTTGCTTTACAAGTAGGTTAATTCTTTTCTAAGAGTTCGTCAGGAAGCAAGAGATTAACTCAGTATTTGCAACAAATAGTTTTCAATTGTGTGTATGGCTTCAGATGATGTAATGCATTTCAGATGTAACATAAGTCGGTAGCTGTGTGAGTGTGTGTGTTAAATATATTGAATGCCACGTCTGGTATAAAAACAGTGTCAATCCTGTTCCCTCCCTCCTGACGCCTTGTTCACCCCGCCATCCACCAAAACACCCAGCAGGTCCCCTTCAGCCAGTGAGATTCCTGAATCGTTGGGCGAGTTTTGCTGATTGGTTTCTTGTTGCGATGACGCTGAAGTGGAAACCGTGTTCATGTTATTGCTCAGCCCGCCGTTGGCGCCTCCGTTGCTTGCCCTCATGTTGCCGCTGAAGTTGCCATGGCTACTAAAATTACTGTGACTTGTACCGTTGCAGAGAGTTCCTGTCGTGCCAGCGCCGTTGGTACTTGTTGCATTAATGCTGCTAGAGCTGCTGTTGGGATTACTGGGATTTGCTGGGGTTGTTCGAGAGGGAGGAGTGAACGAGAACACCCTTTCTCCTCCGCTTCCGGCAGCTCGAGCACTCGGAGGTCCAGGCTGGCTGTCGGCTGAGGGGAGGTTGTCCAGAGTGAGGCGAGGAGGGGGAGGCCGGCGAGACAGCAGGCCGTGTCCTGGCCTGAGTTTAGAAATTGGGCAGAGTTCAGTTGGAGGGTCGGGGAAGGAGAAAGCAGGGGCACTCTGCATCTCGCCATCCTCGCTCAGCCAGGGGAAAGCAGAGGACGGCATTGGGGGGACAAGGTTGGGGGTGTCAGGAGGCAGCAACTGTGAGCCCGCCATTGGATGGGCGAGGGAGCTGCAGCTGCGATCCCACTCGTTTTGGGTTCTCCGGGCGGGTCGAGGCCGGGGCACCGCAGGGGGTACGCAGTGGATGGGTGTTTGTGGGCAGCTGTAGAAACCTGGTCTCTCGTACAGGGGCATATTGGAGAAGGCGTAGTCCGGATCTCGCTCCTGGTTCAAAGGCTGGCGAACTTGACTCAGAGTTGATGGAGTCTCTTGGTGCAGGTAAAGAGGGAAACGGCTTAGTGGAGCTCCAGGGCGGCGGCGCAGCAGAGAGACACGGGAGGAGCGAGGAAAGTTAGGAGACTGAACACCGAGAAGACGACCCAGCCCTCCAAGCAGCGGGGTGGAGTAGTTGGCTTCTTCGTGTTCTTTGATCTGCTCCAGATTGGACTGAAACTCCATCTCCTCCTTAGGGACACTGGTTTAGATCGCACAGATGGTTACATGACAGAGTATTTAAGAATTGTCTGCCAGGAAATAAAATCATTACTGCACCTGATATCCAGTGCTGAGCCCATGAAGGAGGGTTTACGGTGTTCAGCACTGGCAGCAGTGTAGGGAGGCTGAGGTTCAGACTCGTTCCAGTACATATCCCTCTCAACCAGGGGCAGGCTGTCATACATCTCATCCACAGACAACAAGGACACCTGGCACACAATGAAAACGACAGCAAGTAGAACAAGACAGCCACTGTCCACAGCTGATGAAAAACAAATAGCAACAAGGTTTTCGATCCAGACCTGTAAATTGCGATCAACAAGCCAGTTGGTTTCAAAGTCGTCATCATCTTCACCAAAAGGATTTATGAGTTGCTCAGCCACCTGAGACCACGGAAGGAAAACGGCAACAATACATCTCAGGGTTTGACAAATAAAATTTCACTGTGACTGGATCAAACAAATGATCTGATGCTCCTCACCTTCAGCCAACCAACGTAGAAGAAAAACTGCAGCAGGGTGAAGACAGGCAGGTAGAAGTCCAGATCATGACCAGGGTACCCCTGAGCTGGATCCAAGAACTGACGACCAATCAGACAAGCCAGGAAAAAGCTATAGACAGCAACTGTCGCCACCTAATTTAAACACATTTGTCAAGTCCAGCAGTGTCACAGCAACCTCAGAGAAAAATTTACCAAGTATCTACGAGAGTTGTTTTATTGCTCTTTTGATTAAATTTCTAATATTGATTAAACTGAATTAATCATTTCAGGTATGTGATTACTATAAGAACACAATTATATTTTTTAGTAGTAAAAACCAGTAGCCTCATTTCAGCTTAGCATCACAGTCATTGGCAGTGTTTATTTTTACATAATCAATGTGCAATTATCACTAAATGAAAACTACTAAATCTATTTGTTCTACTGCCACAGAATACATTATCAACAAAACCTGAGTATAGACAAGAGGCAGGCTGATCCAGTCATAACCGTACAGCTTCATACACTTTGCCCGTAAACTATTCAACTCCTGAACAGAGAAAACAGCAGCACATGCAGAAACCATATTTTTTAAAATAAAAGCTTTTTCAAAGTGATGATGATGAGGCTCTTTTGGCCTGCAGACTGATGCACATGAACACCTACAGTGAGGATGGCTGTGAGTGCCACATCATTGTTGATGCGACCCTCACTCCGAGCTCTCAGAGCCAGACTGACGAACCACATGCAGGGGACCCAGAACTTGTTATGAGGAGATGGCAGGTCCTCCAGGTGCCTCAGCTCCTCTGACGTCATCAAACCTAGGAGATGTAGATGGCGTGGAGATAAAAGCAGCCAAAACGATATATAAACAGAGAAAGCGCCACATCGGTTTCCTCAAGACTTTAAATGGTGCAAACAGAGCCAGCAGCTGTGGGTGTGGTTGTGCTGTATGTGACAAGTGGCATGTGTCTTAGTGGTTTCATCATCACGTCGTACCTGCCTGCACCAGGTGCTCCATGGTGGGGAACCTCTTGTAGACAGCTGTGCTGACAGAGCGGTAGATGAGCACGCCAGACAGGTTGGCGTACCTCATCAGAGTTCGGCGGGTCAGCCTGGAGGCCTCGTCACCTCCACGAACATGACCACCCACTAATGCTGCCAGGCGGTCTGGCCAGGGAACATTCTCAAACTGGCCCCACCAGCGGGACACGACCAAAGTCACGTAGAAACCTGGTTAAAAAATTCAAAACTGCAAAATCAGAAGCTGTCTGTAGTGTTGGTTTACAGCAAACTAGATGTATGCACGAGTATTGCACATGTTTGAATGATCTTCCAGATTTACATGAGATGATGGTGCAGTGAATTACTCAGAGAGATGGTGGGAAGGTGCAACTGAGGATCATACAAGATAGAAAACAATCAGCCCCAACTCACCCAGCACAAATGACACCGGGATGAGCTCTGCATAGCGGTCGCAGTATATTGACAGCTTCTCAAACAGCCTCTTCTGGTCATCTTTTAACACAAACCTGGTGAAGGAAACATCTGCTGAGTCCCTTCTATGACAACTGAGGACAGACCTGTGACAAGCTGGGACCACACTTTCTGCTCTAACCATGACAAAAAATATTTCCTCAGTTTCTCCTTATAACTGGAAAAAGATCCTTTTCATGTCATAACAACATATTTATATAGTGCTATTATTCCACATTCTCTTGTAAATACAAAAAACCAAAGTCAACAAAATGTTTTTGTGAAGCATCATTATATCCAGTTATTACACAGTCAACATATCTCATTCTCACTTTAAAAACAATCTTCTCTAATTAAAATAAGAAACATTTTCTCTCTATAACACAAGTCAGGATGTTGTCGTAATAGAAACATCCATGTTGTTAGAATTTTAAAAACCAGTCTTGTTAATTTAGTTTGTTGTAAAGTCATTATAATATGAAAATAATTTGTTATATTTTGTTAATATGAGAACATTTTCTTGTTCTTATGAGAAACTGAGCAAATATTTCCTTTGTTATGATGGAGGCCATATGCTGCTAAGAAGATGTACTAAACTTTACAGTTTTGTCCATTAAGAATCCACTTTAAGAAAATGTTACTTTGTCTTATGGCTATAACAGAAACTGGTGTATTAAAACTGTGACGGTCGTTGTTATACCACAGTTATACAATAAATACTGTTAAGATTACAACTGATAAATCAGCCCTGGCTTATACTGACTTATCAAAGTAATGTTTGAGATCTTTACATAGTTTGTTCACCACAGGACACTGACAAGTGTATTTTTCAACTGGAGAATGTCTCCTTTAGTATATATGTGTGTGTCCTTAACAAAGGGAAAAAATTATAGAATAAAATATCAATATCAGGAATAAAAACCCAGCATGGATCAGGCAATAGTCACTCTTTCCGTAGACTGGAGGACATGAATAATTACAACTGAAGTTTGGTGTTTTCTCTTTATGAGTACCTATAAACAATACTGAAGAAGTAGTAGAGCAGGGTGAAGATGATGAGCTCTCTGTAGAGCAGTTTGTAGATGCTGCCTTTCCATCGCAGGAGCAGGTGAAAGAAGGTTCCCAGACCTGCATCAGCAACCCTGCGGGAGTACGTTACTGTCATTGCTGCTGCTGCTGCTGCTCGTTGCTGGCCAACCTGCTGGCTGACTGTGGCCTGACATGAAGGAAACCAGTGTGGTGTTGTTTTCTTTGCTTCGTCGTAGCTCAGCGTCAGCGATCAGCCTGGATCTCATAAGGCCAGTGTGGTCACATATCTGAAGTTGTTCAGTAAAACAAAACAGGAATGTTGGTTGAGATATGTTCACTACTTATTCTATAATCCACAGGTTTAGATTTATACACTATATTGTGTTGAGATCCAGAGAACAGTTCAATGATCCCAAACTTAATCAACGAAATTTTATTTTCCATTTTCTACAAACTTTTTTTTTCACATTTTATAGATCTAAATATAAAACTACTTCTGAGGAGATGTTTGCAAGGCTACAACAGGCTAATACAATATTTAAGGGTCACAAAAGGTCAAATCTGCCGACTCAAACATAAAACTGTGAATTTGTGGTTACTCACCACTGAAAACGAAAACGTCTGGTCATTGCACTTACTGTGGCTCAAGATGTGTGTCGGCAGCGTCTGGGGAGAATGTTGGAGAAAGGAAAGCAGGAAAGAAAAAGAGAGCAAGGGACTCCTACACCTCCGGTCACTTGATGTGTTAATCTGTTTCAGCAACAAAGCTGCATTGTGAGGCCAGGTCCTGTTAATCTGAACAAATCTGAGGACAGCAGAGCACCCACACTGCCACAAATAGGTTGGTTCCAGACATAACCGCTGAGTAGTTGTGTTTAGACTTTGGAAATATGACTTTATGAAACCAAATTTCAGCAACTTCACGGACTATTTTCTTTAAAGTTTAACACTCATGCCATTTCTCTCTTTTTTCACTTTTGACATACTCTCATTTCTGGATATCAGAGGAAATTTGATTATTTTCTATTTGAATCATCGTTCAACATTTGATAATATAAGGCTCCAGATCAGGTGAGACTGTGGAGGAACCCCCTGCTGGAAGAAATGTGCACAGCTGAGTTGTGGCTGGTCAGAAAGTGTTAGTGATTAACCCTTCCTGTCTAACCAGACGGACAGCAGCAGGGCGAAGTGCGGACACAGTTTAATTTGCTAAACCCTGAATCCAGAGATTAACAAAGCACTGTTTTCCAGATTTTTGATCCACTGGAAACAACTAAGAATCCGTTTTGAACATTTTGGTGAGTATGTCATGTGTGTTTTTTGTCCTTAACTCAACCTGGAAGTGTAACTCTGTCAAACTCCACATGTGCATGATACTTGCAGGATACTGTTTCCTACCTTATGTTTACACGGGATATCTCAAACCTGACCTCTTATGTCTCTGCAGAATACAAAGAGGGAAGTTACAGTTTAACACTGTAGAGGTCATGTCTTGTCCAACAGAATACTTATTACTGTGCAAGTTTGTAAAGCGAAACTTTTATGAACCATTTAGTTGTCATGTGATTTTAACTTGCAGTATGTAACTTTTCCTTGTCTGTATTTTAGGAGCTTGACAGCTACAGACATCAAGGTCATCACATGCCACTTAAAGAATTTGACAAACTAAATTTTGGCTGAAGAAACCAGCAGTTTCTGACCTGAGATACAGACATGGATGCTTTTGAGGGAATTCACAGCGTCCAGATTTCCTCCTCTCCACCGTCTTCAGCTTCATCCAGCCGGGGATATGAAGTCCTCAAGGCGGGGAGATCTGGAATAGCAGTGTATTCCTCCACAGTCTTCTACGGGACACCTGATGTGGTGGGACAGCCAGCTTCCAGACACAGGTCCAGCAGAGAATCTGAGGAGGAAGGCTGTGTTGTGGGACGGTAAGTGTTAAATCACAAAGCATCGGGGTGAGACAGTTGACATAAGGTTATCTGAATGGGATGAACAAAGTGGTTTTGTTGGTTAAAAAGGCAACTTGGCCCAAGTGAGGTTCACCTTGTTCACTCAGAATGACATTAGCATAATGCATGGTGATTGTTTGCTGCACAGCATATGTAAAGAGACTTTATGTTTCATATTCGTGGTCACCAGATGGCTCCCTTAGAGTTACCACAATGACAATATGTAAGATCACTTTTTTGCCCAAATGCTTTCCTTTCCACCAGCTGTAGTATTGACAGTTGTGCAATTCTGCACAATATGTAACAACAAACATCTTCTCAGATGAGGCTCTAATGTTAAACCAACTCCAGTCTTGAGAAATCTGACTTATCTTGACTTACAGTATGCACTGCTTTGTCACACACCATGGACAATGTGCCCCACCAGGGGGATAATGTGTTCGCCCGTGACAATCACAATAAGGCAGTAGACAGGTGGTCGAGTCACATGACTACATATGTAAACGAGCAGACAAAAGTCTTCTTTAGTCTAAATCTTTAGTCACTAATTTAACTCCAACATTGCATGATACTATCTTAGGTGTATTTTGCATGTAAAATCTTAGTTAAACAAATGTGATGAAGAGCTGCCAAAACAGAGGAACCTCATCTGACAACAGGTACATACTGGGGCCTTTTTTCAGTCTACTGCAGGGTCAGACCAGGACTCGTTTTGATTTTAATTTTTGCCTTTATTAGAAAGTACAGTAGGGAGCTGACAGGAAATGAGTGGAGAGAGATGGGGGTAAATGCAACACATGTCTCTGGCTAAACTCATTGAGATTACGTGGTCAGTGTCCTAAACCTCTCAGTCACCAGGGCACAGCGTGATATGCTTTTTGACTCACGTACTAAATTTTGGTGTGTGTACTATAGTAGTACTATAGTTTTTATTCAGTCTGTAAAGTGCTCAGAAACTCCTTGTGTGATGTTGCACTGTTGACAAAAAAATCAAAACAAAACAAACTCAGATATTTTTTTGTCTGACCAACAGTGAAAAGCCCAAAGATGTTGGATTTTTCTGTCATAGAAAACTGTGAAAACCAGCAAATATTCAGATTTGAGAAGCTGGTACCAGTGGTTATTTTGGCATTTTTTTGCTGAAAAAAACAATTAATATTAATAAATTATCAAGATTGTTGCCATTTAATTATCTGTCAATATAATTAAATCTAATTTAAAATCTTAATATAATTAAGTCTGTCAATACTGGCTGGTTTGTGGGTGCCTATGGACACAGTGAAACTGGGGGTGAAAATGGGCCCAACAACGAATATTTGTTCCTTTAGGAGGTAAATCTAACACATACAGCTAACAATACATCAGAAGATGAAAGCATGAGCCTGTCAGTGTGACAGTACATGCAGGAGGTGGAGGAGGAGGTGGAGGTGGGACAGGCCCCGGGCTGTGGGGTGGATGCGCTGTCATGTGACCTGTGAGAGGAGGCAGTCGCTCCCTTGACCGCGGAGATGAGGAGAAAATCAGTGGCGGATAAGACAGGATAAGTGTAAACCACAGTCGGTGTTAGACTTTTATTTATTTATTTTCTTTTTAACTTGATCGTTTTTGTTGTTGTTGTTGTTGTTGTTTTTTCGTGACCGTTGCTGTTGTCGGTTGTCTACGTCAGCGTCCGCATTCCTCCGCTGGCGGTGGCTCAGCCTCGGTGAACCGGGCTAACCTCCGCCGTGTGTAGGGTTATCATTGTCGCTGTGATAACAACACCGGCTGGAGGACGCTGAGGGGACACGGGGGGAGGTTTATCTGCTGTCCCGGACACTGACGGGGTAAGGGCGGACGCTGAGGGGAGACCTCTCCCTGTCAGAAAGTTGCAGCTAACAGCAACTAGCCGGCTAAAAGTGCCGCTTAATGTTTGTTAGCTGCTGATGTGAACGTCAACTAACTAATATATAACAATCTGACTGCTTTGATTAAAATGTAATGTTGCTAATGCAGTAGCAGAGGGTCCCAAACGGTGGTCCGGGGTCCCTCAAGAGTCTGCTTCCCTCACTGGCAGAGTAAAATAATTATATAAAAAACTGAGCTGGAAAAGTCTCTAATAGACTGAATATTCACAGTCAGTATTGTTCATCACAGCCTAATGTTTTGATGTTTTGTTGTTCATTTTGCATCTTAGTTCTTGACGAATAATAATAATTTACACTCAGTTGCCGGTGTATGAGGAACACCCAGTCTCAGCAGCCCTGTCATAAAGCCTGCCTTTATCAAGGTTATAACTATTGTCTGGACTCATTAATTAGCCAATATAATCTTGCTGCGGGTTTGTTGACACTGACTGTAAACGGGGTGGTTAACACCCCACACCTATGCAAAACAGTTTAAACAAAAACTGAACGATATTACCATAATAATAACTGAGTGTATGTTAGTGTTGGATATCTATTATAACCATATGATATCCAGTCCCACATGAGCATGATGACTTAGAGGTGACTTGATGACTTGCAAGTTGTACCTTGAACTCATGGACCTTGTAGCTTACAATGTAAACAATGCAGTTTAATGTGTTGTACTAGAGTTATCTGAAAGATAATTCACACCTGCAGTCACAATGACATTCAATACTAGGCAAACAAGGCAGGACTTTAAAAGAAAATAAGTCAAATTGTGGGTTAATCAGTCCTTATCATTAAAGCAGACCTCTATCCTATAGTAGTCTTTACACTAACCCAGATTTAAGGGTCCTGTCAATAACCATGATTACTTTTTTGTTTGTTGCCCTGTAAAGGTTGGTAGATCTGGATCCAGAGCCAGAGTCCAGAGTGGAGGGGGGAGGCCAGGCTGTGCCCGCCTCGGGCAGAGACCATGGCAACCTCTCCCGGCTCCGCAGCTCCTCGCTGGAAATCAGAGAAAAAGAAATCAGAGAAAAGGGCTCGGAGATCCTTAGGGAACAGCTGGACGCTGCAAAGAGGGTGTTGTAACCTACTTGCTGCTAACACAGTAAAAAACAAAAAAGTTGACAATGCAAATGTTCTTCCTTGTTAAATGTGATTGTGACATTTTCTTCTCCACAATTCAGGAACTAAAACTGAAAGATAAGGAGTGTGAGCGTCTGTCGCAGGTCAGGAATCAGCTGGAGCAGGAGCTAGAGGAGCTGACGGCTAGTCTGTTTGAGGTGAGTGCACTGTAATACTGACACGTGCATTATGCCCTGATGACGATGATGGTGTAAGTAAGGTTGCACTCACTGCAAGTTTAACGTTGATGTTGAACATTACTTTGGGGCAGCAAAAACAAGCTGCAAAAATGATATAATTTCACTTTTTAAGTTCATATGACAAACTTTTAGCAAACAGTTTATACGTACAGCAGACACAAGCAACCGGGCAAATTATATCCAACATTCACTCTGCTTTTTGCTCAGTTTTTTGCCTTCATCAACTCCTGAGGGAAATATCTTGTTCTTTAGCAATGAAATGCTCCACTGTGTTCAGGAGCTGGTTGGTAACATTATCTATCTGTCATTTTGTGCTGGGCAGGGAGTGTAGTCAGTTTATCCATTTAACTTTTTGAAAACATTGACTGCTGCTGCTGGAAATGAGACTGATGAGAGCAAAGAGGCTTAAACACAAAACAGTGAGGTGATGGGGATTTAAAGATGGTCCTGACCAAACATGTGATCTTGGGCTGTGCAAGTAAATGGTCAGCGTCTTAAACCTCTAGTTCACTTAGACACCTCAACTTGAAAGAGGTGACTAGTAGCTATTACCGATGAGACTCTTTGGTTCCCATCAGTGCTACAGCGTCTTAGTCTCTTTGATTAACAAATTCCTTTGTCTTCAGCCTTGTTCCAGCAGCAGCAGGCAGCTGTTTTCAGCAAAGAAGCTCTGACTGAGACACTGTACACTACCTGCTCAGCACCAAATGGCAGACAGACAAAGTAAACGACGAGCTGGTGAACATAATGGAGCAGATAATTTTCTCAGGAGTTGGTGGAAACCAAAAAGAGCTCAATTAGAGTGAATATTGGATTTACATGAGTATCCTGGTTATGATTGGATTTTTTGAGTAGGACAAAACTGCAAACAGATTATAAGAAACCTGGATACTGATATAATCATTTATTCAGGGAAATGAATAACCAGGTGTCTCATGTTCTAAGTAAATATCACAACAATAATACGATCAAACTCAGGATGATGCACACAACTGGGATACTAATGTGCAGGTAAACTCACTCAATGTTGTGACTTCAGCTTGTTCTGCTACTGGTGACCAAAAAGATAAAATAATGCAGCTTTAACTTTTTAACAGATTTACCCTTTAGCATGAGTGAACTGTTAAGAACAACTTATGATCAGATGTCTCAGACTTCCCTTTTTAAATGCACCATATAGACACACAGCAGATATCTTTACCTTGCAGTGTTTTAACCAGGTTGATGTAATCTGCTTCTCAACAGGAAGCTCACAAGATGGTGCGTGAAGCAAATGTCAAACAAGCAGCAGCAGAGAAACAACTGAAGGAGGCTCAGGGGAAGGTGTGTGAGGTTGTTTCTGTGTGTTTCTGTACTACAGTTAAAACTTCAGCAGATGCCTCATGAATTGAATTTTTGTCCTATTAAAATTCCTTAGCAGCGCCTGAACTATTCTTGAATCCACCTCTGATTTGTCTTAAAATAGGCTGCTATTGTAAGTAGTTTTTTTTTTTAGAAATATTTTATGAACAAAAAAAAAAAAGGACATAAATAGCATTTTGTTGGTGTTGATTTCTCTCCTGTCATCAGATTTCAGCACTTTTTCTTGTTTTTATCTCTGCTTTTTCTGTGTCTGGCTCCCAGATTGATGTTCTGCAAGCAGAGGTGACGGCACTCAAGACTCTGGTGTTGACATCCACGCCCTCTTCACCAAACCGCCAGCTGCATCCCCAGCTGCAGCCTTCAGGAGCCAGGGGAGCGTACAAACATGTCGCGGGACACATCCGCAACAAGAGCGCGAGTGGTGCCTTTCCATCCTCACCTGGAAAACCAGAACCATCCTCAGTTTCCATTCAACCTGTGGCCAAAGAGGATCGAGAGGTAGCCTGAACGAAATGTTGTACTTTTGTCTTTCTTTTTCTTTGGACTTGTACATTTTCTTTTCTGAGTACTTACTCTTGTTTTCACTTCTCCCTGTCTCTTACTTGAGCTGAGTTTCTTTGCTTTTTGTTTCTTCTTCTCTCTCACTACTAACCTCTGCCTTACTTGTTCTTCCTCCCTGTCTGTCTCTTTCTGTCTCAGCCTGCTGTTCCTGCTCTCCTCTCTCTGATTCTCTGCCTGGTTCCTGGACAGTCTGTCAGTGTGACCTATGACTCTTATTGGCAGGAGCGGGGAGAGGGGCAAGGCATTGACAGCAGACAGGTAACCGCATCCGTTCGATGAGGCTTAGTGGAGTTTTAGCTGTAGCTGCTGCATCTGCATTTCTGGGACAGTGAGGGAGTTTTTCCTGTTCAAAGTGACAACAATACACAGTATCTCTTGGGAAAAGTGTATTTTAAGTCTTCATTTGGGAATAACATTCTTTAGTTGGTGGTTTGGTTGGACAGAAACTCATAACTGAGTGTGCTGCTTCTGTCCTGCTCTTTTCAGCAGTTTTTTCAATCGAAGCAGTTAAGATTTTAATGTTTAAACAGCTTCTGTCATCTCTTTTAAATGTATTTGTTAGTGAAATGCAGTGTTTATGGCTGACCAACCAATGTAAATAAGAGTTGGTCCTTCTAATGCATGTGTTTTTACTGGAGAGAAGCAATATTAGCAGTAGTGGTTAATTTTTGTCTGTAAAAATATGCCGGTTGTGCAGGTGAAAGTATGCAGCAGGGACAGAAATTTCACTTTGAATATTCAAGGAGGTGCTGTAGACAACTAAGAGCCACCAAATATGTGGAAAGCAAAGTCATTCCTGACTAATACAGGTAGAAAGGAGAATGCACAGCCTCCTTATGCCTCTTTCACTAACTAAATAATGAACCCAGATCTCTGTTTTTTATGTTTATGGCATGTCCTATTGCTCTGGGGATGGCAGTGTTGGTTTGTTGGTCTACCACTTTGCAACTGCATTGAAATTTAGTACACATCCTTCTCTGTGGCTCAGAAGGTAGAGCAGGGTGTCCGCTAACTGCAGGCAGTTCGATCCCCAACTACTCTTTCTACTCACATGTCGACGTGTCACCTTGGATGGTGCAAAGAGTTTTTCTCCAGTGCATTCAACAGCTCAAAAGTCTTCACTTATCCTGTGAAATATATCAACTTTACTTGATGGATTGCAATGACATTTGATACACATATTTATGTCCCTGTCTGGATGAATTGTAATAACTTTGGTGGTCCCTTAACTTTTCCTTTAGTGCCATTGTCAGGACAAAATTTCAATTTGTCCATTACTTTGATTTGTGATGAAATACCTGTTAAATTAATCATATTACCATCAGCCTCAATTGTACTTTGTTTTTATTATTGTTTATATTTATAATCACCAAATTTTTGCGTGCTAACATGCAAGGCTGGTCAACGTGGTAACATTAGCATGTTAGCATTGTCATCATGAACATGTTAGCATTTAGCTCAAAGCACAGCCTCACAGAGTAGCTGCTCTGTGAGGCTGTGCTTTGAGCATGGCTTTAGACTTAATCTTTTTAAAATATGATTACGTCTTGTCAGTTAAAGGTTTCTGTGATTTAATGCAGCTGCATGTTGTCGACACATTAGGCAGGTAGTATATTGACAGAGTGAGTGATATGTTATTTTCTGTTTGCAGATGGACTCAGTTCTGTATGCAGAGTTTTTGATGTGGAAGGAACATCCGAGTCTAGACCGCTCCTCCGCCTTCCTGAGTCGTATCTACAGAGAAGACATCGGACCCTGTCTCTCCTTCACAAGATCTGAGGTCACAGTCTTGCTGCTTCTTAGCAGAAACATTATGTCACTGTATTTGTCATATTTTAGTGTTTGAAGTTACATTAACATGATTGATTCCTGCTCTCCACAGCTCTCCCAGCTGGTGCAGAGTGCAGTGGAAAACAACTCTCTGACTATTGAGCCTGTGGCCATGTCAGCAATACCGATGGTTAAAGCCTCAGCTGTAGAGTGTGGAGGCCCTAAGTGAGTTGTCACGTCTACATATTAACTATCATCCTCTCTTCTCTTGTCACCATTCACTCCTAAACAATGGCCAAGGCAACACTGAAAATTCACTCTAATTTGGTTTTGGTTTCTCCACTGATGATTTATGGTCCTGGGCTATTCACTGTCTTACCATGTGTCAACAGAGGGGTTTAATCAATGGGCACATTTCTAATCACTGTCTGATTTAAAAATCTTTTTTTCCAGTGGCTTTAGGGCAGCAATAGAGACGTAAGTCCTCCAAAGAACCAATAACCTGTCCAGCTTTTCACTAACACTAATTACTGTGGAATGAAATGAAGTCTGTTTATCCAGAGATCTGAAAAGATGTAAACAAGTCTGTAAATAAATGACCCAGATAGGGTTCTGCATGTGTCTGTCTAATGTAACCTAGAATCCTTTACTCTTTCAATCACTAACTTTCTCTGATTGAGCTCCTCTGTTTTTGTGCTGTCTTGTAAAATGTATTTCCACCTGGAATGTGTCCTCTTTTAGGATACCTGTTGATAATACCTTAAGAAATGAAAATCATGTTCATTGTTAGCTGTGATCAAAACATGTATCCACGTATCTTGTAGCTGTGATTTTTTTTAACAGCTGATCTTTCTCCACTTGCAGAAAATGTGCGTTAAGCGGCATGACACGACTCTGTCGGCATCGCATTAAGCTTGGCGACAAGGAGAGCTACTATTACATCTCTCCTTCTAGCCGAGCACGGGTAACTCTCACTTAATCGCCGTAACCTTCACTAGACACACTGCTGTTGAGTGTTGCTACATTTCACTTTGTCCTCCTTTCACCCTTGCAGATCACAGCAGTTTGCAATTTTTTTACTTATATCCGCTACATCCAGCAGGGCCTGGTGAGACATGATGGTAAGTTAACATCTATTTACATGTGATATATCAAGCCGTTTTTTTTGCCTCCTTTTGCTCCTTGCTTTGCCAACATGGGTTTCATTCAGTTGACTCTTGTTGTTGTCTCTCTGCCCTTCTGCAGCGGAGCAGATGTTCTGGGAGGTGATGCGTCTTCGCAGAGAAATGACTGTGGCCAAGTTAGGTTTCTACCTCACTGACCAGGGCTAGAGATCCTGACAGTCCAGTGGAACACCCACCAGGACAAGCAAGACCCCAGGACCTTGATTATTCAGATGAGTTTGGTTTAAACTGTGGTAACAAACTTGTCTTGAATCAGTTTTTGTAGCAGAGGTTGTTTCGCATTAGTTCTGCAGCAGAGGTCAACCAACAAGGGAAGCAGACAATGTTCTAGTGACACTTTTAGATATGCAATAAGACAGTTAAAATAAAAAATGAACCACAGCTTAAAAGTAACGCAATTCTAAATAGTGTTACTCCCAGTTATGTCAAATATATTATTCCGTTTTACTGCAGGCCTCCAGTAATTCTCTCCAAGTGAGGAGAACAGTTTGTTTTTTATCTTGCGAGCTCTGAACCTCCCCGGTGGAGTACACACAACCTCTCATGTTAACACAATAGAATCTAGATGTATCATGTTTCAGGCATTGGTCTGTTGGAAAGTTGAACACAGGATGAGAGCAGTTGAGAGAGTTTAGTTGGTCTCTTACCTCACGTATTACATGCTTAAATAAATCTCTATGTAAGATGTGTGAGATTGACAGTATCCATTTAGTTTCCATAGAACAATGATTTGGGTTGTTTTCTTAATTGTTACATAAATGTAATGCTCACCAGCACCTCTTAGTGGCTTTCAGTTAGCGGCTCAAACACCACAGGCAAGACTTATTGTCTCAGCATGGCCTTAAATGTATTGATGCACTACCAGTTATAGAGGCCTTTTAAGAAACACAAGTGAAACAGCTGCAGCCTGTTGCAAGAAAAGCAGTTTCACATTGGCCTGTAATTAATAATCAGATATACTGTTAATGAATTAATTATTATACCTCCACATTCAAAATAGTGACAGCTTTACAATATAAACAGAAAATAAACAAGCTTTAATATGTGATTACAATATGCACAACTGTAGTTTTGCACGTCTGCAATGAACAGTATGTACATACAGAGTAAGCCATAAATGACTTTGCATGAATGCAGTACGTAGCCATATTATGCAATGTATATTGGTTGTACTTCATAGTAAAGATTTATTACTATTAGTGACCAGTTTTTACAGAGAACAGTCTTTTGAAGTTAAAAATGGAGAACATTGTGTCAGAAAGTGCAATAACTGCTTCTTAGCCTTATCTAGGGCTTTGAGGTTCCTAACCTCAGTGTGCTGATTATTAACTGTGTCTTCCAGTCTCAACACTCCATTAAAAACGAGGCATTGTAGCCTATAACCTTTGTATCATGCATGATTTATTGGTCTTGTTTGTGTGAAATCTGATGACAGTAAAATGGATTAGTTTGACTTTGATTTCAGGTCTTTGTAAAGTTCAGACTGAAGTTTGAGAGTGATGACTCATCACTGTAAACATTTTCAATACAGTTCAGTTGGATGACACAGAGACCTGTTTCTTTCAGGGCACGTCATTGGTTTTAGATTAAAGTCATTGCCAGGAACTGCCTAAAACGCTCTGCTACACACCCACAGTTGCCCAACAGGTTTGTTAGCAGGAATCAGGCACACAGATACTGAGGAAATACTGAGGCCATATCCCACTCAGAGGGGCTTTATGGTATAAAAATCTTTTGGAGCAGTCATTCCAGTAAGATTTAGTTTCCGGATTGAAAAGACTTGTAAGCTTGTTATTCTGTTTTCATGGCCTCGTCATACAGATTACATTAGACCTTAATGAATGAGCTAGTCAGGGTGACATAATGTGTAGCGAGAGGACAAACCATAACATGGAGGTAAAAACCATCTCGATATCTGCAGGGGTCAACAACAAGGATATTTGTTTATGTAAAACATTGATTTGTTCAGCCTCAGCGTGATTATAAATAAACAAGACAAAATATTATACTACTTTAGACAGTTAAATATTATTATTTTAAGTTGCAATTATATTGAGAACATCAAGAAAAAAAAATGACCGAATTCTTAAAAATGGTTGATTAACTTTTTCTTTGGCAACATCCAGCAGTGACCGACTCTTCTTTCTTGGGGAAATATCTGCAATGAAGACATACAGTTATTCATATCCACTCAACTAATTTGATGATCTTTCAGGCCTGAATGAATAATTCCCATAATATTCATTTTACTTGTTAATTCACTGACGACACATGACTGAATTATCATCATTATAATCATGTTTTTTCTGATCAGCAACTTACAAAATTTGTTTGCAGTCTAGCCAACAGTTCAAAAACATTTGTATCTCAAGAAGGTGCCGGCTCACGGAATAGATGCTCCCAGAAATACAATTTATTTTTAATATTTGTATAAAATAGCAAAATCTGGTTTATTAAATACCTTCGATAAAAGATCATGATCATCACCAGCACGGCCACACCACCGATCACTACTATCACTGCAGTGACAACGGAGACGGCAGATAGGGAGGAGGGCTCTGGATCAGTGTGTACATACACACACACACACACACACACACACACACAGAAACATTCAGCATCAGAAGTGACATATTCTAAAAATTTCAGCAATGGAAGTTAAGATTTATTTATATAATATATTTCCAAAAAGAGGCTACAAATTGCTTCACAATTTTTTAGCATGAAATATCAAATAGACAGAAAATCTGCTTGAGAGACAGCAGCAGCATCTGAACCAACCTGAGCAAATAAAGGAACCTGGTGTGTTGAGGCACTCCAGGTTTTGAGGACACGGGGAAATCTGATCTCCACATTCATTAATATCTGCAGCAGTCAGAAACAATTCAGTGAGCAAAAAAGGGGGAAAACATTTTTAGAAATAGTTTACAAAATAATTTCACCTCAGTGTTAAATTCAGTAGCTGTTCTGTAGCTTTTGATCACATCACATGATATTCCTCAACCAATGCAAGTGCTCATTCATTCTTGACCTTAAATTGAAATTGACTGTTTCCAACATCAAGAATAAACCCATCTGACTCTTGACATCAGTTTTGTTAAATGTGACACATAAACCATACTGTGAAACAGAAATATCATGATGCCATGTCAACCAGCCTTAGTTCAGGCTTTGTACCTTGACATGTTGGAGGTGTGGGGCTCCACTGGTGGCTGTTGGGATCACAGCTGACAGATGAGGATCCCAGCAGCGTGAAGCCCGAGTGACACTGATACAGAATCACAGAGTCACAGAGCAGCGAGTAGCCAGATTGGATCCTGGGTATTGGACCACAGCTGGGATCTGGGAGAGAGGTCAGTGAAAGAACAACACAAACATGATATCACACTCGACATATTTGTCTGTCCTCACCTCCTCACCTGTGTCTGGTTCTTTCCAGGGGCTGAGGTTAAGGTGGGGGATGAGTGGGTGGGAACAGTCCAGCATGTCCTCAGGTCTCTCAGTGCGTGAGAACGGGTCAGCAGGGACAAGGGTGATATGGCTGTTATCACAAATAATGCGGGACAGAGAGACGGCGTGGAGGTGTCTTCTCTGGGTGCTGGTGAACACTTCCTCTCTCTCCCACCAAAACCTCAGAGGACAAAGACAGATTTAACTCTCTCTTCTCACCTACAATTCTGATTCTTGTTGTTGGATCAGCAGATGATCAGTGGAGGATTTAGTTTTACCTGTCTCCGTCTCTCAGGGCTCTAAACTGTCTGGCCAGCAGGCAGGCCAGAAGCGGCCCGACTCGGCCTCCGGGCAGAGCGGGCTCAGAGATGGCCCCAACCCACACATCGATGTTGTGTGGTGTCCCATACAGGAGCTGGAATTTATGAGCCAAAGTGAAGTTACCCAGGATTTCAGCCAATTCTGTAGTAGTGTTGGGAACAGAGAGGCCGCAGAACCTTCGCCACGAGCCGTATCCTGAGGGGACGAGATGAGACAGAAAGCAGGGGTTGAAAGGTCTGGTACAAGAAGTGAGACACTGAAGGATCTGCATTAAATGTGGGGACAACCATGTCTGAAACAAAGACCAACTGTCTGGTGTTTGTTTAGCAAGCAAATCTTATTTAGAAGCATTTTTCCAAACAGAAGTTACAAAATGCTCTATGAGAAGAGGAAAAATTAAAGAGGGAGATGGGAGGGAGACAGAAACTGCAAAATATAATAACCCACAAAGTAAAAAAAAAATAAAGAAACCAAGTCTTATTTTGCCACTCTTGAGATTTTATGTAGATTTTAAGCTTGTATTCAGAGTTTACAAGCAACAGTGAAAGCACAGTCATCGACCGTCACACACATTAATTAAAACCGTCACTATAAACGTTGTACTACATACCAGCTGTCACAAAAACAACATAGTGTTCTAACAGCGAATGATAAATATGAAAAATGTCAATCAAACTGCGACTTCAGAATTTCACTGTCAATTAAGAAAATAAATAGATAGAAAGATTTTTTCAAAATGTTTATTATGAACTTTTTAAATTCCTGGAATTTTGTGCTCATATCTCACCAACACCTGAATATTTGCTAAAGCAGCTGCCACTTTGAGAAGCTCCTCCTCATATGTAACTGGCTCACTCAGAGATAGATTTTATATGCACACTGACTTTTCCAGAGTGACACACAACAGACCCAAAACCTGGGATGCAGCAACCATCATGATTACAGGGGCAATCAGCACCTTTTCTGCTGTGACAGGTGAAAATGTCTGCTCTGAGAAAATCTTATTAATTTTCCTCAAATTTAATTTGAATAATTACAGTTTTATCTACCAGCCTCTGAGTCATTTCTGTCAAGTGCCGAAATTTCAACTAAATTTGAAAGTTGTTGATAAAATAGATACAGCCTGTCTGTTGTAACAGTCCTTGTTGACAGTCAACTGACACTGTTGACAGTCATCAGCTGACTTTCAGTATAAAGTGACTGAAGTGAAGCTGCTGTAACCAGAGTGTGTGCTGTGCGACAGATAAGAAATGCTGGTACCAGGCAAGCCGTGGTCTCGGCCTCTCTGGAGGTTAAGGGCCCCGAGGTCCAGAGGCATCCCTCCCTGTGCCTGAAACAGCCTCTCTGTCAGCTCCTCCACCATCATCTGACCTGGGGTCTGCAGCTTGGCTGGAGACAACAACAGGCCACGCAGCACAGGGTCTATACCACCTGACAGACAGGAACAGGACAGCTGAGTAAACCATGTGTAATTTAAGTTGAGTGAATTACAGCCTTGTTCTTTACCTTCCTGCATAACCCTCCAAGAAGCAAACAGTGAATGATGCAAGGGCAGCGGGGGATGCTGGGAGTTCATGGTGTATCCTGGCCCCAGCCTGGTCACCACTGGCTGCACTGTGACATGGGCAAAACGAAATGCAGCGGCTGCAAAGACGTTTGCAATGCTGGAATCCACTTCAGGATTATAACCCTCATAGGGGGGCATCAGAAGAGACATGGTGACGTCACCAAGGACCCGTGGCAGATAGTGCTCCCATGTTAGGATCTGGAAAAGACAAGGCAGCTGGTCAGAGTGATGGGAGGGCTCATGTAAGTAGAGATCGTGATGAAACTGTTGGTGATACCTGGTGAATGGCTCCCATGATCTTGCGGGCCTCCTGATAAAGAACGTCAGGGCTCCAGTGAGGGTTGAGCAGGTGCAGCTCTTTGACCAGCCGGTTGTGCTCTCTCAGAAAGAGAGTGTGCAGTGCGATCATTCCCAGATGCTCATTGGCTCTTGAATCACCTGTGAAACATTAATGGTAAACAGCCTCTCCACTGAAGCCTGCAGACAACAGACAAATCACTACATTTACTCACCAGCTTGAAAGCATGATGTGGTGTTCTCCCAGTGTGTGGATCTGTCCGATGCTTCTGCAGTGGTGGAGTTTCGGGGGCCGCAGGGGTCCAGGTGTGCCTGCTGGCGAGGCAGGAAGGGCATGTAGGACAGCCCCTGGTCTGAGTGCTGGGAGTTGAGGGCCATTGAGCCCAGCGGAGAAGAATGGTTTCTCAGAGCTGATGCCAGACTGGTGGAGCTGCCGTACACCATACTGGCATCTACAAAAGAGGTGATGGCATTGAGCTGCTCTCGGTGCTGATGGGGGAGGACTCCTGCACCACAGCTGGGAGCAGAGCGGAAGAAAGGCATACAACTCTGGACGCCATTACGGGGATCTGACTGCGGGATCTGGGAAGGAATGTTTTGTTTTATTGTTTTTATAGTTTTTTTTCCCATAGTAATATAGTAACATAGATACATTATTGTCTAATTTATTATTGTATATTGATACAGCACACTTTCATTATTGTCATTCACTTTTATTTGTACTTTTCACCTTGCACTTGCCTTTCTGTTTCACCTCACTGATCATTCTGTGTTGTGCTTTTGGGGTCATCTTAGCTGAGCACCCACTTCACACCAGAGGAGCCACACAACTGAATCATCTCCATTTCTAGACACATTGTATCACTGTGGACTGAGATCTCTTTTTCACAAGGCACGGTTCACATACACAGTCGCTTCTTGTGAATAGAAAAGTCAAAATGTTTAAGTATTAATTAATCAAAGTGTCTCTAACCCACACCTCGCCTGTTTGAATGATGTTTTGGACAAGAACAATACAACGATTTAGAAGAAGATCTGACTTTAAGACAAATTTAAACATAAATGCAGGTGATTCCAAAGGCTTGACTTAGTTTTTCTTGCTTTGCTTTTCTGGTTTTTGTGTCTTAGGTATTTTAGTGCTAACTTGTTTATATATTGTATGTTTCATATTTGAATTTTATAAAATGCATCTAAGATAAAAAGAACTGAGGCCCAGTATAAAAACGGTATGTCAAATGTAGGAATGTTAAAGGAGGCGTGAGAAGAGACAGCAGCACTTGAGAGAATCAGCTGACAGTTGGTGCACCTGTATGGGGAAGCAGGGTGTGTCCTGGCTGCAGGTGTGCGTGCAATCAGCTCCGGTCCTGAAGGCGGTTGTACTGGGGCTCTGAGGCGTCAGCACCACATCATGGTCTATCCACTGACCCCACTCCACCAGCAGGTGAGACAGCGTGGAGTCCAGAGAGATGTTGTCATTGTGAGTGAACAGCACCTCTTGAGACACCAGCCGCACCTGCACAACAAACAGGGTGAGGAGTGATGTGAGTTGACGGGACAGAGAACGACTGAGTTCTGCTGCAGGACTCTTACTGGAGGGAGGCTGACGTTGTGGTAGGTGTGCTCTGGGTCCCACCCTCTGGGCGCCCCCCACACATCCTCATACTCTGGAGGCAGCCAACGGGAATATGGGATGTTTGCAGCGCCCCATCTGGGGTGCTGTCTGAACAGGATATGACAGACATGTTTACCAAAGAAAAAAAACCCCAAAACACACTGCTCTGTCTCTACATGTTTTTTTTTTTTTTTGTGTCAGCTCTGACCTGTTGTTGCACTCTCCTGTGATGGATCTGTAGCGCTCAGACAGACAGTCGGTCTGACAGCTGGGTCTCTGCAGCTCAGCAGAGCAGCCTGTCACTTGCAGCAGATTTTCCACATCTCCCTCACTCAGCAGCTCTTTAGGAAAATACATTAAACAACCCAAGTGATAACTTAAATATCTGTGTTGGTTTCTTGAACCTACAGTGAAACAGTCACAGTATAATCCCTCTTTATTTTTGAGCCTGGATCTGCAGTTAACAGTTGGTTGATCTGAGAACATGCTTGATGGTTGGTGCATTATGTGAGAACACAAAACACACAGTGCATGTTGAATGAATGAATGAATGAATGAATGAATGAAAAGATGTGATTCTGTATCCTACATAGTGGAAGCCAATGTAAACTATTTAACACACAGGTGCTGAAACATCTGTTTGTGGTGTGTGTAATGCTGCTGTTCAGTACCATGAGGGTTGGGCTGCACCATAGTGTGAGTGTAGACCATCTCTCTGATCAGCTCCACTGTGTTGTCCAGCAGTTCTGCAGCTCGGATATGAGTCCTGGTTCTGGCTTCAGTCTGTTTGAACTGAGCCAGCAGGTCACTGGGTCTCAGAGCGCCTTCAGACAGAGACTTCTTCCCCCTGGAAACATTAAGACACAATGCTTTATAAAGGTACAATGACCATTTATGCTTCACAGTGGTTCAGCTTGAATTTGAAAAATTCCCAGGGTGCCCTGTGAATTTTTACCTCTCACTTGTGTGAGCGTAAGCAGCATCAGTCAGCTCAATCGCCCTCTGAAGAGCCTCCTTCACAAATACAGACCCCAGATACACAGTTTCTGAGATTACCACAAAAGGAAAACATCAGTGCGGTTAGTGAGACTCCTCGGTACCTGCTCTTTTCAGTGATAATCAAAGAGAAATCCTACCTGATGTGTTGTCAAACACTTTGTTCAGTGAAGCGTGCTCAGGGAAGGAGAGCAGGACAAGAGCCAGTCCAAACAGAGAGAGGGACACCTGAGACCAAAGGACATATCTGAGTTATCTCATGAAACGTGGTACTTTATTCAATTAAATCAAGAAAGTAATACAGAAACTCACCATGAGTGCCGTGTCCATCTAGAGCTTTATAACTGTTTGGTCCGTGCAGAAAGGATTCACTTCAGGTGTGCACATCTAACCACGCTTACAGTCTCTTAATGCTGCGCTGACCATGACCCATCTTGAGAGCCTACAGGTGTGTGTGTGTGTATGTGTGTGTATGTGTGTCAGGCCCCGAGCATCAAGGTTGCCATTTATACACTGGCAGCAGGGCCAACAGGTATGTGCAGAATCCCCTTATCTGTCCTTCTGGTGACAGGAATGCAACATCAAACACTGGACTCACTGCCTCAACCAAATAACTTTTCAAATCAAATTTACTTCTGTCCTCTCTCCCATGATGAAAACCTTCTGTCGTATGTGGATCATTTCAGATAAATTCAACACTTCTGCCAATCCCTCCAGAGAACAGGGATTGTAGCAGTGGACACCAACCAAATTCAGGTGGTTGAAATATTGGATGTCCAAGCAGCGTGCCACAGTGGGGTGCAGACTGGAAAGACAGGTTACTTTTTTTATTTTTCAATTGCACAATGACACATTAATTTCTGTTTTCGTGGGATTGTTTTTTTTTTATTAAAATGTGTGTTTGTGTCTTCGCCAGTTCAGTCTGTGGCAGTGGCATAGACAGGTGGGTGAGGAAACAAGGATTTGGGGAAATGAAGAAGAACCAGGATTGTGGTTGAAAATGGAAAAGGATCAGACAGAAAAGCCTCAGTTAAATCATTGTAGAGGACGTGACTCAGGAAGCCTGACTGTGGCCAGTATGGACCTTTAAAAGTCAAATATGAGGCACCAGGACATCCCCCTGCCTGCTCTCTTCCCTTTGATGCTCCAGGTGTGTGATACGATCAAATGAGTCATCAGTTGCATTTCATTAGGTTGTTATTAACATTATCTCTGCTGACCCACATTACCCATCTTCCACAGTACACGCTGTTGATGTTTAAGATCTGAAATGTAGAAATCTTTTGTTCTGAAAAATGTCTCACATTAAAAAAAAAGGGTAAATTTACCCAAATCATTTCCCCTATTTAACCCTAAATGTTTCAATCTATGAAAGTTGTTTTAGTTTGTTAGTTTGGCTTAAAGCAAATCTTAAATCTCAGCAAGATATTTTTTTTAATGCTGCCAATCCAATCCATCACATTGACTCTATCACTGTTTTTGTCACGGATACAAGGAAAAAAATAAACACATTAATACTAAGAACATCAGGGCAAAAAAACCCCCAAAAAACTAGAATTACGGTTGTATGCCTCTGCAACTCAGGCTAATTTCAGATTACATCCCTGTTTATCCAGTCATATAAAATATGAGCCATTTGTGTGAAATTTTGTAATAATTGCCGTGTGAAGTCTTTAATAATGGCTAAAAAGTGTTTTGTAACACACTGACCTTGACCTTTGACCATGAAAGTCTAATCAGTTGGTCCTTGAGTCCAAGAGGACATTTGTGCCAAGTTTGAAGTAATTCCGTCAAGTTGTTATTGAGATATTATGTCAATGAGAATGGGACTGATGGACAACCTGAAAACAATATGCCTCTGGCCCTGGCTGTCGCCGGTGCGGAGGCATAAAAAAACAATAAAGAGAACATGATGTTTCATACGGACAGTTTTATTCACATAATATTACTGGTTAGAACATTTCACTGTTGTTACTGACAGTTCATTTTTTGTCATGGCAGTACATGAAATATTTGATTTACTGTACATGCTTAAACTCAATCATTAAAAAAAGAAAAGAGTAGTGTGATGATACCCTGAACATCCACCTGAATATTGATACACTTGGCAAGTAAATGGAATGAAGAGGATAATACTGGAAAGATACTTGCAAAACAAATATGAACCAAAAGTTATGAAGATAATACTGCTTTCACTGGGGGGATAAATACCTCCATTTGAGTTAGAGAGCTTTGTAAAACATCACAGTGCATAAATTAAGCCACAGCTTTAACAGCAGTTACACTCACATTACATACAGTGTTAGTTATCTTAGGGAAGCTGCTGTCCACACAGCGCTGATCTGGAGTTAAGCATGCTGAGACCACAGGAACCGATCGCAGCGCTCGAGCATTGTCTGGATCATGGCCCTGAAACAAAATCACAAGAAATAGAACTGTACTGTCTTGCTCTCATCAAGGCATGTTATAAAAAGGGTGATGTATCTGAATTTTCCTTCAACATAATTGCTCAATTATGTTATTTTTTATTCTAAATTTGGAGGGAAGGTCCACTATGTACATCTACATAAGCTTCTTGACCTCTCCTGACACATCTGTTACAATTATGTCATCTGCTTTGATGCTGTTTGTATAGCATATAACAATAGCATATCACTGCTATTGATTTCTAGGCTTGGAAGGATAAACAGAACCAAACTATGTCAGAAAATTCCCAGACTAACCAGAATGCCTGATGGAGATTTATGCATTTATGTTTGCTTCAGAGTTTTTTTAAATCGAAGTCTGCATTTAGAAATTTGTCTTAAAGAAATGCTGGAACTGCATCCTGTCCTTACAGGCTTATAACATTTTGATGACGTGGTATTCAGCACTCTGACCCACCTCTGCCTCTTCTCAGTGACTCTCAGGAGGTCGCAGACCAGTTTGGAGTGGGGGGAAAGGACCAGCTGCACCCCACACTCTTCCAGGACAGCCAGAGCTCGGTCAGGTCCGGCTGTCCGAGCCAGCATCAGGGTCAGGTTCTCTAGGCTCATCTTGCCTCCGCAGTCTTCTGAGCTGTTGGACCAGCTACTCCCATTCACACCTGCAACCTGCTCTGAGTCTCCAACACTGCTGCGCTGCTGGGACAACTGGATCAAGAGCTTCCATTCATCCAAGGTCTGGGGCTCAACACCTGGAAAATTACAGAGAGCCAGGGCAGATGTTAGTCTATGATCTAGTCTATGGTGTTTTTTCTTCTTTGTTTCAATCCACTTTTTGAGCTGTAGTCAGAGTATTTAACCTATCAGTATTAAATTTAGGTGGTTGCCAGATATACATTTCTTGATTTACAACTACATGCTGACTGTCAGCACTGACAAGTGCTTGGATCAAACACTGTACCAACTGAAAATAAACCTCTGAAAGCTAAGACAAGTGAATTAAGAAAATTTGTGCCATCAACCAGTTTTCTCGTACTTGGAATTTTCTCTTAGGCATTCACCAGTGGTCCAGACCTGTCATACGAGTCATGAGCAGATAGCCTGCCTTACTCTACAGGAAGAAACATACATGTTTCATTTATAAATTACAGTGGCTTAATCTGAATGAATTTGAACCAAACTGATTTTATTTAAAAAAATATAAAACAAACTTGCACGATAATACATGATATTCACCATCAGTGTGGTGTGCCAGTTTACTGAGAGCTTTTCTTAGATTTTAGTATTCTTATTGACATTTCATTGGCACAGCAGCTGATACATTTCACTAGCTGCTCTCGCTGCCTCAAGGTCTCTCTGCAGGTCACTGTCCAGAATCATCCTCTGCTGCACCACAAAGTGTAACATCACCTACTTTAGGATGTAATGTTCCTGTGTCTAATATCTCAGTGACTGTTGTCCCCTTGACTGACAGCATGTGACTTTATTTCTATCAGAGTTTTCCAAATGTTTTGGGTCCCTTAATACAACTACTGACTTTGCTAAATTTGTTATGTCACTAGATTTGGAGGCTTCCAGCGTGAAATTCTTTACTCTTGCATTACATTTTTGTGAATGAAACTTTCCCCACACAGTTACTAAAACAGGCAGGCTTATGAGGCAATTTTAGGTGCTTTGATTAAGCTAATAATGAAATCTCAAAAACATGCACATCCGCATGAACAGGTGGAATTCATCAGGCTGAAACAAGCAATGAACAAAAGGTTTGTGCAGTTAAAAGAATTTGGTGAATCTGATTTAGGACACTCCTCAAACCTCAGAGAAAAAAGTAACAGAATTTTAGGACAAGAATACGAAAATGTTCTTGCATGAGGTCCCATGTCACTTTACACAAAGTGTAAACACCAATGCTAAATTGGGGGAAGGACAAAGCTAGGTTCACTCATGTTAAACTGTTATCAACCAACATACAGTACTTTTATTTCTAAAGTAATTTGTGATGTGTGATAATAACTGAAACAAGTTAAGACCATGGTGAACCCATGTCTTGTATTCTGGTGAGGTTATAGTACATAGCTGATGTAAACATGCTGCACTACTTCTGTATCGTGTGTGTGTGGGCACTGGATTTCAATGCAGCAGATGTGTGGACTTCAGTATGTATCTCAGTAACTCCTGACAGTCTAGCCAACTCTCCTCTCAGTTGACTGGAGATTAAAATTCTCCTTCTGGCTGAAAGAGTGTAAGGAAAAGATTCTGAGAAACAGTTTTACCCTCAGGCTCCTCCAGCAGGCTGATGTCATCCAGCTGACAGATGGTGGAGAACGCCTCTGCGCGACGCTGCAGCTCACAGCAGAGGTAGAGGTAGCCTGTCCAGTACCTATACATACACACATTATAAAAAAGGTTAAACATGACACTGTAAACTCACTAACAAACATTGCCATCAACAACAGGATACAGCATGTTCTTCATAAACTAAGAACATTAGAGGTACCCGTGACTGCGGCATGTCTCTGCCATCTTCTGCTTGGAGGACAGGTCTGAAGGGAGACGAATCAGCAGAGACAGGAGGCGTCCGTAACCCCAACTGAAACAATGTGAATGCCACCTGCAACAGAGGTCACATGGCTTCACACTTATAATTATTTGTTTAGTTTCACTTCAGTATCTTACAGTGTTTTGGCCAAAGTAGAATCCAGTAGTGAAACATACCCATGATAGCAGCTTTGTTCATGTCAATCCAGACAGAATGATTTTATTTTTATGTTCTTATTTGATATTTAGCCTCAGATTTGTACAGTCAACTTGCTGAAATTTGAGTAAATGTTAAATAAAATATTATTTATATACTTTCCACACCTGCATGCATCATTTGCAATGATACTCAAAGGCATAGAGATGTTATTTTGCATTTTATCATACATTATCAGAACCAAACCTGGGCTGTCCATCAGGGGTTAGGGTATCACAGTGTTGAGGAGCATCATGGGTAAGTGCCAGCTCCAGCCAATCTTGTCTCAGTGATTCAGGTTCAAGAAGGGACTGCAAAAATGTCAACCTAGAAAAAGAAATGAATGTAAGATCTGGCCAGAAAAAGAGTTGTCTTTTGTTTTTTTTAATATGAAGAAATACCTGTGCTCCTCAGTTCGTGATTGGACCAAATTATCCAGGTAGGCCAGGAAGTGGCTTTTCTGAGCCATGGTCATTACATCAGCAGGAGTTATTGTAGGATAGAACTGGGAAAACGAGCGGACAGCCGCCTCCCCGTGCTTCCCATACAGCCTGCACAATAACACAGTGAACTCACTTCACAAGGTCCTTCACAGCTTAAATATTGTATGTAGATGAGAGAAATGCAGGTACTGACCTGTGTAAGTGAGCAAGGAGAAGAGGTGCGCTCCAGGGCTGCAGCTCTCTCAGACTGCGCAGTGATCTCAGTAGATCACCTCTCTGAATAACCTCCACCACTTTACTGGACTGAGTGAGATCTATGGAGAAAGAAATGAAGCAGCTTTTCAAAATCACTAAAAATTAAACTAAGAGACTATCAGAGATTAATATAATGTGAAATGAAGATGAATGGAGATGAAATACTTATTCATAAATTGTAGATGCAAATAAATACAGTCACAAGGATTTATGTTTATGAAACTAAACTGATTTATTTCTGAAACCAAAAAAAGTTTCTTTTAGTTGTTTGAGGACCTTTAACTCAATTTTGAAGTATCTCTATTAATTCACATAAAGCATCATATTTATTATTCTACTTTTATTGTTTTTGTTAATTCATTTTATCTTTTTTAATCAATTTTCATTTCAAACAGGGTCAGGCCAAGACTGCCTTTTTGTCTCTTCTTAGGTGTGTTTTCAGTTTTTTTATTCGTAGACTATTACAGTACAGGTAATTATCTTCCTGATCAACTTGATTACTTCTGGTAATTATCATATCACTACTACTAATTATTATTATTTGTAAGCATTATATTAACATTTAAAAACTATCAGTTAATAAAATAAAATAAAATAAAATAAAATAAAATAAAATAAAATAAAATAAAATAAAATAAAATAAAATAAAATAAAAGATTAAACCAGAGTGGGTATGGTCAAGAACTTTAAGAAGAAGCTTCTGACCTAGCATGGCCTCAATGAAAGAGCTCTGCACCTCCGGCTGCTCCTGGTAACACAGCAGACACATTCTTCTCAGACGCTCTTGATCCAGCAGAAAGAAGTAACGGCGCAGGAAAGTTGTGCAGCCCAATACTTGTTCATTCTCCTGGTTTCTAAAGCAGCTCAGCTCTGTGTATAACGTGGCCAGCTGGGTGAGATTAGCCAACAGATCTGATGGTACTGGTTTGGGGGATGCCACTCGCACAGGCTCTGGAGGGCTCCCATTAGATACTTCAGAAACCTTCTCAGTGGAGTTGCATTGGTCCTCTTGCTCTCTGAGCTTAGGGGACTCTTCTTTCTTCTCCTCTGTAATGCTCTCTGCTGCCTCTCCTAGTGAGCATGAAGACTCCTCTGGCTGCTCTGAACAGGAGTTTAGATAATCTTTCTCCCATCTCTCCTCTGCTGGTCCATCCTCGCTTGAATCACTGGCAGCAGCTGACCCGAGATCTGCAGGTCCTAGTATTCGCTCCAGCACCGGCAGCCACTCCAGTAGAGTTTCTCTCAGGCAGGCTGGATCTAGTAGCACCAAAGGATCTTGGATCTGGGAGCTGAATTTGGGAAATTTGTAATATGTATGAGTATGGGTTCTGAAAAAGATTATGAAATCCTACAGTGGTGATTCTAACACAATGCAGAGCAGTGCTCACATAGTTCGCTCTGTTGCCGATCGAAGTTCCCGCATGTCGGCCTCCGTGCTTGGCATTTCATCATAAACTCTGTAACAACAAATGTAATTGATTTGTTTTCTTTTTAATGGTCTATTCACAGCAAAGCTAAAGAGTGTTAGATAAAAGTTTGACCTAAAGTCATAGAAAAGAAGAAATTGGTGCGGACTAATTTCTTCATGTGTTCTCTGTACTTACTCATTTTCCATTTCTTCTGAGTATGCAGCTGTGGTGGCTGACATTTCGGACTGTCCGCCTTCTCTGAATTCAGACCTCTGCCAGAGTTCAGAGTTCATCTGGAGGGTGTTGATCTTCTCTGTTGTCTTCTTAACAAAGCTAGAAACACTGTGGAAGAGAACATTGAATCAAATAAAGTCGAACAGAGCTACAAAACACGAGCCATTTCATATTGATGACTTATGACAGAGTGTAATGCTTAGAGATGAAATCTGCCACATGCTCTTTGAGCATGTAGCATGTGAATTTAAAAAAACACTAGATGTGGGTCTCCAGTAAAAAGAGGAAGTAAGCCATCTTAAAGCACAGCTGCACTTGAATAATAGGGTATTGTAGGAGTTTCAATCCTCAGAAGAAAAAAATGAAAGAAGTACAAACCACAAATAATTTCATCAGAGTTCAAATATAATCCAAAAACTCAAAACTACACAGTGCAGCTGCATGGTTGCATGACATGTGCACAGTCTTCTGTTTAAAGCTGTTAGCATGTCTATCCTTCATTTCTCTGGATGTTCACCTGTCTCTGACGACCTGCAGTGCGATGCGAGGGGGTTTGGGGCGGAATGAGAGGGGGAGGTGGAACTGCAGGCCTTGCTCAGATCGCTCAGCCTCCAGACGCTCACTGCTCTGTGGATCTGAATAAAGATGAAGGCAAGAGCCAGAAGAAAAACACAGATGGATGGAGTACTGGAGGGGAATGATGACAGGGAGAGAGCAAAATGCAAGCAGATGGCGCAAAGGTGCGAGACGCCACTATAGAGACAAAGTAAATCAAATGCTGCACAATACAAAAAATACAGAACCAAAATGGTGATAAATGTGTGATACAATGAAACAGACAAGAAACTCGGTGTTAACAATAGGGCAAAGTGAAGATTATATTCATAAAGCATGACAGTCATCAGTGATCATTCAGCTCTCACAGCAAATCCAGTGGTGCTGCATAGTGTTTGATTATATGATTTTATGTATTCAAATCAATCAAGAACACATCGATTTTAGTAGAAAACACACAAAAGGGTATTACAGACAGGTACATATGATTGTCATGACAGTAGAGATAGTCAAAGAGTAAAATTATTATCAGTCACGTTCACACTGATAAATCTTTCCGTAGCTAGAGATGCTCCAAAGTACAAATATCTTTTTTCCTCCATGTTTTTTTTTTTAATTATTCAGGTACTTTAATTGAATGGTAGCTATAAAACTGAAAATAACTTCACTCTCTTTTCACATTGAACTCTCAGAAGAGGCAGAGACATTTTTTCCTGCCGCGCACGCACACACACACACACACAATCATATTCATATATATATATATATATACATATATATATATATATATATATATGTATGTAGAGAGAGAGAACACAAAGCGAGCAAGAAGGAGTCAGACACAAAGAAAATTGTTAATGCTGGTAAATGTGCATTCTGGGTAATTTCTTCATTCTTATTTGTGCCTGTGTGTACTGATTAAAGATTACAGATTAAATATAAGTAAATAATAAGTACTTATCAAGAAGAATATAACACATTATGTGATCATTTTTAAATTGTTAGGGCAAATCAGTTTATGTAAATAAGTATTACAATAACCAAGCCTTATATTTTTGCAGTTGTTCTTCATGTGTGATGTCTTAAAAAATTAATGTACTTAATACAGGCAATTACCCTGCTGAACTTGATTCTATCTGGTGACTGTGACTATTACTACTAATAGTAAATATTATTGGTAATACTAGTAATGGGAGCAGTAATTATTATATTAACACTTTAAAACAACCAGTTTATTCATAGCACTAAAATTAGACCATCCTGAAGGGGCAGCATTGACAAAAAAACTGAAATTCACAATATTGTCTATGGATAGCAGACATTTTTATTGACAGCCATCTGTTTTTTTTCAGTCAGCTAATGGTAAAGAGCAACATCTGCCTCTTACCTTGATCCACCTGATCTTCCTCCTGTACAAAACTGAACTCTTTGAGCCTTTCCTCCTCTGACATGGACTGATTGATGAGGGAACTCGTCTCCTCATCTGACTGGCTTCCTCTGCGGCTGATCACACGATAGATTCCACAGTCAAGGACATTGAAGCTCTCCTGGATAATGACATACATGTATCTGATGACACTACACTCACTGCTGCATGTGTATTCAGATCAGCAGAAGCGGCGTGCTTCAGTTACAAAACACTCAGATAAATAAAAATGTACTGAATGCATATTCCTGGTCACAACAGAACTGTTTCTGTGTAAATCACAGAAGATGAAGCAGTCAAACCATGATGTATTTATTTGATGTGGAATTATTCTGGATGCCATGCAGCTCCATGAACCTCATAACGAGTCATGAGAGAGAAACAAGTCCTGGAAGAAATATTTAACTGTCTAATGTTTGGTGACTTAATATATACAATTACAGTTTAATTCTACTGCTAGAGCCTGCTTATCTCCAATTTAATATAACTGTCCTTCAATGACTGATATCCATAGCAACAGGATTCAATGGGTAAGTAAGTCAGTGGATGAGCACATGAAATGGAAGTGGGGTGCTAATCATTTGCATTTGTGATGCAAATAGCTTACAATATAAAGAGACATCTATATAAAGATTAACTCACATGTGAGGAGATGCTGCTCCTGCGGCTGCTAGAGGCGGAGTCCAGAGGCTCTAGCTTAGCGATGACTTCCTCCAGCTGCCCAATGAGCTCCAGGTGTGTGGTGGAACTGAGCTGGCACCTGAGATGTTCAAGGCGGTCGATGGGAATGGATTTCCTGGCCTGAATTAATAGTTAAATTTATGAATCCACCAACATGTGAGTTCAACACAGTGCACATGAGTAGACACAAGCCCTTACTCTGATTATAAGAAATATGGTTAAGATGTTTTTTTTTTAGATGTTTTTAAGTTAAACCCATGATATGCAAACTTGGTATTTTCAGATTTGTCACCATCTGCATACACCCACACCTATTGTTTGTTCATGTTTACCATGGAAATAATGCCTTGTTCCCTATGTATTCAAAGTGTAATATTGTTTCTTGGTCACTTCAGTTATATGTCAGGCACAGGAACAGGTATGATCTGTGCTTTATCCTCAGTAACACAGAAAGTCAAGAATTCAAATAAGCAGCTTAGCCCAGATAAAACTGGAATCCAGGTTACACGGTACACAGAGACGAGTCCAGCTAGCATGGCAGTAGCAGCCATCTTACCCTGCTGGTGGTGATTGCGTGCTGAAACATACAGCAGACGATAGCAGCCAGAGGCCAGGACTCCCTACGCAGAAGACGCTCAACACAGCGCTCTGCAGATAACATGGAGAGGTGGGACAGACGTCCGCTACCATGGAGACAGAAGAGCTCACTGCGGTAGACTGCGATTTCAACCAGGTCTACAAAACCAGAAAACAGGTTTGGATCAATTTATAGTTAAAAAGAAAACATAGGTACAGAGGGTATGTGTGATCATTGCTGAAATGATCACAGACAATTACTGCTCAATCACTGTTATCGGTAATAATACCAGGATGACATTACACTGAACTGCTACATCAACTAGGATCAACTGTGCAGCACAAAAATTGCATTTGCAGAAAGCAATAAAGAGTGTGTTTATGAACAAAATGTTTTGAGAGTTCAGTTATTCCACTTTTGACTTTTGGAGATAAATGAGCAAATCACCTTTGACTTCAGTCCACAGAAGCACTTGTCCATTCTGAGGTGTGAATATATAAATGGCTGAATCAGTCCAGGTCAGCAGGTTTTGGTCTCTAAACCAATAAATGAAGGGGTTAAATTATGTTGTCTCTCTTAATCTACATATTTGAGCCTTGTTTTCGATTATAAAAAAAGTGATTGACACTTCTAACAAGGGAGATAATAAAATACATAATGGATATGTTACTTTACCCCAGATAAAGCAGTTTAGGGAAGGCCATTGACTGTGGGCTCTTCTGCACTGGGTTGTAATGTGGCTCATTTCTGCGGGTAACACGGAAGAAAGGACAAATTAGCAACTTGGCCTTTTACACAACACAACATAAAAACAGGAACAATTAGTACCTGTAAGTGATGAGAGGTAGAGGAGGACAGCCCAGTAGCTGTTTGAACTGATGAGTGCTCAGAACCTCGCCATTAAAACTGGCCTCCCATATTCGAGACCCCGGCCGGGCACAGTAGAGCAGGGGTGGCTGGCCAACTAATAATCCCCTGTTCTGAGGGAAAAAACAAGCTCCGTATTCCCCATCACGCTCTTTATTTCCAACACGCCAGAACTTCTCCCTGAAGGCAGGTAAAAATAGAAATACACAACCGCTGAGAGATGTTCGACATGAAGAAAGGAGATTTTCATGAGTCACAAAACATCATCATTTTGACAGAGCTGTTTTGGGACAATATTTACCTATATGGGGGCATTAACATGGGTCCTCTGAGAGTCTCTGTCCCCATTAGAGACACAAGAGAGATGCACACACATTTTTACTCACCTCTCTGTGTCGCAGAGGTAGCAGCGACTAAGGGAAGACACAAGCAGGCGGCCATCTTGGTACCCAAGCTGAACCACTTTGGAGTCAACAGTGGTGACAGTCTGAACAGGGAAGATAACAAATGACCCCTGGACACAAAGAAAAAACATGAATCAGGAAAAATCAAAAAGTTCTAAATATAGAGGTCTGGGTGACAGGACTGGGGTACAGGAAGCAGAGGTGACACTGGTTCGTTTTGCTGAACCACAAGTAAGTGTCAGAAACAAAAATATAAAATATCAGCTATGACTTGTATATGAAAACAGCTTTAAATTGATTATGTTGTTTTATCAGTTACCATTAATTGTAAATGCTTGCAAGCCTGCCAACTGTTTTCCATTTTCCAACCGTAAGTTTTAAGACTGAATTCCAACCTTCCTGACTGGTAGTGGATTTCAGTTTGGGATGAAAAGCAACATAAAAAAGAAATAACAGCAAATGTGCCATGATGTACATGTACATAAGCTTAGGCACTCAGTCAACCAGCAATAAATGTTAACATCCACTCTGCAGAAATCACAGCTTTCTTGTAGCCAGTTAACTGTGATCTCTATTTTTGCTTTACAGTCTTTTTCCTCATCTCTTCCTCTCAGAGCACATATTAGTCAATCGCAACTTTAGTTTGTTGAACATGCCAGTAATAATCAAGTATCTTTTTTTTAGATCCTTAGTTAGTGGATTGGAGGTCTCTTTGATTGTTGACTGTTCACACAACAGCCTGTGAAGTTAGAGGCGTCAGAGAGTTCATTAACCTCTGTCACCTGGCTCAAATCAAGGCCTGCTGATTCAATTAAGTTCTGCAACTATACCAAACCACGAGTGGATCAACTATAAAGTGCCTAAACTTTTTCAAAAGCTATATTTACTTTATGTACATTTCTATTAACAAAACAGACAAGTTTCATTGTTAGTCAACTGACAATACCTTGCCCAGCTTGGAGGATCCTGCACGCAGATAGGACACCTTTCCTCCTGAGTCCCCAACAAAAACTCTGAGAGTGCTGGTGTCCCAGCAGAGTGCAGTGATGGCCTGACCTCTGTGCTCCCAGGACACACTGACTCTCTCTGGACGACCCCGCCGCTCCAGCTGCAGCTCCCACACAACCACCAGACCCTGACTGGACCAGAGACAAACACAGCAAATACTGGCAACACAACTAACTCAGAGATATGTGTTATATGAGGGAGGAAGAGGAACATTAGATGACAATGGGCTGTCTTGAGGGCAGATGAATGTGATGCATTTCGTTACTCTATAAACAGACTCCAACCTTGTCGCGACAGCAATAAAATCTTCATCATGAGGGCAACATGCCACCTGAGTGATAGATCCCTCCTGAAAAAGAGCAGACAGTGGATGGGGAGTTAACAGGAAATTCAGAGAAAGTGAAACATATGACCATTGCATTCCTTCTAATGTGCAGCTGTATTACCTAACAGCAGAACAACAGTTAGTTCAGTAGTTCTGCACAATAGGTACTCATGCACATATTACCTTATGAGTGAGGATGATCCTTTGTTTCCAACCCTCCCTCTGAATCAGGTGCAACCCCCCTGCTGATGTTCCTAATGCCAGCCATTTCCTTGACACTGCCAAACATGTACACTGTAACACAACAGAATCACATTTAGAGGGCGGGGACTCATCTCTTCATGCGGATACGTTGTTAGATAAACTTTTTTTTGTGATAACATGTTATAACTTCTGTTTTTAGTGCACCCACTTCTCAGTCTAGGACAATCTCAATTTTATTTATTAATATATATTTGGCAAGTACAAGGTATGCAACATTACATATCCAATAACTGTTTAAAAGTAAGGTAAATTCAGTCATTTCTCACTCTTCACTATGGTTAAGACATTAAATAAGAAGCTGCTATTAAATTATCTATGTGTGATTTTATTATAAGACTGATTTAGACATTTGATGGTGAAACCTACCTTCAGCCTGCCGGAGTCTAAACGCAGCGCAGACAGAAGTGGATCGAGGCAGTCAAACTCTGCCAGTACATGACTGTGGTTCTCTGGCACAACTGGTATCAGAGACATGTTCCCTGGTAATCTTCCACAACTGAGAGAGAATGAGAAAGTCAGTAGAGCACGACTTCAAGCATTACTACCCTGCTCTTTCACATACCACAGCTCTCAGCCATGTGGCATCACATGACTCTTCGTAAACTGACCAGTCATGACTTCACTTACACTGACTCCAGCCTGGTGAAACACCCCCGCATCAGACTTTAAGGCTATGTACACACTAATATGTTTTCGTTTTAAAACAAGTTTTATAACTTCTGCTTTGTTTACTTGTCTCTACTCCTTGTTTTCGTGCCACTAAAATGGAGACTTGTAAAACATTTGGGTGTGAAACAAACCTCACTTCATGGATGTGTTTTAACTTAGCAAAGTTTACTGATGTTTCTAATTATTATCAACAGAAGAAAGACATCGCTGTCACTAAATTAATTCTTTAGTTCACATCTGCATGAACAAAATTCTGTTTTAGGCTGGGGTTTATTTAAAAAAAAACATATCATCCCTACTGCAGTATCCTGGTCCTGGAGCTGTCAGTTATTATTGCCAGAAAATCCATTTGGAAAGGACCCAAGACCACCACTCAGCTCACACAACAGCATAGTTTGACTTCTGTTTTCTTTGTGGTTTTATGTGAACTTACAAGGAAGCAAAAGCAAAACCAAAGCTGTAGATAATTAAAGAAACCATATACTGTTAGTATTTCAGCATAAATGCTGGAAGAATGTTTTAAAACAAAATGTTTGAACATAAAGGCTTCTCAGCAATAAAGTAGTTGACACAAGAACCTCAGGAAAGGGTGAGAAGCAACAGTGACCTTTGACCTCTGACCTTCTATGTTATCACTACTGTGACTGCATTTCAGAATGCATTTCAAGTCTACAATGCAGAAAAAATACCTGTTGCACAACTACATAAATTATTTCAACTCATGCATTTACAGCTGCAACTAACAATAATTTTAATTCGTGATTAAGCTGGCAATTTTTTTAAAATTAATGTTTTGTCTATGAAATGACAGCAAATAGGAGGAGGGGCTAAAAACAGAAACTTTTTGCTATTTTTGCATAAAACATAAATAAAACACTGATTTGACTGTCAAAATTGTTGCAGGTGTATTTTCTGTAATCGACTAATTGATTAATCGTTGCAGCGGTACATGCATTAATAACATTTTTCTCTTGCAGTTCTCTTGCTACTTTTGACTAATATACAAACTGCTGGTTAGTTTAAACCACTTCAAAGTATCATACTTTGTAAACTCATATGTGGTGTGAACATAAAGCTGTCAAAACATGTGTCTCTGAATTGCTGTCGAGGAGAAGTGTAGTGGTTTTACCCGACGAAGGTCTGGTCGAAAGAGGAGCCGATGTAACGTCAACAGACGTTGTAATTAACCGTTAACATGGTGTTCTAATGTTAACGGTAACAGCTGTCAATCACAGCCCGTCGTTCACATTAATGTAACTAGGTAACGGTTATGACTCCGTCGGTTGGTTAGCCGGGTGGCTCATTAACGGTTATGACTCCGTCGGTTGGTTAGCCGGGTGGCTCATTAACAGTTATGACTCCGTCGGTTGGTTAGCCGGGTGGCTCATTAACGGTTATGACTCCGTCGGTTGGTTAGCCGGGTGGCTCATTAACAGTTATGACTCCGTCGGTTGGTTAGCCGGGTGGCTCATTAACGGTTATGACTCCGTCGGTTGGTTAGCCGGGTGGCTCATTAACGGTTCAGCTTGTTAGTACACGGTAAACTAACTATGTTGAGTTGCTGCGTCGCCATCACGACCAACTAAAACGGGCAACTAGATCGGCCAATCCATGGCAATCGGCATCACGGGACCCGTCTGCTGACACTGATGCTAAACTCTCCAGTCGCTACTACCAGGTCGCCAAAAGCTTAAAGACATATAAATATGAGCACAGCATGACTATGTTAAATATGTCTGAACGTTTGTTGAGGTTGTGATAAATCTTAAAACGCAGTTTAGTTCGCCACCTCGCCCCAGTGTCGTTATATTTGCAATAACAAGTTAGCAAGCGTGCTAGCTTAGACAGTGATGTTGCCTTTCACTCGCTGTCAACCTACCTGATGGTCGGGGTGACACTCCAGCATTACCGCCTGCAAAAGTAGACCAAACAGATTTCTTACATTCCCGGTTTTGTTGAGTGTTTTTGGAGAAAGTCAGCGGTGGGTCCCACGCCACTGACGGCGGCCAGCGGACCTGTCAGGGCTCCTCTCGGCTGGTATGAGGACACTTCCTGGAGGCAGCGCGTCGGTTCCCCACCGGCTGCGCTGGACGCTCTGGTTTGTCACAAAGAAAACTGAAACCATCTCGAACTATTATTCAATGCAGCCACGCATTTAGGAAAGCAACCTAAATACAGCTTCAGATGTTGTAGTTTTTAAAGTACCACGGCAGAAAAACAACTCCTCTTGTAAAAACTGAGATGAGTGACCAAAAACAAGAGTATGTGGAGGTGCATGGATCAATGAAATACTGCAGTTTCAACAGACAGTGGCATGAACAAAAGCTTTATGCCTCACTTTAATTCAGTTACATTTTTGTCTTCAGTGCAGACAGAAGGTGCAGACATTACAAACCAGTAACAGTGTGATTTCAGTTCCACACATTAATGCACTGGAGTGTGAAACGTCTTTACAGTATTGCTATATTCACTTCCCCCTTTCGCTTCTGAGTTTGTGGAACTTTGTTCCACAAATCGAGTCAGTGCTTTGAGGGGCTCTTTGTTAAGTCCAAGCTCTCTCTGCTCTGTGCACTGATGAAACATATGTTGGCAGTCCTCTGCTTGCATCTCACATCTCAGCCTGTTGTCCTGAGAGCCTTTTTCTAAATTTCCATGTGAAATTTGGTCATGTTACACCATTTTAAAAGTCCCATTTAACCATTACCAGCACCAATCTCTCAATCACTGAGAAAACACAAACTAAAGAGAAATAAACTAATTACAGTTATTTGTGACTGAGATGCAGTTAGTCTCTTTTGAACATTTGGGGATGTAGCAGCGTTCATCTATATCCTTATCATTAAGCCTCTGTGGACAATGTCACATAAAGCTGTGGTCTGTGGTCTCTTCATAGCAGTCTGAAGGACCTTCACAGGTCATTTGTCCATATACTTTAATGTCTTCCTTGTCTTCTTTTTGACAAACCATCAGACCTCAGGTTTTCCTCATCATCCGGCGGGTTTGCCAGACATGGAACTTGTTATAGGCTGTCTGCAACATCTCCTCCAAGTGCCCTGTGAGCTGTGGGAACATGACAGAGATTTAACATAAGTGTCACCTGGTAGAAGCCACTGTGTCTTTATAATACAATAGAAACTTACATTTGTACTTAAGTACTGGCGCTGGATCTTCTCCTGAAAAGGACGAAGCTTGGTCATCTGAAATCTCTCAAGGTTCGACTTCATTTTTATCACCTATATGAAAAGAACATGATGATAAGAAAAATTTGAAAAACTGAAAAAGCTAACTACTTTAGACTCACAAGTCTAAAGTAGTTAACTACAGGGTTCCCATGGGTCCTTGAAATCCTTTAAAGTTTGTGAATTTGAGAAAAAAGAACAATCAAGACCTTGAAAGCTTTTGACAAAAGACAAACACTGCTATCTGCACGTGTCTGCCACTGACTCAGCTTTTCAACTCGAAATAAGTCTCTGTCTCTATTGCTCAATTAAAACAATATATTGAACACAAAAAATTCTTAGTGTAACAGTAATTACCCTTGATCTGTGCCAAACTTTGCCATGTTGGTGAATTTGAGGGAATTGGGCCTTGAAGGTCCTCGAATTGAAGATGTGGGAAACCTTTAATTAGGACTTTTTGGCACTGATTGAACTAAAAAGATATGGTAATATCCATGTAAATGCTCAACCGTCTACAATTAAGCAAAGTTAAGTGCATATGAAACACAAAATGTGATCATTGTCAAAAAGCTTAGTCAACATATACTATAAATCAGTATTGTAAAACAATACAACATGAAAATTTCCAAGGAGCGTCAATATCTTTAATTGGCTTTTTATGCTTTTATGTATGAAATATGTATCAATTATATCTCCTGTGTGGTTTATATTTTTTAAACCACAAAGAAATGCTCATACTTGATCTGTATGCACTACTAGTTGCTATTGTTGTTGCCAAAAGCATGGGTGTCAAGACAGGGAACAAGGGACTAACTTCTGTGACAATAATAATTTGACTTTCTTCCAACAGAGGGAATATTAGTCACCTTCTCCTCCAAAAATGGCGTGTTTACAGGGAAACAGGACCAGAAGTGTCTCAATAACTCTCCAGCAGCTACATAAAGATGCTTCAACTCTCCTTGAACCTCAGTGGGTACCATCTCTGAAAAAAGAAATATCACAAATTTAAAAATAAAAATACATATATAAATAAGTAAATAAAAGATTAGGCCTACAATACAATGGACAGCAGCAGAGAGTTGAAGTGAACTTGAACTAGTGTTGCTCAAACAGCATTTCAACTGCCTCACAGAAGGCAGTTGTGCTACAAGCACCCACTGGTCACCATCTTCCACAGTAACTAATATTAATGTAATTTAATGACTGTACAAACACACTTACGATTTATGGCTTGCTGTGCTCCTGCCTGCATGAGGACACCACCTGGAGAAAGCGCTGCAATGGCAGAGCTAGCTGCTGTGCTGGACAACACCTGCAGAGATAGGTTCATAGTTTCAACAATTTACATATTACTTTCAGGAAAACTGAAACTCTGGATTATTTCTTAAGTCACTTGAAAATATCTGAATAACATGTTTACATGGTTTTAAATCCCATTTTCCATTCAGGTATGATTTTTGTTTTCTATAGTTTTTTTGAATTTTAAGACTGGTTGGAGAATAAGTACATCCTAATTTGTCTCAACTTAAATCTTCTGACATGACCAAAGAATTAACTAAATCAAATACAACGAACCATCTTTTGTTCATGTGGAATTACTATATATCTACTATTATAAGTAAACTTGTACCATAAACTAACAGAATAAACTTTAAATATAACCCTCAGAATGCAGCACATTGTCTCTGGAGGAAAGGTTTTTACTAGATATGAGTGGCCTTACCTCTATGCACAATGTCTGCTCTGGCATCAAACACTTAAGTAAAGATGGTTTCTCACATATGCAGATATACACATATCCTTGACAGATGCCTGCAAAGTTTCTCCCTGCCTGCCTACCCAGTCACCCTAGGCCTAAAGAGGGATACCAAGAGGAACAAGAAGGAACTAGAAGCAACAAGTCTCCTGATCTTGACCTGAAAACACTTTGCTTTTGGACTTCTGATTTGTGTATGAATAGTTCAAACCACAAAGATGATCATTAATCTTTGTCCTAAGGTCAATGACTGCTGAATCACAAAATACGCTGTGCACTTGGGTGAAGACATCAGCCAACCTGATCACGATCTGATGAATATGTGAACCAAGGGTGAGTTAGAAACACCTGTGGAAGATCTGATGGCAATAATTTTCACTTTGCCCTTCACCCAAAGCAAATCATGATAAAGTTACAGGAATATAGTGTGTATGATCTAACCTGAGTGAGGTCGGGTTTGTAATTGGCCATCTCATGCCGGATATAGTTGACAGAGTTGATGATATCCTGGCTTGTTGTATACTGTTGGGACTGAAGTGGCACAGGACCATGAGCATACCTTACAGATAAAGAGGAGGGAGAAATGTTGCATTAGAACATGTCTAAAGAAAAATATTTGGTTGTTTTATCTGCGTCAAACATGGAGTGGTCACTGCAAAACAGAGGAGCAACCTATCCCCTCTACCTGAGACTTATACATACATTCTCTCTGTGTTCTGACGTGACAGTGTGGTGTTTACTTAAGGCTACCAGCAGGAACTTTAACAGAGAAATCAATGAATCTGACCTTTAAAGTGAAATACCAAATCTATTATGAAACAGTGCAAAGTGTGCTGGGGGTTCCCAGCAAAAAGGGGAACAATTTATTTCCACTATTATTGCATCCATACTTGATGACAGAGTGTATGACTATTTTGGTGATGGGTTTCAAACACCTTCTGTGATAAAATAACTAAAAGCAACAATCAAGGACCTTGGGACACATTGTCTATCAAATGGGGTCTGTGGTATTATTTGTGTCAGTTTAGGGGTCATTGATGTAAAAAAAAAAAAACGTTGAGAACCACTGGTCTAGAGGAACTAAGACTCATCAGCAAAAGATGAGCATGGCAAACAAAATAAGCAATTTCAAGACATCCCCTGCCTGTTAACAAACTTAACACACTTTACTATTACTTTGATAGATCTTTAGACAAAAGTATAATCTAAAAAACTGTATCATCAACCCCTGCCATTTGGAGTTCACAACTTTCTAAGTTTCCCAGTAAGGAACAAACAAGAAAAAAATAACAATAAAATGTGGACAAATTGTACCTGTCAGACTTCTTGAGGTTCAGCGCAACTGTTTTTGGTCTGTTTTCCCTTTGCAGATCCTCATATTCTATGGCTTCTTGCAATTTAACCTAAAAATGTTTGTCAACAGAAAAAAAGTCACTCAATCTGTAAAAGCGGAAAACTGAGTTTTGGACATTTTTTGTGTAGCTACAGAGCCATCATACTTTCTTTACAGGAGGCTGAAAGAAGTCAGAATCCCTAGAGTTTCCATCTGTGCTGCTTGTTTCACTAGCTTGGTCAGTTGGCGTTTCCCTATAAAATATGATGCAGTTAGCAAAACAATGAGCATATTAAGCAGGTTATTGTTCATTTTTAGGAAAGTATTTTCTTTACCCCTTGCGTGAACCTGCTGCCAGCACCATGGCACTGTGATGGTTAAACCGCTTTATAATGGCATAGTTGCTGCTCTCCTTCACCGTCCTGTTAGCATTGGAAGTTGAGGGAAGTGTTGTGCCTACTCCATAACCCTGTGTTACGAAAAAAAGTCTTAAAGGTAGAAGGAGGAAGTGGAAGAAGAAAGCTCAACAGATAAATGATTGTTGAGTAATATGATGTGGCTGCGGCTGTCTATCATCTCACTAAATCTCACCTCATCTAATGTTTTATCCTCTAACGACAGGAGGTCGACCAAAGGATTCTTCACTCCTTGAACCACCATTGATTTTAACCCTGCATGAGACAGATTTAAAACTTTAAAATATGAAAACAGACTTGCGGCTCTGTGCTTTACTTTGCAGTAATGAAATAATATATGGACTGACACCGCTAGAAAATCCACCTACCCTTTTCATCCTGCTTGGCACACTCTGAGAAGATATCCTGTGTTCCTGTGTTGATGCGGTCTCTGTGAAAATAATGGGACTGGAAAAAGCGCGTCCAGAACTCCTTCTCCGTCAGGTTATGAGGCACATTTTCATTATACTTCTGCTTCACTGCAGGTACAATGCAAGTTGATAGAAATTTAGCTGAAATGAAAATCTTGTAGCAGCATTTTCTTAGTCTGACAATACTGATGTAATTGTTGGGCTAACTTCCAATTGGAAATGTAATTGTTTACCTGTGGGGTATGTTCTGAAGATGGATTCAATAATGTCAGCTGTCAGATTATACCTCAAGCCGTTGCAGCCATCTGTCTGAGGTCTGATGTCTGCCTGTAAAGCATGAAAAGGGTGTCTGTTAACATTCAATAGTATATTACTAATGCTTTAGTTGTCAGTAATTAAAATAATTATGAAATTTAAGATTAGGCTGCTTTCACAATCTGAGGTCTACCTGTGACAGGCGTGATCTACTCACCAGAAAGGCTCCAGATATACCAACTTCTTGTTTGTTGTTGAATAGTGCAGGGTCTGTGTTGTTGACACCACCTAACCTGTTGGCCCAGAATTCCTCAGCACTGATCACCTGGCTCACAACGAGATCTTTATATAACTGGAAAAGCACTGGATCTTCTTGAAGCATTCTATAGGAAAAAATTAACAATAATATTTTAGAGATTTTCAGTCAGAATTTAGCCCCAAGACGATTCTTAATGAATGAACTGCCTAAACCTCTTAGTAATGTCAACAAGAGGACATTAACTGTTAATTTCATATTAAGTTCAGATAATTGTTTATTTACTATAAACCATCCTTTTAGACTAGAAACACATATTTAAACTACATCATGAAATTACAACAAACGAAATTCCAGTTTCTACTCTCATACCATAGAAATCAAAATTAGATCTATGCACACTCACCGAGGACTAAAACTAATTCAGTGCAATACAACAGTCCTGCAATAAATCCCACCTTCATGAAGGTTATAATGTTCAGTTTTTGTGGAAATTGTGTTAGAGAGACGTTGATCAACTTCATGGTCATTTTAGAGGCTGCAATTTGTGGTACTGCTAAACTGTATTTTGTCCAACCCATCTATAGCAGTGAGGCTAGACTAACTATATATATTAGAAACGCCCATCAGTATAACACAAACTACAGCAAATTACCAAAACATTTCATCAGGGAATTACATACACCAAAATGGTGTATGTGCAACAGACTCAAAATAAAGGATCGTCTAACCCAAAGGAATATTGGACTTTGGTTGCATCACTTCTTCTTCTATCAACACTCTGTAAATGTTTGGGAACTGAGGAGATCAGTTGCAGGAGTTTTGAAAGTGAATTGTTGTCCCATTTTTGCCTGATATAGGATTTCAACTACTCAAAAGTTCAGGGTCTCCTATGTCGTGTTTTTTGTTTCATGATGCTCCAGATGTTTTCAATGGCTGACAGGTCTGGATTGCAGGCAGGCCAGTTTAGTGTCCGGATTCTTCTACTATGGATTCATGCTGTTGTAATATGCGCAGAATGTGGTTTGGCATTGTCTTGCTGAAATATGCAAGGCCTTCTCTGAAAATGATGTTGTCTGGATGGCAGCATATGTTGCTCCAAAACCTGTATATATCATTCAGCATTAATGGAGCCTTTCCAGATGTGCAAGCTACCCAAGCCATGGCCACTAATGCCCACCCATACCATCACCGATGCTGGCTTTTGTACTGTGCACTAATAACAAGCTGGATGGTCCCTCTCCTCTGTAGCCCAGAGGACGCAGTGTCCATGATTTCCAAAAAGAATTTTAAATTTTGAATCGTCAGACCACAGGACAGTTTTCCATTTCGCCTCAGACCATCTTAAGTGAGTCCAGGCCCATAGAAGTTGGCAATCATGTTTAGATATCGTGTTGTCTGAGCATGGTAGAGTTTCAACCTGCATTTGTGGATGCAGTGAGTGAACTGTGTTCACAGACAATGGTTTTCAGAGTTTCCAAATTCTTTGAAATTTTATGCTGAGGAACATTATTTTTAAATTGTTGCACTATTTGCCCACGTAGTCTTTCACAGTGTGGTGAACCTCTCCCCATCTTCACTGCACAGAGACTCTGCCCCTCTGGGAGCCTCTTTTTATAGCCAATCATCTTACTGACCTGTTGCCAATTAACCTAATTAGTTGTGAGATATTCAACCAGGTGTTTAGTTAAGCATTACACAACTTTTCCAGTCTTTTGTTGCCCCTGTGTCAACGTTTTTGACAAACATGTTGCTGGAGTAAAAAAAATTCTGAGCATATTTTTCATTCATCATCAACAATTAAATTTCAGCATTTCAACATTTGATATGTTGTCTTTGTTCTATTTTCAATTTCATGATTTGTCAATCATTGCATTCTGTTTTTATTTACATTTTACTCAGTGCCCCAACTTCTTTGTAAACAGGGTTGTAAGAATCCGTCATAGTTGGTTTTGGTCTTTTCATGCCATTTGTTAACAATAACAAAAAACCTAGAATATTAAGATTTATCCTCTAAGAAGAATACTGTGAAAACAGCTAGGCGTCACCTGTTTTTCTCCTCAAGTTCCTTGTTGGCTTTCTTCTTGAACTTGGGCAGTAGCTGCTGAAGCAGTTCCTTAGCAGCATCTCGGTCTTTGAGAGCACTGCTCTCATTGGCAAAGTGGAATGTGGTACTCTCACCGGTGTGAAGAACCAGCTGGAGCTGAACTTTGGCTTTACCATCTGGGCTGATCTTCTGACCTGTACAGAGAAGAAATAAAGTGCAACTTCAGAACACCACCAAGGCATCATTATCACTTCACCAGATGTAACTTGGTGGTGTCCGGTACTCACAGCGAATATCTGCATATAGGTGGCTGACTGTGAAGCGGTCCTTGCCCTCTGGACCCCAGGCTATACGTTCAGCCATCAGATAAAGTGTGCCATCCTGCTTCCTCTGGCGAACCTTTTTCACCACCAGCAGCACCTCCTCAGATAGTGATGCCATGGCCCAAAAAGAGAACTGAGTAAACAGATAAATTGCCGATGATTATCATCAATAACCATATTATGTGTACTGGATACTGCCTCACAGATTAAAGGATAACCAGGACATTTGAAAGCAGCATGTTTTACCTCATAAACATCTGTTTAACGCTATTAAAAAACCACCCAGTCGTTACTTGAGTGGTGCAGAATTAACATTAATAAACATAATAAAATGTTTAGCACTTTGTATGAGATACAAGCACGAACAAATTTAGCAGATGGCACTTACTACATTAATGTCCTGTTTCTTACGCCTTTATCCTCTGCTAGATATCTGAACACAAACAAGCCACTGCTCCGTGACGGTTTTATTACATCAATATAGCTAACCAGTTAGCTACCGTTAACAGTCAAGAATAGAAAAAGCCTGAGGGAGAAGTCGCCAGTAAACTTACTTTACCTCAAAATAAACCAACACTGCAGCGAATACCTCGCTTTGGGTCAACACATAATCTCGAATTAATGTATACTTGAGTACAAAATTACAGAATTTCTTACATTTAACTGAATTTTGACTACTCTAACACTGGGCGCCCTGACTTCAGCGCCGACATGACTGCCAAGCTGAGTGTAACACCAAAAACGTTCCGGAGAGATAAAGCGGTAAAACAAATAGTTCCAGTCAGAGCCGTGCTGAGACACACGAGCTGTGCATTATAACGAAAAGTATCTAATCTCTTAAAGCTTAAGTTCTGAGGCACATGTTATATATGTATATATACATATACATATACATATATATATATATATATACACACACACACACACACACACACACACACACACACACACACACACACATATATATATACATATATATATATATATATATATATGTGTGTGTGTGTGTGTGTGTATAGATTTATGGATTTATTGATGTAGCAATTGCACAGCAGTATTGAGTGATAATGACCAACCCCTCTCAATATTTAGGATAGACTAAAACCTGTTTAAAATTCAGTGATTAATGTACAGTGTAACTTTACCAAATGAATCACTTCATGTGCTACAGTTTATTTTGGATACTACAATGACATTTTGCATTAACTTTGCACATCGAAACTGACAATGGAGATCAAAATAAATCACTGTTGTAATCCTTAATAATATGCATGTCAAACAAATTGTCAGAGGAAGTAAGAAGAGATGATAATTTTGTAAATAAATAAAGATTTCTTATAATTTATGAAAAACATGTAATACTGATGTGATAATGTGGATGTTATGGTATAAAGTGTGTCATAAACTGACCTGGACTGTGAATTGGAGGGACTCCATGTAAGAGAGGCATGTATATGCAGTTTACTTAAACTAACAAAAGCACAAATGAACAATGGGGTGTGAAAATCTGCAATGTTTACCATTAGAGCAATGCATGGATGTGTGTGGTGTGGAGTGGAGGTGTTGATGTGCAAACTAAGAGAAAATAATGCAGAAAGGATGTCAGCTGTTGGAAGGGAGATACAGAGTGATTACACGGGCCAATATTAATATTCACAGAGTGGCAAGTGAGACGCACAGGAGACCGCTTTCACCATCAAGACCTGCGGGGATGGGCTGGCCTAATGAGTGGAGGAGAACTGGTGTTAGCACTGATGCTGCCATGGTCATGGAGTTAGCCAGGTGACTGAGCAGCTGCACACAGTTTCCCGGCCAGGACAACCTAGAAGATGAGGAAGTATGTAACACATGCATATTATGTATTACAGCATAATTATTTGCTTTTGTCAACCAAGAAAAGTAAGTTACAACAACAAGTAAGATGCAACAACAGGTGACTCTAATGCAACAACAGGTTATTGTGAACAGGTGACTGTGATGGAACAAGTGATTGTGATGCAACAATAGATGACTGATTCAACAACAGGTGACTGTGGTGCAAGAATAAGTGATTGTGATGCAGCAATAGGTGACTGTGATGCAACAAATACAATTAACACAAGAGTTTGATGTGAAAACTTGAAACCTACTATGTAAATACACAGTGAAAGAACACATCTTGTGCCCAAAATGTACATATTGATTCAATGTAGAAAACCAGTTTCAAACAGGTAGTTTCACTGAAAGCTGATAATTTTTTTCATATGTTTTAAAACATGTCTGGATTGGATATTTTGAAGTCCCCACATCCAAAAAGGTTGAGAACCCCATGGTCCTATTGATATTAACAGTATCAAACAAAGCATGGCCCCAGATTCATTCACAGATTTCTGGGCTAAGCCCAGTATCTCCATTGACCCTAGAACCACACAAAGTTGGTATGACTATTACATTCCAAATTTTAAGAACCTTTGTAAGTAAAACAATGTTTACCAATGTTGGTAATGTTAACCATTAGTGAAAATGTTAGCTTATGTCAAAAACATGAGAAATAATAAAATCATTATGAAGTCATGATGCACTATGTAAATGGAATAATATTATTTAATGAAATTAAAGATTCTCCTCAATACCAAAGGTGCATAAAATGTAAACACATCAAGTTAAATCTAAATGAGAAAGAAGAAGAAACAAGGTAACAACCATTAATGCACTTATGAGTTTTAAGGACACTGAAGACAAGTTTTTAAGTTGGACACATACGATATTTGAGAAAAATAGCATGGATACACACTTTACACTTTTATTTATCACTAAGCTGCAGTCAGTGGACCATAATTAATGTGAATGTAGCAGTTATAAATGACGGCCGACAAACAATTCAAATTCAAATTTGTATTTATTTTTACCCATATATAGTCACAATATGTCCCTCAGATAGTACAAAGAAATAAAGGAAAACAAAGTATAACTGCAGTGTACTAAATATCAGAACCTTGTATTTTATCTCTCAAATCATACACAGTTGAAGGAAGAGAAACACCATGAAAACACCATATCATAAAGTTTGGAAAGTACCACTTCAAAAGCTAAAAGTGACCATGGCTCCAATATGTGCTGTCATCATGAGGCACCATCTGGACCTGTCTTCCTAACATTGAATGAGGAAATGATGACAGGTATTCTGATAGTAGATCATTCTAGTGCTCAGAAGTGTAGGGGAGATTTTTATCACTATTCAGCATTACTTACATAAAACAAAAAGGTGTAACAGCTCAAAGTAATGCTCTCCTTGTTTTCAGGCCGCTGTTTTAAACATTTTACTTGTTTGTTCTTACATATCCTGTACTGGGGTGTGCTCAGGTGCATGCTGTCAGCTAATGCACAGAGGTGTGTCTTTGGTGGTTTTCACATATTGAGTCTTGATTCTCTAATAGTTTTTGAAGAGGAATTGTCAAAGTTTATAAAAGTACTTTATTCAGATTAACTTTAATTTTCAAAATCTTGTCATTACTTCTCAGTACATTTAGCAACTTGGCAGCCGCACTTGTCAATGGAAATGTAGGAGTGCTTTATCCTGCTGCCATCAGAGCAGATCATCTCCACTTCCTTCTTACTGGTGGCCATTTCTTGACAACATGAGCACGAACGCATCAGCTGGTTGCTCTCCGCCGAGTACCTGTAAATTAATATCAAGGCGGGATCAGTATCAGTGTATTACTTTTTGTTCAAAGAAAATAAACCTTTATCCTGCTGGTATCCTCAGATACTTTCTAATAAATCTCACATTGTTGAGGAAGCTCCACAGGATCCTTCACAGGCTGCGATTTCCACTGGCACCACTGACTTGCAATTCTTTGTCTGCAGATAGGTGGTGTTCCTGCTCACTTGACAGCTGTAACGTGGGATACCTGTGAATGACACATGAATTTTTCTTTCATCTTTCAACAAAGATTACATGTAACACCCAACTGTCTGTACATTATCATTTTAGTGACAAAACAAAATAAAGCATCTAATAAGTGGGAGGACTTTGAAGGTATAGCTTTTGAACCATGTATTCCAGTCCGGCTGTTGTTTATGTAAAAACAGCATTATAGGTTCTGTTGCACCACAAATACGAGATATGTTTCCCAAACAAGCCTGTAAGTATCAGTGTGACACAATTTATTATGGAAACATATCTTTTTTGCCACTATTTCTACATGCTACAATTATATATTTGTGGAATCATAGTAATTAAGAAACAATTATTTTTACAAGTCATTCACAAAGATATACAGTATTTTATGTACAACTGCATTTTCAGAAAAGGTGACTGAAAAATAGTGTGTAATTACATTTTATCAACTAATACTTACAGGTTTTGCAACAACCATTCCCGTCAGTCTGCTCACTTCCCTGTAATGTAGACAAAGTGCACTGTAAAGTATGCAAATATGCAACACTGACAGTCACACAAGTCAGATGTATTACTGAAGCTTTTGCTCAAGGTATGTTTGAGCACATTTGCTGTATTTATGTCCCTCGTTTTTCTCTAACCATATACATTAGTTCAAAGTACTTATCATTTCAACCCATTTACAGATATTTTTATTTGTCTTTGGCTTGCAGTGCAATTTTTGGCCTTCTACGCAATTCAAATACATTTAAAAACATTTCATATATGTTTAAGAGACTAATTAGCTTGAATCAAAAGTCTACTTTCAGAGAGGTATAGTCAGCTCTATCACTATAAAACAAAAATGAAGAAATAGAAAAAGTAGACCCTAACTCTTGTTATTCAATTGAACAAAAGCAAAGCAAAGCTCTGAGTTGTTTTAGATGCAGTTTGGACCTAAAGTGAAAATTAAGATGAGGCAGAATCAGTTCAGAGTTATTAACAAGGATAGTAAGAAATAAGAATTTACACTTCTTTCAGGACTGGATTATACTCACAGGAATGCAGTTTTCTGGACGAAATTCAGGACATGATACTTGGGTTTTAGAGATTATAAATTCATCCTTCACCTTTTGGCACTCATACTTGGTACACGTGTCATTTGGTGGTGACCAAGACTTAGAAGGCTGTCAGTGTACAAGTGGTCAATTAGTACACATAAACAATTGTAACTAATAACACAATTAAGGTTATAGACACTGACTCTGAAGATGTTTCCATTATACTCTACTCACTTCAATAATTATTGGATCGAGGCCTGGGAACTCCAAAACACATTTTGTCTTTTTACATAATCCACAACATTGTCCAGGTTGGCGTTCATACTCATAGCCCTGTATGAAAAAATGTACAAGTGGTGGTGGTCTGAAACTTCAATCAATTTAACATAGACATAATTTGCAACTTGTAGTATTTACAGAATACTTTCACTTGTCAGAATAGTTTTATCCAAATTACAAAGAGAAAACACATATTTTTATTACCCCCAAGAGGTATGGAGCCAATCTGATAGTTTAAGGTTCATGTGCAAAGGTTTGAGATATCCATCTCTGAGATTTCTGTCACCCAAATAGAGTGATTGCAATAATGTCCCTGTTTCTCTGAATGGTCTACAGATTAGACAGTGGACAATATCTTCAGCAGCACCACAAACTAAATCCTATTAATCTCCATTGAATTGAAAAGATGAGATGTTTCAAACCTGGACATGACATTGATGCATGAAAAAATCTTAGTTTTGTCTTTTAGTTTAACTTTTTAAACATAAATATCATGAGGCAACACCCACATTCACACATTTTTGTTCTTCAAAATAATCATACTGTGCATGTAAATTACAAAATCTTTGCATCAACAACACTTACACAAGATCAGAAGTACACTCCATGAAGATTTCTGAGAGTCAAGTATATGAGTGAGCTCCACTAGATTTACCATGTGGTCTCATGTTAAATATTTTTGTACAATATATAACTTTACTGGCTACAAATTCAAGTGATTGAAAACAGCAATACTCATATTTTTAATATTACTAATAATTTCCATGCAAAAGTACCTTTGCACAGTGTAGGAGACACTCGATCACATAACATTCAATCATGTTCAACTTGCTGGTGGGATTCTGAGTTTCAGTGCAGTGGCAACTTTCACATAGGTTTTTGGAGAAAGTCATTCCGGGCTGTAAACAATAAAATGTAAAGTCTGAGCTGATTTCATATAGACACCAGCAAAACAAATGTCACTCTGGTCTGACTACAGGGTAAAAACACAGAGGGGTAATGCAATATACTCTTAACAGTGCTCCTTTAGAATATATACTGTGTATTATTTATTACCTTGTACTCAGTATCATTGAAGACACAGACACCTTTAGGTACTACAAAAAAAAAAAGACAAAAAATACTTATGATCACATCAAAGCCTTTTGTTCAGTTTAGCGCGTAAATCTTTCAAACACTAACTTGAACTGGCAACAGTGTGGCACAAAGTGCAAAACAAGTATCTTTGCTAGTTTCAGATCGATGCAGTTGTCATTTACACACTTGCATTCATCTGTGTGCTCATGGGGCATGTTAGTCTTAAAATGAGGTGGTGGTTAGGTGTGTTGTTGGCGTACTGCTATCTTGAGGCAGTGGAAAATGACTGCACAATTGACCAGGAAAAACCTGGATGCACAACATGCCTCTTAAGCTTCTCTGTGGCATATTGTGTGTTGTACAATGTTGCCATGCATCTTGGATGTCTCTTGGAATCTAACTCTGTGTGAAACATTGCGTCATTATAATAGTAATCTGCCAAGGTGCAAGTGCATCAGGCTTTTAAATGGAATAGGAGACGGCACTCTGATTGGTGAAATGTATGTTACGCCCAAAACATTCCTATGATTAATTAAAATATTTAGTGCAAACCTTTTGAGCCATGCAACTGGTGCAGCTGTTTTTTCCGCGGCTAAAATAACAAAAGTGATATGGACACTCCCTAGATGCACTAGTGCCATGCGCTTTGAACCATGCACTTCAGACTGTTAAATTGAAGCCCTAATACTTCACAAAAATGTAAATGAAACCTTAATGTGGAACTTACCACAGACGGAAGAAGTGCAGCAACTATCATTTGAGTTGCGGATGTCCAACTCAAATCCCAGTTCGCACTTCTGTGGCGGCGGTGAACAGCGTTTTTTATCACATTCTATTGGTTGAAAAAGTGAGACATTTCCAGGGTTGGTGAGTGTAACATAAAATCTAACAAAGATAACCAACAGTTGTTAGGTACAGCGATTGACATTAGTCAGACCATAGATAAAAAATAGATGATAATTTGTAAAATAACTGAAAATAAAAATGGGTCTTTCAACAATAATAATAATAATAATAATAATAACATAATAAGGGACATAGTTGAAAACTGCTGTGGAACTGCTGTAAACAACTGACATCATTGCATCTATTTGCATTCTGCTTAGTTTTAGCCTGTTTCAGCTATTAGTCTGTTTCTGTTTCTCTCCTATTCTCTGTGCTCACATATACAGTATTTTAATACAACCAATAAAGCTGTTTTCATTTACATGTTTTAGTGTTTATGTTGTCTGTCAATGGAGCACGTTTGAAATAGTTGCTGAAACATGACCCATTAAGACTACAAATGTTAAATCCCAAGCCACTTCCAGGCTGCTGCTCTGCACTACTAAAACCCTGAATTTATAACTGCAACGTTGTCTGACAAAATTACCAAACACATAAATTAAGGACACAGACTGTGCTGTGATTTCAGCGATATGATAACTAAAAGAGATAGAAGTGACAGTTGATCTTTCTTATTTCAGTCTCTTACACTGTGTACAGCCTCCGTCTGGGTAACAAACTGCTGCATTACTTTGCCACTCACTGAACGACTGTCCTCAATGTTGCCAAGGTTTGTCCAAAAAGTGGCTAGATTTGTGGCTAGGTGCTTTTTGGAAAAAGAAAATGGTCTCTAAATGTAGCAAGAAATGTGCTAAGTTGGCAGTGCTATGCCAATTAATTTTGATAGAGCAGTGGCCAATGGAGAAACTCCAACTCAGTCATGTGGCATTTGCAGTCAGTCAGACATTTGTGATTTTAGGGCTGGCCCTGCTGTTGCAGTCCAACCAAAAATGGTTAATTTTAGACCTCAGCAAACACTGCTACATTTATACATATATTCATACAGTCTATTCAAAGTACTTTCATTGCCAGTCATTTCAGATACTACATATGTGTGTGTGTGTGTGTATGTGTCTACCAACTCTTAAAACTAGCTTGAAAATCAATGCAGAGGAGGCCAAAATATCTTATCTTTAGTCCCTAGTATCATACTCCCAAATAGGGGTAGGTGATCTGGCCAAAAGTTCTTTTTTCTGCATCCTGTTTCTGCTCTGGTTTTATTCTGAAAGTCCTGACTCAAAGTTGGGGACCTCATCAGTCCGCCACTTTGACACGTATTTTGGATATTTGTCTGCTTGCTGCTATTCGAAGCTGTCTTATTTATTAAATTTTTTTTCTTCCCATTTTTTTAAAGTTCTTTTTTTGGGTGTTTTTAGCTTTTATTCTGATAGCTGCAGTTAGGGACAGACAGGAAAGTCAGGGAGAGAGAGAGAGGGGATGACATGCAGCAAAGGTTGCATGTCCTAATGGACTAAGCCTTGTAGTACACGTTGTGCTTGGGGAACTGCAGGGTTGCCCCCACAATGCTGTCTTCTGTTTACAAATTGTGCTGTTATTTATTTTTTAAGAGGTGCTATGTGTAAGTATTTTAGTTAGAAAGTTCAGTTTCTGGTGACCAGCTAGCCCTGGTTTGTGTTTCCCTGCCTGCAGGCAGGTCTCTTGTCCAACAGGCAAACTGTGACTCCACTGGCGACGGTGGTTCTTGTCCTGCCCAAGTCGACAATTACTACATGTGGTGCTACACCAAGCTTGCTGAGGCTGCAGAGCACAACAAGGACTGCCAGCTGCAGTTAGCAGGCTAGGTGTTTGATAGTTAACAGTGGGCTGGTTAGCAGTAATTGAACTTTTTAAATCAATAACGCAATCTGTATGATCTGTATGTATGTAGATCATCAACCATATTGGATTGTCAGATCGCCCACCCATACACTTCATGATGATTAAACTGATCTTTTAAAAAACTATAGCAATTTTTTTTTCTACCTCTTTCTGTTAAAACAATATGTGAGCAGATGTAGAAGTGGTGCATTAAATCACTCACCACATGTTAGTTTCTCACAGCAGTCCACTGTGCGGTTCACCAACACCTCACCTTCCTTGGTACAAATAACTGGTTCTTGAGTGGGGCATGTGAGAGGCTTACACTGAACACTCAGAGTGTCCTGATCACAGACACACTGCTGACAGTCACTCTGCCAGGTCTCACCAAGCTGTTTGAGTGATGAAAAAGAATTACTGTTGTGACAGCAGCAGATACTAAGTGAAAAAATTGTTCATCTAATGTAGCATTTACCTCTTTGGGTTGGCCATCAGGTCCTGTGCAACCTTCAACAATAAAAACAATACATTTACTTGTATATTCATTCATTCACAAAGAATTAGATTTTTCTTCAAAGAAAATACTCTTACAGGAGGTGACACAGATGTCAGAGTTTGAACTGAACAAAGTCATCCCCTCTGGGCAGAAGCATCCCTCAATGAATCGATTACACATTATGCTCTGGTCTTCTTTTTCTCCCTGGCATTGTTGTACATACTTCTCATTGTATCTAAATATGAAGACAATTGATGGTGAAAAACACATCATAAGTTCAGACATAAAATGATAAATAATTTGTATAATGCAGTGCTGACAATGTCTGTTGTTCCACCACTTTGGTCCAAGCTGAAATCTCTCAACAGTTATACTGATTGCCATGAAACGTTGAAATGAAATTCATGGTCCCCAGAAAATGAACACTAATGACTTTGGTGATCCTCTGACTTTTCATGGCAATCTATCATTGGATAGATTGCTTGTCAGGATTAACCTATAATCACTTTGGTAATCACTTTTTTGTAGCACCACCATTACATCAAATACACCAATACTTTGGTTTAAGATCAAACACCTACAAAACCAAGTACATTCTCATCAGCCTCAGTCAGACTTTGTCTTTATTTCTAATTAAATTATCAAATGTTAGTATGCTAATGGGCTAAGGTAAGATGGTGATGTCTGCTTAACATCAGCACATTAGCATTGTTATTGTGAGCATGTTAGCATTCTGAAGCTAGGATTTATCTCAGCCTAAGTACAGCCTCTCAGAGGTGGTAGCATGGAAACTTAGCCTTGTTAAATTACAAGCCACTGACATAATTCAATATTACATACATATAACCAAGCAATTACCTTGCATTGCAAGTTGGTACAACAGTTGGTCCACAAGGCTTGTAGACTTTATTTTCTGGACATTTATGTTCTAGACGAGAAAAATGATTTAAACATCAATAAACAAGGTAATCTGGACATCAGAGAATAACTTAGTTTACTTTTACTGAAACAAACCCCTCCTACCACACTGTCCGTTCGTGGAGTTCCTCCAGGCTACACAGACAGATGCCTCAGCACACACTGTGGCGTATGCTTCCAGACTGGAACACTCCTCCGTGGAATTTGGCATGTGGCAAACATTAGATTTACACGCCTCATAAAAGCGCTCTGGTGCGATGACTTTGTGGCATCTCTCAAACACCCTTAATTTACAAAAGAAATTAGAGTGTTTTTCTGAGTGATACTGCACAATTAAGTACAATATTGTGTTCATGTTTATTCTGTAAATGCTTACTTGCTTATCAAAATTTCACAGATATCAGGTTTGCAGGGTGTCTGTGTAGGCCCTGGGGTTGGTGGAGGAGATGGCCTCTCACAATATGGCTTTTTCTTTTCGGGCACATACCAGTGATGTCCCATCTCAGAGCATGAAGGATTAATCTGGCCACTTGGTTGTCTGCAGTCATTTTTCCTGTTATTATCACAGGTGCCTTGTGAAAATAAATATTAACATGACAGATATTACAACCCATGTGTTACAGCATTTGGTCCATCCATTGGCAGTTTTATCTGTGACTATAACATGCAGCCTCATTTACTTTTCACCAAGTTTATTCTAACAAACTGATTATCAACTTACCACACAGTCCCTCTGTGTTGTTGTGGAAAAGGTAAAATGGCAATTCAACAGTAAATGAAAGACCTTTGAGCCTCACAACTGCATCAATTGCCCTGATTTTCAAAATCAGCTCAGTTGCTGTGCTTATAATGATGAGGTCTTTATTAGTGTAGGTTGGGAATACTTGTTTGCTGTTGATGGACACCTAAACAATTGCAACATTTGTATGAGTCTTTCTAAACAGACAAAACATTTTCTTCAGATTATCATTGAATATCAATTAAATATATTTAAGTAAAATTAAAATAAGATAAGATTGTTTTTTGTGGCAATACTTACCATGTTAACGGATTTTGGGATTTTCTCCTGTGTAAGAATAATCTCATAATCTTTGTAATACACAATCAAAGCTTTAGCACAGGTCATAGTTCCAGAAGCACAGTTTTTATAGTCGACAAGAATCTTAAAATTGTATTGGGGATTGATCTCTTTGACCAGGATGTATGTACAATTTCTCTGGAAGCTGTAGTATTGACCATCAAATGTCAAATAATTATGATCTGCCCAGCTGGTGCAAACACCTGTAGAAATTGAGATAACATTGCAAGTTACATCAGAGAAAACTGTATATATTGTGTTTTGTAGCATGTATGTGCAGCAGTCTTAAGATGCTGCTTGACCTTTAAAATGTTTTAATTTGAGCTTACATCTGCAGTCGTAGTGAAAACAGCAGCCTGCTTCATCATAGACCCTTACTGCTGCGTTCCCATTTTCACATATAGGCATGATCACGCTTTCACATGGTACAGGTTCATTGATTACTCTACCGTCGTCACATGCTGCTGTGGTGCAGTTGTTTGGCTTCCATGACTCGCCATGCTGTAAATGGCAAAGGGGTACTTTAATAATAATAGCAAAAGAAATATTATGTTTGAGTCCCCTAGGTGCATACATACAAATGTACATATACATCTAGATTTTTTATGAAATTTAGGGAATAAGGAAAGAATTTTGTTGAGATATAATGCTAAGCTGAAATTCAGTATATGCAAGTGTTATGTCCTTTAGTGGCATCGTTATGGGGTGTTTGAAGGCATTTTATGTTGCCTGTTAATTGTGTGATTAGACCCCTGGAAGAACAGCATCAGTTTTGATTAAATTAACCAGGACCTTAATAAAGAAATGAAATCAAATAAAACAACAATTGGCCTTTGTCCTAATGTATGTAAGTCCAAGTTCAGTATATAATGTAATTCATATACCTTTCTAGGTGGCTTTAGATATGTACAGTCTTTGAAAGGCTTCAGTGTGGATCCTGTAATTGTACTGACTGCTGTTGAGCCACTTTTTGTATTGCCAGAGCCTGATGTGGTGGTGATAGGTGCTGGTGGAGTAGTGGAGGGGCATGGTCTAACAAGCTTCTCAACATTGCATGATAAACTGCAGTATGCAGTGAAACACCAGCCTTCTCCATCAGTCTTATTGTAAATGAAACTACCTAAATGGGGAAAAAACAGTGCAGTTAGATCAAAATGACTCAAAAGAACATCCTCACAACACAAACACCTCACACTTTAGGTGGTCTGGTATGCTGCATTATCAGGACAGTTGTAACTATGGCCAAAACATTGTTGTGATAGTATGAACTGATGAAAACCGCAAATTGCTTACCAGGAGAGAAAATCTGACCCATGTACTTGCAAAAGCATAAGGTTGTTCTGCCAGATGCTGAAGGCTGAGTTGTTACAGTTGGAGTCTCAATAGTGGGCTTCTCTGTCGTTGATGGAAGGGTAGTAGGCTTTCCAGTGGTTGTGATGATCTTTTCAGTTGTTACAGTTGGCGTTTCTGTGGATGCTTTCTTTGTGGTTGTGGGGCTTTCATTGATTGTGGAAGCTGATGTGGATTTGTGGGTTGTTTTGGTGATTGTTTTTTCTGTTGTTGCTGAGGTACTGGGCTTTTCGGTGGGTATCGTGGTGGGCTTCTCTGTGATTGTTGTTGTAGTGGTGGTGGGTTTTTCTGTGATTGTGGTTGTAGTGGTGGTGGGTTTTTCTGTGGTTGTGGTAGTAGTAGTGGTGGACTGCTCTGTGATTGTTGTTGAAGTGATGGTGGATTTTTCTGTGACTTTGGTTGTTTTGGGCTTTTCTGTAGTTGTTCCTGAGGTTGTAGAGGGCCTTTCTTTGGTTGTTGTTGGTGAAGATGTAACTGTGGTTGAAGACTTACAAATGTTCATGCAACATTTTACTCGTATTTCATAGTCATAACAAAAAGGAGATATACCTTGATCTTTGTTATGACAGACGAGTCCGTCTGTTGGGTTGCATGTTACTTTTTGACCCAGATTTTTCAATGGTACACCTTTGTATTGGGTTGCTCTACATTCAATTTCTAGAGGTTTACTGCAAACATTTAGGTCTGGGTCAGTAATTTTGTCTATGGTTTCATAATCTCCACCATCTTTGGAGGGGTCAGGGTAATCATTGTTTATCCAGTCTGACCATTCACACAACAAGCAGTTAGTGGTTGTTGTTGTGTATGTTTCTGTAGTTGTTGCTGAGGCAGTGGGCTTTTCTGTGGGTTTTGTGGTGTACTTCTCTGTGATTGTTGTTGTAGTAGTGGTGGTGGGTTTTTCTGTGATTGTGGTTTTTGTGGGCTTTCCTGTTGTTGTTGCTGAGGTACTGGACTTTTCTGTGGGTTTTGTGGTGGTCTTCTCTGTTGTTGTAGTGGTGGCGGTGGGTTTTTCTGTGATTGTGGTAGTAGTAGTGGTGGACTGCTCTGTGATTGTTGTAGTGGTGGTGGTGGGGTTTTCTGTGATTGTGGTTGTAGTAGTGGTGGGCTTTTCTGTGATTGTGGTTGTTGTGGGTTTTCCTGTTGTTGTTGCTGAGGTACTGGACTTTTCTGTGGGTTTTGTGGTGGTCTTCTCTGTGATTGTTGTTGTAGTGGTGGTGGTGGTGGGTTTTCTTGTGATTGTGGTTATAGTAGTGGTGGGTTTTTCTGTGATTGTTTTAGTAGTAGTGGTGGACTGCTCTGTGATTGTTGTTGTAGTGGTGGTGGTGGGTTTTTCTGTGATTGTGGTTGTGGGTTTTTCTGTGGTTGTGACTGAACTAGTGCTGGGCTTTTCTGTAGTTGTTGCTGAGATACTGGACTTTTCTGTGGGTTTTGTGGTGGTCTTCTCTGTTGTTGTAGTGGTGGTGGTGGGTTTTTCTGTGATTGTGGTTATAGTAGTGGTGGTGGGTTTTTCTGTGATTGTGGTTGTTGTGGGCTTTCCTGTTGTTGTTGCTGAGGTACTGGACTTTTCTGTGGGTTTTGTGGTGGTCTTCTCTGTGATTGTTGTAGTGGTGGTGGTGGGTTGTTCTGTGATTGTGGTTGTTGTGGGCTTTCCTGTTGTTTTTGCAGAGGTACTGGACTTTTCTGTAGGTATCGTGGTGGACTTTTCTGTGATTGTGGTTGTAGTGGTGGTGGGTTTTTCTGTGATTGTGGTTGTGGTAGTGGTGGGTTTTTCTGTGGTTGTGACTGAACTAGTGCTGGATTTTTCTGTAGTTGTTGCTGAGGTACTGGACTTTTCTGTGGGTTTTGTGGTGGTCTTTTCTGTGATTGTGGTTGCAGTGGTGGTGGGTTTTTCTGTGATTGTGGTAGTAGTGGTTGTGGGTTTTTCTGTGGTTGTGATTGTGGTTGTGGGTTTTTCTGTGGTTGTGACATTTGTAATCTGAATCTGAGGTTGTTTAGTTTGTGTTGTTATAACCTCTGTATTTGTAACAACTTCATGAGTTGTTGTGGTTGGTATTTTAGTTGTTTTAACAACAGTGGTAATGGGCTTTCCAGTGACCATTGTTGTTGACTTTTCTGTTATTAGTGTGGTGGTTGGTTTTTCTGTCGTTGTGGTTGTTGTTGCTGTTGTTATTGTGGGTTTTTCTGTGATTGTGGTTGTTGTGGGCCTTTCTGTAGTTGTTGCTGAGGTACTGGACTTTTCTGTGGGTTTTGTGGTGGTCTTCTCTGTTGTTGTAGTGGTGGTGGTGGGTTTTTCTGTGATTGTGGTTTTTGTGGGCTTACCTGTAGTTGTTGCTGAGGTAGTGGGCTTTTCTGTTGGTTTTGTTGTTGTAGTGGTGGACTGCTCTGTGATTGTTGTTGTAGTGGTGGTGGGTTTTTCTGTGATTGTGGTTGTTGTGGGCTTTCCTGTTGTTGTTGCTGAGGTACTGGACTTTTCTGTGGGTTTTGTGGTGGTCTTCTCTGTGATTGTTGTTGTAGTGGTGGTGGTGGTGGGTTTTCTTGTGATTGTGGTTATAGTAGTGGTGGGTTTTTCTGTGATTGTTTTAGTAGTAGTGGTGGACTGCTCTGTGATTGTTGTTGAAGTGATGGTGGGTTTTTCTGTGATTGTGGTTGTGGGCTTTTCTGTAGTTGTTGCAGAGGTACTGGACTTTTCTGTGGGTTTTGTGGTGGTCTTCTCTGTTGTTGTAGTGGTGGTGGTGGGTTTTCTTGTGATTGTGGTTATAGTAGTGGTGGGTTTTTCTGTGATTGTTGTTGTAGTAGTGGTGGACTGCTCTGTGATTGTTGTTGAAGTGATGGTGGGTTTTTCTGTGATTGTGGTTGTGGGCTTTTCTGTAGTTGTTGCTGAGGTACTGGACTTTTCTGTGGGTTTTGTGGTGGTCTTCTCTGTTGTTGTAGTGGTGGTGGTGGGTTTTTCTGTGATTGTGGTTTTTGTGGGCTTACCTGTAGTTGTTGCTGAGGTAGTGGGCTTTTCTGTGGGTTTTGTGGTGGTCTTCTCTGTTGTTGTAGTGGTGGTGGTGGGTTTTTCTGTGATTGTGGTTTTTGTGGGCTTACCTGTAGTTGTTGCTGAGGTAGTGGGCTTTTCTGTTGGTTTTGTTGTTGTAGTGGTGGACTGCTCTGTGATTGTTGTTGTAGTGGTGGTGGTGGGTTTTTCTGTGATTGTGGTTGTAGTAGTGGTGGGTTTTTCTGTGATTGTTGTTGTAGTGGTGGTGGGTTTTTCTGTGATAGTGGTTGTAGTGGTGGTGGGTTTTTCTGTGATTGTGGTAGTAGTAGTGGTGGACTGCTCTGTGATTGTTGTTGAAGTGATGGTGGATTTTTCTGTGACTTTGGTTGTTTTGGGCTTTTCTGTAGTTGTTCCTGAGGTTGTAGAGGGCCTTTCTTTGGTTGTTGTTGGTGAAGATGTAACTGTGGTTGAAGACTTACAAATGTTCATGCAACATTTCACTCGTATTTCATAGTCATAACAAAAAGGAGATATACCTTGATCTTTGTTATGACAGACGAGTCCATCTGTTGGGTTGCATGTTACTTTTTGACCCAGATTTTTCAAAGGTACACCTTTGTATTGGGTTGCTCTACATTCAATTTCTAGAGGTTTACTGCAAACATTTAGGTCTGGGTCAGTAATTTTGTCTATGGTTTCATAATCTCCACCATCTTTGGAGGGGTCAGGGTAATCATTGTTTATCCAGTCTGACCATTCACACAACAAGCAGTTAGTGGTTGTTGTGTACGTTTCTGTAGTTGTTGCTGAGGTAGTGGGCTTTTCTGTGGGTTTTGTGGTGGACTTCTCTGTGATTGTTGTTGTAGTAGTGGTGGTGGGTTTTTCTGTGATTGTGGTTTTTGTGGGTTTTCCTGTTGTTGTTGCTGAGGTACTGGACTTTTCTGTGGGTATCGTGGTGGACTTTTCTGTGATTGTGGTTGTGGGCTTTTCTGTAGTTGTTGCTGAGGTACTGGACTTTTCTGTGGGTATCGTGGTGGACTTTTCTGTGATTGTGGTTGTGGGCTTTTCTGTAGTTGTTGCTGAGGTACTGGACTTTTCTGTTGATTTTGTTGTGGTCTTCTCTGTTGTTGTAGTGGTGGTGGTGGGTTTTTCTGTGATTGTGGTTGTAGTGGTGGTGGGTTTTTCTGTGATTGTGGTTGTTGTGGGCCTTTCTGTAGTTGTTGCTGAGGTAGTGGGCTTCTCAGTGGGTTTTGTGGTGGACTGCTCTGTGATTGTTGTTGTAGTGGCGGTGGGTTTTTCTGTGATTGTGGTGGTGGTAATGGTGGGTTTTTCTGTGATTGTGGTTGTAGTGGTGGTGGGTTTTTCTGTGGTTGTGGTAGTAGTAGTGGTGGACTGCTCTGTGATTGTTGTTGAAGTGATGGTGGATTTTTCTGTGACTTTGGTTGTTTTGGGCTTTTCTGTAGTTGTTCCTGAGGTTGTAGAGGGCCTTTCTTTGGTTGTTGTTGGTGAAGATGTAACTGTGGTTGAAGACTTACAAATGTTCATGCAACATTTCACTCGTATTTCATAGTCATAACAAAAAGGAGATATACCTTGATCTTTGTTATGACAGACGAGTCCGTCTGTTGGGTTGCATGTTACTTTTTGACCTAGATTTTTCAAAGGTACACCTTTGTATTGGGTTGCTCTACATTCAATTTCTAGAGGTTTACTGCAAACATTTAGGTCTGGGTCAGTAATTTTGTCTATGGTTTCATAATCTCCACCATCTTTGGAGGGGTCAGGGTAATCATTGTTTATCCAGTCTGACCATTCACACACCAAGCAGTTAGTGGTTGTTGTGTACGTTTCTGTAGTTGTTGCTGAGGTAGTGGGCTTTTCTGTGGGTTTTGTGGTGTACTTCTCTGTGATTGTTGTTGTAGTAGTGGTGGTGGGTTTTTCTGTGATTGTGGTTTTTGTGGGTTTTCCTGTTGTTGTTGCTGAGGTACTGGACTTTTCTGTGGGTATCGTGGTGGACTTTTCTGTGATTGTGGTTGTGGGCTTTTCTGTAGTTGTTGCTGAGGTACTGGACTTTTCTGTGGGTATCGTGGTGGACTTTTCTGTGATTGTGGTTGTGGGCTTTTCTGTAGTTGTTGCTGAGGTACTGGACTTTTCTGTTGATTTTGTTGTGGTCTTCTCTGTTGTTGTAGTGGTGGTGGTGGGTTTTTCTGTGATTGTGGTTGTAGTGGTGGTGGGTTTTTCTGTGATTGTGGTTGTTGTGGGCCTTTCTGTAGTTGTTGCTGAGGTAGTGGGCTTCTCAGTGGGTTTTGTGGTGGACTGCTCTGTGATTGTTGTTGTAGTGGCGGTGGGTTTTTCTGTGATTGTGGTTGTAGTGGTGGTGGGTTTTTCTGTGGTTGTGGTAGTAGTAGTGGTGGACTGCTCTGTGATTGTTGTTGAAGTGATGGTGGATTTTTCTGTGACTTTGGTTGTTTTGGGCTTTTCTGTAGTTGTTCCTGAGGTTGTAGAGGGCCTTTCTTTGGTTGTTGTTGGTGAAGATGTAACTGTGGTTGAAGACTTACAAATGTTCATGCAACATTTCACTCGTATTTCATAGTCATAACAAAAAGGAGATATACCTTGATCTTTGTTATGACAGACGAGTCCGTCTGTTGGGTTGCATGTTACTTTTTGACCTAGATTTTTCAAAGGTACACCTTTGTATTGGGTTGCTCTACATTCAATTTCTAGAGGTTTACTGCAAACATTTAGGTCTGGGTCAGTAATTTTGTCTATGGTTTCATAATCTCCACCATCTTTGGAGGGGTCAGGGTAATCATTGTTTATCCAGTCTGACCATTCACACACCAAGCAGTTAGTGGTTGTTGTGTACGTTTCTGTAGTTGTTGCTGAGGTAGTGGGCTTTTCTGTGGGTTTTGTGGTGTACTTCTCTGTGATTGTTGTTGTAGTAGTGGTGGTGGGTTTTTCTGTGATTGTGGTTTTTGTGGGCTTTCCTGTTGTTGTTGCTGAGGTACTGGACTTTTCTGTGGGTTTTGTGGTGGTCTTTTCTGTGATTGTGGTTGTAGTGGTGGTGGGTTTTTCTGTGATTGTGGTAGTAGTAGTGGTGGGTTTTTCTGTGATTGTGGTTTTTGTGGGCTTACCTGTAGTTGTTGCTGAGGTAGTGGGCTTTTCTGTTGGTTTTGTTGTTGTAGTGGTGGACTGCTCTGTGATTGTTGTTGTAGTGGTGGTGGTGGGTTTTTCTGTGATTGTGGTTGTTGTGGGTTTTCCTGTTGTTGTTGCTGAGGTACTGGACTTTTCTGTGGGTTTTGTGGTGGTCTTTTCTGTGATTGTTGTTGTAGTGGTGGTGGTGGTGGGTTTTTTTGTGATTGTGGTTGTGGGTTTTTCTGTGGTTGTGACTGAACTAGTGCTGGGCTTTTCTGTAGTTGTTGCTGAGATACTGGACTTTTCTGTGGGTTTTGTGGTGGTCTTCTCTGTTGTTGTAGTGGTGGTGGTGGGTTTTTCTGTGATTGTTGTAGTGGTGGTGGTGGGTTTTTCTGTGATTGTTGTAGTGGTGGTGGGTTTTTCTGTGATTGTGGTTGTTGTGGGTTTTCCTGTTGTTGTTGCAGAGGTACTGGACTTTTCTGTGGGTTTTGTGGTGGTCTTCTCTGTGATTGTTGTTGTTGTGGTGGTGGTGGTGGGTTTTTTTGTGATTGTGGTTATAGTAGTGGTGGGTTTTTCTGTGATTGTTTTAGTAGTAGTGGTGGACTGCTCTGTGATTGTTGTTGAAGTGATGGTGGGTTTTTCTGTGATTGTGGTTGTGGGCTTTTCTGTAGTTGTTGCTGAGATACTGGACTTTTCTGTGGGTTTTGTGGTGGTCTTCTCTGTTGTTGTAGTGGTGGTGGTGGGTTTTTCTGTGATTGTGGTTGTAGTAGTGGTGGGTTTTTCTGTGATTGTGGTTTTTGTGGGCTTACCTGTAGTTGTTGCTGAGGTAGTGGGCTTTTCTGTTGGTTTTGTTGTTGTAGTGGTGGACTGCTCTGTGATTGTTGTTGTCGTGGTGGTGGTGGGTTTTTCTGTGATTGTGGTTGTTGTGGGCTTTCCTGTTGTTGTTGCTGAGGTACTGGACTTTTCTGTGGGTTTTGTGGTGGTCTTCTCTGTGATTGTGGTTGCAGTGGTGGTGGGTTTTTCTGTGATTGTGGTAGTAGTGGTTGTGGGTTTTTCTGTGATTGTTGTTGTGGGCTTTTCTGTAGTTGTTGCTGAGGTACTGGACTTTTCTGTGGGTTTTGTGGTGGTCTTCTCTGTTGTTGTAGTGGTGGTGGTGGGTTTTTCTGTGATTGTGGTGGTAGTAGTGGTGGACTGCTCTGTGATTGTTGTAGTGGTGGTGGTGGGCTTTTCTGTGATTGTGGTTGTTTTGGGTTTTCCTGTTGTTGTTGCTGAGGTACTGGACTTTTCTGTGGGTTTTGTGGTGGTCTTCTCTGTGATTGTTGTTGTAGTGGTGGTGGTGGTGGGTTTTCTTGTGATTGTGGTTATAGTAGTGGTGGGTTTTTCTGTGATTGTTTTAGTAGTAGTGGTGGACTGCTCTGTGATTGTTGTTGTAGTGGTGGTGGTGGGTTTTTCTGTGATTGTGGTTGTGGGTTTTTCTGTGGTTGTGACTGAACTAGTGCTGGGCTTTTCTGTAGTTGTTGCTGAGGTACTGGACTTTTCTGTGGGTTTTGTGGTGGTCTTCTCTGTTGTTGTAGTGGTGGTGGTGGGTTTTTCTGTGATTGTGGTTTTTGTGGGCTTACCTGTAGTTGTTGCTGAGGTAGTGGGCTTTTCTGTTGGTTTTGTTGTTGTAGTGGTGGACTGCTCTGTGATTGTTGTTGTAGTGGTGGTGGTGGGTTTTTCTGTGATTGTGGTTGTTGTGGGCTTTCCTGTTGTTGTTGCTGAGGTACTGGACTTTTCTGTGGGTTTTGTGGTGGTCTTCTCTGTGATTGTTGTTGTAGTGGTGGTGGTGAGTTTTTCTGTGATTGTGGTTATAGTAGTTGTGGGTTTTTCTGTGATTGTGGTTGTTGTGGGCTTTCCTGTTGTTTTTGCAGAGGTACTGGACTTTTCTGTGGGTTTTGTGGTGGTCTTCTCTGTGATTGTGGTTGCAATGGTGGTGGGTTTTTCTGTGATTGTGGTAGTAGTGGTTGTGGGTTTTTCTGTGGTTGTTATTGTGGTTGTGGGTTTTTCTGTGGTTGTGACATTTGTAATCTGAATCTGAGGTTGTTTAGTTTGTGTTGTTATAACCTCTGTATTTGTAACAACTTCATGAGTTGTTGTGGTTGGTATTTTAGTTGTTTTAACAACAGTGGTAATGGGCTTTCCAGTGACCATTGCTGTTGACTTTTCTGTTATTAGTGTGGTGGTTGGTTTTTCTGTCGTTGTGGTTGTTGTTGTTGTTGTTGTGGGTTTTTCTGTGATTGTGGTTGTTGTGGGCCTTTCTGTAGTTGTTGCTGAGGTATTGGGCTTCTCAGTGGGTTTTATGGTGGACTGCTCTGTGATTGTTGTTGTAGTGGCGGTGGGTTTTTCTGTGATTGTGGTTGTGGGTTTTTCTGAGGCTGTGACTGAACTAGTGCTGGGCTTTTCTGTAGTTGTTGCTGAGGTACTGGACTTTTCTGTGGGTTTTGTGGTGGTCTTTTCTGTGATTGTTGTTGTAGTGGTGGTGGGTTTTTCTGTGAATGTGGTTGTAGTAGTGGTGGGTTTTTCTGTGATTGTGGTTTTTGTGGGCTTACCTGTAGTTGTTGCTGAGGTAGTGGGCTTTTCTGTTGGTTTTGTTGTTGTAGTGGTGGACTGCTCTGTGATTGTTGTTGTAGTGGTGGTGGGTTTTTCTGTGATTGTGGTTGTTGTGGGCTTTCCTGTTGTTGTTGCTGAGGTACTGGACTTTTCTGTGGGTTTTGTGGTGGTCTTTTCTGTGATTGTTGTTGTAGTGGTGGTGGGTTTTTTTGTGATTGTGGTTGTGGGTTTTTCTGTGGTTGTGACTGAACTAGTGCTGGGCTTTTCTGTAGTTGTTACTGAGGTACTGGACTTTTCTGTGGGTTTTGTGGTGGTCTTCTCTGTTGTTGTAGCGGTGGTGGTGGGTTTTTCTGTGATTGTTGTAGTGGTGGTGGTGGGTTTTTCTGTGATTGTGGTTGTTGTGGGTTTTCCTGTTGTTGTTGCAGAGGTACTGGACTTTTCTGTGGGTTTTGTGGTGGTCTTCTCTGTGATTGTTGTTGTAGTGGTGGTGGTGGTGGGTTTTTTTGTGATTGTGGTTATGGTAGTGGTGGGTTTTTCTGTGATTGTTTTAGTAGTAGTGGTGGACTGCTCTGTGATTGTTGTTGAAGTGATGGTGGGTTTTTCTGTGATTGTGGTTGTTGTGGGCTTTCCTGTTGTTGTTGCTGAGGTACTGGACTTTTCTGTGGGTTTTGTGGTGGTCTTCTCTGTGATTGTTGTTGTAGTGGTGGTGGGTTTTTCTGTGATTGTGGTTGTAGTAGTGGTGGGATTTTCTGTGATAGTGGTTGTAGTGGTGGTGGGTTTTTCTGTGGTTGTGGTAGTAGTAGTGGTGGACTGCTCTGTGATTGTTGTTGAAGTGATGGTGGATTTTTCTGTGACTTTGGTTGTTTTGGGCTTTTCTGTAGTTGTTCCTGAGGTTGTAGAGGGCCTTTCTTTGGTTGTTGTTGGTGAAGATGTAACTGTGGTTGAAGACTTACAAATGTTCATGCAACATTTCACTCGTATTTCATAGTCATAACAAAAAGGAGATATACCTTGATCTTTGTTATGACAGACGAGTCCGTCTGTTGGGTTGCATGTTACTTTTTGACCCAGATTTTTCAATGGTACACCTTTGTATTGGGTTGCTCTACATTCAATTTCTAGAGGTTTACTGCAAACATTTAGGTCTGGGTCAGTAATTTTGTCTATGGTTTCATAATCTCCACCATCTTTGGAGGGGTCAGGGTAATCATTGTTTATCCAACCTGTCCACTTACAAAAAAAGCAGTTAGCTGTTGTTTTGTTTGTGCTGATTGTAGAGACAGTGGTTGTTGATGAAGACAATGAGAATGATGGCTCTGTTGTTGTCTTAGACCTTGTTGAAAGTGTATGTTTTGACATCGTTGTTACGGCCTCAATTGGAGTCAGAGAGCTAGTGATTGTTGTTGTGATTTTTGTAGATGTTGTGGTTGTTTTTCCTGTAATGTAAAGAAAGGGTAAATCATCAAGTTATCTTTAAAAAGCTCAAAATCCAACAACTTGAAATATTCTTCTCCTATGCTGTGAGTTGATGAGTTTATTCTTTTATTCTTACCAGGTGTGACAAATGTAAAGGGTGTTGTTGATGTCTGGATGGGAGGAGTTGTAGTGCAAGTTTCTATATTTCTGGTAATATTTCCTTTTTTTCCACAAACAGCAGTGATACAGGTTCCATCTCCATCATGTGTGTCATAGACCTTTTCTCCATACTTGTAGGTATGTCCTTTATATGAACAATTGCAAGCTGCAATAGAAGAGAAGACATACAAATGTTATGGTTTCAATAGAGCCGTATTATTGTGTTTTCAATTAATCTGTGTATTATGTGGCTTAGTCACAGAGAACTGAGGCAGTCTGTAACAATTATAACCTTAAATATAGCCACAAGTGAGCATTTCAATAACATATGCATCAATTATTATTGAAATTTTGCCAGCCCTGAAACATGGTTTTGCCTGTTTCTCCTTTCTGACTGTCAGTCAGCACAGTATTTACCTGCATGAACCTAGACACTGGTCTGCTACCTGGCTAACTAGTCTAAGCTTGTTCTTGGTTCTTACTAATTACAGGTAGGTTAGCAGGGTTACAAGTGCTATCGGGTTTTGAACCCCTGACCTTGGTATCCTCAGAGAAGGTGACTTATTGGTTGCCTTTACACAAGTTGAGGCTATGACATCACATGTGCAAAACCAGGGCACTTTTGCCTTATTCACTTTAAAACTCTTAAAATGGTCAAAACTTTGTGTGACAGTTCTGACAAAAATCACACATCATTCTGGGGGTTTTGGGGGTTTTCAACAAATATTTTGGTGATTTTTAATCCAATGCTGAGCAAAAACGAAAATGTTGTGCATACAGTACAAATTGCAATAAGATGATCAATAAGTTGTGGACTCACCAGACCTATTTTACCGGGGCACATGCCCCAGTATATATCTGCTGTGCTGCAGTAAAATTTCCTGATCACATTTCAGAAACAGTATTGTCTCTGGCACTGCGGAATAACCCTATATGACCGATGCATCCAAATCGCACCCATTAAATTGCTGATGATACACTCATCACGCAATTTATATACATATATTGTTTGAAACCACACGACTTGAACTTCCCAATGGTGCTACCCACAGGTTGCTGTGATAAATGGTTTGTGATAAAATCTCCACACCCATTCTTGTCGGCGCAATACCTCACTAACTCCTGAGTTTACACAAACCATACATCAAAATAAATAGCAGTCCCTACCGTTTTGAATGGTATAAAGTATTCATCTGTGCCTTTTGCCTTTCTCAAGTAATCTGGTTTTGAAATTACAGCAACAGCAAATTGCAACAACAATTTTTCTCCAACTTCAGACTGGTATTCTAATGTAGCTTACATTATGTAGTTATGTTGATACATGATATATTTTTACAAATTATTACTAAGACATACAGTAGGCTATCCCACTATCATGATATTTATGTTGCCAGATTCCAGACAATCCACACAAGTATGAAAAGATTACAATCCCAGTGAATAGCTGAAGTTGTGGTCATTGAGTGTGTTGAAATGGCTGCACACTTGGCTGTGGTCCACAGTGGGACAAGACAGGCTTCCCTCCTGTAGTACTTGAATATTTTTCATGTGGAACATAGAAGAGGACTGCAAAAGTTCGATGGCTGGAGTCAGAGGTTGCTATTATTTGCATACCGATATGCTTTACTTTGTAAAACCTGTTGAGGTTCATGTTTATTTGAATAAATATTCTCATACATTCATGAATGTATCTTTGCATTTTTACATTTACCAGTCCTTTTGTCAGTATGAGTGTGGCAGTGGCAATAATAATGAGCAAAGCAATGGAAGCTGGTTAAGCACATAGCCTACAATAGCACATTTCATATGCAGCAAGCTTTCTCCGGTAGAGCTTTATGTCTAGCAACGCCCCTGGGACTCACCATTTGTCTGATCCAAATGCTGTTTATGACCCTTGCTACCTACCATCTACAGAATGTCTGTGTCAAGTGGTGGCCACTTGTTGGTGGCATTGAATGAAGACTTGTGAGGATATAGATGCTGAATGATTTAGCATATTTTGAAAAATATAGAGTGATGGACCTCTGAATTGACCATCAGTTACAGAGAAGCAAACTTTCATCATCATGCAGTGGATGTGCTGAAACAAATCTCAGCTCTGTATTTTGATAACTTTTTGTCAGTATTGTCTGTAGATGAGGTCAACCAAATCGTGTGAGAATTAGATGAACAGCCTTGGACTAGTTCATTTTGGGGTTTTTGTGCCTGAGTAGTGAGTGAAATTTGCAACCTATACGCCAATGTTCATTATTTTTAATCTTGTATTTTTTGCTGCATGATCACTTTGAGTGGAGAATAATAATAATAATAATAATAAAGAGAAAAAGGAATCCAACATTTGCTGCTTGGACCCCTTTTCAAGAGAACAAAAACAACAGGTGAGTTATACTCACCTTGGACATCATAGCTGCACTCCACCTTTGCTGAGAAACAATAACTGGAAGATAAATGAACAAAGAAAAGAAAGTTAATCTTGAAAAATATACAGGATAAACACACTTTATGTACATTTATTGCCTATATTTACTGTTTTCTGTCTTATTTGTAATTTTCACAATTACCTTAAAGTGGAAATCTGCAACTTTTCAACTTATCCCCTCTAGCATATCCAAGTGAGATTAATGTTGGCACTTTTGTTGCAAAGACTAGCTCGAATATAACAAAATATAGTAAGTACTATACTATCCAAAGCAAGAAACAGCCATAAGAATTTTTTAACTTTTCAAGAATTTGAACTTGGAACCTCAATCTCAAAGTTATGATGAAAGGAGACTAAAACACCTGGTTGTATTGATAAGTAGGCATGTTTTGTTACTTACTGATCTACTACAAATAAGGCCAACTGAGTGTCGGTTTGGAGTTCTTTCTATAGTTGGACAGCCTTCAAGACAATAATGAGAAATCCCATTGGACTGCCGCATAGATGGGCCGGTAGACTGTAAAAGATTTTTTCACTAAGCCTGTCAGTCTCTTTACTGACTCTCTCTCTGGTCTCAGTGTTTAAGTCTAGGGCTGAATGGTCTGAATGTCCGTCCAAGGTTCACTCTTCTTTTACATGGTTTAAATCACCTTCTGTCTTCGCATTCTTTGCCTCCTCCGACAACAATGCTCTTTCTCTTTTGCTGGTTCTCCATAGTTACTCTGGTTGTTCTACCATCTATCATTTCAGCTACCTGGGGAAAGTTACCTATAGCTACTGGGGAAAACAAAAGCACTATCCTCTTTCTGTTTTGGTTATGCAGTTGCAGATGTGCTTTGTTTGTGTCGTAACTGGCCAGTGCCAGACAGAATTGCATAGTGAAAGCAAGGCTTATAGGGAACCAGTAAACTAAATGCAGATACATTATTCCTTAGCTAATTAATATTTAATTTAGTCTATATCCACTTAAATTTCTTTATTAAATAAGGATAGCTAATGTTGTCATATTTTTCACTTCATGTAGTGAAAGATCATGATTGTGTGACATAAGTGTACATTATTTCAGTATAACAGCTTTTTAAAATACGTATCAGTTATCATTAACATTTGCACCACATGCAGGATTACTAAGGAAAGTTTCTTACCATTTGTGACAGTTTTCCTTTGGAGGCATGAAATCCCCTTGATTATAATGCTTCCCTTCATCATCATAGCAGCCACATTTCTCCTTTGATACACACTTCATGGTAGCTTCTTCCAAATAAGATCTTTCAGGTGGGCATCTTGGATAGCAACCTTAAAAATTTAATGTAATTGTAAACTACGAAACTAGGAAAGAATAGGTGAATAAGTCTAACCTAAACCTTGTGAGCAACTCTGAGTGGTGAAATTGGATGAATCCATAACACATCAGTAAGCACAAAAACATATTTCTGCTAAACTTCCTTAGTAGAAAGAGCATACATGGTCAGTTTTTTCTTTCTGAATATTAGTAGCCTTAAAAAACATACATTATCCCTTTCATGTTATTTGTACCTTCTAATGCCGGGATTTGATTGTAGCATATTCCTGAGGGATTCCTGCATGTCTTCATGCAAGGTTTTCCACAAGGCTCATAGTGCCATTCACACTCTCCATCAGTGTTGTAAAAATCACAGAACAGAGCTAATGAAACAAAAGAAAGGGACATTAATATAGTTAATTATAGTTTTCATACTACATTAACAGAAACTATGAAACATTTAGAATACAATGAGAGTCACCCTTTATTTGAAAACTTTATAATTAAAGTTTCTGTAAATGAGATTTTAAACAATAATACAGCAGCAAACAGCTACTTTCTATGTAAAGATAAAGTTTAAGTAATGAAATCCTGAGAAGAGAATGAAGTTACACCCCCTCTGTGTATGTTGTAATCTGAGTTTCTCTGGTCTTTGTTTTGATTGCTGCGAGATGGTACAGTGCAGTACATTTCCTCCATGTGTCAGTAACTTGATGCTACATAATGATACATGTCTGTTTTCATTAGTGACCCGCCACAGTAGACATGATAATGTAGGCTAGCTGACTTTCAGCATTGCTGTGGAGCCGGAGGTGAGCCTGACTAAGCATTTGTTTTGGTCTGAGATGCTGGTGGTCTAGTGCGACACCTAGTGGCAGTGACAATCATTTACAGAACCTTTAAATTCAATGCTAATGACAGAAAACATAATACATTGTAATATTAATTCATCTCCTCACAGAAACACAAATAAAAGACGCACGGCAAATTGTTGGAGTCCTCCATTTCACGCAGGCTCCGGCCTTATTACAGACTGCTGCGTAGGCTGCTACAGCGGAGCAGAAACACTCACAGTCTCCTGCTGTGTTGCAGGCACATGTGTCTCTCACACAGGCATCATGATAACTTTGGGGATCCACCTGTTTGAAGGAAGCCATTGTAAATGCAAGTAGAAGCTGAATTGTATTCTGCTGGCTGATTATACATAAAGCCATTCTGTAACTCATTACAATAACTTCATATATGTCATGTGACATTCCTTGGTAGTTTTCTCACCTTTGAATGGCAGGCAGCAAATACTTTACTGTTGATAATGCTGCAGTGTTTTAATGCCCATGCCTGCCTGTGTGAATACAGGCTGCAGGGATTTTTTTGTTTGTTTGCATTAGGACAGGTAGGCGACACTTTCCAGCTGTTTCCAAACTCAAGGGCCTCAACCACAACTTCTTTGTTTCTGGTGGTGAAATCATTCTTGACGTTCCCATCGTAATTCCCACACAGACCACAGACTCTGCCCTGTGACAAAATGAGATCCAGTTACTTTGTAAAATGGTAACCCTATTAACATGTATCTAACTAGGCTACCTGTATATCTACTCACTCACTTTAAATGTGGAGCTGAGTTTGATCATCAGTGTCGTCTTCTTATTCCAGATGAGAACAAGACCATTCTTTGCCTCAATGACAAGATATATACCCATAGTGTTGATGTGATATGGTATGTCCACCCCTTTGCTTTGTTTGACAACTCTAAAAGTTTCTTCTGAAAGAACAATTTCGTTGTTCTGAAAGAAACAAATCATTTATAGTCCCACAAAGTAATATTCAGAGTTTAAAAATAAATAAATAAATTGCATATAATAGTGTCACTGTATGTACCCCTAAGTAGAGCTTGATAGCAGTGTAGCAGATGCTTTCAGCTGTTGCACATGGGATGCTCTCAGTTAGGACCCTGAAGGTGCCATTCATATTATCCCCACAGTAATCCTACAAAATATTGATATTAGTATTACAAGACAGATTTTTGACTAATCACAAATACTAAACAGAAATACATACTAACCTGGGTGAAGACGTAACCACAGTCCCCATTAAAGGAGAATTTCTTGTCATCAAAAGTAATGTAATGCCCTTCTCCATATATGGTACAGGATCCATCACATTCATGATCTGTACATTCCCATTTTCTGCTTTTGCAGGTGCTATGATTTAAAAGGATGAATTAATATCAAGGTATACACACATGTGCCCAATTAAATTAAAAATTAATTAAACATAAAAATGAGACGACAACAGAGAACTGACACAGCACTGCATCACGGTAAGATAGGAAGGCTCACCAGGTATTGCAGTCCACAGTGACAGTCTGTCCAGAATTATAGGATTGTCCATTATATGGGCAGGGACAATCCTCCTCCTTAACACAGCCTCCCTTACCATCTGACAGCAGACCGGCAGGACATACACAGCCTGAGATACACTGTGTACTGACCTATACACATAATTGTAAAGTAGTAAACTAGTAAAATGCAATTCTGCTGCTTTAGTATACATGTATAGAATATTCAACAACAGTCATGAGCTCGAGTCATATTCTTACACATTCTGTGTCCAGAGTCTGGCAGCTTTTTTGGCACTCCAATCCCTTGCCACCTGGCTTTGCACTGGAGCAGCTGAAGAAAACCATTGGACTGGTGCATGCTGATGACAGTGATAGTGTGTTACAAAGGACGTGAATGTATAGCTATTATGCTTTGCTATAGAAGGAATACTATGATGAGGTGAGTGCTTTGCACCTACATTCATTTGTGTGGCTTCCTGAACAGCTTAACTTTCCACCATGGCAGGAGCTGAAATGCATAGAAAGACAAAGGAGAGAAATGCATTTTCTGGTTAATTCTTGCTTGCTGTTGCTCATTTTCTTGCTAATACAAAAACACAAGCAGTGATTACCAACTGGTCTAGCCTTGGGGATATGCAATTTTCCTTAGGCTACGTTTAGATTAATGTGAGCCCCACATGAAAAAATACAGCCCTCTGATTCATTTGAATCTCAGTCATTTGATGCAGGACCCAAAAAAACATTGTCATCATCTACATATAAGCTGACTTGACAGCAACAAACAGGTAACTACATTTACACAGGCAGTTATTCTTTTTTGGCCTCACAGTTTTAGCTTATTTATCATTGCTATACTTATTTGATTTATTGCTTTTATTTATATTAATATATTGCACTGAAGTGTGTTTGTTGACTGGTGGAATGTGTAAAACACTATTTTTATGTGGAGCATAAAACTGACAATAAAGGACTCTATCTCTCTGTCAATCAGTCATCAACACTGTTTCTGGAAACAACTGTGTCTGGGGAAACCAATACCCTGAGAAGAAAGGGAATTATGGATTAAAATCCAACAACATTAAAACTATTGCATCAGCAATTAGCAACAACAGAATCAATCTTACAGCACAATATATCAATAGGCTGAATAATATCAATAGAGGAATAAAGAAAATGAAAAGAATAGAATAAGAAAAGGTGTTTAAAAGGTGTTTACAAGCTGGATTTAAGGCAAGGCCGGGGAGGGCAGTACTTCACTGAATACAATATACTGAGGGGTTTTTGGGTTAATCTTCACTTGCAGTAAAACCAAATTTAATATGTTTCTGTTAAGCAGTTAAGTTGTGGAACATACTAGCTTCAACCTCTACAATTAGCAACGTAGATCCAAGAGGGTCTGCCACAGTGTGAAGGGTGACCATTGCTAGGCTTCTTATTTTGAAATGCTGCATGCCCTAATGCTGCAACACACTCTTCAGTGGGGGCTGACACTTCAAAATAAAAATAAATGACTGTGCTAGATATGTTCTACACACTTTAAAAGAGTGAGTGAAGTTGTCCCACAATTCACTCAGAGCACTGTGACCCACTAGGAAGTGTCCTGGCTGAGGGGTTAAGGCACCAACCATGAACTGCAACCAACATCAGTGGTTCACTTCCTGCCATGGACCTTTGTTGCGTCATGTTCACCATCTCGCTCCCCTCATTTCTTGGTATCTTGCTACCATCACTTGACTAATAGAATACCAAAAATTTTACAATAAAAAAATAGTTTTGCTTCAATTTTACAGGAAAACTCGAAATCCTCACCAAATTTGTCCATGAACCCTGATGACCTGCCTGGGCTGCAGTACTGTGTCTCCCATATAACAAGAGCATTGTAAGGCTGACACACACTCCCCCTTCTCATTTAGGTAAGTTCCTTCAGCACAGCCACAGCCATCAAGTGGAGTAAATTCAACCTCACATGTTAAGTCTGAATGACTAAGAGAGCGACAGGTGCGACCACAGCTTTTCATCTGGTATTCATAGACCAAAGTAGAAGGGCAGGCGCTTGTGTATTTCTCTGTTGAAAGGAAATAGGTCGCATAAGGTTTGAATACTATAAATAAATAGCATTTTCCTTTATTGCACATTTTTATGGTTTGATTTAAACTTACGGCACATGGTGTCCCTCCATCCATTCAGTAAGACACCTTCAGAAGCACATGCATGGACATAGGACGATATGGCAGCACACATGCACTCCTCACTGTTTTCACAGGCGCAAGTATCATAAATACAAGACTGCAGAGAGAAACAGCAACAAGCTAAATGAATAATTAAAATGTGGAGTTGTTAAATAAGCAAAATACGTAACTTATACACTATAGAGTGTACACAAAAAGAAATCACTGCTCACAGCTTGATAGTTTTCTGGGTTTATTTCAGAATGGCACTTGGCAAAAATCCCTTTTGGGTCTGACAGCAAGGAGCACCAGTGTTTGGCATATTTCTCTAGAAGAAAGAAAATAAACATGTTTAATGGTAGAAAGTTTTGAAGTATGACATTAAAATGTGGAGCACATGGTCTGTGACCTACCCTTGGCTACACTCAAAATGCAGGGGTCCCCTAGTATGGTTGTTACATCGTGGCAGCCTATTTTGGTCTTCCATGTGTTGGCAAATGACCCAGCTGTTCCCTCAATCAATCCATTTGTGGTTCTAAAGTCATCAGCTCCAACATCATTAAAATCTCCACAAAGGCCTGAAAAAAGATACTTTGACTTAATACTCACTGCAGTACTCCCTGCAAGAGGGGGATATGTTACACTAGTGTGCTCAAGAATGAAAACACACCTTTGAGCTTTCCCTTATTGGACACACTGGCTTTGATGTAGACTTGCATAATGGGTGTGAGCTGAATCTCAAGATCAAGTCCATGGGTGGTGTGGATTACAATGAAGAATGTCGATGGGCTGAAGACTGTTATGTCATCTGCGAGGGATAAAACATTTTCACATTGAGTAAAGAGACTGTTTTACTTTACTCAGCAAACTGTCAACATCTAAACACACAACTTAAAGAACAGGTCCCTTACCCATGAAAAAAGGCAGTTGAGAAAGCAGTTTGTTATAAAAGACCTGTCCTTTGGCGTCAACTACAATCATCTGCAGCAGAAAAAAAAAAGATAAATAACATCAGGAAACATATTTCCAAACATGATCCAACATGGAGAAAAACTGTCATGTTTTTAAGAGTGAACTGTAGTGTACTGTAATTTTACCTTGTGTTTTGTCAGCATTAGAGTGACTGCAGCCAGGCAAGTTGATTTATCAGATTTTCCACATCTGACCATGTCACCATGGACAATGAAAGTCCCTGTAGTTTCCTGAAATCAAGAAGATTAAAATACATTTGATTACAAACGGTTCTCAAACTCTTACTTACCTGTACTTTCATTTTGCGTGTAAATTAAAGAATAAATTCATTTAAGTTTAAATGCCTCACCTTGGAGAGAACATAGGAGCAGTCTCCATGAAAAGTATATGTTTTGTCATCGTAGGTGGAGATGTGGGAGCCACCCAGTATAGAGCAGATGCCCGGACAGTTCATATCCTTACAGCTCCACTCACCCTTAGTACAGGTGCTGTCATCAGAGTTTAGTTAGTTCAACTGGACAGACCATGTTAAATACACAAGTTGTAAATATATATATTATAATGAAGATAAGGAAGTGGTTACCATTTACGACATGCCCTTGAGTATGTTTCTCCTGGTTTGTACGGCTTGTCATTGTGTAAGCAGGAGCACTGGTCAGCAGCAACACACCCACTTTGTGTAATGTCATCAAAGATGGTCCCTTGGGAAAAATATGATGACATGGTTCATCTTAGACCGAGAGTAAAATGCTTTACATTTACATTGCAAAATATTTTGCATTTATTTTACCACGAGAGCGTCATGAGAAAAATGCTTAATAGATTTTCAATTGCTTAATTTGTGTGCACAAATTAGTAGAACATGACAAGCAACATTTTTGAAATATTAACACGTTTAAAGGATTGCACAGGTAACACTGTTTAATAGTCAAACCTATGTCCAATATACCGTAGCATCACAACCATATAAAAAAGAGTGTTGATGAGACAAGGTCAAATATACAGAATGTGATAAAATCAAAAATACACTTTCCAAGTAGCTAATCTTGTGCCCTTGTGTTAATTTATCTCTCGTTACATGCTCAATATGTCCCTTTATTTTAAAAGAGTTTGGATACCTTATCCTGAACCAGGGGTTGGTTACAATAAATTTGTCCAACCAAATATGCTTCGTGGGCGACTAGCTAGCCCCACCACGGCACATAAAACTACACCACACTATAAATAATACCATAGCTATATCATATAAGTAGGGGTATGTCTGTGTCACTGTAACTTTAATATCCAAAACACGGGGGCTTGCCTGCTACTAAAACTGCAACTTCAGCTTACCTGCTGCAAATTACTTGACAGTAATTCAACAACATGAATTGTGATTCTGCGCACTAATTAAAAGTCAAGAACACAAGTATTTCAAGGCTATGAATCACTAATTGTGTGAACGTAAAACTAAATAAGATTTTAAAAAAAAACAAACAAACAACAAACATCTTGCATCTTCTCTCCTTACAGGGATCTGCGCTGGTTTTAAAATCAGGAAACTTACCAGGTGGACAGAAGCATCCATCTATGCAGTGTTCCTCACACACTTGACTTCTCTGGGGGTTGCTGCAGGTGTCAGTACAGGGGCTACTGCATTCTTTGTACTCCATGTTGAAAGGGCATGTTTTTGCTGTTCAACACAAAAACTTGCACTTCAGAAACACTGATTTTGAAAAATAACTATCCAGAAACAATGAAAGCTTGAACAGTTTTCTTGTTGCTGCTCTTACCACATAGTTGTGTGGTCTTCCATTGCTGTGGTTTTCCGCCTGCGTGAGCGCACTGACGGGAGTACTCTGAGATGGTCGAGCACAAGCATGAAGTGCTGTTGCTCTTACAATTGCACAGGTCCATTGAACAGGCTTTGATAAAGGAGTCGGTATCAATCAGGTTTTGACAGCTGAGGAAGGCAGGTCCTGACAGCAGGTTCTTACAGAGGTCTTTCTGTGGGTCAAAGTATGGGGAGGAACTTCAATTCTACCTAAATGTTGTATAGAAAATTATTAAAAGCAAATCCATTTTCACATACCTGATTTGCACAGGTCTTTGCAGCTGAAGAAATTTCGTCACAGCTTTCAGTGGGAGCATTGATTTTCCAAGCCTCCGCATAGTCTTCAGGAGCAACAGAATCCCCTGTGTCTAGAAGAAAAAGAGTTTATTCCAAATATGAAGATGTTTGTAATTTGGTAATATTGTACAATTCAGTTTATTTTAGGATTCATTTTTCGGTATTCACCTTTTCTGATGAACTCATTATAAATCTGGACTCCGTTGAAGTCACCACACAGGCCACATGTCTGATTCTTGAATTTTGCATCCAGCTCAACCTTTTAACCAGTGAAAATTAGATTTAAATAAAGTGCAGCAATGAAGAAGTACATAGTAGTCTGATGAAGTTGCTTTTCTTTTTCGTGTTCTACCTGTCAGGTTGTGTTTGCCCTGATTGACATTTTATGTTTGGACTTTGGACTTTATTGATTTTGATTCTCCGTTTGTTCATTTCCTGTTTTATTTTGAAGATACTTCATGGTGTGTCTCAAGGTTATTTACTTCCTGTCTTTACCCTGTTTTCCCTGCTTTTTGATTGTCTGCTAATGTGTTACACCTGTGTTCAATTGCCCTTGCCTTCCTGGTGTATTTAAGTCTCTGTCTTTGCTTTACTCTTTGTCAGTTCGTCTGTTCTCTTTCCCCGTGTTGCTCCAGTGTTCCCCAGTTGTTTCCAGTTCTTCAGTTTTGTTTCTCTCGTCCAGCTCTTGAGTTCTCTCTGTTTTTTCACCAGTTTCGTAAGTTTACTTTTTGGTTAAATAATTCACCATTTCCACCTTCTTCCTGGATCGCCTGCATTTGGGTCCTCAACTCCACAAAACGTGACACTACCATACCACACGACAACTTCATCATCTACTGGTGAAGGACACGTGATTCTGTCACAGTGGCAGTATTTGATCTTCCTTTATACACTGTCTCATCAACACAATGTGTCAGGTTCAGTGTAGTCATCGATATAGTCATCGAAAATAAATCCTTGAGCAAGACACTGAATCTTTATTTCACCTGACTCTGTTCTCTATAATCTCTTAGCTAGCAGTAAAATTGCAGTATAGCAGCAAATGACAGTAAAATGTTGTGCATATAGTTTCAGAGCTCAGTATATTCGCTAATATGTAAGATATCAAAATAATGAAAATCAATATCAGATCTTATTTTTACCTAAATGCAGTCAGGTCATATGACGTCGTGTGAATATGAATCAACATACCCAGAGGGAGTCTTCTTGATTCCACATGATGACCAAACCCAGCTTTGCCTCGATTTTGACATATGAGGCACTTCTTTCAATTGAAATTCCAGCTTGGCTGAATGGTATAGTGACACTAGAAAATATCAAAAATATCATTATAGTAAGAAGATGTGGCATTAAACATTAATGTAACCAGTAATCAGCTGGTAATGAAAAGTCACATTATCAAAACAGACTCACAGGTTATCGTCAACTTTGATAGAAGCGTTGACTAATTCCACAACAATCCCCTCCAGTCTCATAGTGACCTTCTTAATGGTGATGACCCCATGTCTCTGCTGTCGCTGGAGCTGAATATTGAAATCCTCATAGCTGCCCTTACACTGGGATGTCAGGACATAGTTGCAAGTGAAAGGAACCTGGAAGAAATCTCCATCGAAAGTCTTGAAATGGTAGCTTCCCCATGTACTGCAGAACTGGCCGTTGTGAGACGGTCTCACTTCTAGTTTGTGAAGAAGAAAGCATTGATTATGCTGTAGTTTAAATTTTAAACGATGTTTGATTTGATATATTTCATCTTTAAAAGAAAAAAAACAAACAATTCCCTGTAATCACTGGCCTTTTAGTCACTGTCTGAACCCTGACTTAAAAGAGAGGAAAGACATTTTTACGGTAAGTGTACATTATCATATTGTCTCTATTTGCATTATCCAGTATGTAAAAAAATGCAACAGTATAGAGTAATGGTGTCAATTTTTCCTCTCAGAATATATATATATATATATATATATATATATATATATATATATATATATATATATACCAGTGGTGGCTGCAGGTAGTCCAAGGCAGAGGGTGAGCCATGGTATCACCCATTCAAGTAGCATCCTGGCTGTCCTCATGATCCTTGCACGGTGCCTGTCCTGAGATAGATGGTTGAGCCAACTGGTACCGCATGGTCAGTGTCATGTAATATACTTTGCTGGGTGTTTGCAGTTTAGGAGGGGTAAAAGAGACATTGTGGGTGTCAACCCTTGTAGCTTTTGTCTCCATTAAGATCACAACCATGAAGAGGTTGCTTATAATAACACTTTATTAACTATCTGTGTCATGAAGAATTTGATCAGTCGCTCTCAGGCTCAGTAGCTGTATTTTGAATTAGATCTTTGGTAAACATTAATGTGTAAACTAAGCTGTCATACAGTTTCAGTTGATGATACACTGCACTATATGCCCTGTCCTGTTTCTTGAGAGAGCAAGATTAGTTTTCATGCATACTTAAACAGGCATCATGTACTTTACTTGCTGATCCTAAGCATTGTGGGTTGTGCCTCTGTATCTGTTAAGTAAATTCATAATTCACTTACTCATTCATTGATCAAACATTTGACAAAGACTTAAAGACCTTTGAAACAGTCTAAGCATGTCCCTTTTTCCCTTACCAGTTAGCATTCACTGCTCTTGAATCAACAATTGTCAGCAATAACAGAACAACCTTGCTGAATGACTTCAGCTACTAGCTACACATGAGAAAAAAATGTTTGATAACAGCAATGACTGCATCATTTCTCAGTCACTAGGCAGAAGGCTAACTTTAGAGAAGTTTATGCTTTCAGAATGGGAGTAACATGAAGCCAGGATTTTTTGGAGCAAGGGTCCAGTAGACGTCAGTGGTATTGCACCTTAAGGTACTTCCACTTTGGCTTCAGCCTCCAGCTGTGGTAGTTGTCAATTGGAGAGGGATGCTATACCATTCTTTCAAAAGATATTCCCTCATTTGGTGTTTTGATTGTGGTGGAGCAGCTCTCTATCAAATATGTTGAAATCTGGTGACCATGAAGCTAAAAGCATAGGATTCACATAATTTTTTAAACATTTTTATTCTCGTCAAACCATTCCGTGAGCCCTCTTGGCCTATGGATAAGGGACACGTCACAAGAGTAGTGTGTGCACTACAGCCTTTGGATGAAGACCGGTAATTCTTTGCATCTGTTTATTCACAAAGAACATCGGCAACCATAAACCATATCGTCTAATATTACCGTATGTGTGTGTTCATGTGTCTGTGTGTGTGTGTGTGTGTGTGTGTGTGTTGTAGGTGTTGTAGGCTAAACTGATATCTGTTACCTTTCTGTTGTGTTTCCATGTTAGAAGTATGACAGAAATGTCTGTAAAGTACTCTAACACACTACTTTGTTTAAATCAGCTGAGTGACAGTCATTTCAGTGCGTTTGTGAAATGATGACAAGTGTTACAAGTTAAATTGTCTTATGTCAATATAGATTACATCCTGAACAGTCCTGCCTCTAATCAAAACTCTCTCAGGGAAATGTGCAAATTGGCTGCCCTCCCTGAATCAACACATTATGGAGAAATGGAACGTCCTCATCATACATCTGTCCAAAGCCATGTTTGCTCTTGGAGGTGCTCCCACCTGTGTTGCTATTTGCGGACACGCAAAATAACATTTATATTCTGCCTTTGTTTCTAAGAGCCCCAGAAAAAACAATGAACAAACAAACTTTGATAAACAGCATTTCAAGCTTTATAAAGCTAAAGGCTTTATAAAAACACTAGGATGGGAGACATGATCATCACAACCAAATTGCATGACAGCTATCTATAACTAAGTGTGCTGTTTAAATTTATTCTGGCAGGGTGATGGTGAACAAAGTAGCAGATTAAGTTCCAATGGCAAGGGGCTGTTAGAAAGTAAATAGAAAGACTATATAAATTTACACTATGTTCATTTATTTAATTTGTGTTTAATGTCTTTACTGAAATATCTACACAGTGTTTGTGATAAGTTTATCTGTATTAAATTTGTTATATTAAAAGGAGAACTTGACCTAAAGCTTTGGTGGTGATTTGCATTGTTTATTCAGCCCTATGACATATGATAGCGTTTAATTAATCTATTATTGCAAAGTGGAATATTTCTAATGTCCTTTATCTGTATCGTGTATATTCAGCAGTTTATCATACATCAACTGGATGAAAGTCAATTTTGAGCTTCCGGCAGGCAACCACAGCGCTGATAAATGAGCATATGGGATACATCATTTAAGTACACAACTCAAAAACATTCCTTCAAAGAGAGAGTTTCCACCAGATCCCGCTGCACATCCAATTGCCATCAAAAGTTTTTGATTGGGTTGTTTATCTACATCCACACTAACAAACTTTGTAATATCAATACAGATGCAGCAAACACACAGAGATAGATGGCTGACACTATCAATGCAAAAGAATAACTCACCACTCTCCACTTCACCTTGAACAGCACATCTCCCACAGTATCACTCTCCACCTATACTCACTCTATACTACCTTCTTAAAAGCAGACAAGATACTTAATTCTGATATATTCTGTTCTTTTGTTTTCTAGTCACATTTTATTTGATACAAAATAATAATAGACCGTGTGTAGGTCTGTGTGAAATTAATAAGAAATGCACTTTTTAATCATTCTAATTTTTATTTGTTAAAATTGATAATCATGATTACAGAAACAAGTTTGCAAGTAACTACAAACAGCAAAAACACTAAAAGAATAATAAGCAATATAAGTTAGACTGGAACAAATGAAACAAGACAAGAGACATGAACAGAGTTGCATCTTTTTATTTGATTAGTTGATGAATAATCTCACTACAATGACAATCATTAGATTATGAATAACATGGTAAGAACTTTTACAGCCCACATCCATTAATGTGATGACTGATTTTCTATTACTCTAGTGTGAAGCTTCGCCTCCTGCGAGTAAGTTGTCCGGCAGCTCTGGGGCATTCTGTGTGATCACAGCCACATTCCTCCACATGCATGTAGCTGTGCTGAATCACTTCTCCATTTAAGCATAGCAAGTCAACAGTGCGCCTGCTGGAGCGTATCTCCTTACAGCAGGAGCAAGAGTGCTGCATATTAGCTGCTGCTTCAGAGTACCTGGAGAGAGAAGATGTATGATAAATGAAAAAACTAAAAATCTGCACAAACTACACCTAAACATTTTTTAATGGGTTTGTGACTTTCCAGAGGAATGAGAGCTTTAAGCAATACCATACTTACTTGGTGAAAGTATTGCAGGATCCTTCACAATATGGCATTTCTACCTCCTGGTTAGACCGACATTTCTTGTACTTAACATAGGTTTTCATGGATAGTAACTTGCAGGCTTTCTCTTTCTCCACACCTTTTCAGAAAAGACACACAATGAGCTTGTTTTCAAATACCCTCTACCTAAAAATAAAGAAAATATCATACTTACAAACTGTACAACAGCCGTCTGCTGCAGTCTGAATTGTACCCTAAGGAAAATACACAACATCAGCAGAATTTGTTTTAATTTATGTCCTTGCAGACACAATCAATCCAGAATCATTTGTTGAAAGTGATACTTACAGGTTGGCAGTTGCTTTCTTGGAAAGGCGGGCATACAACGTGTGACCTGATCGTTGTTAAAGTCTCACCCATCTTAATACAGATGTAACGCTCACATTTATTGTCAGGTGGTGACCAGGTTTCTCCTTGCTGAAGAACAGAGAGATGGGCGGACAGACATGAAAACCCTGAGATACTTTAGGCTATTAAATATTTACATGCAAAAACACAGCCAACAGAGGTGATCCAGCTTACGTTAACCAGTTGCGTGGTACCATTTAAATTGAAGGCACAATGTGTCTGTACACACTTCCCACAACATTCATCTGAATCCTCTTCCACATATTTGTATCCCTGAAAGAACAGAGAGAGTTAAGTTGCTAAGTCCAGTTTTACAAGTTTACCCTCAATCTGAGGTAACACTCCGAGGAAAAACAAGTTGCATTGTTTGTGTTGTGTATATTAACATTATGGGTTATGGGTAGTATTTCTCTTACCGGTTTACAGTCTTTTTGACATTGCTGAAGCTCACACTTTATTTTGAATAGACGAGATTTGGGATCCACTTCATTGGTACAGGTGCAATCTTGACATGGATTGACAGGAACTGAAGAACCAGGCTTACAAATAAAGAAGACATGTGGTCATTTTCTGCTTTTAGCCAGACAGAATTTGAAGTACAGTAGAAATTAAAATGACTGTTATATAAACAAATTATGAGACATCATCCACACATTTCCATTTCTTATTTACCTGGTATTCAGTCTCTTTGTGGACGCAAACTCTTTTAGGCTCTAGATAAAAGAAAGACAGTGGAAATTAACTAAGTGTCACTGTGGTCATTAGATTTTATCTAAATTCAAGCTATGAATTAATGAGCTCACCACAGGTATGCTCTAGACAGCATTTCCCCTCAGGGACTTCGACAACTGGATTATATCCAACTGGACAGTTCATGTTGTTAGCTGGGCAAGTGTTGCTTTGACATTCTGTGGAGATGATAAAACAGTGTTAGTAAATTGTTAAGAGCTATCCTGAGGAATCATCCTCAATTTAAAGCATTCTGAAAACTCTGGAAGAAATGTGTATTGATGTTACATGACTTACGGCAAACATAGGCAAAACAGCAGGGGTCTGATGGATTTGTTTGGTTGACAAGGACAAATCCTGGACCAGTGCAGTCTACTACAGGTGGTGCTGGGCACCCCTTAGGCTTGCAAGTCACAGTCTTGGTGGACTCCTCACAAATGCAGTTTTGGCATTTGTACTCAAAACTCTCATTAAACTAAAAGAATAAAACCACAGCAGCGATTTAATTGTCTCTTGCAAGTAGACAGTACAAGTTTGGATTTTAACTGAGCATGAACAGAAGACTCACCTCACGAGGAATGCCCTCAGGATCAAGACATCCTGTTGGAAAATTATCAATCCTGTAAGACTTTGTGATTGATACAATACATTTAACTTGTTATTAACACCGGAAGATATGCACCATACTTACCACACTTGTCAACACATATGCCAGACTCTTTGTTAAAGAGTTTCATTCCATCAGGACAAAAGCAGCCCTCAGTAGTGAAGTTCATAGTTGATTCATTAGGACTGTAAGATTGAATCACCATAAAGGAATAGCTGGTTTACATTATTTCTTTCAGATATCTAAAACAGAGTTACTTTCATATACTGTATTTTACCACTATTGGTTTTATCACTATTAGTAAGAAATATTTATTTGCATGTCCCATTATCTGCAACTCTATAAGGAAAAGCAGTATGGCTAATGGATGGATGGATGAATGAATGGATGTCCCATTCAGCCCCTACTCTCAGGAAATGCTTATTTACACAGTGCACTGTGAACCATGGAATGAATACACTCAATTTTTTTGTTGAAACTTACTTGTCTTCACAGGTTGGCTGTTCTGCAGGACCACATGGCTTGTAAACTTTGTTTGATGGGCAGTCACTTGCTGTTAGTGAAGAAAAGAACTCAATTGGTTATTTTTAAAAACACATACTGCCTATATACCAGAATGATAACATGGATAGAAGAGTAGCCTTTTTAGCATGTGCTAAATGTAACACAAGTAAACAAGTTGCCCCTCCTGATTTCACTAATCCCAACAGTAAAATAATGACTGGTTTCTTACCACACTGTGTTGTGTGGTTCCTCCAGTGAAGGCAAACCCCAGCCTGAGCACAGGCAGCAGCATAAGTCTCCAAACTTATGCACTCCACTGCTGAATTGGAAACATGGCAACTATCAAAAACACAACCTTGGTAGAAATGGTCAGGGGAGACAAAGGGATGGCACTCTGCAAAGACACTGTGAAAATAAAACAGAAAAATAACTCAAATGAAAAAGCTATCCAGTTTTAATTGCAATATGTCAGTTATGGGGATGTATGTGAACAACTACAGTGGATCAGAGAATGTCTACCTGCTCTTAAGCAAGTCACATATATTGTCCGGTGTGCATGGAGTCAAGGTTGGTGGAGGTTCAGGTCTGTTGGTGGGCAGTACAGGTGGCATCTTGCAATCAGGCCGGGAAATGTCTTCTGCAAGCCAGTAGTCGGCCATCACTGCACAACTCCGCACTAGCTGGCCTCCAGGCAACCTGCAGTCATCTGCCTGGTTATTGTTACATGTTCCTGACAAAAGAGTCACAAAACAGTTATTATTACAGTCTAACCTCAAACTAATGATTTATTAATGTGACACTGGAGGGAAGGATATTCTTACCACAATGACCCTGTGTGTTTTTGCCAAAGTGTTCAAATGGAAGGTTAACACCAAAGCCAACTAATCCAAATGTAATGACCACTTTCAGTTTAGGAATCTCCAAAACCAAGGTAATGCCAGAATCCAAGATCTTAATATCGTGTTGTGAATAAGGTAGTTTCAGATGTACTCCATTTTTCTGTGCCTACAAGGGAAAAAAACACTTGTAACAAGAAAAAAGGTAATGTTCTATGAAAAAACGATCCATCATGTTATTCCATCTATACTGACAGTAATATTATACTCAAAGTTAGCCGAGTGAATTTTTCAGAACGTAAAAACTTTCAAACTATCATATATTGTTTTACCTCCAACTGCACTGTTCCTACAAGGTTATGATTGATGAGTTTGAAAACTTGTGAGTTGTATGATATAATTATTGCTCTTGGACAAGAAACATCTTCAGTGGGATCACAATTAACATTGTCAATATAAATCTTCAGTTTATGTCTTGGTGTAATTTCTTCCATCAAAATGTAACTACAGTTTCCTTGATAACTGTAGTACAATCCATCAAAGGTGATGTAATGAGGATCTCCCCAGCCTTTGCATTCACCTGACAAGAAACAATAAATAGAAAAGTTAAAAATCTAAAATGTATTTAAAAGAGAAAAATAAGAGTCAATAAATATGCCATACATCATTTAACCACAGAATGGCTTACAGTCACAAGCATGATATTGGCAGCAGTGGTACTCATCATAAACAACAACTGGTTTTTTTCCATTGGTGCAAGTGATGTTCTCAAGTGGTGGACATTCATAAGGAATTATTTCAATTGTATTGTTCTCAATGCATCTGGCCATGGTGCAGTTGCACAAAAAGAAGGTCTCATTTTGCTAATACAGAGAGAAAAAAATAGGTTAAATCAGTGGTACTTTGAAATATTTCTCTAAAAATGTTATTTTACAGTGACAATATACATTGTTAGTAAAGGTTCTGCAAACAAGATTTTAAACAATGATATAGCAGTAAACAATCATTTTCTGGTAAAGACATAGTGGAGTAATGGTGTCCTGGGCAGATCCAAGTTTCTCTGTTCCTCTGTTACTCCTATCTGTTGTTTTGGTATCTTGGACAGTTTTTTACAGGCCCTTCAGTGATTTTACCTGTCTTCTTCTACCGGTGTACCTGTGACTCATGCTCCCAGTGGTTGTCCATGGCTGAATTTCTTTTCCAGCTCAACCGTGGAGCCAATACTGGTCTAACTATTCCAAGATGGAGAGCAGCTTAAAGGTTGACTTAAAACTGGCTTTTCTCCCACTACATGCATAACATGCCTCCAAAATGTGAAGTATCTGTCTTCATTAGTGAGTTACCAGCTACAGAAAGCTTGATAATGTAACTCCCTGTTACCAAGATTATGAATTTGTTCATTTAATATTGCTATCACTTTTTGGCTTAATGCCAAGCGTTGCTGTGGAGCATATTGCAGCTATGTTAACATGGGCTAATGGTTGTGGCTGGATTTTTGTTGGTTCTCATGTACACAGGGTAACATTATTACAGGGTAACTTTATTCAGTTGAGCTTTTCATTGTCTTTTCACTGGCTGCTTTTACTGGGCTTGGCTGTAAAGGTGGGAAAGGGATTCTGGCTGAAGGCTGGGAGGAGGCTGGAGGTGTGGCAGATGAAGCATTTTTTTTATTTTGGTCTGAGGTGGTGGTGGTCTTGTGTGACATCCAGTGGCAGTGAAAATCGTTTACAGAACCTTTAAATGTATTTGAGTTAACATAAAACAAAAATAATAATATATTTAGAGGTAAGGTAAGAAGGTTCTTACTGTTACATTCCATTGAGGGCAGGTAGGTAGAGAAGGTGTGGTTGTGGTTGTAGTTGTAGGTGTAGGTGTAGGTGTAGTTGTAGGTGTAGGTGTAGGTGTAGGTGTAGTGGAACTCTGTGTGGTTGTTGTTGATGGTGGAGTTTGAGATGTTACAGTTGTATGGTTGCTGACAACTTGGTCTCCTGTAAGCGGTGTTGATGTCAGTACTGTAGGACCAGTGACAATTGACTCAGTTGTCGTGAAAGTTGTGGAAACAGTAGTTGGTGTTTCAGTTGTGGGAGATGTGGTTAGTGGTGTTGTAGATTTTGGAGTTGTGGTTGTCTCCTGAGTTGTACTAGGAGGTGTGGTTGGTGGTGTTGTAGATTTTGTAGTTGTGGTTGTCTCCTGAGTTGTACTAGGAGGTGTGGTTGGTGGTGTTGTAGATTTTGTAGTTGTGGTTGGTCCTACAGTTGTAGTTGGAGGTGTGGTTGGTGAGGTTGTAGATTTTGAAGTTGTGGTTGTTTCTTCAGTTGTACTAGGAGGTGTGGTTGGTGAGGTTGTAGATGTTGTGGTTGTGGTTGGTCCTATAGTTGTAGTAGGAGGTGTGGTTGGTGGTGTTGTAGATTTTGTAGTTGTGGTTGGTCCTACAGTTGTAGTAGGAGGTGTGGTTGGTGGTGTTGTAGATTTTGTAGTTGTGGTTGGTCCTACAGTTGTAGTAGGAGGTGTGGTTGGTGGTGTTGTAGATTTTGTAGTTGTGGTTGGTCCTTCAGTTGTAGTAGGAGGTGGTGTTGGTGGTGTTGTAGATTTTGTAGTTGTGGTTGTTTCCCCAGTTGTACTAGGAGGTGTGGTTGGTGAGGTTGTAGATGTTGTGGTTGTAGTTGTCTCCTCAGTTGTAGTAGGAGGTGTGGTTGGTGAGGTTGTAGATGTCGTGGTTGTGCTTGGTCCTTCAGTTGTAGTTGGAGGTGTGGTTGGTAGTGTTGTAGATTTTGTAGTTGTAGTTGTCTCCTCAGTTGTACTAGGAGGTGTGGTTGGTGAGGTTGTAGATTTTGTAGTTGTGGTTGGTCCTACAGTTGTAGTAGGAAGTGTGGTTGGTGGTGTTGTAGATTTTGTAGTTGTGGTTGGTCCTACAGTTGTAGTAGGAGGTGTGGTTGGTGAGGTTGTAAATTTTGTTGTTGTGGTTGTCTCCTCAGTTGTACTGGAAGGTGTGGTTGGTGCTGTTGTTGTAGATTTTGTAGTTGTGGTTGGTCCTACAGTTGTAGTAGGAGGTGGTGTAGGAGGTGGTGTTGGTGCTGTTGTAGTTTTTGTAGTTGTGGTTGTTTCCTCAGTTGTAGTAGGAGGTGGTGTAGGAGGTGGTGTTGGTGCTGTTGTAGTTTTTGTAGTTGTGGTTGTTTCCTCAGTTGTACTAGGAGGTGTAGTTGGTGAGGTTGTAGATGTTGTGGTTGTGGTTGGTCCTACAGTTGTAGTTGGAGGTGTGGTTGGTGGTGTTGTAGATTTTGTAGTTGTGGTTGGTCCTACAGTTGTAGTTGGAGGTGTGGTTGGTGAGGTTGTAGATTTTATTGTTGTGGTTGTCTCCTCAGTTGTACTGGAAGGTGTGGTTGGTGTTGTTGTTGTTGTAGATTTTGTAGTTGTGGTTGGTCCTACAGTTGTAGTAGGAGGTTTGGTTGTTGTTGTGGATTTTGTGGTTGGTCCTTCAGTTGTAGTAGGAGGTGTGGTTGGTGGTGTTGTAGATTTTGTAGTTGTGGTTGTTTCCTCAGTTGTACTAGGAGGTGTAGTTGGTGAGGTTGTAGATGTTGTGGTTGTGGTTGGTCCTACAGTTGTAGTTGGAGGTGTGGTTGGTGGTGTTGTAGATTTTGTAGTTGTGGTTGGTCCTACAGTTGTAGTAGGAGGTTTGGTTGTTGTTGTGGATTTTGTGGTTGTGGTTGGTCCTTCAGTTGTAGTAGGAGGTGGTGTTGGTGGTGTTGTAGATTTTGTAGTTGTGGTTGTTTCCTCAGTTGTACTAGGAGGTGTGGTTGGTGAGGTTGTAGATGTTGTGGTTGTGGTTGGTCCTACAGTTGTAGTTGGAGGTTTGGTTGTTGTTGTGAATTTTGTGGTTGTGGTTGGTCCTTCAGTTGTAGTAGGAGGTGGTGTTGGTGAGGTTGTAGATTTAGTTGTTGTGGTTGTCTCCTCAGTTGTACTAGAAGGTGTGGTTGGTGGTGTTGTTGTAGATTTTGTAGTTGTGGTTGGTCCTACAGTTGTAGTAGGAGGTGGTGTTGGTGGTGTTGTAGATTTTGTAGTTGTTTCCTCAGTTGTACTAGGAGGTGTGGTTGGTGAGGTTGTAGATGTTGTGGTTGTGGTTGGTCCTACAGTTGTAGTTGGAGGTGTGGTTGGTGGTGTTGTAGATTTTGTAGTTGTGGTTGTTTCCTCAGTTGTACTAGGAGGTGTAGTTGGTGAGGTTGTAGATGTTGTGGTTGTGGTTGGTCCTACAGTTGTAGTAGGAGGTGTGGTTGGTGGTGTTGTAGATTTTGTAGTTGTGGTTGGTCCTACAGTTGTAGTAGGAGGTTTGGTTGTTGTTGTGGATTTTGTGGTTGTGGTTGGTCCTTCAGTTGTAGTAGGAGGTGGTGTTGGTGGTGTTGTAGATTTTGTAGTTGTGGTTGTTTCCTCAGTTGTACTAGGAGGTGTGGTTGGTGAGGTTGTAGATGTTGTGGTTGTGGTTGGTCCTACAGTTGTAGTAGGAGGTGTGGTTGGTGGTGTTGTTGTAGATTTTGTAGTTGTGGTTGGTCCTACAGTAGTAGTTGGAGGTGTGGTTGGTGAGGTTGTAGATTTAGTTGTTGTGGTTGTCTCCTCAGTTGTACTGGAAGGTGTGGTTGGTGGTGTTGTTGTAGATTTTGTAGTTGTGGTTGGTCCTACAGTTGTAGTAGGAGGTTTGGTTGTTGTTGTGGATTTTGTGGTTGTGGTTGGTCCTTCAGTTGTAGTAGGAGGTGGTGTTGGTGAGGTTGTAGATTTAGTTGTTGTGGTTGTCTCCTCAGTTGTACTGGAAGGTGTGGTTGGTGTTGTTGTTGTAGATTTTGTAGTTGTGGTTGGTCCTGCAGTTGTAGTAGGAGGTGTGGTTGGTGGTGTTGTAGATTTTGTAGTTGTGGTTGGTCCTTCAGTTGTAGTTGGAGGTGGTGGTGGTGTTGTAGATTTTGTAGTTGTGGTTGGTCCTACAGTTGTGGTAGGAGGTGTGGTTGGTGGTGTTGTAGATTCTGTAGTTGTGGTTGGTCCCACAGTTGTAGTAGAAGGTGTGGTTGGTGTTGTAGATTTTGTAGTTGTGGTTGTCTCCTCAGTTGTAGTAGGAGGTGTGGTTGGTGTTGTTGTTGTAGATTCTGTAGTTGTGGTTGTCTCCTCAGTTGTACTGGAAGGTGTGGTTGGTGGTGTTGTAGATGTGGTTGTGGTTGTCTCCTCAGTTGTACTGGAAGGTGTGGTTGGTGGTGTTGTAGATTTTGTAGTTGTGGTTGGTCCCACAGTTGTAGTAGGAGGTGTGGTTGGTGGTGTTGTTGTAGATTCTATAGTTGTGGTTGTCTCCTCAGTTGTAGTAGGAGGTGGTGTTGATGGTGTGGTAGTTTTTGTAGTTGTGGTTGGTCCTGCAGTTGTAGTAGGAGGTGTGGTTGGTGAGGTTGTAGATTTTGTAGTTGTGGTTGTCTCCTCAGTTGTAGTAGGAGGTGGTGGTGTGGTAGTTTTTGTAGTTGTGGTTGGTCCTGCAGTTGTAGTTGGAGGTGTGGTTGGTGGTGTTGTAGATTTTGTAGTTGTGGTTGGTCCTTCAGTTGTAGTTGGAGGTGGTGTTGGTGGTGGTGTTGTAGATTTTGTAGTTGTGGTTGGTCCTACAGTTGTGGTAGGAGGTGTGGTTGGTGGTGTTGTAGATGTTGTAGTTGTGGTTGTCTCCTCAGTTGTAGTTGGAGGTGTGGTTGGTGGTGTTGTTGTAGATTCTGTAGTTGTGGTTGTCTCCTCAGTTGTACTGGAAGGTGTGGTTGGTGGTGTTGTAGATGTTGTGGTTGTGGTTGGTCCCACAGTTGTAGTTGGAGGTGTGGTTGGTGGTGTTGTTGTAGATTCTATAGTTGTGGTTGTCTCCTCAGTTGTAGTAGGAGGTGGTGTTGGTGGTGTGGTAGTTTTTGTAGTTGTGGTTGGTCCTGCAGTTGTAGTTGGAGGTGTGGTTGGTGGTGTTGTAGATTTTGTAGTTGTGGTTGGTCCTTCAGTTGTAGTTGGAGGTGGTGGTGGTGGTGTTGTAGATTTTGTAGTTGTGGTTGGTCCTACAGTTGTGGTAGGAGGTGTGGTTGGTGTTGTAGATGTTGTAGTTGTGGTTGTCTCCTCAGTTGTAGTTGGAGGTGTGGTTGGTGGTGTTGTTGTAGATTCTGTAGTTGTGGTTGTCTCCTCAGTTGTACTGGAAGGTGTGGTTGGTGGTGTTGTAGATGTTGTGGTTGTGGTTGGTCCCACAGTTGTAGTTGGAGGTGTGGTTGGTGGTGTTGTTGTAGATTCTATAGTTGTGGTTGTCTCCTCAGTTGTAGTAGGAGGTGGTGTTGGTGGTGTGGTAGTTTTTGTAGTTGTGGTTGGTCCTTCAGTTGTAGTTGGAGGTGGTGTTGGTGGTGGTGTTGTAGATTTTGTAGTTGTGGTTGGTCCCACAGTTGTAGTAGGAGTTGTGGTTGGTGTTGTTGTAGATTTTGTAGTTGTGGTTGTCTCCTCAGTTGTAGTAGGAGGTGTGGTTGGTGGTGTTGTTGTAGATTCTGTAGTTGTGGTTGTCTCCTCAGTTGTACTGGAAGGTGTGGTTGGTGGTGTTGTAGATTTTGTAGTTGTGGTTGGTCCCACAGTTGTAGTTGGAGGTGTGGTTGGTGGTGGTGTTGTAGATTCTATAGTTGTGGTTGTCTCCTCAGTTGTAGTAGGAGGTGGTGTTGGTGGTGTGGTAGTTTTTGTAGTTGTGGTTGGTCCTGCAGTTGTAGTTGGAGGTGTGGTTGGTGGTGTTGTAGATTTTGTAGTTGTGGTTGGTCCTTCAGTTGTAGTTGGAGGTGGTGGTGGTGGTGGTGTTGTAGATTTTGTAGTTGTGGTTGGTCCCACAGTTGTAGTAGGAGGTGTGGTTGATGGTGTTGTTGTAGATTCTGTAGTTGTGGTTGTCTCCTCAGTTGTAGTAGGAGGTGGTGTTGGTGGTGTGGTAGTTTTTGTAGTTGTGGTTGGTCCTGCAGTTGTAGTAGGAGGTGTGGTTGGTGGTGTTGTAGATTTTGTAGTTGTGGTTGGTCCTACAGTTGTAGTAGGAGGTGGTGGTGTTGTAGATTCTGTAGTTGTGGTTGGTCCTACAGTTGTAGTTGGAGGTGTGGTTGGTGGTGTTGTAGATTTTGTAGTTGTGGTTGGTCCTACAGTTGTAGTTGGAGGTGTGGTTGGTGAGGTTGTAGATTTTGTAGTTGTGGTTGTCTCCTCAGTTGTAGTAGGAGGTGGTGTTGGTGGTGTGGTAGTTTTTGTAGTTGTGGTTGGTCCTGCAGTTGTAGTTGGAGGTGTGGTTGGTGGTGTTGTAGATTTTGTAGTTGTGGTTGGTCCTTCAGTTGTAGTTGGAGGTGGTGTTGGTGGTGGTGTTGTAGATTTTGTAGTTGTGGTTGGTCCCACAGTTGTAGTAGGAGGTGTGGTTGGTGTTGTTGTAGATTTTGTAGTTGTGGTTGTCTCCTCAGTTGTAGTAGGAGGTGTGGTTGGTGGTGTTGTTGTAGATTCTGTAGTTGTGGTTGTCTCCTCAGTTGTACTGGAAGGTGTGGTTGGTGGTGTTGTAGATTTTGTAGTTGTGGTTGGTCCCACAGTTGTAGTAGGAGGTGTGGTTGGTGGTGTTGTTGTAGATTCTGTAGTTGTGGTTGTCTCCTCAGTTGTAGTAGGAGGTGGTGTTGGTGGTGTGGTAGTTTTTGTAGTTGTGGTTGGTCCTGCAGTTGTAGTAGGAGGTGTGGTTGGTGGTGTTGTAGATTTTGTAGTTGTGGTTGGTCCTACAGTTGTAGTAGGAGGTGGTGTTGGTGGTGTTGTAGATACTGTAGTTGTGGTTGGTCCTTCAGTTGTAGTAGGAGGTGTGGTTGATGGTGTTGTTGTAGATTCTGTAGTTGTGGTTGTCTCCTCAGTTGTAGTAGGAGGTGGTGTTGGTGGTGTGGTAGTTTTTGTAGTTGTGGTTGGTCCTACAGTTGTAGTAGGAGGTGTGGTTGGTGGTGTTGTAGATTCTGTAGTTGTGGTTGGTCCTACAGTTGTAGTAGGAGGTGGTGGTGTTGTAGATTCTGTAGTTGTGGTTGGTCCTACAGTTGTAGTAGGAGGTGTGGGTGGTGGTGTTGTAGATTCTGTAGTTGTGGTTGGTCCTACAGTTGTAGTTGGAGGTGTGGTTGGTGGTGTTGTAGATTTTGTAGTTGTGGTTGGTCCTACAGTTGTAGTTGGAGGTGTGGTTGGTGAGGTTGTAGATTTTGTAGTTGTGGTTGTCTCCTCAGTTGTAGTAGGAGGTGGTGTTGGTGGTGTGGTAGTTTTTGTAGTTGTGGTTGGTCCTGCAGTTGTAGTTGGAGGTGTGGTTGGTGGTGTTGTAGATTTTGTAGTTGTGGTTGGTCCTTCAGTTGTAGTTGGAGGTGGTGTTGGTGGTGGTGTTGTAGATTTTGTAGTTGTGGTTGGTCCCACAGTTGTAGTAGGAGGTGTGGTTGGTGTTGTTGTAGATTTTGTAGTTGTGGTTGTCTCCTCAGTTGTAGTAGGAGGTGTGGTTGGTGGTGTTGTTGTAGATTCTGTAGTTGTGGTTGTCTCCTCAGTTGTACTGGAAGGTGTGGTTGGTGGTGTTGTAGATTTTGTAGTTGTGGTTGGTCCCACAGTTGTAGTAGGAGGTGTGGTTGGTGGTGTTGTTGTAGATTCTGTAGTTGTGGTTGTCTCCTCAGTTGTAGTAGGAGGTGGTGTTGGTGGTGTGGTAGTTTTTGTAGTTGTGGTTGGTCCTGCAGTTGTAGTAGGAGGTGTGGTTGGTGGTGTTGTAGATTTTGTAGTTGTGGTTGGTCCTACAGTTGTAGTAGGAGGTGGTGTTGGTGGTGTTGTAGATACTGTAGTTGTGGTTGGTCCTTCAGTTGTAGTAGGAGGTGTGGTTGATGGTGTTGTTGTAGATTCTGTAGTTGTGGTTGTCTCCTCAGTTGTAGTAGGAGGTGGTGTTGGTGGTGTGGTAGTTTTTGTAGTTGTGGTTGGTCCTGCAGTTGTAGTAGGAGGTGGTGTTGGTGGTGTGGTAGTTTTTGTAGTTGTGGTTGTCTCCTCAGTTGTAGTAGGAGGTGTGGTTGGTGGTGTTGTTGTAGATTCTGTAGTTGTGGTTGTCTCCTCAGTTGTACTGGAAGGTGTGGTTGGTGGTGTTGTAGATTTTGTAGTTGTGGTTGGTCCCACAGTTGTAGTAGGAGGTGTGGTTGGTGGTGTTGTTGTAGATTCTATAGTTGTGGTTGTCTCCTCAGTTGTAGTAGGAGGTGGTGTTGGTGGTGTTGTTGTAGATTCTGTAGTTGTGGTTGGTCCTACAGTTGTAGTAGGAGGTGGTGTTGGTGGTGTGGTAGTTTTTGTAGTTGTGGTTGGTCCTTCAGTTGTAGTAGGAGGTGGTGTTGGTGGTGTTGTAGATTCTGTAGTTGTGGTTGGTCCTACAGTTGTCGTAGGAGGTGTGGTTGGTGGTGTTGTAGATTCTGTAGTTGTGGTTGGTCCTACAGTTGTAGTAGGAGGTGGTGGTGTTGTAGATTCTGTAGTTGTGGTTGGTCCTACAGTTGTAGTAGGAGGTGTGGTTGGTGGTGTTGTAGATTCTGTAGTTGTGGTTGGTCCTACAGTTGTAGTAGGAGGTGGTGGTGTTGTAGATTCTGTAGTTGTGGTTGGTCCTACAGTTGTAGTAGGAGGTGTGGGTGGTGGTGTTGTAGATTCTGTAGTTGTGGTTGGTCCTACAGTTGTAGTAGGAGGTGTGGTTGGTGGTGTTGTAGATTCTGTAGTTGTGGTTGGTCCTACAGTTGTAGTAGGAGGTGGTGGTGTTGTAGATTCTGTAGTTGTGGTTGGTCCTACAGTTGTAGTAGGAGGTGTGGGTGGTGGTGTTGTAGATTCTGTAGTTGTGGTTGGTCCTACAGTTGTAGTAGGAGGTGTGGTTGGTGGTGTTGTAGATTCTGTAGTTGTGGTTGGTCCTACAGTTGTAGTAGGAGGTGGTGGTGTTGTAGATTCTGTAGTTGTGGTTGGTCCTACAGTTGTAGTAGGAGGTGGTGGTGTTGTAGATTCTGTAGTTGTGGTTGGTCCTACAGTTGTAGTAGGAGGTGTGGGTGGTGGTGGTGTTGTACAGTTGTAGACCGGACAACATACTTTGATCTCATAGTCAAAGCACTTAAATGGAGGCATTATTTGGTGGTCTCTTCTACATATTAAACCATCGTCCCGATCACAAGTAACAACTTGGCCTGTTTGACTCACAAAGTCCCCGAAGTCCATTCCAGGTTGATCTGCTGCTCTACACTCAATTTCTAACGGTTTTTCACATATTTCTTCACCACTGTTTTTGATGTTCTCATATGTTTCCAAGTCATTTTGGTCCGTTTCTGGGTCATACACATTATACCATTTTGTCCAATTACAATAGATCACACACGGAGTCGTAGATGTCTCCTCTGGTGTAGTAGTAGGTTTGGTTGGTGGTGTTGTAGATTTTGTAGTTGTGGTTGGTCCCACAGTTGTAGTAGGAGGTGTGGTTGGTGAGGTTGTACTATGGGTTTCAGGTGGTGTGGTGGTATGTGCAGTGGTGGTAATAGTTGTAGATGGTGGAGGAGTTGAAGTGGAGCAGGATTCACTTCCAAATATCACTGTTGCATTGATGCAGATTGCATAGTAGCACATTCCCAAGTTATCAGTCACATTGAAAATAACTTCAGTTTCGTTGTATCTGGTCCCATTGTAAAAGCAACCCTCACATTCCTCCACACATATCTGCTTGTGTTCATCAAATATGGGCTTATCCTCTGGACATTCAGGGTAACAGCCTGTAAAAATCACATAAAATATCACATTACTATTTGACTGCCAAACCTTTGTTTTTAAATGTCGGACACTAATGCCAAGTGATCTCTCTTCTTTCTTGTCAAATAAAGTATGCCAAAATTTTAACTCGCACATTAATCTGAGGTGAGACATTGTGAGTTAAACTCTTACCTTCTAGTTGAGGTAGAGGGTTTGTACATGTTCCCTCTGGATTCAAACAGGTCTTGTAGCAAGGTTTGTGACATGGCTTGTAGTGCCACTTGCAATCACCTGGGCTGTTGTAATAGTCACAAAAGACAGCTAGGAAGAAAAAATATGAGGCATGTTATGTATTCAAATAAAGGAAATATTGATTCAAACAAGTGTCACAAAGTTAAAGACTGAAACTTGAACTCCATCAATTAAATCCTAACAGCACATGTCTTTTCTCATCTCTCAACCTCTAAATTCTAGGGTCACAAAAACTTTGGGATTTGACAACATTTTTGGGCCAGAAAAAGCTGAAATAACTTAGTTTAATGACCAAAGTATAAAACAGTTGTTCACTTACGACAGATTTCTGGAGTTCTCCATGCAACACAGACACCAGCCTCACTACAAGCTTGAGCATAAGCTGCGACAGCTGTGCAGAAACACTCGCAGTCTCCTCCCGTATCACAGGCACATGAGTCTTTCACACAGTTTTCATAATATGGACGGGGATTTTCCTGCTCAGTCATTCAAAGTTGATGACAGATGTTTAAGAATGTGTTAAATTTTCTTTACTTTATATAATGATAAATCAGAAAAAAATCTGTTATTACCTTGTTGTGGCAGTCTTTGAATGTATTTCCAGTTATAATGCTACACATCATCTTTGCCCAGTAATGTCGATTAGGGTTTTTTTCACAAGGGTCAACATTCGTTTCCACATCTGGGCAGGTGCTGGACACTTTCCAGCTGTTTCCAAATTCTATTGGATTGCTCACTACCAGCTGACCCTGGGTGGTGAAGTCGTTCTGGCCATCACCATTAAAATCTCCACACAGGCCACATACCTCTCCCTGTACAAACAAAATGAGTCAGTCACTTCTTTTACATGGGGACAATATAACATAGAACAAGTATTTTACAGTTATTGATATATTTGTATGTTATAATATTTTACTGTATTTACATCATACATCATGAATATTAAGCGTCAAAGACTTTTAGAAAAATTGTACTGTATAGCAATGCCACTGATGGCCCAAAGCAAAGTGATGCAGGAAGATAAGCTACAAACACAGCTAGACAACAGAAAAGAAAAAGGCTACACAGTCTCAAAACATGTAAAATAAGACAACTACTGTGACTCACGCTGTGCTGTGGTTCCAGGAGGATGCGAACATTTGTCCTGCGATCCCACATCACTGCCAGACCAATGGCAGATTCTATTACCAGATACAAGCCAACTGTTCGTATTCTGTATGGAATATAAGGGCCATGTCCCAGGTCCTCCTCTTCATATTTACCCTTTGACAATTTGACTTCCATTCGCTGTAACGTTGAAGAGATTTGTGCTGCATTCATTACTCAATATTTTAAGCCAGAATACATATCAGGTGTTGTTATGAGATCTTACCCCCAGTTGGATTCTGACAGTTTTGGAGCATGTGGTGCCTGTTGATCCACATGGTACATTTTCTGTGATAACTCCAAAGTTGTCCTGTGCTGTTTTATTGCCACATTTGTTCTTAAAAGAGAGAGATTCATTAAACATTTTGCATGTTTGCCCACTATGCAAGGAGGAGTTAATGGGTGAACAAGAGAATGATTTTTGACAGTCTGTCATTGAGATGATATGTACATGCTTTGTTTACCTTGACAGCAACGTAGGCACAGTGTCCTTGAAAAACATATGTTCGCTGGTCAAATGTGTTGTAGTGCCCACTCCCATAAATATTGCAAGTTCCTGGACACTTTTTCTCTGTGCACTCCCACTTTCCACTTTTGCAAGTACTAGATGAATCAGAAATGGATGAATATATTACAGTGCTTTGCATACTGCAGTTAAGCAAAAGATAATATTTGTTTGCCATGATATATTTATGGTTAATAAAACCAAGGTCATACCAGTTGTTGCACTGATAACGAATTTCTTTTCCTTGAGCATACAGATGCCCATCATGCTGACATGGACAGTCACTTTCTTTCACACAGGCACCTTTGCCATCATCAATGAGGCCATCGGGACACTGGCAGCCAGATTCACACTCTGTGGAGTCCTGAGGAGATAGGAAGATCAAAAAAGAGCAAATATGAATGATACTGTCAAAAATTACTCTTCAAAACTGTCGGGAAACTACTGTAGACACTAGTGTACAGTGTAACATGCTATCTACCATTAAATTCAGAAAATAAATATTATTTTGTTTGAGACTGAGAGGTCAACTTAGACCCAGCAGCAAAAACAGCTCACACAATCATCGCTGTCCAGATTTAAACAAGTTGGAGCACACTGCACTCCAAGTTCTCCCTTGCCGGCTGTGGAGCAGTTGAAGAATACTTTTGGAGAGGGGCATGCTGTAACAGAAAGAGAAACTGATTTAATATACCGGTACATATCAACCAAAAGATTGTGCTGTATTAAAATAAAACAAAACAAAACAAAACACAAAAAACAAAACAAAAAACAGAAAACAAAAAGACCATACTTGATGAATGGGTTCTCCAAGAACGACAATGAAGCATTCCATTAGTACACACACTGGAAAAGACAAAGATATAAGATGCAACTCAAAGGTACTTAAAAACTAAACATTCAGTTTCTATTAACCTTCTATACCGCATGCTAGGATAACTGACCCAAGGTCACTAAATTGGAAACAACTAACTCACCAGTGCTCATCTTTGATGCTGATGGACTTTCCTGGCTTAATGTATACTTCATTATAGTAGCATGGACACTTTGCCATGGGGACGCAGGTCCCTTGTTCATTTAGGTAGAGACCGTCAGGGCAGGAGCAGCCATCCACAGGCAAGAAATCAGAAGTGCAGCTTTGCTGCTTAGAGCCCAGTGATTTGCAGGTCAACTGGCATCTCTGATGCTTGTAAGAGAAGGTCTGAGATGTTGGGCAGTTCCTTGTGTATTTATCTGTTTTGTGCACAATGTGAGGATGGTTACTTAATAGTTTATGACCAACTAATGAAAGCAATAATGTTACTAATGAAACTTTGGAAATCATTTCATCTCATTTTACCACAACAGAATGAAAGAAATCCTTACTGCACACATTCTTTCTCCAGTCGATCAAGAACACTCCCTTTGATGCACAAGCCCGTGCATAAGAGGAGAGGACAGCACACAGGCAGGCCTCACTCTTCTCGCAGTTACAGGTAGCATAAGTACATCGCTGCAGAAGCAAAACCCAGTTTTAGAGAACTACAGCCCCACTGAAATTTTATTCAATGAAAGACAAACTGAAAGATATTACTGTACCTTGTAATACATCTCAGGATCCACCACTGAGTGACATTGTGCAAAGGTACTGCTTGGACTGCGTAGCAAGGAGCACCAGTGTTTGGCATATGCCTCTGAGAATGAAGAAATGGCAACCCTTTTATTTTGAATGTCCTCAGTTGTGTTAGACTGTCTAGTTGCCTTCAATATAACATACTTTAAGAATACAAATAAGTGTTTAAAGCAGAGAATAAATCTAAGAAACATGTTTGTCTAACAAAAAAGCAACTACTACTCTTTACCATTGTCCATACTGAGGGAACAGGGTTCTTCAAGTCTTTCCTCTCTGTCTTGACACATATGGTTAGCCTTCCAGGAGTTAACAAAAGTTACTGCGGTTCCCTCTACGATCCCCTGAGGTGTCTTCATATCATCAGACAAGACCATGTTGTAGTTCCCACATAAACCTGAAGAAATCAAATATGTTTGACATTAAATTTGAATTTTAAGAGTATCAGCACTTAAAAATGGAGATAGCTCATAGGATTTTAAAGGGACTCTTTAATTCAGTTAATTGAACTGAATTAAGATGGACATCATGTGTTTATCTATAGTCTGTATATTGTTTTATATTGAAATTTTCTCCTGGGGTGTAATAAATGTAATGAATAATAACCACTGAATAAACAGTTTTAACGAACATTATCATGCACATTTGTATTTACCACTTTAACTCTGTAAGACAGTATTGTCACAGAAAACAGATTTATTGTAGCTTTGACCATTTGTTTCTGTTAAATCTGTCTGGTTTGTTTTTTTGTGACAGTTGTGTATGGCAAAATTATTTTCCACTAATAAATTAACATTACTGGTGTCATCCTCACTGCTCATCAAATGGTAGAATAATCTACTGGAAATGTATTGTAGTCTGACATATTTCTGATGATGATGATACTTCATGTTACAACAAATTTAAAACTTACCACGTGTCTTTGCTCTGTAGCTCTGGTCCAGGCTGACATAGACCTGCATGATAGGCACCTGTTGGATCTGAATTTGCAACCCAAAAGTGGTCTGGAGCAAGATGTGAAAGGATGAAGCCTGGAATATGTTGATTTCACCTTTGAATAAAGAAACATACAAAAACAGTAAGATCATTTGCCAATGTCATAGCGTAAATAAAAGAAGACAGTATGTTCTATTCAGAGTTTCTTATTGTCTGACCCACCTGAGTGGTAGGGCAAACTGATGGCCTGCATATTCTGCTTTATTGTGCCATCTGAAGTGAACATTAATACCTGAATAAAAAAAGAATTGATCATTTTGATAATTTGAGCATTGCAGATATCAGTATGAACTAACGAATGACTACAGTCTTTTTAACTGACAGGTTTGAACTCACATTGTTTCTGTCGTTGTTCAGCAGGATTTTAAGACTTTTCAGACAAGTGTCAAACTTTTGGTTTGCACATGGCTGCAGCTGGACAATGATGGTAAAATTTGGACTTGAATTATCCTGCAAAATAAAGTGTAAGTACAATTAAATAATTAGCTTTTTTTTCATCATCTGATTATATTTTTGATTTCATTTAATTGTACAAAGCAAGCTTAGCTTATTCACCTTCCTTTCCACCTTGGCGAGGGTGTAGTAACAGTCTCCATGGAAGATGTAGGTTTTCCCATCAAAGGTTGTTATATGCGAGCCCTCTTCCACTGCACATGTAGCAGGTGTTTCAAGGCTCTTACAAATCCATCTACCCTCCGAACATGTACTGAAAGAAGTCAAATAATTTAACATAACAAATGATTTGAAGAAACCCCAGCAATACATTATGTTTACACTATGAAACATTCGACTTACCATTCAGCTTGGTCCTGTCGGAAAACCTCATTGGAGTTATAAGTTTTGTTGTGATGCTTGCACTGACATTCAGATTGAGAAATGCACCCTCTCTCGGAAATATCATCATACACGGTACCTGGAGCAGACGGTTATATTAAAGGATAATTATAGGTGAAACAGAAAATTCTCAAAAATATATTATGTAGTAAGAAACATAGGATCATGCTGGAAGAGCACTCACCAGGAGGACAGAAGCAGCCATCCATTTTGTGGTCCTCACACAGCGAACTTGTGTCCAGATGTGTGCAAGTATTCATGCAAGGGGAACCGCTCTCTTCATAAAGCATGTTACCTGGGCACTTTTTAGCTGTGAAGATAAGGTATAATAGAATATAATGAATCCTCTTATTCTAAAGCAGCATGACAAAATGTAATTGTGTTCGGAGAGTAACACTCTAACTTTTATTCAGAGAACAATTGATAAGATTTGCGTTTTGCTGCACTGATTTCAGTGTTTAATACTCTCTCCACCCCAAACTGTATAAAATGTAAAGGTGATAACAAAACAAAGAAGAGAACACCAAACTTTACCACAGAATTCAGGTGTCCTCCAGTTGGGAGGCTGCCCCCCTGCATGTGAACACTGCCGAGAGAACTCAGACAGTGTGCTGCAGAGACAGGACTCATTTGTACTGTTGCCACAGCTACACAAGTCCTGCACACATGACCTGATGTAAGGTTCGGGGTCAATCAGTTTGGTACAGGAGCTCCAGGACTCTGAATGCAATCTGTTCTCACAGGTGGTTTGCTAAAAGGTAAAAAGAGATGGGTGATATAACCAAAGTTTGAAATGCTATATATCACTACATATCACTGTTGTTATAAGTTGGTAGATAATAAACCCACAAAGTCCTTGCATGAATCTGGCACACTCCGAGCCTCCCGTGAGTCATCCTCCTCTTCATCGGGGTCCTCGCAATCATCGTTTGGACGGTGGACTTTCTGTTTGTTGCCAAACTCAATTGGGCTAATTGTGCGACCTGCATATAATTATATTCATAGAATCACATACAAAAGATGCAACAGATGACTGATGAAATGAGTTAATACATAAAGTGAATAACCATATATACCATTATGAATGAACTCATTGTAGACTGAAACACCATTAAAGTCTCCACAAAGTCCACAAGTACGATTGGCATAGTCACGATCCAGTTCCACCTACAACATAGCAAGAGGTTATAACAAGCTTCAAACTAACTTCAGGTGTGAGGTGTGTGCGTAGATTTCTGCCTGTGTATCACGCCATGAGCGGTCTAATGTTCTTTATATGACACAACAATCTGTTTTGGGCAGACATGGAGTGCAAAAGATAAAGTCCTTTATTTTAAGTTTTTACCATGATTGCATCATCGTGGTTCCACATGACTGTGATGCCGACTTTAGACTGGAGCTTGATGTAAACAGCATTTTTTTCCACTTGTACCCCTGCATTGTAGTATGGCAGTTTGACTCTGGGAGACAGAGAATGTGTGTTGTTTTATAATCATTATTATTATCATGCACGTGTATCAGAAGAGAGAAGCAGAGCTGCTTCCACGGGCTGTTTACTTACGGCAGGCCATTCACAGTGATCAGACTCTTGCTGAGGTGGAATGAGAGGTCATTGATGGTGACCACCATATAACTGACTATGGTGCTTCCATCTTGCTCTTTCCTCTTCATGTGCACAGAAAACTCCCGGTAGGTCTCGTGGCAGTCGGAGGCCAGGTTGTATTCACACATACCAGGGAACTCGTACACATCACCATCAAACGTCTTATAATGCCCACTGCCCCATGTGCTGCAGATGCTGCTGACATGGTTGCGAACTGAGAAAAATACAAAAGCACAGGAAACAGTTTGAGTACATTGATGCAGTATGTATAAATGAAGCATAATAATCCACTCACAAAGTCCTGATAAGCATCTTACCCAGTCTGGCTTGAACATCAGTGACAATAGCCACAGACAAAGCAAGGAAACACAACCACACACATCTCCACCTCATTGTTGCCACTGTGGGCTTGCTGTCACCAAAGCAGGTAATGGTCAGACAGTACTCAGTTGCCCTTTATATTCAGATTGCGCAATGTTTGCTCCCACCCTTTTCCTTCAAATTGAAATTTTATTCCTAAGACAAATATGTGCTGAAAGGATGTCCAACGCCTTTCACAATACCCATATTATACCCAAACATCAAACATATTTGTTCAATCGAGGTAAGGAGGATGTCCTTATCTCTTGATTGAACAGATATGTTTGCACTTCAATCATGAACTTGTGTTCTGAGATGGGCAGCAATAAAAAAGTTTTCTTGACACTGTGCTACTCTGTTCTAAATCTGTTCTTTATTAATACATCTGGATGAAAAGTTTCAATAAATGATTTCACATTCCAGCTTTTTAATTTCATAATGAAAACTTATTATCCATGATATCTTATGAGAATTGTATTTTACTATTATAATTGTTATTTTTATTATTGGCGTATGACTGAACCTGCAACCCTGCACAAGATAATTGTTGATGATGTATATGAACAGCCCATGCCAACAATGCAAGAAGACAGGAAGCACTAAACAAAATAAAATAAAATCGTAATAACTTAAATTTTAATGAGCATAAATGAACTTGACAAAGGTATAAAACTGAAAGGAAAGATGAGATCTAATGAGAGAAAATGAGTCATCTAACAATGACTCTGCCTTAAACACGACCTGTGTCACCCTATCTGCCATCTGCTTTACATGCGATAGGCAGGTGGATCATTAACAAACTCAAACAATCTACAGTGTTAAATGTATTAAAAAAATACAAGTAATCAGTGTTTTCACTAAGGATGTTGTTCATTTTTTAATCACCTTTCTTCCAGATTTCATTCAGGGCAGGGTTGGACAATATCACTATGTTGTATATTGGAGGCTGATAAAAGAATTTGTTCACCAGTACAGGTTTTGCTGTATTGTTTTCTCCATGGCAATGTTATTGGTTGTAAGCAATATTGCCAATCAATGAGCAGCCCTGTGATTTGCAGGACTGGATGAAGTACAACCTCATGAATTCAATGTGAAGGCAGTAGGAGAAGTCTTTATAGTTCAGACTAAATTGATCTCAGGACAGACATTGAAGTCAGTGTTATACCTAAAACTGTGACCTTTCAGATTATATAATGCTACAGGGTCCAAAAGATAGAAGGCTGATATATTAAATGATTATTACCAGGTGAGGTATTAACACTTAACTGACAGACCTATACACTAATGAACACCAATTTCTGTTATTAGAACATTTTTTGAGCCACTTTAAATAGGGGTAACTATATTTTATTTAGCCACATTTCTTTAAAATATTAAAATAAAGCTACTAGCACATTAAAGGTAACCTGTGAGGTGTTTTTTTTTTTTTTTTTTACCACTAGTGGTTATGGAGCAATGTTTTTTGTTTTGTTTTGTTTTTTAATCAGAGGGGTCTGTTTTGTTTGTATTTGATGCCATACATGAGGACGCACATGAACACAGGTGACACAACACACATTCCTGTCGACAATAACACACTATTTGCAAAAAATCATGACAACGCACCAAAAAAAGGCAGGAAAGAAGTTCACACCCACCTTAGCCAAATACATTTAAACTCAGTTTTGTACAATTCCTGACATTTAATCTCGATAAAAATGACCTGTCTCAGGTAGATTAGGATCACTACTTCATTTGAAGAATGTTGCATATTAGAATATTTATAGACAGAACGATTTATTTCAGGTTTTATTGCTTTCATCACATTCTCAATGAATCAGAAGTTTACATAGACTGTATTAATATTTGGTAGCATGACCTATATATTGTTCAGTTTGACTCAGATGTCTCAGGCAGCCTTCCAGAAGCTTCTGACAATAAGTTGTTGGAATTGTTGCCCTGGTGTCACTCATCCACATAATTTTCCTTCCTTCCTGAGGGGTATGACACCTGCATGGTCCCAGGGTGTTTACACCTGTGTATGTTTGTACAGAGGAACGTGGTACCCTCAGGTGTTTGGAAATTGCTCCCAATGATAAACCAGACAAGCAAAGAGGCAATGATTTTGAAGGTAGACCTTAAACACTTCCACAGGTAAACTTCCATTTAACTCAGATGATGTCAATTAGCCCATCGAAGCTTCTAAAGCCACGAGATCATTGGCTGAAATTTTCCAAGCAGTTTCAAAGCACAGTCAGCTCAGTGTACGTAAACTTCTGACCCACTGGAATTGTGATACGCCGAATTAAAAGTGAAACAATCTGTCTGTAACCAATTGGTGGTAAAATTACTTGTGTCATGCACAAAATAGATGACCTTACTGAATTGCCAGTTTGATAACATGAAATTTGTGGAGTGGTTAAAAAAGTTTTAGAAGACTGCCAAGTAGTTTTATGTAAACATCTGGCTTCAACTGTACATGCAAACATCAATGTTAACAAGGCAGATTTGAAATTATATAAGAAAAAAATCTGCATCATAAATAAAGGAAAAGTATCAGTGTGTTTGTTAAGCCTCAAGAATGCACACAAATTGAACTACCAGAACTGAACTTGTTTACAAGGCATTTGTCCAAAAGTAAACACTTGCTTAATAAAAACTTAAATACATTAATTCGTCATTAGTTAAGTATAATAATAATACAAATTAGTTTAGAATGGAAGGAACGCTGGAATTTAACAAAATATAAAGTTGAAATTTGCAGTTAATTAGGCTAATCCCACTGAAATGAAACTCATAAATATGGCAGTGGCATATGCTGGATTCATTGACTAGTGCTTTCCAGAGCTGTTGTAAAATTGAAAGGATTTGATTTGACTTATCAGAGGTTATGAAAGCTATGAGGGATGAAACATGTTAGGGGTGAACAGGGCCTTAGTTGTAATCCATTAATTTGCATGTTCTAGGATATACAACAGGAAATAGTGAGGTATCTGAGGAGCTGAAATATTCTTTTCTCAACAACTGTCCTTTAGAAACGATGGCCAGTAACTTCATGGATTGTTTGACTGGTCACCAAGATTTGTTCCAGTGTGCCCCGTGACCACTGTTTATATACATTAGTTAACAACATACTAGGATAATGAGTTTGAGTTTGTTTGCTAGGTGTGTTTGTTTCATTTGTAGTTTTGGTTTTATTTATTTATTTATTTGTTTTGTTTTGTTGGTTTTTTTTTGGCATTTGTGCCTTTATTTGATAGTAGTACAAGGTACGGTATAGAAATGACAGGGAACGATGGGAGAAAGAGAAATGGGGATGCAACAAAGGATTTCACCCCTTAACCGTAAGATCATCAGGACACCTTTTAATATTTGTTTTAATGTGGTAACACAGGATACTGTATTACCTCAATTGTATCAGGATCATGAATAACACAGGATGTGCAGTTGATTGTATCAAGCCTACATCCTTGATTGCAATCATGCTCTACCTGCAGTGTCATGTTGACATGCATGAAACTTGGCATCATATTAAAATGCAAACTGTCCAACTCTCAAACAAAGTCATGAGAACTGGTTTGTGTTAACCGTGCGTTTAAACCCATTTAACACACAAAAACCATTTTAGAAACAGAGGAAACTTAAAATGTAAAGCAGTTATATAGCTTAAGAGTTAATCAATTGCTCAAGCTGCTGAGTTGATCTTTTACATTCCATCTTGCACATTCAGCTTTACAAAAATAATAACAATAACTTGAAAATACATAAGAAGTTATTCTGCATGTTCTCGAATTCAGTGGCAGCTCCTCCAAGTGTAAATAGCACCACTCCCAGAGGACAGCTGCGTAATGAGTAAAGTGTACAGTCATCGCAGTGTGACAGCATGTGTCTGTGTTGATTCAGGGAGGACAGTGCTGACGCCAAATTACCTCAAAACAGATCTGATTAGAGGCAGGAACATTCATAACTTTGTAATATGTGTTGACATAATACTGTTTAACAGCTAACTCTTCATCAGTTCCAATAAAAACTGACTGAAATTACACTCCATTCTGAACAACCAAAAGAAGAGTATAAATACATGAATTTGCTGCAGTTAGCAATTTTTTTTACATTCATTGATATTTATGAATACTTCTTTTTTCAAATGTGTGCAGGTTTTATAATGTTTCTAACATTTACTACTGGCCAAATTATACTCAAGAGTTGCACTCAAAATTAGAACTTTAGTTAGGATCATACTAATGTGCTTATTTAACCAGAGGACCAGATCAGTGTGCTGGAGAGGGAAACATGTGATAGAGATTGAGGAGTTTCTCTGAGGAGATTCTCTATTAAATCCAATGTTAAATTTAGGTTTCATGTCTCTTCTAACCAACAAGATTTTTTATTTTCATTTTTATTTTTCGCCCTTCATTGCACTTTTCTGGAACTCCCTCAAACAAGCATTTCGTAGAAACAAAATACCCACTGTTTTGTTTTTATAAGGACAACCTTTATTTTCAAGTTAAAAAGTAACTAAACTAAAACATATTCCATGTCTTCCAACCATAGATACATTTAATTGTGCCAAGGCTCAGCCAGAACAAGCTTTTGTGTTTGCTTTGTGTCGGAGCCAGGCTTTCTGTTTGCATGAAAATATGTAAAGACAACATTGACTGTGCTGTTAACAACACACAAACGTCAAAGTAGACATGCTTTGTGGGAAGGTTTGGATGAAAAATACCCCATTTGTTATGCAGCTGATTCTAATGCTAAAGTAAGTATTATGACTTAATCTGACAATTCTTTTTATCATCAAATCAATGTGTTGATTATTTTCTAATGTAAAGTATTAAGTAACTCATGTTGTCTATATAAAATATCACATGACTGTAAAAAAAAAAAATGCCTGTAAATTTCATAGTAAAGTCCATGCCTCAAATATATGAAGATATCTTGTTTTGCTCAATCAACAGTTCAAAGAGATTCAGTTTATTGTCATAGAAGAGAAAGAAAACCAGCAAATGGTCACTATGAGAGGATATAGACATTGGATTTTCAACATTTCTGCTTCAAACATTCCTTGACAATTAATTGATTATTGGCTGATTATTAATCAGGATCCGTAAGGTTGCTAGTAACTAAATGTATCTGTACCACTTTCTAATAAGGCACCATTTATAAATGATTGGTATGCTGTAATTAATGGTTTATACATCATTTGGTAATACTTTATAGATCACTTATAATCCATTCATAAGAATAGCTTTTGGGTTGCAAAAAGATCCACCTCCAGCGTGGCACTTGTCTTTTTACCTCATTAATTCATTAGGGAGACCTCTCCATCAGGCTTTTTGACAGCCTATACTCTCTGGAAAAGAGCTGCAGGACATCTGGATTAAAATCCATTTATAAACAGCTTATTAACATGTACAGCTTCGGACTTCATGCACATGATTTATTCATATTTATAAATGCAGGTCAATCACCTCTGGTAATGCAGAAGACAGAAAATTGGACTTTTTTACTGATCAAGTAGTACAGACAAGTTGAACCAAATGGGACAGGTCAGCCTGGGTCATCTAGGACTTCCAAAGCCAAAATCAAATCAACTTAAAAACTCAGTCAGTGACAGCGCCTCCAGCCAGTGGAACTCTTTACCAACACATATAAACAAATCAGAAGCAAATACGTAGTTTAAAAAATCACTCAAACAGAAATTGATGAAAGAAACCACTCTACAGGAGTGATACCACCTGCCAGGATGTTTGTTTGTTTCAACCTTTCTAAAATCTTTTTTAATCTTACCATGACATTTACTGTATTGACTCTCTATATTTGTTCTATTTCACATTTGCACACATGTCAACTGCAAGTTGAACTCTGCGTATAAGATAAGAAATGCGTACACCATAATAAGTCTACAGTTTATAAATAGATTTTGGTCCAATGTCCGGCAGCTCTTTTCCAGTGGGTTGACTTTTTCCCTACAATGAATCAAAGAGCTCACAGTGTCAATGTGTCATGCTGGAGGATGATTTTCCACAACCTGGTAACACAGATGTTGTTCCTATTAATGCCTTGGTGAATTATTTATCAAATAAAGCAATTCATTACAGCTCATAAACTCTTTATTTTCTTAATTTATCAGAAAGTGGAACTAAGTTAACAAATAAGTCTAGCAGCGTAAGAAGCAGAGTACTTGCCTCTGACATATAATGGAGTAGAAGTATAAAATAACCGAAAATGTAAATACTCAAGTAAAGCACATGTACCTAAAAATGGCTCTCACGCACAGTGCTTAAATAAATGCATTGTGTTACTTTCCACCACTTCTAATTAGTCCCTGAAGCTTCACCATCACTACAGTTGGGTTACTGTGAACCCTGTGAGCACTGAACTCAGGCTGCACTCCCAGCTCTGGATTAGGGCTGGGAAAGACAGGGCAACTGTTGCCTACACGTCCCATCGTCCCCTCAGGCACACCAATACATCCATGGGCACACCCCATTGGCTCCAACACCCTGTCATTCCGCCTGCACCCTGCAGGGGGCGGCAGGTCCTTTTCAAACTGAGGCGGCCGGTCACAACAGGAAGTGCGTACAATGCTGACGCATGCGCAGTCAGTGACTCATGTCAAATGGAGGCTGTTTGAAACGTTGTATGCTGTGATGAAAGAAACACAATTGTACTAGTATAAATATTTACCAGCTAGTTACGTTTGCACAGAGCGGTCACTATGGGTGAGTGGACAAGAGGTTTGTTAATATGACAGCTTGGCAGTGATCCTCCGAAAACAGCGAGGTTTGCAGCTGCTCGATTAATTGTTCGATTGAAAGTGGATCAAAATAGATGCAAACATGTCCAAGTGTATTTACTCCAGTGCCATGTTGAGGTGGCGACGTATTTAACTTGGCTGTTTCCATTATTATGCTACTTTATACTTAGTATTATTCTGCTACATTTATTTGACAGCTTTAGCAACGACTATTAATACACGATATTACTATTACTTTGGGTACTGGTAATGTAGTACATGTTAAAAAAGAAAAGTAAAGTAGATGTTAAAATTTCTATTCAAAGTACATTTTTAAATGCAGTGCAGGGTATTTCTACACTGTTGTATCAGTACTTCTACGACGTACATTACGTACATTTAAATAATAAACTGGCAACTAAGTATAAATCCTGACTTCCTGGGAATAATATAAATCCAAAGGTATAAGGACCAGACAGGATGTCTGGTTTTTCTAGTTCAGTCAATGAAATACCTGTCAAATCTATGTCGTGTCATTTTTCCCCGAATCCTGCACATCTAGCACTTCCATAAAGCAGTCCTGCTCACTGATATTAGTTACCTTAGTAGAAGCAAAATCTCTATTTGCTGATAATCTCTATTACTTTATGGTATAATCATATTCCCCAACCCTAATTCATATCATTGTTTTTTTCCTTCCAGACTGTGTTGATGGTGCAGAGGAGGTGGAGAACGAGCGCTCGACATCTCCAACTGGAATACAGTCCCCTGTAATGGACCGTAACCCATCACCACCCCCAGAAACAGCTGATGGAGAGGAGGATGAAGATTTGGACGCTATTGGAGACACTGTGTACAGCAAGCACTGGCTTTTCAGCACCCTGACTCGTCTCATCCATGTAAGCAGGCTGTTGTTGCTATTGTCAAATATGACACATTTTGTGAAACACCTGAAAATGAAATTGGGATTTCATGGAGTAATTCATGAGTTCAAGTGGAAAATAGCGACTAATTCGTAACAGGAACAACACTGTTGTCACCAGTGTCACTACCTGATCTTTCTAGCATCACTACAGTATTGTTAACTAACCAGGTAATGGCGACATGATTGAAGTTGCATTTATTTTCTAGAACTATTGAACATTGAACTGATCAGCCAATTTAAAGACTACAAATCGAATCAGTTGCAATGAGAAATCTGTCAATAACAGTTGTTATTCAACTGACAGGCCCATCCCCACTATACTACTCACTGGTGCACACTGTCCGTTATAGATGAGGTGTCTTAATGTTCATAAAATGGTCATGTCTTGTAGATGGTCACAGAGCATTCAGAGAAGGGCTCTGAGGGTCAAATGCAGCTCCCTGAAGATGATGAGGAAGATCTGTGTAGAGTCTGGGATATGGCAATGGACAAGGTAGAGTTCTTTATCTTCGTCCCGTAGGCTTCACATTCTTTGGTCACACAGGATTTTCCTCTCCTGGGGAATTTAGCCACAAGTGATGTAATATGCCGCTTCATGAAATATTACCAATGAATTAAAAACATTAACACTAAACACTAAATATGAGATAATTATGAAAAAAAGAGTGTTTTGGTGAAATGCACAAACGATCTAAGTGCTACAGGTACTCCTAACTAAAAAGTTGGTTTAACTATATGATAATGTTGGAAGATGTAGTTTGTCATAATGTTAACCCATATTGCATTATAATGACAGGTGGTCCTGTTCTTTAACCTACCCTCATTCATATAAATGGAATGCACAGTGAACCATCATAATGACTTTTTTTTTTTAACCAACTCTGTATAGGATGTGGCTGGTTTTCTGCAGGAATTCAAAGCTACTGATATTCTTCTAGGGGTGATAGCCAAATCTCATTGTCCACGTCTCACAGTGAGTGAAATCCTTTCTTTTATATGCATTCTGTCTCAGTGTGTGTGTGTGTGTGTGTGTGTGTGTGTATATATATATATATATATATATATATATATATATATATATATATATATATATATATATAGAATTCCAGTGTCAGGTCATAAAGTTTTCTGGTGCTTCTCTAGGAAATTTGTGTGGGAATCCTTGGGAACATTGCTTGTTTTCCTGACACTTGTCTGACTCTCAGCCAAAATGAAGACTTAGGGTGAGTAGAATTGTCCTGAAATAGATTTTGCACACTGCTGCGATTCATTCAACTTATTGTAACTCCGCGTGTGTCCACAGTTCTGTGCTGTTGCTTCTTCTCGGAGATACAGATCCTCCGACGCTTCTGGAAACGAGCAGGTGACATTTACATTTTCTGTAGACATGTGAGACAGAGACACTGAGAGAGAAGTATTTACCTTTTCTGATGATGTTTGCAGATTGCTGCTGACCTGTGTCTCTCAGAAAGATGTTTGTTCCCTGTGGCTTCAGCGAATACGACAGCAGACGTCTGTGCGCTCCAGCCTGTGTTTCATCATGTGCAGTTCTACCAATAGTACTTTGCTTTTATTCATTTCTTTCTGTATAAAGAGCTGTTGAAGTTTTACCTTTGTACAACAAATGATTATCTTTTTGAAATACCAAGATGAATTACTTATGTTAGCTTAGAGTCCCTGTAAGCTGTTTATCTGAACTATTTGTAACCTTTTGCCTGCTTTCTAAAACGGTTATCCTAAGTAGATACTGTGTGCGTTTTTACAGCGGACCTGCTTGAGAAAGTCGGCGAGCTGGTTGACAAACTGTTTGACCTTGACGAAGAGCTGATGAAGAGCTGGATCACGTCTCATCCAAGTGAGGAGGAGGAGGATGATGGTGAAAGCCGTCTGGATGTGGCCTCATGCCTTCTTGAGGCAGCCAAGCAGCTTAGGTGGGAATCTGAACTTTTAATTCAGGAGAATGTTAGTTGTATTTTCATGCTTATTTTTATTTTCAGTGGGAATAATAATGTTGATGCAATGCTCTGGTAGTTTGTTTTTTAGTGAAGTTCATTATTTGTCTGATACAGCAGAATTTATACTTAATACATGATGTTGATGTGACCCTCAGCATTTAACAGTATTATTGTTTTCACAGACCGGAGAGTCCGAATGGCTTAGAGGTTTACCTTCATGCCCTTCAACTCCTCACCACCATAGATGAGGGCATTCGGGTTTTTGGTACGACTGATCATCATGTTCAGCTGCTGGTTTCCCATCTCAGAAGTTAAATGTGTTCACTGGAGTTGTTGACTCATTAACTAAACTCTTAACAGATGAGACACTGTTTTACTGTTTTACTTCTGTCTTCAGCTGCCCCTGATGGACCTGGCAAAGCAATGTGGGACTTGGTTTGTGAGGTGGTATGTGAGGACCTTTGTCAGCCAAATGATCTTCCAGTTGTCCTGCAAGAGCAGAAGAGCATTTTGGTTCAGGCGTTTTCTGTGCTTCAGGCTCTTTATAGTTGCCAGGAGCAGTGGCCCAGCAAAAGTGACGCAAGTAAGTTTTTTTAACAGCTCCACTGTTCTTTCTAAATAACGCCAGTTGTTTCCTTGTTTGAAGTGGTTACTTGGTCAACAAAAAACATCCAAATGTCCAGAACAGTTACAGTTTGGTCCTCCTCTCATTGTTGACTTTGAGCAAAACACTAATGAACACGAGTATGTCCTTTAGTTTTTTAGTTTTGTATAAAAAAAGAATACAATGGAAATATAACAAGAATATCTCAGACTCACTATTGACAAATACCCACAGTAAAAAGGTGCAGTTCAGTTTTAATGTGCTTACTTTTAATCAGTTATTAATCAAGTTATTATGTTTTTGTGCAAATATCTCCCGTCTTTTCTAGGTCTGCCCCTTCTGGCGACCATTTTGCGGGTGCTGCAGTACCACAGTGAGTGCAAAGACGATGGTACCAGCAAAGAAGGCGCAAAAGATGAACATCTCCAGACCCTGGCAGAGATCACAGCTGAGTTTCTAGCTGACATCTGCAATCAAATTTCCAAGGTAATGCCACCAAAGGAGCACTCTGCTCACTTTCCTGTTGGATCACATCATGTACTCAGATTCTTAAATGCAACAGTTTAAAGTTGGGCTATTTGACATGGGGTTTTGTGAGGTACTTATCTATTGTCAATGTATTACCTGCAGTAGATTCAGATCAGTGTGCTGTGATGTGCTGCTGTGGACAGGTTTTAAAATGTGTTTAAGCCACTTTTAAAAATGCCCACAGAAAAAAGCTAATATCAGGTTAAGTGCATGCTTTATCGAATATATTCACTGCTTTGTCATCAAACAGCCCTTTTCTTTGGAACTAAAGTTTTTGATCCATTGAACTCGTCCGCTTGTGTGTAGGAATACGATAGTTCAACATTTAAAATGTAGTTCCAAATGAAAGAGCTGTTTGACAGAAACATACAGCAGTGACAATATTCAAAATATAGTGCACACTTCAACTGATATCAGCTTTTTTATGTGGATATTTTTCTGCTGCCCCCATCCACAGCAGCACATCACTCAGCTTCTAAGCCGGTGCTCCTGGCTGCTTCTCCAAACTTAGAGCGCGCTGATCCAGATCTATTGCAGATAACACACTGACTATAGATAAGTACTTCACACAACCCCACGTCAAATAACCCAAACTATCACTTTAAGGATTGTGAAAAATATGAACAAGAATTTTCTGTTCTGTATTAAAGGCCATTGGTGTGTCCATCCTGTTTTTTCTTTCTTTTCTTTCTTCATAGGACACTGTGGCAGATTTGGTGAAGAAAGGTGTCCTGACAGAGAAGACTTGTCTCACAGCCGCGGACAGTTTACTTCCCAACTTTAAGACTTCTGTAAGTGTTTTCTCTAAATGGTTTAAGTAGATTAAAACATGCATTACATTCACTCATGGAGTAAATAGAATGAAAGATATATCATTTTAGTGTAGGCATGAGGAGTGAGGCTTTACTTTTCCCTGCATGTACTGTAATCATCTGCACTTACTGAACAACGCACAGATGTTTCACAGACTACAGGGTTGTCAAGAAGGTACAAAATAATCAAACTCCACTTGTAACAGGTTGAGTGGTTGAGGAATATTAAAGTGATGGTTCAAGTTATTTGACGTGGGGTTGTGTGAGGTACTTACACATAGTCAGCATATTACCTGTAGTAGATTTGGATCAGTGCGCTGTCAGTTTGACAAGAGCACTAGCACAGAAGCTGAGTGATGTACTGTACTTCTGTGGAAGGGGGCAGCAGAAAAAATGTGTTTTAGCCCCTTAAAGACTGCCCACTGTTGAACTGCCATATTCTTACACACTTGTACTTTGCTCTTTTTGACTCAAACAGCGGATCTGTGGTGTAATACAATGAGCGCTGCAGGTGTGCTTGTGCTTGTAATACGGTAGTTCAACTGTGAAGAAAATGTAGTTCCAAAGGAAAGGGCTGATAAAGCAGTGAAAATATTCTAAATAAAGTGTAAACTTCAAGTTGTTTTGGCTTTTTTCGATGGACACCCCATGTCAAATAACCCGAACTATCACTTTAATATCCTTTCTGCTTTTCATTGTGAAATCAAAGTTCGTTGTAGAATCATTCGTAGTTTCAATGTCAGCCATCTTAAACTCCTTATCTAGTTTAAATAACAGATTATTAATTTTTGGGAATATATATTCTTGCTTCTGCTAAAAGGAATAATTGAGAAAAGAATTGGTAAGTTGTCAAAAAATTGTATGACTGTAATATCTTCAAGATTTAAGTCTCGGACATTTGTTGGTTAGAGTGTCTCAAATTTAGCTCCTTCTCTCAGTTTCAAGTAGTTCTGAGTGGAATAACTTTGGGTTTCTTCACTGTTGGTGAAACAAAATAAGCTATTTTAAAATATCATTGTAGACTCCGGTAACTTGTGATGGACAACTGTCTTTTTTTGGCTGCTTTTGACATTGAATTTTCTTTTTTAGGTTTCTTGTCCACATATTTAGCAGCTTAATGGTCACGTGTTCAGACCACTGCTTGTAATTCCATTGTTTCACATAAAGGATTATTTTTAGAGCTTGTGTCAAGTTAGGACATGTGATGGACTGCTACTATACGCCACCAGCTTCTGTGGAAAATAAACATCATGTTTCCACCCCACCCCTCTTCCTCTTGTGCAGTTTCAGCACCTGCAGTTTATGTTGGCAGAGACTGATCCCCAGTTGGCAGACGTGGTGAGAAAACAGTTTCCTGACTGAGACGCACAGCAGATCAGTGTTCAGCACTCATCCCGACTCCCACCATTGCTTTTTATAGTGGACTTTATTTCCTCTCCAAAGATCCCGCTTCAAGTCAGACTATTTGCATTTCCACTGGAAAGACTCAGATGTCACACAATCACTATTATGAGCCACTCTTAGACTAAATCTGTAAAATCTGTAAAAGTACAGTTGTGCTTCTGTTTAAGGTTTTTAATTGTTTTGAGAATGCTATTTTTGTATAAATTAAATACTGTCTTTTTATTGAAAACAATTTGTGCTTGTAATTTTTTACTCAGACATTATTATCATGGCTGGATGCACAGGCCTAAGCCAAGCCTTCTTTATTTCAAAATATAAATAAGACACTGATACAATGAAGATCTTACTGTAGTGTTGTATATTTGACAATTAAATGTGAGTATATACTCCCTTTGATGATTAACATTATTTTGAGCTCTACTTTGTTCTGTCATCTATTTGCCACATGTAGGCAAATGTCTCTGTGACACGTTTCCAGAAATTTAACATCGCAACTCACAAGAGCCATTTTTTTTTACCAAAAATTAAAGTTATAACCATGTTTATTTTTTAAACCTCCAACACAAAGTATATATAGTTATTATTAATCCCTTGATTTTTTTTTTTTTATTTGATGAAAATATAGAATAAAGTACATTTCTATATAAAATGAAATGCATTGAGTGTGTATTGAGTCACCTTGCCAAGCATATGAGTAATGGTGCTAATGCTGATGACAACATCAAGTGTTTACCAGAGGGTGACAGTCACTCGCTAAGGACAATAAAATTAGATGAAAGGCTTGAGCCTGGCAACAATGAACTAATTTGGTTTCCAAATGCACCATTTCACCCACTCATGGAGAAGAGCAGGACAGCCTGCGCATTTCCAGCAAGCTTACGAAGGCTCTGTGAATATAGCAGCTTTTTAATTAAAGCTTGGATTGATATGTAGAACACTCTTTCTAATGGAAATCCTGAGATGGTCAGCGTGTATGCGAGACAGAGATCACCCTATGGGAAAAAAAAAAACTGTCTTTTTAATCCTGCTATCTTGAGATACGCTCTGAACCTTGACTATACTCGTGATGCACATAGGTGGCTGGTGCCTTGATCTGCAAGTCATGTTCTGTTTGTGTTGTAAATGGCTAGAATGATGTAGATGTAATCGTGCTTGGCCTTTCAAGATTGCTTGTGGCCAGTGACTTGCACTTTGCTGGCTGCTCTGTCTTCAGGCCTCCCTTCCAGGCGCGTCATGTCATAGAGATCAGGGTGAAGCCCAGATGTTTCCTGCTGCCCTGCCAAACTTCATTGTCAGTCTGGCAGGCTTCACAGCAGCTTGATATGATCTGACTCCATGAACTTAACACAGCAGGCTGTTCCTCGTGTGGCCGGTGCTTTATACACATCAGTGACGCCGAGGCATGTCAGGCCTGTCTGATGCTGATGCTGGATGTCATTTATTTCTTTTTCTGTTTACCACTGCCCACAAAACTAACTTGCTTGCTTGCTTGTTCTCTTAAATGACCTGACATTTTGCCTTACGGTGAAATGCAGTCTATTTTGGTCTCTCATTTGTGTGAAAATTCATCTGTTCAAAGTCCTTATGTAACCTGGGAAAAAAATAACACTACCTTTAACATTACATCTCTGTGAAGTTGATGATGATTTTGATTTGTAATAATTTAATAAGGTAAAGTTTTGGGCTAATAAACAGCTCTTCTACAGCAAGAAATATCTAACCTGTGACCAACTGGAATGGAAAAGCATTTCCTGTGGACACGTCAGTGAAAGGGATTAGGGGATTCTCATGATGCAAGTCTGTTATTTGTTATATGAACTGAGATATTTCTTAGAATAATTTTTGGGTCATTTTGTCAGGGCTTGAATTAAGCCCTCTTGAGTGTGTAAAATGGCTCGGACACTGGAGTAGTACCTGTTGCTGGGCGAGCGGGGGGTATAATGAAGGGATGAAGAATGCGTGTGTGTGCAGCATCACGTTCCCTCTCCTTTGATTCCAAGGCCTGGCCTATTCACAACCACCTGGTCAAGGCGTGTTAATAAAGACACATGATGCTGTTGGGTGCAATCAAAGCCCCCTTCAGCTCATTTCCTGAGTTCCCTGTGCTTTCTATCTCTTGTCAACAGAATCACAATGAACCTTTCCCCTTCCTGATCCCCGAATATCAAAGACACTGACGTTTCCTCCTCGCAAAAAGTGATGTGGTGACGTTCATGTTTGCATTGGCCTTAACTGCCGGTTCTGCTGCTTCAACTAGCTTATCTGTTAGAATATTGTAATGATAAACCGGACAGCAAAGATGCTATACAGTGTGTAACCTATGTCAGAGACAGCACAATAATATTTTTCTTACATGTCACACAATCTGATTCATGAGGATAAAAGGTATATTTCCAACAGTAATCTTCCACAAGGCATTCTCAGGGTCAGTTTCAAAATGAGGCTACACATCCCAAAATCAACAAAAACGTAGGTTAAAAGCTTTAAAAGATTAAAAGATTAAAATTTTTGTCTATACACCAATGATAATAATATTTAAAAACCTTTTTAAACAAAGCAAGGCAGCTTCATTTATATAGCACATTTCAAACACATACATATAAACATGCTTTACATATGCAAAGAAAAGCATTTGAACAACACTCATAAACGAAAAGTAATAAAAAACAGAATGAAATCAGTTAAGATGGAATAAAATGAATCTTAATAGATAAAGTTAAATCAAATAGATAAAATACAAATACACAAAAATAATAGACCAGAAATATAATTACAGTGCAGTTACAGTATTTGTTGTTAATTTTCCCAAATTCAAAAAAATGCACAGAAGAGAAACCAGTAAATCAAAGTCACAGGAGAAGAGCACTGACTCGAATGACTGATTTAAATGCTTGTCAAAGATCTGCGATACCCTTCTGGGTTGATATTCTTCAAGGAGATCAGATATGTATTTTGGTCTGAGACTGTTCAATGATTTATGAACTAGCAGCAACATTGTAAAATCTATTCTACAAGTAACTGGTGTAAAGATTTAAGAACATGAGTAACGTGCTCAGTTGTTGTCCAGGTTGTTGTACTGACAGCTGTGTCCTGAATGAACTCTCTAACAGCCTTTTAGGGAGGACCAGACAAAGGACTGTCAGTCCTGAATAGTCTGCCTTGCTGGTGATGAAGGCATGAATTACTTTCTCTAAATCTTGCCTGTGATTTAACTACTTGTGATTATCACCTTGATGTGACACCAAGATGATTATTGGGATAATTTGTGTTTTTGTTTTCATAACTGTTGAATCAAGCCAAGCATTGACTCTCATTCTTTCCTACTTGTTGCCAAATACAGTTATTTCCATCTTGTCTTTATTTAATTGAAAGAAATTGTCAATTTAATTGTCATTAAATTGACATTGATAGAGGGGGTCTCAGGGACCATCGTCACTTGGTGAAAGAGTTAAGTAAATCTGAGTGTGTAGCTGTCATAACCAACATTATTGTCATATGCTAATGACCTATAAATGGAACATTTACAGGCTGAATAACAGTGGCCCAAGAATTGAACCCTGGTGGACTCCATACCTCTCCACTGGTGATCCACCCAGTTTTCTTATCACCAATAGCAACTACAGCTCCCGACTTCAAAACGATGATCTGAATCAGCTGAGGATACATAATCCCACCCAGTGTGATGACAGATGGTTCACTAACTAATTATTAGTTTTTGAGTAAGCGTGAGTAAGATAAATGAATGTGGTAACATTGTGAGGTGTGAATGTCTCCATGTTTCATGTTAGCCAGACACCAACCCATGATTAACACTGAACCAATAAATTGCTTCCTTCAGTTAGTAAGAGATTGTAAGCAGAACATGTAGTGGAAGGCATGTGATTTAATAAAAACAATTATATTAAATAAATAAGTCAATAAAAATATTTTTGATATTATTAATATTTTTAACTGCTGTGGCTTTTTAAATTGTGCTTTTAATTGTTTGTATTGTAAAAATCACAAGGTATTTGGAGATAGAATGTACTTAAACAATACACCTGGCACATAATATGCTAATGTCCCCTTACATGATTATATATGTTGAATAAATAATCAAAACCAAACCAGTGTCTAATCAATATTTTCAGTGACCATTTATTAATCACTATCATTCTTTTTTTTTTTTTTTCTTTTTTGCACAATGTGAAACGCTTCTATTTTGAATGCAGCAGGTGTTTATGGGCGCAGCTCTATCCTGTCCTGTCCTTGTGTACACTGACGCCTGTCACCAAGTGGCATATGTTGCTGTTTGTTCTACAATGAAAGAATTGGAGCTAATTAAAGAGACATAGTCCTGCCACAGGAAGCGTACGTAAGCAGACCATTCACTGTTCTGATTAGTTAGTTGTTCAAACAAGGCTCAGGATCAGGCGAAAGACTGGAATTCAGTGTTGATGAATTGCTTTTAGAAGACCTTGAATTTTCTGGAAATTCAAATAACACTGGTCAGAAGTGGAAAGGCTGCCTGAACATCCTACAGAAGTAGAACCACTGACACTGAATTTATACTCAGAATTACATATGATCTTTCCAATGCAAAATATAAATGTTCACTATGAATATACTCTAAACTGTTGTCTACAGAAAAAAAGGTAATGAATTGAATGCCATTCAGTCTGTTAATTAAAAGAAAGAACAAAACCTACTAGAATGTACTGTTGTTTCTTTTGTTTTCTTTTTTTTTTCTTCAACTGCCAGAAAAAAAAGTACAAACAAATGGAGCTGGACAGATGTTGTCTAAATTACTATCACAGATTAATTTGATCTTAAAGGTTACAGTATGTTAACTACAGTGTATGCATGCATTTGATGCTGAAAAATGTGTAGTTGGTCTTGTTTTTGGTTTTGATTTCCAACTCTACAAAATCTGTACTCCGCAATAGATGAGAATAGAATGTATTCAATAAACTGAAGTCATTTTTTATATATTCATATAACAAAATATTCCCTTAAGTTGTTAAGCTTTTTTTCTGTTTTTATAGTGTGTATTATAATTGACATCTGTGATGTGTTTCCTGGCATTTGTCAATGTGTTTGGATGCACAACTGTAACCTTTGTAAAATTTGTAAAAAAGTGTTTAATTACAGCAGCAAGTGTGAATGTAATTAGTTATTTTAGCCCTGACAGATGGTGTTTCTGAGTGAGACACTAAATTTCTATCAAAGACACTGTGACCTCTGACCAGGAGAACCTGTGAAGAACACAGTAAGAACACACATTGTTATTGCAGTAATTTAGTGTAATTTTTCTTCCGTGTGCCCGGTGAGATGTAGTGCAGTTTTAACATATTCTAATGCTCATGTTGGGCACTTTCTTAGTGCCATGGGTGAGATTAGCTGGAGAGATCTCTCGCAGCTTGATGCTCAGACACTGTGATTAAATCCCTCTGATTGAAGTGAACAGAACTGGGACAGAGTGGTCACGGTGCAGCTCTCACACACTCGGACACATCTGTAACATAGCATCTCTTCTTCACCAACCTCCACAGAGTGATCAAAAAATAAGAGCTTGTGTAACAAGGTTGCTTTTTCCTGACAGATTTCATGTGGCATTGAAGACAGTTTGGCTGCCTGATTAGCTGCCTAAGTAGCCTATCAACAACCTTGCCATGAGTGGTTTCCTTAAAAGTAGGTCATGTTTCAGTAAAGAGGTGTGTGAATGCGTAGAAGCATGATAAGCTTCATCTGGAGCCACAAGAAATCAATATTAGTGTAACTGAATATTTCCAGTATTTCAGCTATATAATAAGGAAAAATTATTTCACAGTACACATTTTGATGAATATACAGAAATATTTAAAGAACATTTTTACCTTGTGCCTTTTCAATGTGTTATTGTCTAATTTGTGTTTTGACTAAGAACATTTTGCACAGTTTGTATAATTTAATGTGGAAGAATATCTCTGTTGTAGATGGACTATTGAGGCTGAGAATGACTTAAATTTTCCTCTGGAAAATGTTTATTAATGGCTGAATTATTGCGTCATCCGTGAAGCTTATTATCCAGAGACCACTATCCGTAGGTGGGTCACCAAGAGAGCGAACCACAATGAGCAATTCATGCTGCACTCTCTGACCCCTGTCAAAGTCCTTCTTGACTTCAAGCATCTCAAAGCATCTGTGTCAATTACCCTCTGAGTGGCAGAGATAGCACAAGCCACATCACTTTATTTATTAGAGCCAGTGCTAACTGTTTAAACATACATTTAGTTTGATAAAAAGATTATATTAGAGTTTGTGTATTTACAATCACTGCCGAAGAAACATCAGATGGATAAAAACAATACATGATTTGTAAACTGGATGTAGTATGAAATCTAATGAGCCTCTGAATATGACATTAAATGAAGAAGATCTGGTCCAGGAGCTGTCATGACACGAGGAGATTAAAGACATGGCCAGAGCAACTGCAGCATAAAAGTGATGCAGTGAAAATGTATTTATAAGTAGATTTGGATGTGCTTGATCCTGCTCTGTAGGAGCCCACATCAGTGTTTAGGCTTCATGAAAGGAACAGTTCATTACTGAATCCTGAACAAAGACATGGCCATACCATTCAGTAGGCTTTGTCCTTTTCCTGCTTTTTCTGTCCTCCTGATAAAGAGGCAAACCTCAATACCTATTCTAGGGAAAAGAAAATCAACCTTTTTCTGTGTATTAGTCATAGAGTTAACATGTCTATAATGTCCACAATGCTCTTTGTTTAGCTTTAGGCAGCTGCAGGCTTGTTAACTACTTGTGATGTTCACTGACGTATGCTGGTGTAAATAGTGTGGTGTAACAGACGGCCACAGAACTACAAGGAGAGTTTGTCTGAAAAACATTTCATCCCTGCATTTTGAATAGCCGAGTTGCCTCTATACAGGCTGAGGACAATATGGAATAGCTACTTTATATTTTATAATCAGAGCATTTGTTTTATCAACCACATAGACAAGATGAGAAGAGAATCAGAGGTTTAGGCTGCAAATGATGCTGTCCAGCTGCCCACCAGTACCAATCAAAAACCATGATTCAACAGCGAGTTTCACTGTGTTTGTTGTTGCTCTCCTTGCTGCCAGAGACAGAGATGGTGTGAGACAGTGTAAAACTTTCTTCAGAGATAAAGCAGCTAGTGCCAGTATTCATCAGATCAGATCTGTCAGCTCACTAACCAGAAAAGTCTTTCAGTTTCCCAGTAATTAACAATTCTTTTCTTTTATACCATTTTACATTTCTTTTTGATCGTATAATCGTATGATCATATTCTTGTCTCTCTTCAGTTTCTGTATTATATTGATTCAATGCTTTTATGCTTTTTTATTTGTTTGCCATTTTTTCTCCTTAGCACTCTTACAATAGGCACTACATAAATAAAATTATATTATTATTATTAAAATTGATCTACAAAATATCAGAATTGTAAAAAATGAGCAAAATTTCCCAGGGTGGTGATATCTTCAATTTGCTTGATTTATCTGATCAACAGTCCAAAACATAATGATATTTCATTTACAATTATATAACAAATCAAAAAAGTGGCAAATCACATTTTAAAGGTTAAATTCAGAAAATATTTGGTGTCTTTGTTTCAGCTTAAGAAATTAATCATTTATCAAAATTGTTGTTGATTAAGTTGTTTGTGTAAATTGCTGCCATTTTTTTTGTAAATCTGCTCTATTAAAATGTCATCAGAAACAAGACACTCTGTACTGAGTGTTCCTGTTACCCAGCCTATGTGTTTCTATGATCAATTTTAGGACCCTATATAATTTGTTTGCCGCCGCCAGCTCTGAGCAGAGGTAACATGGAGGTGTACATTTGTTGTGTTTTGTTGCTCAGGCAATGTATATGTTGTGCATTAAAGCAGAAATGATTGCCTTATATAGGTGCAGATAATAAAGATCTTAAGCTAACAGCCAGTCAAACACGGTCACTGATCTGATCATAGGGAGGGTGGGAGGTGTGTGGGGGGTTCTGTTGCTGTAAACTTTATGAGCAATACACCCTGATGCATATATAGTCACTGTGCAGCAGAGCACTAATTCCTTTGTCAATATGAATGTTGCCAGACGTGTTTTCATGGACTACACAGAGCACCAGAACAGACAGGCGCCTACACAATTAGTGGTGAATTATACCTTTAAATCGATCTCTTTTTACATTGCTTTACCATTCTGAAACATGGCCGGATAATTAGAGGTTGATCTTGCTACTGCCCTGCCTAACACAATATCTGAGAGCAGATCTGGGTTCAGCTCCCGAGAGGAGGAAGTTCCCCCCACTGCCTCCTCGGTTGTGTAAAGCTGTCTATGTCACGAGTGACACAGGCCAGGACCACCTGAGACAAACAGCATGTGCATCAGCCACATGTGTCACTGTGTTCGAGCTGTGTGGAGCTAAAAGTAATGCTGAACAGACAAAGACATCTCACTTGTCCTATTTGCGAGGTGACTAAAGCTTAGAGAACAGTGGTGTTATCTGTGTAAAGTAATGAGGTCTCTTAGGTTCAGTGCTGTCTCGCCTTGATTCTGCTTTGCAAAGGCCTCCAATGCCTTTCCCACTGATTGTCTTGATCTTATTAAAAGGCTCATGGTGTTAAAGAAAGGAAAACATGCAGATTATTTCTGTTGCGTGCACGAGAACCCAGAGGTGCTTACAGTGCAGTGGAATGGATTTTGAAAAGGGGGGCATGCTTGGATCACTGTACAATGAAGGCAGGTGGGCTACGCCTGAATCCTCTTAAACCTTGACCTCTTCTGAGTTTCAAGGTGTCAACAAACAAGAAGAATTAACCCGTTTTGCCGACATGAGCAGGTCTGAGTCCACAGTGAATTCTCAGGTCTGCATCCAAACTGAACTCAATCATTTTCAATATAAGTTCCCATACTTGGTTTTATCTGTTAAATGCTTGCAGAGGAGTCAGAATATAGAAATAAATCTGTTTTTGTCTTTTTCTGACAAGTACTGCACAGGATTTTCTCAAGCACATTGATCATAAAATTAAAAAAAACAGTTTAAGCATTTGTTTTATTGTCAGTAAAATCAGACTTTGTGATTGATCTCATTGAAGCAGTTTCAGGCCTTTAGGTGACATAAAAGATACCATTTTCCCTAATGACGTGAGTGCCGCTGCTCTTTTTCCATTTGCTGCTGTGGGGGAGATTATTGCCCCCTCCTGTTTCCCTCTGTGGTTAAATAGCAATGCGCGCTGCCTCCCGGGGTAGACAGCCTACTTTACATACCGGAGGTAATTTAGATAAAGCACCAACAAGAGCTGCATAAAAAGGCGAAAACCAAGAGAGCGGCACTTTAACATGTACTCGAACAAAATCGAAGGACCACGTAGAGGAAGATCTTTTGACTCCATGAACATTGGCTTTGAAGAAAAGCTGCTGAATAATGAGGTAAGAATTACGTCGGGAAAAGGAAAAAGAAAAGTAGTCTAACATTTTAGAGGAGACATCCACCAGCAGCGCCGATGTGCCGCCCTGTGTTTTCTCCTGCGGCCGGAGCCGGAGTGATGCGTTGAAGGCACCGGGGCGCGCAGCCTCTCCTGTGAGATGTTTCCAGACCACTGTTTTTGACGGTGGGGAGATCGATCATCCCGATGAATAAGCCCTCACTTTGTCGTCAGCGCAGATTAATTTAAGCCGTTTTGTTAGAAGTGTAATTTGCGTCAAAGGGTTAAGAGGGTTAAAGTGGGATACCCCTGAATTTCATGTCGTGAAAGACTCGTTATTGCTCAACCTGTGCGTCCTCCACCGATTTCCACAGCAAAAGACGGAGGAGATAAAAGATAAACCGATCGACCTGCAGAGTCTGTGGAGCCCCCGGCAGGCAACAGTGGCAGGAGGATCATTTTAATAGCTGAGCTATAAAAAAAAAAAAAAACCACATTCAGTCTGATCCTATTCTGCAGCCTCTGAGCGACTTACCTCTGCAGCGACAGACTCCACATCCAAAGCTGCAAAGTGCTAGACAAAAAGCGGACAAACACACACACACAAACACACACACACTCTCACCTAAAACTTTTACTTTTAGCTTATTTATTTATTTATTTTTAAGTATTTTTAGGCCTTTTCTGGTGACGACACGCAAACAAATGTTGGTCGCGAGCTGGATTAATATCTAATCGTTTACTAATTGAATAAAGGTGCTGTAATTAACTGTCTAATCATTGAACTAACTGAACCGTGACTTTTCAGTGTACACATCACAAAGACACGCAAAGGCTATATGTTACATTAATGACATGAAGAAAGGGAAAAACAAAGATGGTGTGGAGCTTTCACGCTCTGCTAAGATGTCAACATGCGGGGAGCTAATAATAGGCTTCCCTGCCGCCTTAAAGAGATTGCAGTAAGGCGATTCTTTGAGACAGAGACAAGTTCATCTTCGTTAAACCGAGACGCGAAGAGTTGACCCCGGCGCCCGTCCTGATCCAGTCTCCATGCACTGATGCTTTCAGGGATACTACCGACAAGAACCCACCGAAAAGTGGTCTGCCGAGCGGTTTACACAATGCTGGAGGGGCGAAATAGGGTAGGAAGTAACTGAACTGAATTTAACTGATGTTTGAGACCCCCCCCCCCCTCCACAAATCACTTGTACCCATTAGACTTTGTAGATATTATATTCTAAAGCAGATGATAAACTAATGTGGTCGAGTGTCTGAATCAGATGGGTGCTACAGCTCTAATGACGCAGAAAACGTTGCAGTCAATCCAAAGAGATTAGTTTTTTCTGTGCCGCTGCTAACTCCAAAATCTGATGCAGGATTACATGAATTATTTTTTCCCCTGGCGTGTGCAGCGTCAACGTGAGGCCGCTGTCTGGTGGTCGCTGACCTCAGCCCTCTCTGCGTGCATGCACCGCGGTACTTATCTTGTCAATACGCATGTAAAGAAACGACCCATGGCTCATGCTCAGGGTGACTGAATTATGCCTGGGATTATGACTGAATTGGCACTTCTCTCTGACTCTTACTCTCTCTGCTCACTGAGTGTTTGGCTGGTCCCTTGTTCTTAAGACAATATGTTCATGGGATTTTTGGATGGCCAGATGCTCTTAGGTGATTAGAAGTTGTACATTCACGTCATTACCTGTCCTGAACTATGCCTCAGTTGCAGAGGAAATGCTTTGTGTGAACTGGACTCCATCAAACTAGGCACATACATGACAAATTTCTTGAACCTAACATTGTATTTAAATATATATATATATATTTACAATGTTGAGGGATTACAGAAATGATGCAACTGTTTATCTACTACCAGCTGTTTCATTTCTAAAATGGATGTATTTTTTTGTTGCAATTAGTTCTTTACTTTAAGGGTCAGATCTAACAACAGGATTGAATTGAATCTTTGTAAACTTAAATAAGATGATTAAAGTTGGATATCACCTCATTTGACCCTCAGAGGAGAGCCGCTGTTGGTTGTTGAAAGCTGATGCTCTCTTGCTATTACACAAATTAAAATGTATCTATATTTTATAATTCTTAATTTCAGATAAACAAATCAACCTTCACAAAAATTGAGGAAAACACTGAAAAGAAGAATACATCAGAGAAAGGGAGAGCAACAATCATCTTTTCCCTCAAGAATGAAGTGGGAGGACTTGTAAAGGCACTCAAACTCTTCCAAGTATGCACAATCTTTTATAATGTTTACATTATCTCTCTTTTTGTATATATTCAATAGGGTTGAATCAAATCTTTATAGACTTCCTATGTGAAATTAAATAATTAGATATGCATTAAAGAAAGTTATTCTCATTGTATCTTGCAGGAAAACCATGTCAACCTTGTACACATAGAGTCCAGAAAGTCCAAAAGACGCAACTCTGAGTTTGAGATATTTGTGGACTGCGACAGCAACCATGAACAACTGAATGAAATCATCCAGCTGCTTCGGAAGCACGTGAACGTGGTGGACATGGATCCTCCAGATAACTCCTGCTTACAGGAGGAAGGTAGGAAAGCACTGAAAGAAATACTGCAAACATACTGTATCCTAATAAACCTGATTAACAGTAAATAACAATTTTTTCTTCTTCTCCTCTCAGATATGTATAACGTACCTTGGTTCCCAAAGAAAATTTCAGACTTGGACAAGTGTGCTAACCGCGTCCTGATGTACGGCTCTGAGCTGGATGCTGACCATCCGGTATGTAGGCCCAAATAAACCTGTAGACATTAAATGCAGACTGATTTAATATGAAGCATTCTCATATCTTTTTTTTTGCTCCTCTCCATAAGGGTTTCAAGGATAACGTCTACCGGAAGAGAAGAAAGTACTTTGCAGATCTTGCCATGTCCTACAAACAGTATGTTTTTATTGTATTTTTAAATGGTTATTTGGGAAATCAAATCAGTAATCAAGTATTTACTTGATACTGAGAGAATTTTGTCGTCTTATTCTAGTGGGGATCCCATTCCTCGTATTGAGTTCACAGAGGAGGAAGTGAAGACTTGGGGTGTTGTGTACAGGGAGCTCAACAAGTTGTACCCCACACACGCCTGCCGTGAATACTTGAAGAACCTGCCACTGCTGTCCAAATACTGTGAATGTCGGGAGGACAACATCCCTCAGCTGGAAGATGTCTCACGCTTCCTCAGGGGTAGGTTGTAATTTCTTTAATAAAACGCGCCTGTTTTGGTTAAAATGCAAAATTGGGAATTGCGTTTTTTCAGATGGTTTTTTCAGTTTTGTAAATGTAAATACTGATGTGCGTTTCAAACATCTTATCTTCTTAGAACGTACTGGATTTACTATCAGGCCTGTGGCAGGTTATCTGTCCCCACGTGACTTTCTTGCTGGTTTGGCCTTCCGTGTTTTCCACTGTACCCAGTACGTGCGGCACAGTTCCGACCCCTTATACACCCCAGAGCCGTGAGTAATAGACAGTACTGTATTAGCAAAAGTGGTATTAATGCTCATATTAGGCTACTTGATCTTATATTCTGTCGTCTTTTATCATCTAGGGACACATGCCACGAGCTGCTGGGTCATGTCCCGCTGCTAGCAGAGCCCAGCTTCGCCCAGTTTTCTCAGGAGATTGGTCTCGCTTCACTCGGAGCCTCAGATGATTCAGTTCAGAAACTGGCCACAGTGAGTAACACTTGCTCAGGCAAACCTTATCAAGTCAAATTCAGTAAATCCAGAATGAGTGTAATAGCTGTTTCTGCTTTATCTACTCCTCTGCAACAGTGCTATTTCTTCACGGTGGAGTTTGGCCTATGCAAACAAGAAGGGCAGCTGCGAGCATATGGAGCAGGACTGCTGTCATCTATCAGTGAGCTTAAGGTAAATATATTTGAACAAGATGTATAGTGCGCCTGAGGTCCTTTAATAATGCACCACAAAATATACTGGTATGCTGTATACTATATATATGTGTGTATGCCTGAAAAGCTGAACCAAAACACCCTCCCTGTACATTATTGCTCTTGTAGAATCATCAAAATACAGGTTAATTTGCATATGACCCGGATGTGTGCTCGCGTTTACATCAAATATATAACATCTTTATTATGTTTCTCTCTTACAGCATGCACTCTCTGGTAATGCAAGGATAATGCCTTTTGACCCCAAAGTTACATCCAAACAAGAATGCATCATCACAACATTTCAGGATGTCTACTTTGTCTCAGACAGCTTTGAGGAGGCCAAAGTGAAGATGAGGTGAGCTCGGTTGCTCAGCAATTTAACACTGCACAGATCTACAACCACTGTTGTTGTATATGTAATAAAATATCTATTACATGTTATTCAGTGATTATACTATGTTCATTTCAGGGAGTTTGCCAAGACCATCAAGCGTCCCTTCACAGTCCGATACAACCCTTACACCCAGAGTGTGGATGTGCTAAAAGACACTCCCAGCATCAACAGTGTCGTGGAGGAGCTTCGACACGAGCTTGACATCGTCGGTGACGCCCTCAACCGGCTGAACAAGCAGCTGGGGGTCTGACTGCCCACTCTGTGGCTGAAGTTAACCACTTTACCAACGCTCGCCGTGTCACCCCCAGCACTACTGTAGAGATACTGCTTGTGTATTGCCCTTCGTCAGTACAATGAATGTGCACTGCTTTTGGCAAAATGCTCTGTTGTCCCCATTGCATGGTATATGGCAAATACAGTTTACAGAGGCGCATTAGGTATGTTTAGCCACTGATATCAGTACAATGCACAAACCCAAAGAGCTGCTGTACCTGAGACACTGTTTTGCATCAGTTGTTCTTGGCTGAATTGGCTTCTGTATTGCTAACAGTTAATGTGCTTTCATGGTGAGTTTGTTCCTTTAAAAGCATCCCCAGCTGTTACAAATACAAATGTGGTTTCCTTCTCCTCTTGTCAACTCTGCTGTTGTACATGATCATGTGAATTTTTTTGTAATTCATTTTGTTCTTCTTTCACATTTAATCTTTCTCACCACTGATATGTATAAAATGTACCTTGTTTGTATTCCTTTGGTGTATCATGCTCCTTTTGTGTGCTGTTGAGGGAAATTATGAAAGTGAAACCTGGTATTATAAGAATGTTTTCATTACTGGTTATAACGGATTTGGCCGATGTACCCTGACCTATTTTATTTTACAGTGATGATTTTGAATACGTCCTCTTGAAGTGAATATAACTGTAGTACTCCTTAAAATCAAAACATTATTTTTCTACTGTAAAGAATTATAGACATTATGAGTAGGCTATGTATCAAACTATAAAAAAAAAATAAACAAAAATGTTCAATGTTGCAATGGTTTGTTACTTGTTGATTTATCACTTGTTGGCGTGCTCAAGGTGGTAATGCTGGAAGCGCAGAAAGATACTGATTATGATCCTGGAGATGCAGAACGATGACTGCGAAGTTCCTGGAAGAGATGACTAATCCTGTATTGTAAGAATAATTATATCTTTGATCTGAGGGCCACATCAACGTATTGTATTATTAAAGAAATCAACCCAGCAGTCTTTCTAAGCTGGACAACAGAGTATCATGACTTGACTGATGGTGTCATTGAGTGACATTTGAAGCTGGTTCATGGACACTGAATTATTGACTGGCTTACCAGTTTAAACGCAGTTTAAATCCTACCATCATGAAGGTTATACAGGTTATATTCTCTTTAAAATTGTTAGAGATGTGTTAATTTAACATTATGGTTATAGCTAATTAGGTGACTGTACTAAACTGGCAACTAAGTGTATTTTTGGGCGGGTAATCTAATTTTTTCACGCTAACTTAAGGTTGTTGTAAAATATTAAATGGCTTTGCTATTACGAGTACTAATAAATTATGACAATAATAATAACAATAATAAAGCTTTTGGGTCCAGTAACTCTTCTGCTTAAGAAATGTCATGAACATTTGGGTACCTTCTGATAAGGAACCAATAATAAGCTGTAAATAATTTTAATGATTAATAAAAACTAATGCTTTACAGATCAGTCATATGCCATTAATAACAGGTAGTGGAAAACTGACAGCATGAAGCTCTGCTAGCACATACATTCATTAAGGAGACCCCTCCAAGTCATCAACTCTACAGTTATAAATGTCAGTAGGTCATCAATAAAGGGTGATGAGTTTTTCAGTTTGTAGTAAACCAAAGTTATTCAGTCACCCATAAATGTTAATAAATCATTAACAAAGACGAATCCATCAAATCTGTAGTAATGAATGTTAAAACGCTACTTATAAGATGATTTTTGCTCAGGTCGTGGCAGCCTGGCTGCAGTCCTTTGGCATAAGGTGAATGGTCAAACAATTCACTAGAGAGGTCTCTGATGAGTGACAGGTGTCATACTGAGGGAGCATTTTCCACAACCCTACAACCTAAAAGCTGTTCTCTGAAAATCGATCTATAAATTATTTCTTAACCAGTAATAAAGCCATTAAGACTATGAAAAAAGGGGCATTTTGCTTCACGACAGTGTCGTAAATCACACTGGACTTTTTGGTAAGTTGGGTACTCCATGGAAACGAGTTCGCAGCAGGAGTTTTGTTTACTTTCCTGGGTAAGTTCGTTATCTTTACCGTTAAAGTGTTTTCACGTTGAAGTTGTGTGGTTGTGCGATTATGCAGTTTAATGGTTTCAGATACTTACCACCAGCAGAGTTACACTTCTTTGGCAGCGTTACCGTAGCAGTTTTGCTAACGTTAGCATAACAGACGGCGAACTAGCTCCAACCTACAAGTGTAGCAAAAACAAACGGCCGTTAACATCCGGTTAACGGTTATCTGTGCCTTAATGGCGTCGCCTCTGTGTCCGCCATTTAGTGATTAATGTCGTTAATGTCAGGGAGCCAACAGCTACGGGCAGCTGGGACAGGGACATGTGGAGGACCAGTCATCGCCCCGGCTCTCTGACACCACTGCTCTACAAAGCAGGGCAGTCCGGACCGTGAGCGGCGGCGGGGGTCACTCAGTGTTTGTCACTGGTAGGTTACGGTTTGTTTTCCTAGCGGAACTTTTAATTGTAAAGACAACCCAGTGTCTGCCTGGTACATAACGTGTTCAGTCATGTCAACAAAGTCTGAAGAAGCCTTTTCTAGGACATGTGCCCCCCCTCCTGGCCAGATGAGTTAAATGCTGATTGTTCTCCTTTATGTTTAGTTAAGATACTTAGAGCGGTGCTTAATTACAGGTTTGAGTTACTTGTACTTTGTATTTCGCTTTTTCTGCCACTCCGCTACAATTCAGATGACTACATTGTAGTTTTTACACCACTACTATATTTTTTTCTATATTTAATATTCTATATTCTGAGTTCCTGCAGATTCAGATACAGCATAAAAAGATGACGCATTTTTATAGGTTAAAATAAGATTTTATTGATCCACAAACGGAAATTCACACGCTACCCAGGAGTATGTAAAATACTAAAATAGTACTTTTTACTACTGGTACTTCAAGTGTATTTTACTTTTTCCCACACTACTTAGTTAGTTGTTTTAATTTATTTCCATGTATGCCAAACATTTATGCAGTCAATCCCAGGATTGTAAGGCACCACCTTATGTCAAACATCAAAAATTTACAATAGGACACATTTTCAAGTTTCAGGAAAACTATTATTTACATATATTATATATTATATTTTTATATTTGTATTATATTTTTTTATCCCATCAAAGAGCATTTTTTTCCTCAATCAAGAAGGAGCATAATTTTATGTCTTTGTTATGTTTGGGCAGAACTACTGGAAAGCAACAGCAATTTAATTAGTGTATAATCATTATCCTTATCTTCCAGCTTTACCTAAGTAACTTCTGAACTGAACAGTTTAATATGAGAATAGCCAAAATAGTTTTTTGCGCACTTGTAGTTTTTGTCACTAAACAATAAATCGAAAGATTTTCACACACACATTTTCACACGTTTATGGTGTATTTTGTTTTTGACAGAGAATGGAGAGGTGTTTGTGTGCGGACAGAACAACAGAGGCCAGCTGGGACTTGGCCACAATGTAGACATCTCAGTTCTTCAGCTCTGCCCCAGCCTAAAGCAGGCAGTCACAAATGTAGCCTGTGGTTGGGATTTTACTCTTCTTGTCACTGGTGAGCAGAATTTCAGACCAGGAAGTGATATTGGTTATTTAGATTAGGTTTAGAAGGATTAACCACTTTCATGAGAGTTGAATAAGCATTTCCCTCAAAGCAGGGATGACGTATGTGATAGGATGACATTCTGTTTCATCTTGAGGGAATAATTTGGATATTACAGCGGCCAGAAATTAGACAGGAGTTGAATGGAAGTATGTAAGAACAAATTAATTGTGTGTAAAAAATGTACAACTTGCACTTGGTGAGTTAGTAAGAGGAAGTACGAAGTTAGTAATGGGGAGTTAGTGCAATAGAGTGTGAACACAAGGTAAAATAGCTGTAACCGATAAATGTGTAGAAGAATGCAACCACATTACATTGAATGGAAGTAAGTGAAAATAGGAGCAATTCAAGCCACTGTAATGACCAGTGTCTGAGTTGAAAAAAACATTTTTATCAACATACAATTTGTAATTATAGCTGCTTGAAGCAAGTACCCATAATTCATAGCAGAGCAAAGTTAGAAATGGGAATGACAGAGAAAGTCTGGAACTACCTTCCACCCATACAAAAGTTGAATATTTCAGTGTGTTTTATTCATAGATAATTCTTTTATTTTTATATCATATTGACAGAGCGTGGTCAAGTGCTGGCATGTGGCTCCAATGCATTTGGACAACTGGGTGTTGGACCGACAGTCACACACTCTACAGATCTACTGTGTGTTGAGGTGAGCACAAAGCGTGGTGGTCTTTTATTTACTTAAAGAATACAAAATAGACACAACTTCGATAGCCTCTCTAATGTTTGTCATACTTTTATGTAATCAATAATGAATGTTCTGTTACAAACCAACTTCATGTCATGATCAGTTTGATCAGTTTCTTTGAAACAGATGTTATTGTGCTGTTTGTTTTTAGTGTCTGAAGGATTCAGTGGTGAGTGTAGCAGCAGGACTTAGACACTCACTTGCTGTTACTGGTAAGTTAGCACTGTAAACTGTCCTCCGTATGTTTTGATTCGGATGTCAACAAATCCTAATCCTCGGTTTGCCCTTCAGATTCAGGCTGTATGTATCAGTGGGGAACCGGTCTTTTCAGTCATGCTAAGAGAGCACTCAGTCCACAACCTATCCCATCACACCTCTGCTCTAAGGTGCCCTGTCTGGTACCAGGTAAGTAGAACTCACTGAGCAGATACAGAACACATACACATTTTTTAGGCCTTAGGTGATTTACAATGCCACTAATGATTTTCAAATGAGACCAGATATTTGTGTTTATGTTGCAGGTCTGGATCAGAAAACATCACACCTGGTAGCTGCAGGCTCAGTGCACTGTGTGTGCCTTACAGGTATGACACTGGTATATATGACAGCTGTTATGTAGTGTTCATTTACTTTATGATGGGTTTATTTACTTTAAATATGAACCACAAAGTTAGACTTGGATGTGTCTGTAGGCTCCAAATTTTCCCACTAGCAATAAAACTGTCATGCCTTATTTTTAAATGTGATTTTGAATGTAATCTTTCCAGCAAGTTATTTACACCACAAACAACAGGAAATTGCTTTGAAACTGGCCAGACTGCCTTTCAAAATAAACAAGACTGGAAGTTTTCAGTGAATCTGTAGAAGTGTATGAAGTTACTGGATTGCAAACAATAAAGAGCAGAATAAATATAATTTAAAAGTAAATATGCATTTTACGCTGCTCCTCCTCAAGAACAATTTATACTTTCAGGTTGTACTAGTGAGTTGCCTTCCACTTCATGTTCATACATCATTATGGCAGGGCTCCCTTCTGTCTTGTAATTAGTTGACCAGTACCACTCAATTACTGCTCTGCCTTTCTGTTGCTGCCTCTGCTGGATGAAGAGTAATGTTTCTCCTGTCTTGTGTGCAGGAGACGGTGATTTGTTTTTGTGGGGAAGCAACAAGCATGGTCAGCTGACCACCACAAAGCCCTTCCTGTCCTCTCCAACTCTTCTGAAGCGCTCATTACTGGATGGAGAGAAAGTTATAAATGTTTGGAGCGGCTGGACGCACATTGTTGCTCAAACAGGTGAAACATAATAACATATACTTTACTTATTACATCTATGATACTCAATTTTTAACAGAATTAGAATACAGTGCATTCAATAAGTATTCAGACCCTTCACTTTTTTCACATTTAGCCTTACGGTAAAATTGTTTAAAATTTATTTTTTTCCCTTATCAGTCTAGACTCAATACCCCTTAATGGCAAAGTGAAAATGGAATTTCAGATTTTTTTGCAAGTTTATTGAAAAGAAAAAACTGAAATATGACCTTGGCATAAGTATTCAGACCCTTTACTATGACATTTGAAATGTAGCTCAGGTTCCTCCCACCTCTCTTGATCTTCTTTGAGATGTTTCTACACCTTGATTGGAGTCCACCTGTGGTAAATTCAATTGATTGGACATGATTGGGAAAAGCACACACCTGTCTATATAAGGTCTCACAGCTGACAATGCATATCAGAGCAAAAAACAAGTCGTGAGGTTGAAGGAACTGCAAAGCTCAGAGATGGGATTGCGTTGAGGTGCAGATCAGGGGAAGGTGTGGCCAGACACATGAAAGCCCACTTGGAGGACTCTCAGACTATTAGAAACAAGACTCTCTGGTCTGATTAAACCAAACCTGTTTTCACAACTGAACTGCTCCCCTGAACTTTTCTAGGCATTACCCGGAGGAGCTTTATGTGTGAGTGCAAATGTCCAAATCGGCTTAGTCAGACATTAAACAGACTTTCCCCTGCCAGCTTGATGTGTGAATACAGCTTGACATTGTCCAGAAAATTCACAGTGAGCACACACTATGCAGGTGCCACCTCTCACCTAAACCAGAGTATAATAACCAATAGTATAACCAATAGTAGTAGGACAATCTCTGGTCGTGTGCTACATGTGGAAGAGCAAATTCAAACAATGTCCAGACATTGTCTACAGTTCATATGTGAAAATGGCTCAAGATTGACCAGCTTGGCCTCAATTTTAAGTGTCATGTCTGGAGGAAACCCCTCATCACCTGCCCAATACCATCCATACGGTGAAGCATGGTGGTGGCAGCAGGTCAGCAGGAGACTGGTCAGGGTTGAGGGAAAGCTGAAAAGCAAAAAATACAGAGATATCCTTTATGAAAACCTGGTCCAGAGTGCTCAGGACCTCAGACTAGTCTGAAGATTTAACAAGGACAATGACCCTAAGGACACAGCCAAGACAACACAGGAGTGGCTTACAGACATCTGTCAGTGTCCTTGAGTGGGCCAGCCAGAGCGCTGACTTTAACCCAATGAAACATCTCTGGAGACACCTGAAAATGGCCGTCAACCAACGGTCTCCATCCAGCCTGACAGAGCTTGAGAGGATCTATAAAGAAGATGGGCAGGAACTCTGCAGATGTGCAAAGTTTGTTGCGTCATAGTTGCATCAAGTATGGAGTGAAGGGTCTGAATACGTATGCCAATGTGATTTCTGTTTTTCCTTTTTAATAAATTTGAAACATTTCTAAAATTCTGGTTTTGTTTTGTCATTATAGAATATTGAGTGTAGACTGATGAGCAGAAAAAATGCATGATTTAAACAATTTTAGGATAAGGCTGCAACATAAAATATGAAAAAAAGTGAAGAGGTCTCTATATTTTCTGAATACACTGTAAAGGGCCGTTGCCATATCTTAACAAGGCCATAATTTATTTCAGAGAGTGGAAGAGTGTTCACATGGGGCAGAAGAGGTTATGGACAGCTGGGCCGACAAGCATCAACCAGTCAGAACCCAGAATGGCAGTCAGCTGGTCCTTTAGCAGAAGGTAGAAACCAGGAGGTTTGCCTCCCTGCAGAGGTTAAAGTCCTCAATGGAGCAACACAGGTAAGATGTCTCAGTGTTTGACACTTCTGCAGACTGAATGGCCTAGAGGACAAACATTAATAAGCATCAGATGTTTATTAGATTTAGAGTTATTATTGATTATACATCTATAGACTCTTATCATCATGGTCATCAACTTTGTATCAGGTCTGAGAATGCCTGTGTCAGCCCAGCAGGGGGCAGCAGACAACCACAGGAACAGCTGAAGGTAGTTTAGTATGAGGTGAAGCGCAGTGCCACTGGATGAGCTAAAGAGTAGGTTCTTAATAATTTGCTGCACAATATCTAGCCTGTAAAACACACACACACACACACACTCACAGCCATTATCTTTCACTTGGGAGAGAACCACTTACATTTAGTGAAGGCAGAGGTCTTGTATCCCATAAGAGCAATTATGTGTGAGCATCAGGGGATTGCAGCAGTTAACCTGCAGTCTAAATGGCAGCTATATGGTATGAGATTGTTGCCAGTAAAGTGGATGTCATGGACGGACAAGAGCAAGCTTTGGATCATTCTTCCACTATGCATAGATCATTGCAGCAGCAGTGGCGTACATCAAGGTTGTCAAGAAGGGTTGAGATCTCACAGCTCCTGGCACCTAATCAAAGGGACCAACATCAGGACTGAATAGTAAGATGCAGAGTTCTATTTGAATGATTCATGCTGCAAATAAATAATGATAAGAAATATGTTATGGAAACAATATAAAAGAATGATTTTAATCATATGAAATGAGTTTACAATATGTTGAGACATGCCTGAAGTAGAAAATCCCCTAGGGGAGAAAAGGGGAAGTGAGAGTCATTTGAACATGACAGTATAGAAAGAGAGAGTAATAACAAAGTAAAATGCTTAGAAGTGAATGACTGTGATTTTAATGGTAAAACACTGTGATTTCAAAAGCTTTAAATCCATCTTTGTATCATGCATAAGAAGAAATGTATTGAATTAATGAAGAACTGATTTGTAACAGACAGGCGGTTGGACTATTAGGAAAGATCATTGACTGTTGATTGCAAGATGTGCCATTGCCATTGCCATGGAGGGTAAGAACTGGTTGATACCAGTTATGGACTGATGAAACTTTGGGCTGTGTGTAAGCCCACACCCACAGGTTGCAAGTTGGTGTGTAGAGGGAGATGGAGAGAGATAAAAAGGAATGACTCGGAGCAGTCAAGGTTCTTCGTTCTTTGTTCTCTATTACTCACCATCAACAAAGTTCCCTCCTCGGACATCTACACGAGAGATGAAGTCAACAAGCCAGAAGACTATCATCAAGAGACTGCAGAGAATCCACAGCTATGATACAATATCAGAGGAGAAGCAGGGAAATTGAGTTTGCCATCCAGCATTGGATAATTATCAGAACTCTGTAGTTCGAAGGCTTGTGCAGTCAAGGAGGAACTGAGACTTCTAAAAGAGAACTTTGGACTATGTACAGAGTTGGGGGACTCTGAGGTAATCTCAGGTCACCTCAAGCTGGTCCAGACCACCTGTACAGGGGTTCCTGGCAATCTAACACGTGGTGCCCAACGTGGGGCTCAAAGGAAGAACTAATCGTTGGGCAACAGAGAAGAACCCCAGCGAAGAGTCTACTGCTATTCGTGTGAGACGAACCAGAAGAGTGCAGGAATTCAACTGCAGTATCAACAGAGACATGCAGCAGAAAGGACATCTGCCCAAGCATCGGAGAAGAGGCAACCGTCTAGGAACGTGAGGTTGCCAGTCCCGGACTGACTTCGAGAGTAGGCAGGAAGAAGGAGCATCCATCGGGGGAACAGACCAACTCCAGTCAGTGGTACTGAGTAGCCTACATTAGTTCACCACTCATCCCTGACTCAAGGCGCTAAGAGAGGCTTTTAGAGGTGGACAACTTGAGACGACAAAGATGACAGAGCAGAGACACGGCAGACATCCACACCAAAACCACTGGAAGGACCAGGAGGTGAGGCTGCTCATCGTATGGAAGATGAGGAAGACTTACAACCTACGCACATAGCTGGACAACATTGACCCCCATTTAGGATCGTTCCATATGGGCCTGGCGTAAAAGCTTGGAACAAACTAAGGCAGAACCAGCCCCTTGACAGCAACCCCAGGAAAGATCTGGAGCTGTTGGCAAAGGAGGTGGAAGATACAATTGGGACAAGAGGAATATATTTTTCCAGACAGAAACAAGGATCTTATTGGCCAGTAGTGACACCAAGACAAAGTCAAAAGAAAATAGGAAAGGGCGTGTAGATCTAGACCTTGAGAGAATGGAAAGATGGAGTGGTGACAACTCTAGTGAATCCAGACCAACGCTATGATCCCATAATCAAGATGTTAGGCAAAGAGTCAGGATCGGACTATTTGCTGATGAATCCAAAAGCAAAGGCAGCATTACGGTTCTGAGTCAGAAGAAGAAAAGAAATGCTCTCCATTTGATTCCCCGAGTGTAAAGCTAAAGGCAAGATGGGTTAGCTGAGTGGACTATGAATCTCTCAGCCCACTATACCATGTTAGTTCTTACACTATACATACACACCCACAGAGTCAATATTTAGCAATTTAACCATCATATTTTTATGAGGCCGATGAACATTACTGGAGTGACAAATTATAATCTGTCATTGGTTCAGGAATCAAAACATTACTTCATCAAAGCAGTTGAACAATATATACGGTATATATGTGTGTGTGTGTGTGTGTGTGTGTACTTAAATGAATTTTATTGCTCATAAGAAAGCTAAAGCCATCTCAACTGGTATCTGTTGGGCTTTATAGAGTTCAGTATCAGCATTTAAATTTGTCCCCTCTGTTCCCGAAGCAGCTATGAAGGGGAAAGACGAAAGATGCAAAAAGTCATTAAACTGTAAAATGTTGATCAGGAAAGGCAGCCAGTCTGAAACAGTGGTATAAGTTCCTCTTGGCAGGCCAGCAGTGCATTTTAGCTTTTATGAATGAGCTGGCATTTATATTACATTTTCTGATGATGCATTGTGGACTGAGTGATTTTATATTGGAGTGATTTTGTATTTACATGCAAAGTCACCCGTAATGTTATCTGTGTTGGATCCACTCCAAAAAAAGCTGGATAACTTCATCTTGACACATGTAATTTTATTTCATTTTTCAAAAGCAGGTTTGGTTACAAAGTATCTTAGTATCCATGTTGGCATAACAATTATTGGGTATTGGAGTCTTAAAATTGTCTGTCTGCTTTCAACATGCATTTGTAACATTTTTCAAATCTTTTTCTCTACAGATTGCATGTGGATCTGAACATAACCTTGCCATTGTGGGTGAGTGTATTTTCCCAAAAATCTCCTTACATTTTCTTAGCTTCTACAAAGCTTTTCCCCTCATGTTCTTATTGTATATTATTGTCAAAAACGTCCATATCTGCCATTATGTTTGCCGAAAAACATGTTGCAGGAAAATATATAAGCATAAAAATCTGACGACACAATACACAACTGCACTGGAAAGGTACATCAAGGCAGAGCAGTTTCTGAGAAAATTAAGCAGAAATAGTTCAAACTTATTTGCTTCAGTAAGTGCAAGTGGATTAAAGAAGAAACATAATTTCTGACCTGACATGACTCTGGCTCTCGCTATACAAAGGAATAGGGAATACACATAGGTGAGGCTAAACTATTTAATTCCCTACTCTGAACCAAAGAACTGGTAAGGGAACTGTTTAATATATAACAGTTAAACATTAGTGTGAAATACTAATCCTTCTGGTAATGCAGCAGAGGATTTCTGAGGTCAGCTCATTGCTCTATGGCCTTTGCATCAGGAAGTTATTACAGCATGGATACATGGGTATCATTGACAGAGGCAATTACCCGAGCAGGCCTGTAAAGGAGCTGAATTAGCCACACGCACAATTACAGGCATATTTTTCCAGTGGAGTGTTTGGAGAGCAATCTCCCTTTATCCACATAAGAAGAGAACACAGACACTGTCACACACATCCCTGAAAGAATACTAAACAAACATAGACATATCTGAGTGTTTGTGATTCCTCATCAGACTTACAAAGAGATTAAATGTGCTTTTATTCTTTCCAGGCTTGCCAAAAGTCTCCTGCTATCTGATAGTCACCAACTAGCACTATAAATCATTTTGAGAGTAAAATCTTTTGCATTAAATTTTGAACACTGACCCAGTTTTTTTACATCAGTATGAATATAAATACCGCAGATGAAAACTGAAACACAAGCACAGAGTTCCATTAGAGAGGAAAGGCTGAGCGTCGCTGGTATTTCTACAAGCAAATAGCCATCCACTTTTAATGTTCTGACCAATTTAACCAGTAACTGGATGTGGCATAGTAATTAGGAAAGTGTTAGTGCATCATCCATTCATCATAATGACAGTTCTCACGTAGTACTGCTCTGTGCTTTCAGAAGTTCAGTTATGTGATGAGAAAGCAGAACCAGTAAAGGGAGAACTCATCTGCACCTCCAGCACCTCACTCCTCATCAATGCTCTCCCCTTTTTCTCCTCCTGTCTCGAGCGTGGTGGCAGGAGCAATGAAATAGCAAAACAGGATTTGAAGCAGAGACCTGAGTGCTGCTATTTCTGGTTCTGAAGTAGGTCAGGCAGAAAGGAACGGAGAGCATTGCATGCTGCTTATGATATCTGTTGCCCATTTGCACCTGAGGAAGTGCTCCTCATGTATGAAATTCATCGCCGGTGGTCAGAGGTGGGAGAAAGGCCAAAGACACTGTGGGCACAGCTCATCCAATCTGAGGAAAGATTTTTGTTAATGTGAACATTTTGAACTTCACAGGATTGTAGAAGGACAAACACCTTAGATCAGATCCTGTTTTAACTTGTACCGTTATCATGTAAATCAGGCTATAAAATGCACCTCCTGCACATGTGGTGTTGTTAACTAGGTGTGAAAATTTAAACTGTCAAATGTAAAACCGAATGATAGGATTTGTTTACAAGGAAATGGCTTTTGGTTTGAGTGTCTTGATTTTTATGCTTTTGTTGTGCAGGATATTGCGCAGGCACTTTGTTGCCATGGAAACACTGATGTGCTGTATTCCAGTCAGTGAGTCCATGAATTAAGCACAGCACCAAAATAACACTTTTTACCCAATGAACGAAATGTTTCAACAGATTATGTTCACTAATAAATGAGAATAAGAATGTTGAATGAATAACCTTAATCAAAGATAGAGACAGATGCAGTCCAGTTACAAATACATGCAGTATCTTAAAGACGGGGCTACTTGTGTTTGTAATGCATAAGCCATATCTCGCAGACTGTCACACTGATATAAGCTGCTGGCATCATATCCTGGTCTGTTAACTGGAAAAAGCATAAGTGTTTGATGGTGGATCCAAATCTCTGATGCTCCTGCTTTTCAGAGTCGAGCTAAAAATGCAGAAAGACAAAGAAACCTTTTGATGAAATAAATGAAAAAATGGTATGAAAGACACACAATTGCAGCATGGGGAAAGCTTGAAGATGTGTTACCCTTGAGAAAGCAAGCTCGCTTCTGTTGCCATGGCAATGGAGCCTATTAGGTAACTATGTTGCCATGGCACGTGTCTCCTCGGTGATGCAGACCTGACCACACCCACCAACAAGCTCACCAGTTGTGAAAAGCAGGGAGGCTTTATTACTGGCGGAGTGTCAACGCTGGGAACAGAGACAGTGTGCGTGCGTGTGTGTGTATGTGTGTGTGTGTGTGTGTGTGTGTGTTTTTGTGTGTATGCTTGCATGTTTTTTGCTCACAGCTTGTCTCATTTTTTCTTCAGGCTGCTAATTTTAGCCTGCATGGTACAGTGCTGCAGCCATGTCTCTCTCCTGTCAGCTCCACTGACCCATGACCCTCTCCTTTTCAGGGGGCTGTCTCCTTTCCTGGGGCTGGAACGAACATGGAATGTGTGGAGATGGTTCACAGACCGACGTCTTTGAGCCTCAGCTCATATCTGGTCTCAGACCTCTTCTCATTGGCTGTGGAGCCGGACACTCTTTGGCAGTTTGCGCCACTACAACTGGCTCATGATAAAACTCTACACCGACTCCAGCAGGAACATTCATTCAGCACGTGACAATCAGGGACGAGAAAAAAGAGTGACTTTGTGAATTAACACATTTCTGACTGATTTAGTGGCTTATTGTTGCTTGGCAGGTTATTTTAAGTGCCTTTGACTATACAATAACTTTCACCTTCCAAAAGGCTCCCTGAGCTATTTGAACAGGACAGACTTCAAACTGCAGCCATCATAAATACTGTGGTGGACACTGGTTGAGTTATGTTTCATGTGGACAGAGGCCATCATTTCTCTGACCAGCTCGTCACTTTGATGGTCATGACTGTGGGCGTTGGCTTTGCAGGACATGGCTGTGCCTATGGCTTCTGGTCCACCTGCCATGTTTGTCTTCCTGAATGAAGCCTTTATGGATCATGTGAGGGATGGGTCAGACTGGTGCTAAAGCTCCATCTTCCCATGTCAGCGGTTTTATTGCTGTGATCTTGTGTGTCAGGAGGCAGTCAATCTGTGCACTTCAAAGTGAAAATCTCATGATTTACCACTCACACATACAGGACAGTATTTTTTTCTTTGCTAACTGTCCATCACTTATTTATATTCTTGTCAGTCTGTGTGATATCCATTGATATTGCATTTGTCTTATTTGCACCACTTTCATACTGTATATTCTGTTAATCCCTCTTGGGAGAAACTTGTCCGCTGCATTTGACCCAACCTACATATTTATAAGCTGTGGGCGACCGCAGTGCAGCAACCAGGGACCAGCTGCAGGTCTTAAGCAATGCCTTAGTCAAGGGCAATGGCAGGACTCAGAATGGATCAGGGATCATATGGTTCCATTATATTTACCATTTTATTTTAAAAGTATTTATGTTATTATTATAGTTTATGCAAATTAAATGTAGAAACCATCTCTGTCACTGAAAGTATGCATTAATGGAAGTTAAATTAAAGTGCTTTTACCTGGATTACTTTGACAAAAATAAATGAACACTCACTGAAAAATGATTAGTTCTGTGTTTGTTTTATTTATCACTATTTATTGTACAAGCCTGAACTGTATTGGTCAAAGAAGACACAAAAAACCCTAAACAACAAACCAATCAAAACGATCACTGAACACCTTATTGAGATAACTAACCACAAAATGCACGGTGTTCAAAACACACACTCTGAAGTCTCACTAAACGGCACACAACAGTTGCCTTAGTTGTGTTATTGATTCCATTAATGATAACAGCTGCTGTATTATTATTTTTATGTTTTACTTCATCAGAAAATGATCAGCACACTGTCCCCCCATTTGTGCTCAGCTCTACTGGCAGATCCAGATCTGCTGTGCTCGACTGCACACAGATCTCAGCAAGTTGTTGGCAGTGTTTTTGCAGTTGTTTGGTTAAAAGTTGGTCCCTTTCCACTAACTTTTCCACACAAACAATGAGTCTGTTCTTTGTACCTGATGGCTGTTTTTTAATTAGGTACTCTCACTGCTTGCTTATAGAAGCTGATCCATACAGGGGCCCCTATTGTATCTGTGTTCCTTTTGAGTCTGAACTGGTGCTTGTTTTTAATGGCTGGTGATTGATGGTTAATTCAAAATAAAATGTACATTAGTTCATCGTGTTGGTTAAGCTATACTCCTGAATGGTAATAAGAACTTGCATAACAGAGGCACTTGTCCAGTATGAGGCGTATGATGTTTTGGCATCACTTAGTATTACATACTAATTTACCAATTTGCATGTGTGCAGAAAAAGAATAAGAATCCAATTCCACATGATTGTCAATTAAAACATACAACAGAATAATTATATATAAATATATAATTATCTAGTAGCTGTCTTTGTTAATCAAATACAGCTACATATGAAGATGTATCAACATTAACTTAATGTTGAATATTTATTATTCTTGTCTGAATAACATGAAATAAGATTTGCAGCTAAAGAATTTACCGATTTTTAACAGCACACTGACATTTTAATGCCTCATTAATACAAGGTAAGAGTGGTGTGTTTTTTTTTTTGTTTGTTTGTTTTTTTTTGAAAGTATGACCCTTTTTTTTCTTTTTTTTTTGTGGATGTTATCTCTTTGATGCCTGAAAACATATCAAAGGATGTTAAAAGTTCACTGGTGCAAAACAGTGCAAAAAGTCTAAAAAGATGTGACCATGACAGTGTAAAGTTAACAATTTGTTTCCCACTGTTTAGTCTGGCTGACATGACAAGTGACAGGTTTTTGCTGGGGGGAGGAGGAGGGGAGTGGATTTAAATCGGAGCAACATTTTTTTTTCTTTCAACAGAAGAAGCACACAAATATTTGATGAGCACTCAAAAACATTGGTACACACAACTTCAGCACACAGAAAAGCGTATTTACAGCACTGGCACACACCAAAAATAGGCACACAAATTACAACACAGTAACCAGTCACAGATACTGAGCTACATAAGGCTTGACAACAAAACTTCCTCAGTGCTACATCTATGCTGAGTTTGTGATGTACAGGTTGTCACTGTCACACCCATTTAAAAATACTAAGTAATACACACAACAATGCTACAGCACTATCAGGTGGGTGATGGGCCATTATGGGTCATACACATAGTGGTTGGTACACCATGGTTCATAACACAAACTGACTCTGTTGGTTGTCTGCTCCGGTGCTGTCGCTGGGTCTCTATAAACATATAAAAAAACAATAACAAAAATAAATTATTACACAAATTATGTATAATGGTGGAAATGATGGCAATGATGGATACCTCTGAGGTGCGGGGAGAGGTGAGGAATGACACTAGCTTGGAGAGTAAAGAAAATGTGCTCCGTTAGTTCCTCATGGTAAACGACAGGTTTACCATGTATTTCCCATGCTTAGCCAAGGCATCAGACAACGATGTACTGTCTGTGTGCAGAGGTTGGACTCTGAATCGGTTAATAAACATGCCCAATCATGCTGCGTTTTACGGGTTGATGTACAGTAGTTCAGTCACTGTCATGCGTTTGTATACTTTGCGTCATGCTCTCTCAGACACCTCGTTTTTTAAGCTCTCTTTGACCCGAACACAGGTAGACAGAGGGTCAAACAGCAGTTGAAAGCACTAGCCTTAAGCTAGTGGGAAAGGAAAGTTGTATGTATGCATAGTGCTGTTGAATAAAAACGGAGTCTAAACGCTCATTGTGTATAAAATTTATTTCATGCAAGGACTTATATTTACATATTTTATTTGAATACTTTTCTGTTGCATAAATGTAAAATACATGCATTTACCTTTCCCCAAGGAGACCCACACCCAATACTGTGTCGTATTGTACTTTTTTTTTTCACTTGAATGGCATGAGCATATAATTCACCTGCATCTCTTCACATCAAATCTTCACAAGTTTTTTTTTTTTTTTAATATATAACGTCCATTAATTACCACAAGAGACATGACTCGAAATGTAAAACTCTGCTCATTCAGAATAAAAACAAAACGTAGATGAATTACTATATTTATATCTTCTTCTAGAAATTAACATTTCTGATTGGTCAACATAAAATTTGTTAAAGTGCCCTGAAAAAATTGTGCATAATTATTGGGACAGTATCAATACATGTAACAGTAAAAGTATTGATGTTTTAAATCAATAGACATACATACTGCAGGAGTCATCCGGACATCTGTGGTTGATCATAACTCAATATATTTTGGCTCTGTAGAGTTGCCTGGTCCCCTTTAATAAGATTTTGTGCTTTATCATTAAAAAAATTTCTTGAGCTCAGGACTATTAAGTCAGTATTTTCAGGTGTTTTTTGCTTGGACTTATATATCCCACTAAAGGCAAAATCTAGTATGCATTGCATGGTATAACAATAATAACCAAGAGGGCATTTTTACTGTGATTAAGGGTTCGAGGGTGGTGCAAAAGGTACAAGGTGCACCTTGTAAATAAAGCTTTCATTACACTGTTATGAGCATGGTATAAAGTGTTTTGATGCTACACTGGGAGCACTTATGTAATATCATGTCAATTTATTACTCACTTTTACTTTGCCTCACCAGGTATGAAGGCACCGTTGTTTAATAATTCATGAGTCTTGTCTTCATTTAGGCATCACAGCAGTTACTTAAATTGCTGCAGACTATCGATACTGTTTAAAAACTCATAACTACCTGTAAATATATCTGTATAAAAACTATTTATGCTCATAACAGCATTTGTTGGCTTTATAATAGATTCTTCAAGTTTAATTACACTATTTTAGTTGGAGGCCCCAGTCAAATAAATACAAGAAAAAAAATATATGAATTTGGGGAAAGGCAAAGAATGGCAGCTACATAAAAATCTCTGCTATGACTGAGTCTCTTGTAAAGCTGTCTCAAAATGCATAAAAAATGACAAAGCTTTAGAAGCTTTTGAAAGAAAGTTTTTTCCTTACAGGTACTGCGATACAGTTAGCTTCTTGTTGAACATAATTTCTCATGCAGTTCATGCAAATGAACAAACAGTTTTAGTTCTTTTGACATTAGATGTATTCATCACTAGTATCATAGGAATTGTCATCATCTCCATATTGCATTGGACATCATGAACATCGTGTTAAAATAATTTTTTAAATGGCCACTCAGATAACATTAAGCCTTATCTGGATTGCACTTTCAGAAGGATAACGTCTCTACTTTGCAACGTACAAAGCACTTAAGAGGAGTTCCCTTAACAGCTGGCAATGGTACCTTTTGGATATGTTTAAAAGCCATGTATTGTTAATGACCAGCATATTAGCAGGGGTTACATCTTATGAAAATTTCTTTCACAAAATTGTAAAAAGCAGATGAGATAAAAGTTACTGGCAGAAGAGAATGCGAGATCAAAAGCAACAGAGCAACAGGCAATGACTTCAACACAGGGAGAGAGTGCGGTTAGCCTGTGGTAGAAGTAGAACAGTGCTTTGTCTGCAACTGAAGTGACCCATGCAGAGTGGCATGTGCCAATGTTTTCTAGTCTAGGATATGATGACACACCCAAGGAGAACACTTGGGAAGCTTGAGTATTAGCACAGTTAAGATACAGTTTTCCAGAAAAATAAAGAAAAAAAATGAAAAAAGCAGGAGCGAAGGCAAGTGTAAAAGCAAAATCTGACAGGAAAGATAAGAAGGAGGAGTGTGGACTGGCCTTCCAATGGCATTGTGTCTGCTACTCAACCATGCTACATAATGGATGGGATGGGAGAATGTGAGTGCTGCATTAGACAGGGTGGGCTGCAGGGCAGGGCGGACACTGAGGACACTCCAGAGGCATCCCCGCTCATGCCAGACATGCTGTTAAGGCTCCAAGGCTTTTCATAACCTTCAGTTGAAAAACAGAGAACGTTCTGAGTACACTGCAGCACTGAATCCATGACAAAATGTTTTGGTGTTCCTCACTGGTAATACTACACCTGTTGCTTTCTTGTTTTTGTCTCCAAAGAAACAGGTCAACACAGACTTGAGACAGATTATTATTCTCCATGCATTGAGTGCATCAGGAGTACAACAGCATGCACGGGTGGTACTGGAATGGTTTGGAGTATAACACTATAAAAGACTCAAAAAGGTAGGCACCTCAGGCAGGGAATGTATTCTCAGCTACAGGTAGAATTTCATACTGAACGTCATTTACTGTTGATGTGCTGGCTGCACACACAGCTGGAGACTAACTTGACTTTCTGAGGAATGTTTTGAACATTAATATTAAATTAATAAAATAAACAAAAAGGGCTTAACCCTGGTATTTTACGTATAAAATCTGCGAGCTATAGTTTGGCTGTTAATGATATGAATAATAATATCTGACAATCGCCTTCCTCTGTTTGTGTTGTGCTCCTCCACCATACTGATAGCACCCATCAGCAAGACACTTCATGCACCGTTATGGTCAAGAGCAATGTACTCATAAATCAGGATCCCGCATGGTATTTATCATTAAAACACACATATACATACATGATACACGCATAGCACATAAATACTTTCTTAGGCATGTAGGACAACACATTCTAGATCATATAAATCTCGAAAATAGCTTTCTTACTGGTAAATAAATAGGGGTATTACATTATGCATGGTATCAAAAAATATATTATGTAGATGTGGACAATTATTATTGACATTTGTGGTGATTGTGCTTGGCCTTAACGGATGTTGTTGTGACTTGGAATATATACAATTCCCAATGGGATGATTGAGGAGAAACAGCTGCTGTGAAAGTGTGTGAAGATAATAAGAGGTTGTAGTTATGTGTGCTTATGTGTGTGTTTGTGTGTGTGCCTGTGTAAAACTGAGGTGTAACACTCAGCAAAAAGGGATAAAGAAGCGTGTCCTGTCTACGGCCTACAGGGTGTCAGTGTCTTACGGGGGCCTGTGATTGGCTGTTACTGTACGTACCCCTCCTCACTCTGCCCCCTGTGTGGTTGGGGCGTTCAGCTGTGGTAACCAGGAAGCAGGGCCGCTCTCTCTCACTGGGGCTGAAGATTTCCTCCGGAGATATGGCCTGGTCTATATGAGGACAATCTTCGTTGGCCAGAGCTGCGTTAGCTGCCTCACCATTCAGCTTGGAATCTTATAAGAAAACAATAAAGAAAAGGAAAGAAAAACACACGAAAAAAAAATCTGGTTTCATATACCAGCTTAGTACTATATTCTTTAATATGTCTGCCATTTTCACGCTTTACAACCCGCAGGGATTAAACAACAGTGTATGTATAGCTGCTGTCTAATATTTGCCTCCCACTGTCCCTTGTTCTATGTTTTTGAGCAGAAACTTTATCAAAGGTCAACATTTCTTTGCACTAATACAACCAAAGGAATTCAGGAGGGATCAAGTAACTAAAGCTTCTATTACCATGCTCTTATCATTACAAATACATGGTGATAACAGACTTTCAGTCTTAAGTGGGATGGGGGGCTGAATTGCTGCATTAATAAGAGCAAAATCAATAGCACGATTACTCACAGTCTGCCTCAGTCTCTCTATTCTTCTATCCAGAGTCGAATATGCTTTTCATTACATGTTTTATTGATTATTTTCTGTGGGAAATCATCAGCTGATTGAAGTGTGGGAACAAACACTGAAACAGCTGAGTAGTGATGTGTCTGTTTCATGAGGAAAGGAAAGTGATGAGACAACAGTGTATCAGAATACACAAGTATCTTACCTTGAAACTTTATCTCGAAAACGTCGTCATGGGCGATGGGGCTCTGGTGTTGGGAGCTGATGCTTGACTTACAGAAGTTAGGAGAACCTGGTTGGGGAGCCCGAGGGATATGCCTGTTTTTTTTCTTTGGTAGTTTCTGTTTTGCCATGGCCAGCGAGTAATACATTCCAAAGTTGTTGACAATCACAGGGACGGGCATGGCGATGGTCAGCACACCTGCCAGGGCACACAGGGCTCCGACCAGCATACCAGAGGTTGTTTGAGGGTACATGTCTCCATAGCCGAGGGTCGTCATGGTCACCACAGCCCACCAGAATCCAATCGGGATGTTCTTGAAGTGTGTATGTTCACTGGCTCGAGGGTCGTTGGGGTTAGCTCCAATCCGTTCAGCGTAGTAGATCATGGTAGCAAAGATGAGGACACCGAGAGCGAGGAAGATGATGAGGAGAAGGAATTCATTGGTGCTGGCCCTCAATGTGTGGCCCAGCACCCTCAGCCCCACAAAGTGACGTGTCAGCTTGAAGATACGAAGGATCCGCACAAAGCGGACCACTCTCAGGAAACCTAGCACGTCCTTAGCTGCCTTAGAGGAGAGCCCGCTGAGACCCACCTCCAGGTAGAAGGGAAGGATGGCCACAAAGTCGATGATATTCAGGGCATTCCGAATGAAGTCAAATTTATTCGGGCAGAAAGTTATTCGCATTAGAAATTCAAAAGTGAACCACACCACACAAACACCCTCAATGTAGGTGAGGTAGGCCGCAGTCTCCGTCTCCTGGTAGGTGTGCTCCACTGTGGTGTTGCCCACCAGCTCCAGCTCAGTGCGGTTGATGATGGGGTTGAAGGCCTCGTGGGTCTCCAGACAGAAGGTGGTGATGGACACCAGAATAAAGAACAGCGAGGCCAGAGCCACCCACTGAGCAGGAAATATGTACAGGGTGCAGGAAAAGAAATAGAGGGGAGAGAGGAGGGGGAGAAGGACAGAGAGGAGAATGAGCTCAGTAATACATGCAATGTAATCAAGCTCAACGGACCAGCAGCCATTCTTAGAACGACACAATGCAATTCAATCTGAGACAATGGCAACTGGTTTGACAGTGACAGTGGCACTGACACACTCTCACCACCCGCCCTCTACCCCCTACCTCCGCCCGCCCTACTCTCTTTGTGTCTTGATTCACAAGTGTCATTGTAAAGGGACAATCAATGCGTGCTCGCCGTTCTTCCTTCCCTTTCCTGTTGTATCTCAAGGTCATGGCATTTTCAAGGGTATGCTACATGCAGAATTACAAAGAGCCACCAGCAGTAGCAGAAGCAGCCGGGCCATTAGTGTCAACCACCGTGACTAAATTTAGCTGGGGCTCTTCCCTTCAGCAGCATCGGTAAAGTAGGTTTTCCCTACACAAGGTCATACTGTCCAGATGATCAGCTCTTGGGAATTGTAGTGAGCTGAGAGGCTCCCTGAACTGAGGACAGACTTTTATGAGAAAGCTTTATTTCCCTTGATGGCAGAAGAGTACTTTAGCCTTTATTAGGTTTCAATTGGATGATCACATTTCATCACATTTAGGTTCTGATATTTCTGATGCATACTACATGGGTGTAACAGATACAGTATTCCCTCCTGGGTATTGACTGCAGCTCTGTCCTCATGTTATCCTCCTCTGATCATACTGTACTGGTTTACGGTATGTGTCACTGCTCATGTACTTTACTGTAGCTTGAATGGATGAGAAAACATCTATATCTTCAATGGATGTTCAATAGATCAGAGCTGGCGGACCGAGAAGCAGACAGGAAGAGCAGATACGTACAAAACGTAATCATCCAATGAATCACAAGTTGAATCAATAGAGGTTTGTTCATGCATCTACTTCTCAGACTAATGCATAGCATTGTTAAGTAGCTGTGAGGAGTAATGAATGGCATCAGGGAGGAGGTAAGTTGGAGTGGGGCATGTCTGGGCATGGGGAAGTCATATATATTCCACTGAGCAATGGAAACTCAGCGTCTTAGTCAGTCATGTCCACTCACTTTGTGTCAGGGAGGCAGGCATGCAGCAAGAGATGGAAAACAGGCCCTCATCATAATATCTCATCACTGGCAATTCATCGCATTCTGCTGAGGAAATTGCTGCTGCTTATGAATGTCTGCTTCCCTTCTATTGTAGTATGATGGTACAGAGGGAAACTGTGTGTTAGCAGTGACTACAGCACGCTGACCTCCTCCCTCTGCTCAGAGAGACAGCATCGCTGTTCACTGTCTGAATCTTAAAACTCAGTCATCAGTTTATTGAGTCGCTGCAGTTTACACGCTGTAGTATAGAATGTCACTTGTTTTGTGTGTTTAAATTTCACTTTAAACTCAATGCAAAATGTTTATCTGAGACTGGACAAAAGGGAAACTTGACATTTTAATAGAATCGAATACAAGCTTCACTTTAAAGTGCAGCTTTGTCAAGTTAACGATGTTCAACCTGCGTTGACACAGTGTAAGAGAGATTTTAGTATGTGGTGTTGTTTTATCAGATTGCATAATGTTGTTTTGTCCACCCCCTCTACAGTATGTACTGTGCAAAATAACAAGTACACCTTAGACTATAATACTATCCAATACAACTGCACTGCAAACTATAACTAACTCAATAAATAAGAAGAATCAACACCACCAGCTGGATTAACAACCTGGAAAAGTGGGCATCTGCCCCAAGCCACAGATTCATTTGGTTTGTGCTGATTTGATTAATAGTAAATTTGTTTGGGAATATCTTGTGTAGCTGTTTAGTTAGTTAGTTGAGTTTACATGGTATATATTCATTAGTAAGTTTGTGTTTAACTAAAAAACGTCCACAGCTCATGAAGTCAGGGGTTATCCTATTGACTTCATTCTGCCCTATCTACACCTTACAGATGCTGTATCAACAGAAATGTTGAATTAAAAATTAAACAATTTGGATAATAAATTCATTGTTTTAAGCAGAAATATCCCCAAAATCTAAGAATTGTTGCTGGTTTTCTTATTAGTCTCCTATGATTGTTTAACTGAATCTCTTTGGGGTTTGGACTGTTGGTTGGACAAAACAAGCTCTTTGAATATGTCAACTTGGAGTCTAGTCTAGGGAATGGTGGTGGGCATTTTTCCAACATTTTGTGGCCGAAATTATTATTTGATTTATCCAGAAAATGATCACATAAAGAAAATAATCCTTAGTTGCTTTAACTGGCAGGTTCTCTTGTTATGTTTTTCTTCCCGTTGTTCATCGCTTAGCAAGAGAGATGACAAATCTCCATCAACCCCACCGCCTGCACCCTCCGATCTTATAAACCCTCGTTCTTATAAGTTACTTTCACGTCAACCGCTGATGCACTGGCTCGCTCAGCCCTCTGAACATCCCACCCCTCAAACTGTTAAACAAACACTGCATATCATCAGGCTGCCTCTTAAATTATGTGTCTTCGTGACAGTTAGGAACAGTGTGGCCTGGAGGGAGGGTGACAAGAAAAGATTGTTTGCTCCTTATTGGCTAATTCTCACTGTTGCTGGCAAACCACAGACCTACAGTGATATGCAGTGACAAGGGTTTTTCCACTGATGCATCCACAGAGAACAGACTCTTTAATTAACTCTGAGGCTCAGTTCTAATTAATCTTCTTGCCAGACTTGGTGGAGCTCTGTCAATCTTTGCTCTGCTTTTTTTCTTGCTCACTGTTAAATGTAGGACACATCTGAGGGGTTTCCTGTTTTAGAAAGTTTCCCTGCATGCAAAAGGTGAAATGTGAAAGAAGTCTTGGATAAACCACTCTCCCCAATGCTTGCTGTAAGAGTGAGGACATGTCAATACAGTTTACACTTGCTGGATGGGGCCTGATAACTAATTACACCAATCAGGCTGCTACAGCTGTTAAAGTAGTGTGCAGCACAGCGGTCTTTGTAGGGGGCAGTGGTCAAAACACAAAAAAAATCAGAAGGTGTAAAGTCATTTCATTGTCATCAATGAGAGGCATGGTGCCCAGATGGAAAAGTGCCCATGACAAAGCCCAAAAATGTCACCTCTTACAGCAACCCAATTTTCTGTCTGGAGGTCTGCCACTAAAATTCTGGTGGTGCCAAAGATCTGGTTTCCTAATGTGTAGCTGACCTATTTAAACAAACAGCCTGCCTGCCCAGGGATCCCTGCGTCCTGGAAATATCAATCCAAAGACCTGTGAGAATCAGCATGCGCTTCTTTATCTTTTTCTGTGAGATAGAGGAGGTTGGGGTGAATTTGCATGGAAATGATTTTGACAGATGAAGTCTTACGTTGTTTTTGTTTTTTTTCACCCTCCCTCTCTGTACAGTCACTTCCTTGCTGTGGAAACCCCTGGGAGAATAATTTCAAGGTCATCAAAATCCTCTCTAAAGCCGCCCAGATCCATCAGTCTTTGTTCCACCATCAAAGCACAGAGGTAAACAAATTCACGACTGTTTCCCTGTTCATGCAGCTCTGACAGTTTCAAACAAATGACACATTTTAGGGTGTTATTTTAGCTCACATTGTGTCTTTGATAACTCATTATGGAGTCCCCAGTCTTAAGTGAAAGGGGAAGAACAAAGCCGTGGCTTAGCACAAGAAAACATCTTATAAAGCTACTCACCCTTGCATATTTAGAGGAGTAAGGGTCCTCAAACAGGGCCCAAACATGTTTCTGCCACCGGCTCCACAGGCTCCCACTCCTGGCATCAGGAGAGTCTCCCTGCGCCAGCCTCCTTGTCATTTCATCCACATCATCCTCGGCATGCTCCGGCTCTGGCTCAGGGTCCTCGCTCCCCAGGTCTAACAGGCCCCCCCCGCCGAAACTATCAAGGGCCTCCTCTGCCTCCCGGTGCTGGCGATAGGTCATCCAGCAGCATGGCTCCACGTCTGTCTCATCGATGCCCCAGAAGGCCAGTTCTTCCTCATAGAGGGGCCCGCAGACATCAGCCGGGCAGTGCAGCTTACCTGTCCTGTAGTAATTAAGGATATGTGCAAAAACGCCGGGGTGGCGGTCGAAGAAAAATTCCTCAATCTTGGCATCATAGTCAAAGTGGTTGGGTGCATCAGGCTCGGCCAGCCAGGACAAGCGAGTACCAGGTAGAGTGCGCAGGGTGCTGCGGTATGTCTGATGTCTGATCCCTCCCACGTTTATCACAATGCGATCCTTGTCGTCGCTCAGGCCCATTGCGTCCCTTAGGCATTTCTCCAATAAGTTCCCTTCATCGCAAAGGTAAGTCTAGGCACACCGTGCAACCATGCACAGCAGTGATTAGACTGAAGGAAACAATTACATAAGGGGAGCAGCGCGCAAAGCAACCTGTCGTTTCTCACCAACTATGAAAGAAATCAGGACTGCTTGACACGCACCAGGCTTCATTCCCTCTAAAGCCCTGTATTTTCAACACGCACCTGCCGTGCGACTGGAGGATCACAGGCGCTCAGAGCCGCCGGACTCACTGGAGGGCACAGAGTCGAAATCCAAAATGATCGCAGCCAATGGCATCACATTAAGAATGGACGTCACATCGTCGGTAAATCCAAGATGTCGAGATATAAAAGGGCAAACGCTGGCAATTTTCCCCCCCGCCAGCAGAGTAAATCCAGCTCATTGGACTCCCCAGGTCGCAGTGATTGATCGGATCAGTCCTGAGCGGGTTTTTGACTTTCACAGCAAGGTGACTGCGGTGGGCAGCTCCTGATGGGGGCTCGGCGCTGCTTCGGTCCCTCCTCTGTTGCTGCCCACAGACTCACCTCCTTCACACCGACGCTCTGCCCGCTCCCTCTCTCTGCGTTTTGCCGACACCCCGCCACGATTCAGCAGCTCTTTGTCTCAGCACCGAGATGCTGCTCTCCTCTCCTGCGCACAGACTCTGTCGCTCATTCATGCGTAGTGGACGAGAGAGCATCCCCCGTGTGGGAGAAAATGTTGTGATTAGATAAATAAAATCAGAGACGAGAGGGCGACAAACCTCCTCAAAAAAAAAAAAAAAAAAAAAAAAAACAACCCGCCCCAAAACTGGCTGTTATTCACACGGTGCCTCTCCTCTCTCAGATCAGATGGAGCATGCCCAGTGGAGGAGCCAGCGTTTGTTAAAAGGCGCTGCCAGGTTCTCCAATTAAGGCTGTTGAAATTGTCAGCGCTGTCCAATTCTTCCTCCTCACGGTGGGGTTACCGTCGGTCAGCGGCTGTAAAAGCCACAGGGGACCCATCGTCCTCAGGCACAGCTGGCTGCAGAAGGTGTGACCCTGGAGCCGCCCACGCGATCAAACACAGCCTGATCGTGTGAAATCTCGTGGCTTCATGATTTATGGCTGCAGGGACGGCAGCCACACTGTTGACAGTCTGCATGTGAGTGTCACTGCACAGACAGTGGAGAGAATTTCATTTTAATTCACATGCTGCACTTGATCTGTATAATAATCAGCCAACAGGGCCTTTACCTGTGTTTGACAGTGCCAGCAGAGGGCGCCACTGTTCATTGAAAAAAAAAAACAAACAAAAAAACCCCTTTTGGTCCCCTTGTTTAACCGATGGGATGTTAAAAACCTGGAAGCAGTAAAAACAGGTTGACTCATTGAGCGCATTTTCTCATTACCTAAGTGAGAAAAGACCAGTGCTTCACATGTAGACCAGTGCCATGATGTTTTAACACGTTTTTAAAATGTAAACCTTTTTTATTGTTCGAGAAAACAGGGGAATAAACTTTTCTTTCTCTCTCTCCCATAAATCTGACCAAAATACAGTTTTAGACTTGCTGCCTCTGCTGTCGCAGATGGAGAGCTGGTGGTTCCCTCAGCCTCCTTCTCCTCAGTGGGCAGTTCCCCGTCTCGGTTTTCACTCTTGATTATAAAGGAGGAGTTTACTCCGCCTGGCCTGAGCAGACGGAGTCCTCTGGCAGAGACCGTGAGATCCCGGACAGTAGACTGACCTCGCAGTGTTTGATTTGGGCAAAAGGACGAACTGATAAACAAAAAAAAAAACAAACAAAAAAAAACCAAACAAAACTGGCAACATGGCTGTGGCGGGCTGCACGAAATGCATTAAATATATGTTATTCTTCTTTAATTTTATTTTCTGGGTGAGTTGAACACATTTTATTTATACGTAGCTTTAAAACTGTTTCGTAACATCTGCTTTCCTGTAACTTTCTCTTCCCTTCTTGTTGGATTAAGCGAAATAACAGCGGCTCACATTCACACATCTGTGTAGCTCAGGGCCTTCAGTTCATAAATGGTCAGTCCTGGAGGAGACGCACAGAGTCTCATCACGCTGCTCTGTGCGGGGCTGGGAGGAGAGGAGAGCGACATCAGCAGAGGAGGCACAGCAAACTCCAAATCTTGACCAGGCAGAGTTGAAAATGTTCTTACCCTTCATCGACAGTTATTTTCTGCATGGCCGAGCAGCAGTGCGGGGTGGCTGGGAGAGAGGGAGAGGGGAGCACTCTGGGCTGGGTGGGCATCTGACTGAGATGGGACTGCTTTTTTATGCTCACATTAACTCTGCCTCAGAATCAGCATTTCATTGTATCATCTCGTGCTCGTATTAATCATAAAATACAGTAAAGTCTGATCTCTGCAGATGTTTCGGAGAGAAAACTGAACAAATTATTCCTGAGGGGTGAATGGCTCTTTGCTGTTTAGAGGAGCCTGGCTCCCCACTAATTAAAAACACAGAAAGCCAGAGATTGAGCAGTGCTAACAGAGTTTCTGGGGGAGGGGAAAGCTGTTTCCCTCTGAAATTACTTTGTTCCTACCTGGTCACCAAATTGTAGCATTTGCTGCCCTTGAGCTCGGGAAACACTTTGTCCGGTGGTGCAGTTTTATTATTCATTTATTGTCCATTCCCCCTGCAGACAGAACTGTCCTCAAGCTTGTCATGTTTTCTAAGAAGTAATTTCAGTGATAAGGGACTTACAACAGTAGTTCAATGGCCTCTACTTTTACGCTACATTACATCATATTAGACTTCCTGCACAAGTGTCTTCCTCTTCATGTGTTCACTCGCGGCCTTGTACACTGACCACTTGTTTGTGAATTTCCATTTGTTTTGCCAGCACAGAGCAGTCTTCTTTTTTTAAGTGAGCACAGACTCACCGTATCCTGCCTGATTGAGTGTTTCCTCTGTTGGTTTTGCTGCTGTGCCTGTCATTGGGAAAACTCTGAGCCCTCTCTTCCTCATTTTGCTATTTTTCATGTCGAGGATTCGGTTTCCTGTTTCTTTGAGAACAATAGAGTGCACTCATGGCACTAAATGTGCAGATATCTTGATATAAACATTGGCAAAAAGAATAAGGGGGTTAGCATGTGACCAATAATGTGATCCTGCAGTAGTTATGCTCCATCAGCTTTTACATGATAACACTTTTATCGGGTTATTTCTACTTTGCAAGATACAGAATAGAGGAGAGATTGAGGAAGATAAAGCTGGAAAACAAAGTTGTTGAGTTGGCTTTAAACAATGCTGTGAGGACACGCTCTGTGCCATAGGTCACTGAGGTGTCAGGATATCCTCTCATCACTTCTCTGAAAGGACAGCGGACAGTTCACTGCCTCACGCCACAGCTGGACACTCAGGGCAAGAAACATTAGCAGACAGGTTCGGACACTGATTTGATCTTAGGAGAGTCTGGCTTCGAGCCGTCCCCAGATGTCACGCCACGTTGATGGGTCTTATTAAATGTCTTAAAAATTGATAACTACAAGTTTGTTTTAATATTCATACCAACATTTCTCCTGAATATCAAATATTTTAAATGGCTCTGATCCTCCTCAAGGTTTCGCCAAAGAAAAGAAACAAAAGAGAATAACCTAAACCTTTTTCTCCTTGGGACAGCTGGCCGGAGGTGTGATCTTAGGAGTGGCCCTGTGGCTTCGCCATGACAGTCAAACCAGCAACCTCCTCATACTTCAGTTTGAAGGCCAGCAGGCACCAAGCACTTTCTACATCAGTGAGTATACAACTTTAACATTAGAGCCTCCCCGTCACACCGGTTTTTAAAGACTATAAAAAGTAATTTCCTCACACAGAGCTAATGTAAATCTGGCTTTCTGAGTTGGTCATTTAAAATGTTGGAAAAGTTGCTTTCAAGTATTTAAGTATACAAGTTTCTTTATTGTCATTGTATTTCATACTCTCAACAAAGATAAACTACATTATAACCTTTGTAAGAGGAGCAGTGCAACTAAATTTAATTTCATTATGTTGTATAGACAAATTAATCGTCCACCTCCTTTAAATTGCTCGGTCGTCATCTTGTGTCCCGGCAGTTGTTCTTCCACTGTTACTCCTGAGTGTTTACGTCCTCATACCTCGTTCTCCACATGACAGGAAGTTCACACCAAAGAGTGATGGAATGTAACTAATTCACAGAAACACCAGTCAATCACAGTCAGCTGGGACTATGTGAGTAATGTCCAAAAATAGTAGGAGCGGTGTGACCTCTTAAGAGAAAACCAGGAAACGGGACCTACGTATATCCGCAGCATGACTTAAGAGTGGCACAGCCAGCATCATAGGAGATGATGTCTAAATCAAATAAATATACGTGTTTGTCAACCTCAGAAAGTCCTTTCAACAGAGAGCAGATGCTTCAGACAGATGTTGAGACATATGTGGGCTCTGAGAAAACTAATGGTGTGTGACCAGGGTGTACAAATAAAGCCATCATGCACTTTCTGTCCCTCACACTTTAAATTACATGATCCTCAGGAATTTTCAGGAGTTTTGTGTGCAGCATGTTCTCTGTATATCTTTACAAAAGTCTTTAAGGATCAGCTTGATCCCAGAATCAGGAGTACAGGCCTCAGGTTGTGCTCACTGCATGAACTAAAGTCATAAATCACCATCATGTCCCCTTCACTGCCCTCAACAGTACAGCGATTGGCACTAAAACCTACAATACATACTATGTTTTAAACATTTCAAAGGTCCATCATCTCAGTGTGTTGTGGCGGTGAACTTTAGTGAGCCCATTAATTTAGATTTGTGCTCCTGCTGCTGTCCCATACTTACTCCTCAGTAAGTATACAGAGCGAAGGCAAGCCTGTGCTTTTTATAGAGGCAAGGCACACTCGTGATTTTAAAGGCAGGGCGGCAAGAGAGGCCCACCCAAGCGAGATCAAGGGAATGTTTCTTTTTTTTTCCCCTCCCTTGAACATACGCCCTTGCATAATTCAAATAACCTTGTACATCTGCACATTATCTCTCAAATTAGAGTTTGGAATGGATGTTTTTAGCATGCTGGCACACCAACGTGGTATTTATGTAAGGCTGAAAATACACAGTCTCCTACCTCTTCACCAGGGCCTGAAATCATTATTGGTGGCAGTTGTCAGTAGTCTGGTGTGGTTAGTGCTACAGCCTCTCATACTGTAGGAGATACAGTCAATGCAACGGATTTTGTTACACAAGTAGACGGCTTATTTCAGTTGTTTTACACTCTATGTTTAATTCAGAGGCTCAAGCCTGAATATTTTAGCTTTTCTGCATTGTTTCATAGCCGAAAAAATATAAATGTTGTATTGTGGGTAAGCAAGCTGTGAGGGAAGGAGCAGTTAATGATATGATATTACATGTGTACATCATTGTACACAATGGGAAAGCCATTATCTGAAGCATCCCAGCTACTGAAACCTGCTCTGTTGACAATTAAACCCCTTTGCCTAAACAGGAAATTTCCAAAATCTCCCACACGAAAATGACAAAAAAGCGAAGATGTGCTCGGTTTTAAAGTCTTATTTATTGCAACTCTGCTGTATTATTCATTAATAAATCTGTTTATTAAAGTTCAAACCAAAGACTGACACTTGGGCTCCAGTAGATGTGATTCTCTCTTGGTCACTGTGTGTAAATGAGAGTGGTCTTTTCTGAGGCTACTCTCATGCTGATGTTTTAGCTGCTGTCAGTGGCTACCAGCAGCCAAAACTGCTTTCAGTTCAAACATTTAATCTATCTCATGCTCTCCCTCTGCAGCAGAAACTGCAACCGCTTTCATTGCTGCACTTCACCGATTTAACTCTTGAACTCATGTTGACTATGGTAAATGACTATTCAGCCAGGAGTTAGCTTAGCTTAGCTTAGCATGAAGACTGCAAACAGGGGTAAACGGTTAGCCTGGGAATGTCTAAAGGTAACAAAGTCCACCCAACAGCGTCTCTAAAGCTCAATAATGAACATATTATATCTAGTTTGTTTAATATGTAAGTGACAAAGAAAGAGTGAAAATGAGAAGTTGTGAGCTTGAGGCACAGAGCCAAGCTAGGTGTTTCTCTATTTCCAGTCATTATGCTAAGCTAAACTGGGTCCAGCTAAGTGGTATCAGCATGGTAGCGGAATGAGCAACTGGTTAGCTTAGCTTAGCATAAAGAACTAGAAACAAGGGAAAACAGCTAGCCTGGCTCTGTTTGAGAGTAACAAAATCTGTCTCCCGATACCTGGTGAGCTCACAAATAGTTGTTTTTACACCTTGGGCTCTGTTAAGATTGAACAAATGAGATGCTTTGTTAATTACTCTGCTGGTAGATTTTGTTAAACTTGGACAGAGCATGGCTAATTGTTTACTTGTTTCTTTATGCTAAACTAGGCTAACTAGCTCCTGGCTTAAGCTTCATATTTAGCATAGAGATATGAAAGTGGTATCAACCTTCCCATCCAACATTTGGCAAAATAGAAAATAAGTACATATTTCCCCAAAATGTGAAACTATTGCTTTAACTCTCAGGTGAGATACAGTGCCTGTCTGCTTTGTGCCCTTTTTTCCAACATCTTTCTGTTAACACGATGACACTACAGGAAAGGTTTTTATATATATATATATATATATATATATATATATATATATATATATATATATATATATATATATATATATATATATATATATCCTGCCTTTCAGTGATTAATCCTTATCTCATCATTTATCCACTGACATACAGTGCGATTAGGTTCATCTGAGTTTATTAGTGTCAAGCTCTGACTGTGTGGACATGGCTTCACAGCCCTGGCCTTTTTTTTTTTCTTTTTTTTTCTTAATAGTTGATGAGAAGAAAAGGGAGAACTCCAAGTGGGGTTTTTAGCTGGTGTTCACCTCCCTTTTTTTGCCCCTCTGGAGATTACAGAGGGAGACAAGAAATAAATGAACTTCCCTGGTGGTATAAAATTGCCTGTCTCCCTTAAAGTCTCAATAGCCTTCAAACCTCAAAGGGTGTTGTCATAGTAATGGAAGGCAGTGGAAATAATGCCTGCTTTGCTGCATTGCCGGGTTACTGGCCCCATAGCCGTTTCTCACTACAACAAAAACATCAAGCCCTGAAAGAGAAAAAGAGACGGGGAGGGTGTATTAAAGGAGGAGGGTGTTGAGTTGAGACAGAGAGAGAAAAGCGAGTGTAGATGTAGGGTGAGCTGTGCGTGATATTTGAGGTACGGCGTGAGGTATTGGAGGCCTGTGGACGCAAAAGAGTCAGAATCTCTTACTGCCTGCCTGTTTCAGACCGCACTGTCAGCCTACATTAGAGGCTGCATGTGTTTTGTTTGCGTGTGTGTAAGAATAGAAAACTGAGAAGCAGACTGCTCCCAGACTGTCACGCTAAAAGCTGTGGTGGAAGAAGTAGTCAGTATCCTGTACTAAAGTAAAACTTGTAAAACTACTACTACACTATTTTATACACAGTTGTATAGTTGAGCCCCCCTCCAAAGGGTCTCAAGATAAATCTGAGGGGCTGTTTATTTATTTGAACCTTATCCAAAAAGTCACTTGTAACCATAACTGCCAGATAAATCTAGTGCAGTAAAAAGTACAATATTTCCCTTGAAATGTAGTAGAGTTGAAGTAGCATTAGCAAAAAGGATTTTACTTTTTACTATTACATCTTAGAGATAAGACTGTTAGAAGGGTGGATTGAAGCCATTAGATTATTCTCTTACTTATAATTCTTTAATTCATGTGGGAGCTGAGCCATTAATACTTCCTGTAATTACTCTGGTAAAACAAAAATAGCCCAGTTACAGGAATTTGTATTTTGGCCTCCTTGTATGTATTGTTAGTAACTGACCTCTCAAACATATTATATGATTCCCATCAACACAAAGTTCAGAAAGTGCTCAGAAAAACCTGGGATTTGGAAAAATAGAAATCAACAATCGCTATGACCTGTGGGCAAAGTCCATGAAAATATGATTGAAAGCTCCAGAACATGGACCTTTAGATAGAACTGTCAGTTGCTCAGTATTTTACTTACCCTTTTACTCTTTACTTATACTTTACTCTGCCTGTCATTTACACACAAACTTATCATATGTTGAAAATGAACACATATAAATAGACTAAAGTTGAAATGCCCTGTTATTTCCTGTTTGTGCTGCCCTATAAGGATATCTCAAAAAAGAGATTGTGATCTCTTAAGACCCTCCTGATCAATTAAAAAAGAAAAGCAACAAGTATGCTTCACATCGACAAACTACAACAATAAATTGCCAGTTATATATAAATACATGTCAGTAAACTGATAATATAACAGCATATATAATAAGGGGCTTTCCCATACAATGAGAACGGTTACTTTTGATATCACATTTTTTCTGATAATACTTATGTACTTCTTTAAAAAGTACAGAAAATAAATTTAGAGCAGGCTGCAGCAGACTGATGTCATGTTACAATACCTTTTATGATCTATGAATTTCTCCCTGTCTCTAAATCAAATATTGATTGGGTCCAGTGCCTTTTTTTCTTTAAGAAGCATAAAACATAACACTTCTGCTGTAACTGGAGCTTTATTGCTATTCAGCTCTACCTGCTCTGGTGCCTGTTGGACACTTCTGTTTGCCATTAAACGTCATGTGAAACTGTGTATCTTTGTCATCACCCTGGATAGTGACCAAAAAGTGATTTTTAAAGGTAAATACATTGCCTGAGCTTTTAGTATAAATGATTTTAGTCTTCTCTTTATGTCAGTCTAATCGCACAAAGATGTGTGTGTGTATGTGGGTGGGTGACTGTGTATTCACATGGTTCCTGAGGAAGGATAATGCTCGGGGTCAGAGGTGAGTGTGGAGGGGGTTTGTGGGGGGTTGGGGTGTCTGGAAGGCATTTCCTGGCCTGGCAGCTGCACAGAGTCAGCTCCACCTCGCTCTGTCACAATCTTGGAGCTGTTTATGCCCAGAATGTCAATAATGTCGTATCATCCTTCAGGGAAGTCAAGTAAACGTCTCAGGAAGTCCATTATCAAACGATGTGTGAATCAATAAATGGGTAGCGGGCACACACTGCTCTGACACTGCTGCCCTCTAGTGGCAATCAGGACACAATGCTGACATGACGGACCACGTCTCTTTAAACGTGATAGTCAGTTTTCTGTTGTCCATGTGTTTACAGGTGTGTACATACTGATCGCTGTTGGAGCTGTGATGATGCTTGTTGGCTTCCTCGGATGTTACGGTGCCATTCAGGAATCTCAGTGTCTGCTGGGGACGGTGAGCGTCTCTACTTTTTGATTTTATCCTGCAGGAACTCACTTAAGTAAATTTTAATTAAACACTTTATTTAATCTGTTAGAGACCTTGAGATTCAAACACTTTTCCTCATTTTCTTTCTTAAGTTCTTCTTCTTTTTGGTGATTCTGTTTGCCTGTGAAGTGGCTGCAGCAATCTGGGGTTTCATGAACAGGGACACAGTAAGTAATACACACACACACAGACAGCTCACCGCAGCCCTGCATGTTCAATGTTTGCATTGATTTTTCCCGTCTGCTCCAGGGAAGCCTGCTCTGTCTGATTGTTGTTGTCTCTCTAAAACAACCTGCACGACTCCCCGCTGTCCACAGATCTCCAAAGAACTGATCAACTTCTACGACTCTGCATACATCAAGGCTCTGGATGTCTCCGGGTCTCCCAGTAAAGATGCTGCCATCAAGGTCTTGGATGTTTTCCACACTACGGTACGTTGATGTGGTATCAGCAGACGACAGTTGTTTTGTTATGTGAACCATGCATTTTGTTGAGTGAGTGACCTCTTGTGTCTCCTCTTGGTTTCTTCTTCAGCTCGACTGCTGTGGTAAAGGAGATGACAGTGCACTCTTCAGACAAGTTGTTGGCACCTTGTGTCCAAGAAAGTCTCCAGAACATTTTCTCCAATCTCAGGTACACAAATTTGTGCATACCTGAGACATTTGATTCCGTCCATCCATCCATCCATCCATCAAATGTTTTTATTGGCATTGTCTTAATTTCTACCTTTGATCTATCAACTATCACCAGTTTTCTGTCAGTTTTCCAAAACAATGTGCTCATGACACTCTAAACTACAATAGCATATTTACTTTGGTTAAATAACCCAACAGTAAAAAAAAAAAAAAAAAAACACTAACACAGGGTCAAGACAACACATTCTCTTTAGTGGTTCTGGGTCAAGTTCACTTGGTATTGTGTTGACTTATACCAGCAATAAAGACATTTACCTTTTAGTTAGTATTTAATCACATTTAACATCATTAATTATCCAGAAGTGTGTGGTTACTGTGCCTCTGTCTCTTTGCAGAGCTGTCATGATAAACTGGTCGAGCTGTTCTCCGAGAAGCTCCATCTGATTGGTCTGGCTGCCTTGGTGGTTGCTGTCATCATGGTGAGTGTCAGATTGAAAATGTAGCTGTATATTTCCTGCAGCAGTGGTGTGAGAAGGCTCACGGCAGCTTCTCTGAAACTACTGCTCTTATCAGCTGTGATAAGGAACAGGGACATATTGGATTAAGCTGTTCTGTCCTTTATCCCATTTAGATCTTCGAGATGATCTTCACCATGGTGCTCTGTTGTGGGATTCGTAACAGCCCTGGAGTGTACTAGGAGTCCAGCCAACAAGCGCATAATGGAATTATTTTATGTGTTTCCATGCATCAGCTCCTTTTCCTTTTGATTATAAAATAACAAGATAGATATCTCCCCTTTTATTTTAGATTAGAAACTATAAGTTGTTTTTTAATATTGCTAATCTATCATCACTCAGTTATCTTACACAGTAATTTAGCTTTTATCTGTCAGATGTTCTTTATTTATCATACAACACTTCATATGAATCTTTTATATTTACAGTATATATGTGAAATATTTCTCTTAAGTCATTGAACCTAATGCTGTTTTTATGGATGTATAAATTGTATATATCTACTGTATACTTGTCATATGTTAATAACACTTTGGAGGGTCCGTGTAGTCCCTGGTCGATTGTTTGAGATGCATCTCGCTGCAGTGTCAGTGTTACAATATATTTAAGCAGCAGGGTTTCAGTGGTCTAAGGCCATGTTCTGTCTTACTCTAGTAACTGTCCAGATGACAAGTTAGCCTGTGTGTTCATTAGTCTACTTTCTGTCTCTTCTTTGTGCCCAATGAACCATCTCATGCTTTAGATAATGACACAAACTGTTAGTTAGGTTTTACCACTTAACCTGTTTTGATAATGCTAATAAATTATGTCACCTCTATTGTACTATTGATTACCAACCACTTTTTGCTTGTGATCCAAGATGAAGATTGCTGCATAAATTTGATGTATATAAGTTTTGAGTAGTTCAAAGAGGAATTTTTACTTTATATTTGACAATTTCTATTTTTAGTGGCCTGAAGAGCTAAAACTTCAGTATTTTATGAAAGAGAAGCAAATAATAGAGAAATGTCTGGAAAATAAACATTTTGTGTATCAGAATATAATTTTTTTTCTTGTGTCCTCTTAGGGCAATCATCTCATAACCTACTCACTTCATCTCATGATCTGGTGTAGGAGTCTCACCCCCAGGTTGGGAAACATTGTGCTGCACAGATGGTCCAAGGAACTAAATATTCAAACCTTGAAAGTTTGCACAGTTTCATGCATGGATTCGAGTCCAACCATAATAAAGTATCTTGTTCCTCTCAGTGACATGCTTCACTGGGAGATTGTTTGAAAAACAGAATGAGGTTCAGTGTTTGTGTGTTGAACATAAACTGTATCAGTCCTCTGTTTTACAGTGATCTGCTTGATCTGTACAACTCAGTCAAACCTGCACACATTACAGAGCTGCTGTATTTGCCTTGTGTCACCACAGGGAGGCAGTATGATATTAACACCCCTCTTGCTCAATCAGCACGATCTTTCCCACAGCACCACAGTTGAATACACTAAAAACTCAACTCACTTGTATTTCTTGCACTGTGGCAGCAGACACACCCAGAACCCCACATGTTCTGCTCTGCCAACAGGTTTACCTGCTTATCAGAGGACCAGCTCTTGATTCCTGATGTCACACGTGACGAAGTTTAAGTTCCATTCAGGTTCCCCCGCAATGAAAGAAAAGAAAATGATGCACAAACATAAACAGGAGACCTTCCTTCATTTACTCAGCGACTTTTGTTTCTAATAACACTACAACTGAATCAACACCTCTCTAAAAACATTCAGTAAAAGCTGAATATTATAACCTTCATGAAGGCAGGATTCATTGCAGGACTGTTGGATTAGACTGAAATAGTTTTAGTTCAGTGTACCAAGCAGATATGAAATTAAGATTTTCAGTAGAGTTTACCTCAGGTAAAGGTTTAATCCTCTGTCAGTCTATTCAAGGGTGAATAGACTGAGTATGTTTCATTTATAGTAACATGACTTTATTTATATGTCATGTAGAAATAAGCTGGTAAACTGCTGATGTGGCGCTTTTACACAGTATTTAATTCATGTCTGTAGATATTTTTTTAAAACTGAATTATTAATATTTTTATTGATTTACAGACATTGCCACAACAATGTTTAAGATCACTGTTCTAAAATAATATTTTGAATCACATATTTGTAAATTTTAGTCACAATTTGTCATTCTGTATTTTGTGTTGTTGATGCTAAACTGACAAAATGAGTTTGAACTGGAAAAAAAAGGGATACCATGTAGAGACAGTTTAAAAGGTGCTAACATAATAATAAACATAATGATAATACAAAGTCTGCAAAAATGAACCACATCATCCTGGTTTTATTTTATCTTAGGTCCTTTTCTAGATATCATAATATAATTATATATTATATGGCAAAAAGTATATGAACACCTCTGCCCACATGCTTCTGTATATGTTTGGTCTGTTTTTCATGGTCAGGGCTCTGCCCCTTAGCTCCAGTTAAAGGAACCCTCAATGCAACAGATACAGTCATATCTAAACTGTAGTGTTTTGTGCTCAACATTGTGACAACAGTCTGGGGAATCCCCCTTTCCTGTTACATGACAATGTCCCTGTGCACAAAGCCAGGTCCATAAACAAATGGTGTTTTCAGTGTGGTTTGGTGTGTGGCCTGCAAAGAGGCCCGACATCAACCTCATCTGACACTTCTCATCACTGTCCAACCTCCTGATGCTCACGAGGCCAAATGGAAGCAAATAACTGCAACCAAAGGTCTCCCCAGAAGAGTGGAGGCTGTTATAGCAGCACATGAATACCCATAAAATGTTCAGCAATCACACATGGGTGTAATCAACTATCATCAGTCACATATGTGTTGTGAATCTGGGAGCCATGTTTGTTTCAGCGTTGAAGTTCAGCATACAAATCTGATGACCTGCATCAAATCCAGATTCAGTCGGCTCCAAACCCACACCTCCATATCCACCTGCCTCCATTACTGCAACTCTTTATTATGGCATCTGTCACATTTGTTTATCTCATTTCCAACTAGCAGGGGTGGACTGTAACAAAGTACATTTACTGGAGTACTGTACTTAAAAATACTTTTACAGTATATGTACTTTACTTATTATTATTATTTTTGTAGAAACCTTTACTCCACTACATTTCTATGAAGTACTTGTCCCTTTGAAGCAGAGCTTTTAGTCAGTGGAATGTATTTTCCCTTTATTCTGAAAATAAGATGGACGATTCATCACAGAGGGAGAAAAACCAACAGAGCCAACTCATGCACTGTCATGTTGTGCTACTGCATTTTTTCAACAGCTCGGTTTGAACCTGGCAGTGGCCCAACGATGGCTACGTTAGATAAAGATGAGGCAGAAGATTGTTCGCCAGAGCACCACGGCCTTATCTTAACTCCATGTTTGAAGTTTAAGAAATAAAGGAACATTCCTTTCATTTAAAATGTGTGCTGTGTTTATGACAACCAAACTTCATGACAGCTCTTTTTTTTTGTTTCAAATGTGTTTTTATGGCAATTTCTATGGGCTTTGAAGCATATCCTAAAAGCTTTTTATTCTATAGTTTCTACGGTCAGTCAGGTAACTCAGTAGGTTGTGTCCGAGTCATTAGGTCCTGTAAATGTGGAACAACACAACAATGAGTTAACCTAAAAAAAAAAAAAACTACTTAAGTATTTTTAAAAGCAAGTGCTCCAGTACTTTAACTCACGTAGAAAATTTGACTGAACAACTTTCACTTGTATTGGAGTAATATTTGACCAGGAGGATCTATACTTTGACTCAAGTACTGAAGCTGCGTACTTTGTCCACCTCTGCCAACCAGTTAAGAGTGCTGCGGCGAGGTCTCTACCCCATGCTCTACTTGGTATCCTGGAGACCCCAGGCCCTGTTTAACAGCTCAAAAAACATACTTAACATGGTTTTATCAGCTTGATTCTTAATTACTTCAAAAACAGGATTTTGAACTGATGTCTTGTTTAAGCAGCCCACTACAGGAAATGACACATCGATTCTGTCTGGTCTCAGAGACCTCATCTGTAAAACACAGTTCAATATAATAATTCTATTTGCTCTATTTCTGTGAATGGTGTTGCCATAATCCAAAATAAGTGTATTTATAAGTTGGGCTTCTTTGTTGTCTAAATCACCTCAAACATAGGTTTGCTCACCTGCAGCCTACGTGGTGTCAAAACAATGCTTTATGGTCAGTTCTGTATTTTGTCACCTTTGTCAATAGCCCAGTTTGTGGCAAAGGGAAGAGTTACCACTGTATTTTACTACTATCATCATCATCATCATTATTATTAGTAGTAGTAGTAGTAGTAGAAGGAATATCATTATTTTCATGTTTACATATCATATTTTAATATATAGTTTAAATTACAGGGCGAAAAAATGATTTCAGCAGTGGGGTCTGTGGGATCCACACAAGAAGGTAATACAGAAATGAAAGGGTTAACAACGTCAGAAAAGAGGGACTACATTTCATCCATTGTCATCTATATTCTCAACTATAGAATTAAGTTTATAATCCTGCAGTTTACAAAATGTCAAAAGTTGTTTTTTTTGTTTTGTTTTTTTTACATCACAGAACGTCTGTCACTGTAGCACGCGGTCAGAGACCTGAGACCCTCTGACCAAAGACTCCTGCCTGCAGGGTTGTATAAGTACTAAGAGCCTTTAATTTAGAAAAAGTAAAGTTAAACTAGAGTGTAAAAACACTCCATCTCAATCAAATGTTCTGCATTTAACATCCGACTTATATAAAAGTACAAACGTAACAGTTATTCTGCAGGTGTCTAACAAAGCATATTATTATATTAAATACTGGTAGGGCTCAAACTATCTCCCACTTATTTACTTGATAAATCGATGAATTGTTTGGTCTGTAAAATGTCAATAAGTTGAGAAAAACACCAATCACACTTTCTGAAAGCCCAAGGTCACATCTTCAAATGTCTGAAAATGCCAATATACTCAGTTCACTCTCACATAACAGATGGAAAAGCACAAATTTATCACAAGTGAAAAGTTACAACAAAGTAATACTTGACACTTTGGTTTGAAAATGATTTAGGGATGTAAGTTATAAAAACTAAATACTGACCAACAGCTTCTGGTTCACCTGCAAATTGTCTCAGGGTCTTGCTCCTATTAATATTTTTTTGTCATCTTTATGCTTGGTTGTCCACATACTTTTGGCCATGTAGTGTGGCGACAGACAGACAGTTGACTCTTGACGCAGAAGGCAGGACAAGGGTGGCACTCTCACTCTCTCATGTAATCACTTTCTCTGACGTATTCACACACACACACACACACACAGACACACACACACACATTGCTCTGAGTCAACAACGTTTGGGTTGACGTCTGTCGCTCTCTTCTCCTGAACTGGGCAGGGAAGTCAGTATAACAGCTGCTCCGATTTGTTACTATGCGGAGAAAGTGACTCATTAGTGAAATGTTGCAACATCCTACTGTAAAACAACTCAGCAACAAAACTGAATCACACAACATACAATAAATAAAACACTGTATTGTGCAAACTTATGCAAAACGTCTCCTCACGTCTCAGGAAGACTTTCTGCCTCAGTAGAAAAGCAACAGCTCAACTAAACATCTCAATGTCTGTTGTCTTTTTTCACTTGTTGTCTCTGTCACAGTCACAAAGTCTGCCCCCCTCTTCTGTAACACACCCTATGGTGTCATACTCTTTGACTCATCTCTTTTGTTTTCTGTATAGCCCAGCTTTACCTGCAATGCAAAAAAAAGACCTGTAATTTACAGGGCGGCGACTGTTGAAATACTCTATAACTTTTAATACTTTCTAATATCGCACCAGATCAGGTCTCCTGGTTAGACGAGCAGGTACGCCACTTCAGCGAGAGAAGAACATCCACAGTCAACTCAGCCTCAATGGTAATGGTAAGTCAAACTCTGCGACCTTTTCAGAGATATTTATACCACATCAATCTATTTTATTGCTGTTTGGATTATACAGTTATAAAATGAATTTCACTAAAAACATTTATTACCATCTCAGACTGTAAGTTTTTACTGAAATGTGCAAAAGATTTTTTCTACTCACAAATATGTTGTGATGCTGAAGTTGACATCTTCATTATAAGCTGATTACAGAGGTCACATTTCCATAGATCCCTTACTGCATCTGGTTCAGTGTATATCTACTGACTTCAGAGCAGCTTCAGAGAAATGAAATCCTCACCTTTCCTCTAGGGTAATCATTGGCTGATTCAATAACCTGCAATTTATATATTGGCTTTCTTCCCAAATGCACTTAAACTAAGGAAGCAAAGTGAGTAGAGTAGATGTTTATAATTCTGTGATCCATTTAGATAAAGATCTTTATTCCACTCCAAAGGTGATTTATTTGAACCTTGTAGTCTTTATCCAGACAGGTAGGAACCACAGACATGCACCATGAAACATGTATCACTCCCACACTTTCTGTTTTGGCTGCTGTGACTCACAGTTGCTAAGCTGAAATATAACAAACCAGAAAAAAATAAGGCGTGGCTCTTATTTAAAAAAGCCACACCTTTAACAGTCCTCCATTCATACTCGCCTTCATTTGCAAGACTGAACTTAATATCAGGCCAATCTATGAAGGAAAGCTCTTGTCTGCCACATACAGAAGTACAAGGTTTATGAGATATTAGTGGGTCACGATATACCAGTACAGTCGATAACCATGATATTTTAGAATCATTCAGTGTAATTGCTCTTTTTGTGCGCTTTTGTACAGTCATGGTGACAGACTCTCTCTCCACCTATCTGCACTTATATTTAAGTCTAATTGGTTTGCCGACAAAAGAGACAAAACAGACAATAAACAAAGTTAAAGATGAACTTTACTCCCAGCATTATTATTGTTTTTCTTGATTGTTCTTGATTGTTATCATGAATTCTTGTGATCATGATAATCTTGTAGTAAAAATCTGATGTCGTGACAGCCCGAGATATACACCTAATTATTACATTTTCATAAAGAACGGCTGTGAGATGAGATAATAGTAATAACATAAAAAATAATTTCACATGCAACATATTTTGGAATATACTTAGATACGTTTCTAAAAGACTACAGAACCTGAGAAGAATAGGTGTTGATACATGTACTGTAGATTGACATGTACTCCAATTTAAGGTAATTTGGACCGACTTTAACAGATCATAAATGGACATCATCCACTTGTGCTACACATCCATGAGGTGCAAGCTAATGCAATAGGTACAATGCAGAATCTCTGCAGTTAATATGAATTTTGAGATACATTAAGGGTCAAGTGTGTCACAGAGGCGTTGATTCAACTTTTGAACCAGTATCGTTGCGCTGGGCTGCATCATAATGTAAAGTGTCTATGAAGTTGTTTTGACTTGACTGTGTGGTGAGTCACGGAGGGAAAAATAACATAAACGTCTTAATTTACCTTAATAGCAGAGTGGATTTTTCAGACCTGATGTATCATCATGTAACTGAACTGCTCATGCAAAATGAATGCTCGACACTGGATGACCTGTGGGTCATGGTGTTGATGAATCAGAGTTTTATGTCTAAGTCTAACAAAAATGAACTAACCTCATCACATTCAGCCTCATTATTAATTTGAATATGGCTGCACTGACCATGGCTGTTAGACAGGACTGAATGATTGAGAGTTGGTTAGACTGGTTCAAACATATGAAAGTATTATCAGTGAAATGGACTTAAAGTATCAAAAGTAAAAGTACTTACACTGTGTTAAAGAGTAACAATGTCAAATAAACATAAGTATAAGCAGCATTATATCAGTGGTAGAAAGTAACAAAGTACATTTACTCAGATACTGTACTTCAGTACAATGATGAGGTACTTGTACTTTACTTGAGTATTTCCATTTTATGCTGCATTTTGCTACATTTATTTATTACACCACAACAATTCAGAGGGAAATATTTTTATATTTAATGTCACTGCCAGCAACCTCTCAAATTAATTCTTTACACATAAAACATATTATCAGTTTATTAAACATATGATCAGCTTGTAAAATATGATTTTTTATATATTAAGCTAGCCAACAGTTTAAGTTGTTAAAAAGATTTTTACCCAGACAACAGTAACAGTCTGCTCACATACATCAATAATTAGTCCAATAATATTATTCCAATACTACTACTACTACTACTAATAATAATAATAATAATAATAATAATAATAATAATAATAATAATAATATATGTGAACATGTATGACTGAATTACAACACTCTAATTGGGATCATTTTGCATTGAGTACTTATACTTTATTTTGCAGCCAGTGCTTATGTACTTTTATTTGTAATGGAGTATTTTTCAATTGTTACATAGTTCAGTATCTAAAGTGTTCACTTAATTATAGTACTTGAATAAATGTGCTTAGTAACATCCAAACAAAGTAGTGAAGTCATGAGGTGAATGAATAAAACAAAAACAAAACAAAAAGCAGCAACGGAAAGCATAGCGGACAGAGAGAGAGAGAGAGAGAAATAAACAAAAACCAAGTGTGAGAAAACGTTTGGCCGTCAGTGAGTCAGTGTGAGTCTTATCTGAGAGGGGACCAGCAGCTGAGCTCACCTGTGAGTCAGGTGGTCTGCGCCGAGGCTCCACCTCCTGCTGACGGGCAGCTCCGCTCCGCGCAGCTCAGCTTTCCTCAGACACTTTCAGCTGCCACGACGCAAGCAGCCAGGGTTCAGTCCAGACGCCGTCCCAGCGTCTCACTTCTTAACTTGTCACCATGAGCGCCATGGCCTCAGAGAGTGCCTTTCTGACCGCTTTGCAGCCCAACACCTCGGTCACCACCTACGGGCTCCCGTCTGAGATCCAGCTGCAGAACGGCGGCGCCGTGTCGGACGAGATGTCCAGAGCGCGGCGCGTCCAGCAGCAGGTCCAGATGAGACTGGCGGAGAAGACCACACTTCCGCGGCAGAACGGATCAGCCTCACACTACGCCATGTCAGGTAAACATCGACAACCTCGCACACCAAGTCCCTGAACTGATTATGTCGAGGAGCCGCAGCGGACTTGTCTTCTGCTTTGTGACATTTCCGTATGGCGGCGCGCTATGAGCTGATCTGGGCTCGGCGTGGACAAGTGGGGCAATTACAGGTGAAAAGTCACCGTGCAGGTGCAGGTGCAGGTGCCTTTGCGTGACAATAATGCTGAATGTGTAGCCTAATGTAATTGGTCACCTGTAGCTGGGGAACTCTAGCTCTTTTCAGACCAGTCAGCCCAGTAACCCTCTTTTCTTTGGACATGCTCCAAATAACCTGAAATGAAACTGACTTTTTCTAATCTTGGGTCATTGTTGACCATTAAATACTGGACACCATGTGAGGCAAAACTGTCATGATCCTGTTTATCTTCTCACAAATTGTTTCCCCTTTTTGAGTCACACCAGGCAGGCGCATTCGTTATTTGTGAACATGGAAATCGTCAGGGCTAAGATTAACAAGATAATAACTATGTATCTCTGCATAAGAAGACCTGGAAATATTCTCATATAAGAGGCTGAAACCAGTGACTTGTTGCCACCCTTGTTAAAATGAAAAACACTCAAATGCCTAATCCAGTTTCAAAAGAGTCGAGCGATAAATACATGTTCTGTGGATGGACTGATCGATTCATTGCCTCATTTCAATCATTTCAGGTCTAGAGTTTATCAGAAGTTCCTTTTGCTTTTCATTTCTTTTACTGAAACTCAAATCAAGTTTCCTCAGCATGATTCCGATCAGTGCTTTTGCTTTCAAGCTCAAGTGTGGTGCTTGCATTAATATGTCTGCTGCGTGTGTGTGTTCCCTGTCCCTGCTGCATTCCTGTGTATTTGTTTCTCATCAGGGAATTTGTCCATTCAGCTGCTCTGCTGGTTCTCAGCAGATGAACCTGAGCCGAAGGCACATGCGGCAGTGATCTTACAGTGTGTCGTGTACCTGCATGTGAGAGAAAGGGTTAATGTGTAACAGGCCCAGACAAGCGCTGCTTTCATGAACTTCACTGATAGCAGGCTCAGGTGAAAGCCGCCCTCTGTGGGGTTGGGTTTCAGGTCTCTACTCAGCGTTGAGGGCCGAGGGTTCAGGAGATGACTGGAGTGTCGTGAGTTCCAGCTGTTGTCGTGTCTGTTCAAAGACGTCACCTTGTCAAAAGATGTCTGTCTGCGTCATCTTGGCCGACTGACAGAATGAAGTTGGGATTGTTATTTAAGCAGCAGTGAGACTCCCTCAGGGGGAAGTAAAGGTTTCCAATTTGTTAGGAGACATTTGATCATTTTGATGTGGCTAAGGAGCCGAACGAGTGTCAAATGTAGAGCTACACATAAGACACATTAGTAATGTGGTGACTGAAACTCGTGTACCTGCTTGCTGCTGCCTGTTTTAACATCCCATAATTCATAGTGTTGACCCAAACTACAGGGAGCAGGCCCAGCAGCTCAAAGTCAGGATCTTGTTTGTATGACCTCTAAATTCTCGGTTGTGTAGTGGCAAAAGAAGAAGAATCTTTTTCTTACTTTTCAAGTTTGAGTTTCTCCCTGAGGCACCAACACTGCCTGCCTCAACAGACAAACATACTATACGTGCCTTTCTTAATGGCCAGAATGCAGAGGACATGTAACATATCCACAAAATGGGTCACTTTCTGTTTTTACCTACAATATACTTGTCAGACATTTAAGTCGACCATTGCCACACAACTGTGCTTCCACTGTTATCTGTGCCTGTCCTTTGCCCTGGGCTTTGCTGGGAGAAAAGCACACAGTCATAAAACATTGTCACATCATATCTCTCCTGTTTCAAAACCTGTACAATAAAGACAGAAGATCTCCCAATGACAGGGAATGCTGCCATTTCAGTGGTCTGGTTTGTGGCTGTAGAGAAGTTCATTATGAACGTATGATTTTTCGCACATGAGGAAAACACCCACATTAGTCTGTGAGGAACTCATCCTCCTCTATATCTAAATGCTGCAACAACTGTGCACTTGTGACTATGACGAATTGGTGTTCATAGGTGGACAAGCCTCAGCAGAAAGTGAGAGTCGGAAAAAGAGAGTGTGTGTGGCTTTATGATCAAAGTTCACTTCTCAGAAAAAAAAAGTTGAGTTTCCTCGCTGAAGGAGTTTTCAGGGTGTGTTTCCTGTGTGTTGTAAAGGCTGTGGCTCTCAGGTGTGTTGGGCGTTGCCAGGGTTGGGCTGGAGCCAGGCCAAGGGATGTGTCAGTCATTTTCCTCTGCACCAACTGGTTTGGTGTGTGTTCGTGCTCTGTAGAAATTAAGCTTGTCGGCAAACCCTCCCCTGTGCTCGCAAGTGAAAAATTTGTGAGAAATTTTGTGGGGTTTTTTTTTTTTTTTTTCTTTTTTTCTTGTCACTTTTAGTTACAGTCTTTAAATATCTTTTAAACAGTTTGACAGATTGTTGTGAGATTTTGCACAGATTATTAATGATCCCCAGAGGATCAATCCAACTGACTCTGGTGATCCCCTGACTTTTGCTTTAATTATTTAGTGAACTGTCGACATTTCTGCCTCCCACTGCACGATTTGTAATGACTTGAGTGATGATTTTTAAATCCAGCGCCATCACAAGATCAAAACACTTTGATTTATGACCAAATACCTGCAAAACTAACAACATTCCCATCAGCTTCATCTGCACTTTGTATTTAGCGCGATAAGCAAATGTTGTCACACTAACACACTAAACTAGTGTATGTAAGCATGTCAGTTAAAGCTGCAGTCAGCATGGCTGTAGGAACTAATGTTTGTTTGCATTACTGCCTTTTCCCTGGAACAACAGATTCGGTCTCTGAAAGTAAATGACAGCGTGTACTGTTATTTGTAGGGTTGTGTCACTGAAGTTTTCTGTCTTCAGTTGACCCAGATATTTGAGTCAATGAGCTGCCCCTCAAAGCTCTCACCACGGTGAACTTTTTGCTGCACTCACTCACCTGTCAGGTCACTCTAATCTGTAACAGGAGCAAAACATCCATGTGCTCGATGTGCTGACAGAGACAAACCAGTGTGTTCGTGTGAACAGCGAAGTGAACGGTAACCAGAGACATCAGACCTGGTAACCGGTCAGATCCTTCTGTTGCAGACTGGGAACCTGCAGTCCTCAGTGCAACAGGACACCTACTACACGCACTGAAAGCCTCTCATGCAAATCATTGTTATGAATGTGTCTTTTTTCCCCCCATTATTCCATGTTCAGTCAGTCTTACTCACAAACTCACAGCTTTATGTGAGTGAACTTATTTGAATAACAATGAATTGAATAATTCTGCAGTAACACCAACAAAGGCCAGTGTTGACTTGATGCTAGATTATTTATGTATGTGGCAGAGCTCAATGATCAGCTAACATAACAAACACCATTAACAGTGTGTATGTACGGACTTATCTCGCCTGAGGCATTTCCAGGAATAGCCACCATTATTCGGCTTCTACAAAATATATTAAAAAAAAACATTAATAAATGTTTTAAAAATTCAAAAGGATTAAAAAAAAGTCTCTACATTGATTGTTCATTGCTGATTGGTAGGAAAAAAAAAAGAAAAGGCTTTTGTCACATTTTCCATCTGCACATGATATATCAGGATTTCATTTGAGGAACACAAGTCAGCAGCTGAATCAGAGTTTACTTTCAGAATAAAGGCATTTGGAAACTCCTTTCTTACAAACAGCAAATACGTAGTTACACCTCTGTCACGTACATTTCAGCAGAAGTGCACACAGAGCAAGAGATGAAAAGAGTGGCTCTAACGTGACATGTGGATATGTGGGGAGCATATTTCAAGCACAACAGGACAGCACTTTTCTTTTATAACAGAGGAGCTTCCAGCTGTCTTCTTGTTGTTAAAATCCCTATAAAGCGCTGATGAATTCAGTAACTTTTCGGCTGTACAGCATATCAAGACAAAGCGGCTAACACAGGCTTAGAAGTACTTGCTCCTATAAGCGACAGGTGTTCTGGACATATGAAATCAATATAAAACTTCTTGCTTCACATACACAAATGTTGTTTTTTTGCATCTTCTGTTTTTGTGACTTAAAGTTTTATTGTAGGTGTAGTTACGCTTTATCTTTGTTATCAAGCTGACTGTTTCACACTGAAAAAACATTTTAATCTAACAACTTTGAATGTGACTTCACAGACACTGACACTACTTTCCCGTTTTTATATTTATTCATAAAGACATTGAAATGTATTTTTGTAGAATAGATGGTTTGAAATCAGTTTTTTGTTTTTTCAGGAAAGTTTTTCAGTTGTATCACTGTTTATAAATGTCATATTATATATATATATATATATATATATAGTAATCATGTGTTACTCTATTTTGTCACTTTATTTCAGACTACGGCGGTTCCTCAACAATGAAATATCAAACCTATAACCCAGGTTTCAGCTCTAAATCGTCCTACATGTACACAGGGTCTAAAACAATGGTGAGTACAAAGGCATTATCTCATTGTTTCAGCATGTATTCACACATACAATGGAAACATAATCACTGACCCTCTGCTGGTGTCACAGTGGGTCATCCAGGACTCAGTATGTGTGGTATTTCACAGTAGGCTGTCATAAGATCAGCTCAGGGTTTTCAAGTCCACCCTCGAGATTCCTCCATTTTAGTGTTTCAGCAGGAAGACATTGGCTATCTGCCACAGATGTTTGACACTGTAGACTTCTGTCCCATGTGTCATATTTTTATATTTGGGTCAATAATAAATCCCTCCAGTCCTACGTGAGTATAATTTTTGTATGAGGAAGGGACATGAATATGACAAATGCACTGGGGCCATGACCTTTGTTTCCCATCATGGCGGTCACATCCCTGTGATCAAATTTTTGTAAACCAGTTTCGTCAATATGTAGTGACTCACAACAACTCCACCCACAGTTGGGAAATGCTGCTTACACATTTCATAGTAACAGTTATTTTTGTCTTCATTCTTAGGGTCCACGTGTGTCCCAGAAGTCAGGCTTCACCTGCCAGTCTGCTGCCCCAGACCTGGCCCAGTTCCAAAGGATCAGTGTTGGAGGCGGTGGAACTGGTGGAATTGTTAGCGGCGGCGGTTGTTACCGAGAAGACATGCGCATGTCCAACTACCAAGGTGCCAGACAGCAGAGCCGAATGGACGCAGACACCCTCTCTATGCATTCAATGCGGATGCAGGCACAGGTGCCTGTGAATCCATGGATGGCTGATGGCAGCGATGCTGGCAGCATGGTGTCTGACCGGGAAGCCACCTACAGCCGCCAATATGCTCAGAGCACACTCAATGGCTACACCACGCAGATGAAGCAAGGAGGAGGCACCATGAGCTTTACGCAGCCAATGCACCGATCTCTTAGTGGCACTCTTTCCCGTGGTGGAGGGATGGCAGGAGGAGAGATGGAGGTTGTCCAGCAACATTCCTTCAGAGGCCCAGCCCACCGCACCATCAGCAGGATTACAAACCGGAACAACAGGATGAGCATGGGCTCCATGTCTGGGGGCATCTATGGTAGAGGAGGGGACACATTGGATAGAGGGTTCATAGCATCCGGAGTGTCCTCTGCTTCCCAGGGGAACCTAGTAATGCAGCGTCCGGGCACCCTGTCCCGTGCCATGTCAATCAAAAGCATGCACAGTGTCGGCAAGGGCATGGACATCTTCGGTGGTCAGCATGAGATGGGGGTCAGCATGGGCAACCTCAGCGGGTGAGAAGCTAACATGCTCATCAATTATTTCTGCTCACACTCACAACGACAATGTTTTCATTTGAAGCACTGGGTATAATTGCAGGTTCTCTTCAGTGTGTAATGGTAGGCTGCATATGCAAATCAGTATCAGCAAAATGTCCACATGCGACTGATTAGATTTTCTCAACCTCGCCAATCAACCTGTGTACACGCTGCTGTAGACTGGTATGAGGACATTAAAAGTCTGGTCATATTCTATAATTTTCATACTGTCATCAAGTCCCAAGAAAAGGCCAAAACTAAGAGTGAATTGATCCTACTAACAAATATTGTCTGTGTAGCCAAAGCCTTAAAGACTCTGTGCCTCCATTGTGCTTAAATGACTGAAAACATATAAATGAGCCACACTGCTGCACTGGGTAACATGTTCCTTTATTACGATGAACATGGGCATTTTAATTTGTCAGTCCCACACCCCGTTCACCACCCGGTACCATCATGCAGCCATAAATATTATTATATAATATTTTTATTTTTTTTTATTTTTATTTTTTTTAATGAAACTACATATTTGTGAGCATTTTTAGGTTAATATTGTCAGTTAGGTTGGGTTTAGGATTGAGATCCACAGACAATGTGGAGAAGTCAGAAAGTATGGAGGTATGGACTAATGCATTGTTGGTTGTGGCCTTTTCATGGGGATTCATGCCAGGCTTATCTTTCAATGAGGTTATAACACTTGTGACAGAGAGGACAGCTCTAGTCATTCTGATGACTCAGTTTGTTGTATTGCACTCGAATATCAGTGACAGTTACGTGAATTTAATGCTCCAGTATGGTGTCACAAGTACCATGTGTCACCCAGGAGGCTTCAGTGAGTGAGTGTGTGATGTGAACAGTGTATTTCCTAAGAGCCGTGGATTGGGAGGTGGCTCCATAGTGGCAGGACTGGTTTTGGGTGTGGCAGCTTAGTTTGAGTCCTCACATTTCACACATCCCACAGCGTGTGGTTAGCCAAGCGGATTTGCAGACCACTGTGTGATTTGGAAGATACTCAACAAGCTTAATTTCTCAGACAAGAAACAAATCATCTATGAATAATTACTGCAAATACTGTGGCTACTCTGCTGCTTTTCATTCAAACTTCCAAAAGACATATTTTATGCTACCATGCATAACAGCAGGGTAATGACATAATTACATGTTTTACATTCTGTGCTTAAATTTGTTAATTTGCTGCTTTGGTAGGATCCACTCCTTGGACATGGCAACAGCAGTGCAACACCTGAGGGAATCCGACCATGATTTGCAGGTCCTGGGTGCTGCCTACATTCAACACGAGTGTTACAATGAAAACGAGGCCAAAAATGAGGTACTTCAAACTGATTAAACTTGTGGTTCCGTCCTCTCTGCAATCCTTATTGAGAAACTTGGACGGGAAAATTGTTTTCCTTCAAACTCTGGCATCCATTGGTGGATTTTCCTCCATTTCTGGTGACATAAAGTAGCGACAGCTTTGCTCCCGTTCGGCTGTGCTCCAGTTGCTCCACATGTTTCTTTATTTTTATCATCTGGACTCTCGCCTGTATAGGCGATGAATGGCAGATATACATTCCAGTTTAAAAGTCTTATCTGATGTGACATGTGCTTTTAGATTATGCTTAGTTGAGCTCTGAGGATGCAGAGTCTTGTGAGCTGGTTCAGAGTGATGGTGTAATTATTTCTCTGAAAAGAGATCCAGATGATTTTATATTAAAAAGAATGGTTTGACATTTTAGGAAATATTTATGATACATTACTACTCTCATATCTCTATGGTAAATATGAGGTACAGCCAGCAGCTGCTTAGCTTAGCATAAAGACTGGAAACAGGGGGTAACGGTTAGCCACAGGTACCAAAATCATCTCAGAAATAATTACTATACAGACAGGAGTGATTGCTATTTTTTTCATCTAAATGTGCAAGAAAGTGATTGAACATACTTCACTTAAAGCCTTTAAAACCCTTAAGTCAGAATTTGGCAACTCTTAGAAGTCTTCAAAAGAAATACTGTTGCTAACAGCAATGCACACCTACCAAAACAACCCAATCCAAAACTCATCTACTTTTTCTACAAACAAAAACTTAATGTTAGAATAAGATATTTTAATTGCATAAAAAAAATCTACACATAGGGGCTTTAATCTGAGAACAGTTATGTTATATTTAGTTTCTGTAGAAGGCTAAAATAAAAAACAATCACAAAAAATGCACAAATCCTAAGCTGAACTTTTTTTTTTTTTTTCAAGGTGCGTCGCTTAAAGGGCATTGGTGAGCTGGTGAAGCTGTTCAACAGTGACAACCAGGAAGTGCAGCGTTACGCCACTGGCGCCACACGCAACCTCATCTACGAGAATATGGACAACAAAGTGGCCCTCATCGAGGAGGGCGGCATCCCACAGCTGGTCGAGGCCCTCAAGGAGAACGACGATGAGCTCCACAAAAACATCACAGGTAGGAAAATCCCGATCTCAGGCATTAAAATAAAAAACATGACACAACAGGCACAGATGATTTCAGACTGGCTGTTATGGACTTTTGCCTCAAGCAGACATGAATGCAAATTAGCTAGTGTTTTGATGCAACATGATCTTGGCAGCGGTGTCCTTGAAAACCTTTGAACAAACAGTAGCCTTTGAAATTGATATTATTCCACACCAAACAATCAGGAGGACGGCAAGCTGTAACCAAGAGAATGCACATTGTCAGTATTTACTGTAACTAAATTATAGTTTGAGTTAGTTTTATTTTCTAAGAGGGGGTGGTCAGAAACAGTATTCTCTCTGTCAGTATTATTTTTTGGTTAGTGTGTTAGTTAGTGTGTCATTTCTCCAGTAATTGACATTAATGTCTTTCGGCCATTCACTAAGTAATTTGTGTTTCGGTCTGCTGTCATCCTTCACCATCATCTGTTGTCAGCTGAACTGACAGTCATGCTTTCTCATTAAATTACCTCTTGAGAATAAAAAAAGAAATGCAACCCCACCTGCATGATGTGGAGATCTGCAAGGCGTGTAGTGAGTCTGACTACACAAAGAGTAGGAGGTGGAGCTGCTGTCTTCTCTATAGGGTGTGTGAAGAGGGGGGATAAGGGAGTGTGAGGGAGTTGTCTGGGCCTGTGGACCAAGAGTGTATCTGCCACTCCCTCTTATGAGCAAAGGCCTTGTCACTGTTTCCTTTGAGCCGTTACACCTTGATTTGTATCTGCTGGATCTCTCAGAAACTCATGTCCTTGTCACGTGTCCGGTAAGAAACACACAGTGTCTCAGAGTGTCTTATCTTGTACTTTTGAACAGAGGTTAGAGTAAAACTGAAAGTAGAAATGACTAAAAATTCTGACATACAGGTTGAGAAATAAAACGACAGCAGGGTTGAAGAATAAATGTTCCCGGTTTTGCTGACATGTCCCTGGTGTTCTGTGTGTGCAGGTATCCTGTGGAACCTTTCATCCAAAGACAACCTGAAGGAGAAACTGGCCAGGGAGGCACTTCCTGAGCTGACCGACAAGATCCTGATCCCTCTGTCAGGCGGCGGAGACTCTGAGGACATCCATCTGTCCGCCTCTGAGGCCGACATCTTCTACAACACCACAGGCTGCCTCAGGTGCCTCTCATTTATCTGTGTCTCATCTCTGTGGTTGCATCATGCTACTTTGTTAAACTGTATTTCTTTCTGGTTGGTCTGTGACTGCTTTTTCTCCTCCCATGACCACATTTAAATTTGGTGATCTTGTTCCGGCAAGACACTCCCAACTCATGTGTCAGCTGACAGCTACAGGAGCTTTTCTTTTACCACACCCATCACTTTTCACTGTTGTTTGCAAATGCCTGCAACACTCCAGCTTCAGGTTGCTTTGGCTCTGCTCTGTTTTGTGTGCGCGCTGGAGGGTTTTTATCCCCAAATAAAATACCGTTTGGGGAATATTTGCAATGCTGTCTGCATGATATTCATCGTGTCGGTGTGAAATCAAGACTTTAATCGTGCGTCGCTGCAGCACAGTGCCAAGAGTGGAAACACACCCCCAGGCCAAACTGTACTGTGTCTTGCCGTTTGTGGTGAAACTAATAAAATGCATGATTCCTGACTCAACTTTAACCGAAATAACTATTGATCTCACACTTGCTCTGTGTGTTCTCAGGAATCTGAGCTCAGTGAACGATAAGACCCGTCAGCAGATGAGAGAAACACACGGACTGGTGGACTCCTTGGTGGGCTATATCAAGGCCTCCCTTGATGACAACAAGGCAGAAGACAAGGTGAGACAAGACGAGACTGAGCCTAATTTAAACTGGGTCTTACCTTTACTGTGTGTATTAATTTATCTGTGTGTGTATGCTCTTAGGGGGTTGAAAATGCAGTGTGTGTCTTGAGGAACCTCTCCTACCAGCTGTACAGTGAGATGCCTCCCTCTGCTATGCTGCGCCTGGAAGGACCAACCAGAGCTCAGGACTCAGGGAAGGGTGACGCCATTGGCTGCTTTACACCTCAGAGCAGGAAAGCCAAAAATGTACGTGCTTGTAAGATTTTATCCATCAGCAAACGTTTTATGTGCACGGGCCAGAACGTCCATCTCAACACTGACTTGTTGTATGTTCCTCCTCCCTGACAGAGCAAGAACCAGGATCTCTCCACTTTCACCGAGGTTGCTCGGGTGCCGAAGGGTATGGAGTGGCTGTGGCACCCTCAGATAGTTGGGCTGTACAACCGCGTGCTGCATCAGTGTGAGATCAACTCCACCACCCGCGAGGCGGCTGCTGGAGCCCTGCAGAACATCACAGCTGGAGACAAGAGGGTAAGGAGCATATTCATCAGTTCTCCTGTAAAATAATTTGAATGCAGTAACCTCAGTTTGTCTCATATGAGCCGTTTCTCTCTTGGTCCTGCAGTGGGCATCCGTGCTGAGCCGGGTGGCCCTGGAGCAGGAGCGCATGCTGCCCGTGCTGCTGGACCTCCTACGCACCAACAATGACCTGGAGCTGCGTTCCCTCACAGGTTTCCTCCGAAATCTGTCCCGACATGCCAGGGATAAGGGCGACATGGGTTAGTCTTTCATTTTTCCTTCCTCTTAATAAACTGGATCCCTCCGACTTACACATTAATGCAGAATGTCTGTTGTTGTATCACATTTGAGACAAACTCTAGTTTGGTGCATTGTGAGATGATACACCTCTCACTAGCGTTGAGTTCAGATGTGATTTGTCTGTTTTAGCTTTTTTGATTCCCTTTGCTTTATTTTATATGGAAGCAAATAAAATCCATGGTCATTTTTCAAACTTAAAAGTAGCTGAAAATGTAATTGTGAAATTTAACCACTACTATTTACTTAATGTCTAAAATTGCATTTTTTGCAAGAAGTCAAATTAGTCTAATTCTGAATGAATAACTGAAGTTAAGTCAAAGAAATTGGTTTAATTCAAAATTTAGGAGGAGAAACTCAAACTTGTGCAGTAACCAAGATTTGAATTTGGGAAAACTATTGTTAAGGGCTTTATATAAAGTATTTAACTTTCAGCTAGTTTGATCAGGATTGTGTAGGTGTTGTCTTATCAGATTTGATTGAAAGCATCCTGTCAAAATAAAGCAAACAACACCACAACAGTCTTTAGATTTTGATAGAAATGTTGCTAAATCCAGATTGGTGCATACAAATCTGTGACACCACCTTTTTCCCAGCTGAGTCTTGCCAACTTCAAGCGAGTGAGAAAACCAAACTGTTCAAGCTTTGGCAGAAAATTGTGTGTTCATGAAGGATACCGTCGCTGATGGTCATGAGCTGATTCTGAAAAGCCTTTGAATGTATTATCCTAACAACACATATTGGTTTATTCAGCAACAAAGGTGGTGAACAACCTGGTGACCAAGCTGCCTGTCGATGGACGCCAGAAGGAACCCTCGAGCGAGGTGGTGGTCAACATCTGTGGTGTTCTCAATAACCTGGTGACCGGCAGCTCTTTAGCTGCCAGAGACATCACGTTCTTTGACGGCCTGACGAAACTGGTCGCCATCAAGAACTCAGGTGACAGCAGGTGAGTGCGCTTTAAAGTGGAAATTGATAAAACATGCTGCACTAGTTAAATATGTGCAGACATTTGCACATTCACTTGACATTTGATGCTGAAAGTTACACAAAATGTTGCAGCCTATCTTCCCACATGAGGTTATTTGTACCAAGTGGTAACCTTGAATTAATCTTTTTTTTCTAGTTCTACAAAGATGAAAGCATCCAAAGCGGCAGCCACAGTTCTCAGCAACATGTTCCAGTACAAGAAACTGCACAAACAGTACAAAGAGGTAAGAGACTGTAGAAATGAGCATAGTCGATCATAATACAGCCAAGGTCAAGGGAAAAAAATCAATGATATATCAATGACACAGCATCAGTTTTGAAAATATAAGTAGCAAGATGAAATTATGAATGTAAATTATTATTGTGTCTAACTGAACCACAACACAAGGTTATATATTTGAATGGCTATTAAACTCAGTGTAACTTTCTGAAAGCACAGATAGCTCTTCTATAAAACCACTATTTTATCACTGGACTTGAAAGTTTTCTCAGCCACATTCTGCTCAGAAAACAACTCCCCTCAATTTTCAGGCTAAAGCGTCTTTCAGCTCAGCTTTTTCTTACACATCATATTCATATTTAAAACTGATATAGACTCTCCAAAGTGTTGCACCCTTAAAATGACAAAATAAAATGTAATTTGTTTTGCAACTAATGCCCTCAGTTTAGTACAAAGCACTTAAAAACATCTTTGTCAAGAGGCTGGAGCAACATGTCAGATTGTTAGATTCTGCCACACACAAGTCACGGTACAGTGGAAAAGCATTCGCTTCATGGCGCTGCCCCACCCTCATTCTCATATCTGTGCGTGTGTGTGTCAGAGTTTAAAAAAAGAGTGAGAGTGACATATTGTGTGTGTGTGTGTGTGTGTGTGTGTGTGTGTGTGTGTGTGTGTGTGTGTGTGTGTGTGTGTGTGTGTGTGTGTGTGTGTGTGTGTGTGTTTGTGTGTGTGTGCGAGCGAGACGGATGACATTCCTCACTCTTTGCAATTCGCTCGTCAGTTGGGTAGCACATGTTCAAAACTCATATATCTCTGGTTGTTCACACCACTGCTCTTTCAACACACTCTCTCTCTCACACACACACACACCCAGTCAGGCAGGTCCACATCTTGGGCAGGACTAGGTAGGTTTACTGCCTTCTGCAGATCACGACTTGCCCCTCCCATGGGTGCGGTGCTTGGTTTATTTCCTAATGAACAAGTCGCAACAGAACAAAAAATGCGTTAATGCTCGTCTTGCTTATAGTTTTGGATTTAATCCTCAGATACCTGCACAACATTGGTTCTGTCCATGCTGCAAACAATATGTACATATGCAAAAATTAGGCTGGTTAAACACTGGATTGTGTAACTCTGTAATGGTGCATGATCTCCAGGTCAAACCTTGAGTGAGCAGTTGTTCACACTTACAGACACCTCTGTGGTGTGTAGTATATTTATTATATGAATACAGATTTAAATAAAATACAGTCATTTTTCTGTGTTTTTTATGTGCATACAATGTCATAACTTTTTCTATTTTTCTTCTTTGCTTTACAGAAAGGGTTTACAAGAACCGATTTTGCAGATCTCATGCTCTAAAACAAACGTAACGTTGTACAAGTTCCCTTCTAAAACAGCCATCAGTCCTGCAACCTATGGAAGAAATCTTTTCATGTATGCAGGAATGAAAAAACTCTTTATACTATTCAAATTTAACATAGGCTTAGTCTTTATCTGCCATATTTTGTGATTAAAAACATGAACACACAAGTGATGGAGGATCTACCTGATGGGGGAAAAAAAGGACTTTTAAAACTCGATGGACATCAGTACAGCGCAAGAAACATGGATCCAGTGTGATGGACTATTGATGGACTCTGATACAAAAGTGTGCACCTTAAACCATTTACTCTGTGTGTGTGTGTGTGTGTGTGTGTGTGTGTTTGTGTGTGTGTGTGTGTGTGTGTGTGTGTGTGTGTGTGTGTGTGTGTGTGTGTGTTTGTGTGTGTGTGTGTGTGTGTGTGTGTTTGTGTGTGTGTGTGTGTGTGTGTTATGGAATCAGGGATTTCTTTTCTGTCAGAGCAACATGTTTCCGGATGAAACCACAGCTGATTGTGGTTCTGCCGTTTTGAAAACAGTGTCAAATTGTTATGGACAATATTGTGGACACTTGTGCCTTATCTTCTCACGGTTGCACATAATTAACAGCACGAATGCAACACAGTTGGTACAAACATGGCATTTTTTGTAAATATTGCTTTCTCTCTTATACAGAAATCAGATGAAATGTTTTGTATACTGTAGTTGTTATATACTGTACTTTGTTTTTGTAGTTTTTGGATAATAACCATGTCTTTATATGTAAGTCAAAATTATAACATAGTTATAACTGAATGTAAACCAGAGGAAATATTTACATTTGATTTAGAAATCTTGGGATATGATTGTAACTTCAAAGTTGACTCTTGTATTTTGCTATGGGCTTTTTAAAGTTGCTGTCTTGTTTTACAAAATGCTCGTGTCTTTTATAATCACTTTGTCAAACAGAACTTAAAGTACTCAGTAACCATTAAATCTGTTTTTTTTTCTTTAAATTGCCATTATCACTGCTGTTTGTCTAGCGTAACAAATGGTGTGTGTGAGTGTGTGTGTTTGAAACAGTTGTGAAAGGATATGGTCCTAACTTTGTTTTCAGAACAAATACAATATTTGTTTAGTGTTTTAAACCAATTGCAAAATTGAACTGTTCAGAGTGTGACCGGATTGAACTTATGTACATTGGAAAATTGAATACTTTTTAAATCTACTTGTGCAGCTTGTTTTTTTTGTATTCAAGCAAAATGTTCAATAAAAAAAAACAAAACTTAATTCTAACAATTACTACTCTGTGACATAAAAGGTAACTGTGTTTCCTTGTGGGTGTTTAAAAACACTGACTTTTCATATTTGCTTTTGTGTTGTATATAGACAGCTGTATCATCTGGGTAGTTTTCAGTCAATAAAGAAACAGATGTGGAAATGAAATGTCATTCAGTAAGCATTTCTCATGTGTGTGCTGCACCATTCGTTGTTGTGTTGATGCAACACCCTGACACTAACACGGTGAAATGTCGGCCACTCCCTGTTTACATATTTGCTCCTGCTCAGACAGGAACAATACCAGACCTGTGCTGCGCCCCTATTTATTATGTTCCTGCAGGAGGACGGCAGTCGTCGGTCCTTTCAGAGAGAAATAGCGCGGTAATAAGTGTTTTATTATGAATGCCAGGTTGTTATCAGAGTCAGTTTACATTACACACAAAGCAGAAATGCCAAGAACAGTTTGGCCTTTGTTCACAGACCTGCTGTTTCAGACAAGCTGAGTGAAAACAAGCTTTCAAGGTTCAAATTAAGGCTGAACAAGTAATTGGAATATTATTGAGATCACCACATGGTCAATTGCAGTTTCTGAGCTGCAAGTTGTTGATAAAGGTAAAATGTGTCACAACATACAATTATAAATAAACCACTGTGGTGCTACAGAGATGCCCCTGCCTACAATTCATATTCTTCAGACGTAAGGAAACATGCTTGTTTGATACAAGACCCAAAGAAAAATCACATTATTATCATTTTTATATTTTATTCAAAACGAAATGCAAAATTACCATTCCAACTAAAACTGTCAAAAGTATTTTCTCTGTCATTCCAAACCTTCTGTGTTATCTCACATTACTCTGCCCTCTGCTGGGGACTGACAGAGACATCTTGGCTGTGAAATCAACATTATACATTAAGTAACTCCTTTCCCTGATTGGCACTAATAAATTCTTGTACAATTTTGCATAAAATCTTTTTCACAACAGTACAAAATACAAAAACATCAAAAATCAGTTTTGGTAAATGGAAATAGAAAAAGGTAACATTTTGATTTCGACAACATATTGTGAAGAAAAGAAAAAAACATATTCAGCTCCTTGACACAGATAAATACAGAGCAGTGCTACAGGGGAAGTCCATATGGTTGGCCATTTAAGAGATCAGGTGAGGGGAATGGGGCTCAAATGTCCTCAGTGACCAGGCAGTAGAAGTCTGAGCGGGCACCGTAGTTCCGTGATCCCAAGTCCGACACGTCGATGTCCGAGGGTTTGGGCTCAGCAGCTGTGATGGGAGCAACAGGGAGGACAGGAGCTGTACAGGCCAGAGCCTTGTACACAGGGAGGCGAAGCCCTGCAACAGAAAAAATGACCTCAAGCCCATGCAAATGCATGATATTTTTATATTTCTGTAGTATTGTACAGTTGAAGGCGTAAAGGTCATTAGTTATTATGTAACTGAATTTCAAATGAAGTTTTGGCTTTTGGCCATACACAGTGTATGAATTACAGACTGTCTCTCATTGCCTCACAGTGACACAAGATTTCAAAAAGTCACTGCATCACAACAAGTAGTCCAGCACCTAACCTCTATTGTTTGTTATGCTTAGGTGGGGAACTCTAGAGGTGCTGGTAGGTCAGTATTGTTATCTTTGGATTAAGGCAAACTATATCCCCATTTCCAGCCTTTGTGTTAAGCTAAGATAACCATCTCAGAAAGGGGGGGGGGCCTCATTAGAATGTTATCGATCTACTCAGAACAACAGAAATAAGCGTATTTCCTAAAATCTTGAACTGTCAGACGTGTCTGCTGTATGATATGATCTCCTAGTATTAAAGTTTAAGATTAAGTTTGGTTAAATCTGTGTTTGTTGATTCAGACTAGGTTGCGCACTCTAGGCATCAATTGCACTTTGTTTTATATGTATCTTTATCTCACTTGAGTACTGAACCCAACATTAGTGCTTGAGGACGAGTATAGTGTCTGCTCCTCTTACCCAGATCTCCAGCAGGGTCAGTGTCTGAGCGGCAGTCCAGGTAGTCGGGTTCAAGGGTCAGCATGGGGTCCTTGTCATCTTGCAGCACAGTCTGTGGGTCGCCTGCATGCTCAGTGCGGAAGACGACCCTGCGAGGCATCGCTAAGGCCAGCTCCTTCCAGAAGACTGAGGAGGGAGTCTGTGGACACACAGGGACCCAACGCAATACATTACACTATGTCACCAGTCAGACTGGAGCATTAATTATTCTTCGACTGTAAATACTATAATATATAGTACTATACTGTATAAACTATTTCACACATTTCTACACCGAGTAATAATTGTTATTGCATAATTCACTGTTGCCAACCTGTTTATCAGTTAGTAAGAAATTATTTTTCTTCCAGCTGCTGGGAAATGCTTTGAGGCCTTGAAATTCTGTTTTGTTAGTCAGCTTCTTGCTGTGAGCGATGTGGTCATACATGAGCACAAACCTTTCTGCTTAAAGTTGGAGAAGTTTTGGTTATTTCACTGTCTGGACTGCCTTGTCAGTTTTTCCCTGGTTTGTAGTGGATTGGGCTCAGCTGGAAACAGATGACATCCCATACTTTTGTGCACCAATCAGAATTTAGCATCCTTTGAACCAAACTGTGATGACAGCCACACCTCCCAGTTAGGGGAATCTGATTAAATCACACCCACAAAGTCCTGAGGAAGCAGATTAGCTGATTGTTAAACATGTTTTAAGCACTGTTAAGCACTTTGTTGGAATGCTTCTGTTTTCCTAACTTAACTTTGATTGTTTTTTATTTAGTCATGAATATGTGTCATATGTCTTGTATATCTTGAATATGTCTTTCCCAGATTTTTGGGATCTACAAAAACTGTTGTTTAACATATAAATCACTCACTTGATCAGGCTCAGAGGGAGAGGGAAGGCAACTCTAAACTTTATAGATATTTTACATATATGTATTTACAAAGTAATAAATTCTTTCCACGCAAGTTGTCTGAAATACAACTCAAAACACAATCGTAATGGTGTTTAAAGTTACTCATATTGTATTTTGCTGTAGGTGAGTTCAGAAAGCTTTTTATAGGTATGATACTGGATCTTACCACGGAGTTGTGTCTCCAGGTGAGTATAGTGAGGCAGTGCTGGTGCTCACTGAGCTGCTGCTTGATCTCAGGCCTCATGCGTTTGGACTGACCCTCCAACATGATGAGGACGGGCTGCTGACATAACTCCAACAAGTGCAGAAGGCCCTGTCTGAAGACACACACAGCTACAGTAAGTCACACAGACACTGCAGTATATGGAAGCAACAGTGACCTCAAGTGGTACATTGTAATGATGCCAGATTAGTTTTACTCAGGTTTGTGCTGCCTATAACGTGTTCAGCGTTGTTTCTCAATTAAGTTAGTCTGTGTGAGTCTGACCTGAAGTTATTGCAGCACCAGTCCTGCTCGAGGTAAGCATGAGAGAGCAACACGATGAGACGCCGAGAACGACTCATGTTCATTAGCAGCTCTGCAGAAGGTTCTGGAGACACATTGTGTGTTGTTATAAGAAGCGAATTTATAATTGGCAACCCAAAGTAACAGGTAATAAATGTGACAACAGATTATGATCGTGGATTATGACGCAACACACATCAATATATTGCAAAATGTCCCTGCAATGGTAAAAAATGAGAACAAACAAAAAATAGCGCATCTAGTCCAATATTATTGTGCGAGAATGTGAACTTGCCTCCACCAGGTAAGATGTCATTGTCATTGAGATGCAGCTTGTAACCATTTTTATTTTCCAGGTGAGGTTTGAGAATAAAGTTGACAAACTTCCTGTCATAGTCATTATTCACATAGGAGATGTAGGCGTCGTATAATTTCCCATCTGAAGACACAGAGAAACACAAACATCCGTTGGCTTAATCTCTGCATTATTAAACATGTTTACAGCTACGATGTGCTATGTGACCAAACACTAGACTCACCACTGAGTTCATAGTCTCCATAGGAGTTCCTGTACCAGAGTTTGATGTTCAGGTGACACCTGGAGTACACGAGAGCAGCTAAAGCGAGGAAGAGGAGGAGGACGATGGCTGCAATAACGGCAGCTGTGTGGCTGGGTCTGTCTGAGCACACACACAGAAACAATAAAAAATAGGCATAGAATAATCAACAATAGATGGATTCTGTTAGCAAAGCGTGGGGTCCTCGGAACACATTTCCTATACATAATCAATTCACAGATGAGTAACACTAAGTAGCATCTATTCATGCTGTGAATCACATGCATTTTGAGCTTTTTTTAGTGGCCCAGGCTCCCTGCTGTAAGATCATACAGACGGGATCTGTCTGTGTGTGGTTTCATATGATTTGTAGATACAGGACATATTCTGTGCTGTATTTAGATTTTTTATTTTTTTGGTCAACACATTTTTAGACAATATGACACAAGGTGCAGGACAGCACATTGTAGACCCAGCATATATCCTAAATTTTCTTACTTGAATTCTGTAGGCTGAAATCAGATGAAACATTCCTCACTGTGCAGCTGTAGAGCCCAAAATCTTCAGGCTCCCTGAGCGTTATCACCAACAGACTATGTACCATCAGCTGGCCGGGAACAGGAGACCTGGACAGAAAACTTGATCTTAATGTCACTCTCAAATACCTTCATTAACGCTTGAACATGATAATGGAAATCGACCGCTTTAAAAGCTTAAAGTCACCATGAGGAGGTATTCTGCATGTAAAGAGTGAGGTTGGTGAGGGGTCGGCCATCTTTACTCCACTGCAGCGTGGTGTCACATTGCTCCTCACTTGGGTCCCAGAGGAGGAGAGCAGTGCAGTTCAGTTTCACAGTGGATCCTACATCCCTCCACAGTCCGTTCAGGTCTCCATTAGGTTGAAATTCTGGGGGTTTTGAGCACTGGGACTCTGTGAAAAGACAAACTACTGTTATCTGTGTTTACTGCAGGTGCTGCAGACAATAGAGGCCTTCATGTGCAGCTGCCAGGGACAGCCTGAGATTGCTGCTGGAAGGTACACTGAAACAAAATGCCTCCTTGCAGGTGTAGCCAGTCTGTTTAGCTAGCCCCTTCACTCCCCATATACACTCTAATTTTAGTGCAGGGACAAACAATAGCTTATGACAAGAGCCACACAATTACAGTATCAGGTTTTACGTGACTTCATTGCACTTACACTATTACACTACACTATAAATAGTACTTACCCTTAACTATGAGACGCACAGTGAAGGAGGCAGTGCTGTTGTCTTTTTGCAGACAGGTGTAGTTCCCCTGGTCTTCCACATTGAGGTCGATAAACTCCAGATAGGCCCTCCCCTCCTGATTGTGGAGCGGCTGACAGTCCTTCTGCCAGATCAGCTGGGGATGTGGGGAGCTCTTGGTCTGAAAAGGCTCCAGAGGGCAGTGCAGCCGATATGGAGGCCCCTGCGGCCTCACGTAGAGCACCTGTTCCTTAAACCTGCTCTCATCCACACAAGTCTGAGCTATAAACAGAGACAGCAGGAGTTTACACAGTCGTCTTTATCTCAGCGATGCAACATTTCAACTTTTTCGATCCCAAAACTTCCCTCAGTTCAGGAAACTGAGTACACACCCCATGCCAGGGCTCTCTTCTTTCCAAATTTAATACCTATGCACCTCACTGTGTGGAAGTCACTGGAATCATTTCTATGTGAGGTAACATGAGACAAGAGGCTGCTGTGGCACTAAAAACTGATGCCCCTGATAGATAAAACACTCAAGTGAAACTGTAGGCTATTTAACATGGCCGACACCAGATCCACTTCATAAGGGTCAGGCAGATGCATCTCTACTTTCTCACATGATCAAGTGCTATGCAAAATACTACACAGGGCTTGCCTTTTGCTGTTGAGGAGACGCTTTGCATACTGCCTGTGGATGTAAACAGTGGGGCTACAGAAGACTGTGTGTTTAGCTTTAATTTTGCTTTCAGCAGAGTGAGTGTCTAATGGAGCACGGAGGTGATCTTGTTTGCTCTTTCACCCTCACTGACTTAGAGCAAATGCTGACTTGGATTTAAAAAAAAAAAAGTACTGAATCATCTTCTCTGTTTGAGGACGTGTTCAACGCAAACAACAGAGCCCTGATCATCTGTCCGGCCAGAACTAAAATACATCAAACTAACGAAAGAGAACTGGCCCATTAAATCTGGACCTGTTCTTCAAGATGTTCAGCGCATGCGCTTGTCGTGACCCACAAATAACCTGCACGACTGCTCTCTCCGGTTCCTGCTTGACTTTCCATTTGTTTTTAAGCGTTTCTCAAACATAGGGACACACATCCGGGTCCGAAGTCCAGGTCTGGTCATCATGTCGCCAAGTAACATCATGTGACAGATACTGTGACCAGATCAACACTTACCCTATGTATACTGACAGGTCTTTACCTATCCAGCATCCCGTACCTTTGACTGCGACTAGTTAGGCTATAATGGGCCAGTATGCCAAAAGTCCTAAGATGAATCCTACAGCTATGAACACACTGAAGTGATTTAAATCCGGAGCCTCCAACAGAGTGTACACCTGTAAGGTTCAAGTAAAGTTTTATTTTGCACATCCTTACCGGCAGTGAGGAAAGTCCTGTCCCATGACCCGGCACACACCAATATGAGAGCGACTACAATCGCAGCCATGAGCCGCAGGTCTCCTCTTCCTCCGTCCTCAGGTGAGAAATGAACCGGGAAAACTGTTTTTGTAGATGTACATCACTACCTAAAAGCCAGTGTGTTGGTTTATTACAGTTTAGTTACATTGTGTGGCGCCGTGGAGCTGATTATGCGAACGTCAGCCTCAGCTTGATCAACTGCACCTGGACGGACTTGAACCTCTGCCCTCATTGGCTCCCTGTGGTCACATGACCTGTGTACGCGCTTTCACCTGCGTTGCAGTGAAACCTGCCTTTTTTTTTTTTTTTTTAAATAAAGTAATTGTTTAGAAGTAACGTTTCACTTTCTAACAGAGGATTTAGAGAAGGTTTAATTCATGGCTTTGTTAATGGTTAATAAATAATAATAATGAATCGTTGCCAAATATTTTATATGGCCCGTGTTTACACATTGCATCATCAATTCTCCTTTACATGAATGAGTATATAAGAATAACTATAATATAACTAATGTGATTATAAGGAAATATACATTAACAGCACAAATATAAAAGCTGAACATCAACAGTCCTATTTTTTGTGCTGTTAAAATACTTAAATACTTAAAATACCTGTCTCAGTGACTCATTTCAGGCTCCCTCCATGTCAAGATTGTCTCTTACAGATACACATATGTTACAGGTTTTTTTTTTTACTGTATAAATAACTTGCGAGAGCAAAACATTTAACAAAGCAACAGGTGTTTGTCTCTTATTCTCCCCTTTAAAGCTATTGGTAATTGCTGAATTTGCCCACTAAAATGCTGAGTGTTGGCTTAATAATCACACAGGACTAAACAGCTAACATTAGTGTGTACTCTCTAAGTCTTTGTCAGTGACTGAGTTAATTAAATGTAACAAAGGATGTGTCACCTTTGTCATGGTGAAAAATGTGTGGTCCGACCCTTTCCAGGAATTTTGGCCGGTAGCTTGGGCTTGGTGGATCATCACCGTCCTGCAGCTGTCCTTTCCAGAACCAAAGAAGAATGGCATTTGTTTTTTTTCCCAAGCCCGAGCAAGGATTGTTGCTGTTTTTTTCCATGTTCACAGCAAGAACTGCTGCTCGTGCTGCCAGTGGCAGGAAATATGCAGATTAAGATGAAAGGGTTTTGGGCAAGAGATTATTTAAGATTGCTTCTTGAGAATCTTCACAAACATGTAGTGTGGTTGACTTTGCCTGTTCTTCCCGCATCTACATTGGTTTACTCCAGATGCTCTGGTTTCTTCCCACGCTCTTAAGTAGGCTATATAAAATAAATAATAATAATATAATAATAAATAAAATGAAAAATTTTAAAAGAAAAAAATTGATTTGATTCACATGTATAGTTTTTAAGATGAGTCATTGCAAATAGTCAAAATGATTTACATTAAACAATATCATTTTTTGAATCATTTTTTCATTTGTTTGTTGAGGTAAATGTCTCCCCACATTAAGCATTCTCTGGGAAGGGTTATACCCCCTGAACTGTTGCAAGGCTTTTATAGACGAAAACCTCAGTTTCTAAGACCAGCCAAGGGTGTACCCAACCTTGTCCAGTGTCAGCTGGAATTGGCTGCAGCTCCCACATGACCCTCAGAGGATAAGCAGTACAGCTAATGGGTGGGTGGATGAACCTCCCTTTCTAAAATAACAGCAGCTGCAGATGTCCAGCCAATCTACTGATCTCAGAGTCGGTGTTAAGGTTTTTTTTTAAGTAACTTTAAAAAAGTTATTATGAGTTGTTTAAAACACTGACTTATTCAACATTAATGGCAGATCAGTTATTCATCAATCATCATCTTTTCTCCCCATCCTGACAACAAGTTTATCCATCAACCTCCTCACACCCTGTTTCCTCTCTGTCTCCTCTCTTGCCACGCTCTGCACCGCCTCCCAAGTATAGGTTGATCAACTGCAAGCTCATCAGCAGCACTTTCCTGTTCAGGAACATCAGTGATTAGATCAATGCCTACATGGTCTACTTTGTCAGTTTCCTGGGCACCTTGGCCGTGTTGCCAGGCAACATTTTCTCTGCTGCTCATGGACAAGATTGGACAGTTGGGGATACTCGGAAATATGCAGCATCATGTGTGGGAAAGAAAGGGAAAGGAAGAGGAATAGGGATTAGGTGGCAGTAGCTTTTAACCATTGGTCTCTTAAATAAAGACAGCTAGGAGAACTGGGTGTTAAAATATAAAAGATCACAAATACTCTCCTCTGCCTTGCACACCGTTGGTTAGATGTTTGAGATGTTCTCATTGGCTGCTGAGGAGATGCTCAGTATCTATCAGTAGATATTGAAGTCAGTCTGGAGAACAGGTTTGATAATGTCCAAGTGAGACTTGAGGATTAATAAATCATTTTTAAATGTGTAGAAGTGCCACATAAATAATTGAAAGGCAATGATGCTTGTTTCTCCCACAGAGGCAAGGCCGGCCCTCATAAAAAGTGCAGTTATAAATGTGAGTACAGAGTGATAAATGATGTCTAGAGGATTCAGAGAGGAGGCCAGTTTAAGCATAACATCACCATAATCTGAGACGGAGACAAAAATGCCTTCCACAGCCTTCTGTTTTAAATTGCATTCTAAGTGCATTCAAAATTTATAAATTAATACTTTGATATGTACCCCAAAGGTTTGTCATCAGTCCAGATGCCCAAGTATTATTAGTATTGTTAGATTTCCTTGATCAAGAAATCTCATTGACAATTATTGGTTAACTCACAGGGATGGATGACAGTGTGGGGTGAAATCATTGATGGTGCTTGGGGTGTAAAGCATTTAGCTGTCTTGTTGCCACCTAATGGCTTTAGCAGGATATGTTCCTAGTGATTTTTTTGTTTGTTATTTTTTTTTATTTTATTTTTTTTACAATCTTAAATAGTAATGTGTGTAAAAGAGTTTATTCTATTCGGTTAAATCCAGCCAAAAATGTGTTGACAGTGTTTCTCACTTTCAGATGACCAATCATATTGCAGGTATAAATGTTAGTGAGTCCATAACAAAGGTTGTAATCATCAAGTCTACAGTTGTTAGTGTTAAAAAAATGAATTTTTGTCTAGACTGTAAGTAGCCTGTTTTCAGGAAGTAAGTCAAATGGGTCAACCAGCTAAAGAGCTGTTTCACAACCTGGAAACCCAAGTGATGTCCTCATTAATGGATGGTTGTAGTTTAACGATAAAGAAATAGTAAATGTATTATACCATTAATAAACACATTTGTAACAACTTACCACCCCTTTATAAAAGTTGAGTGGTACATAAACAATTTTTTGTTTAAATTTTATCGTCCCACATTACGGTCTTCTCCACATTGCCAAGAAAATTTCCTTCCAATTATATCTTACTATTGTAGTATTTTGTGCATAAAAAGGCCATACTAAGAAATACTAGAATCAGCCTTATGAACAGTTATATAAATTTAGTACTGTTTCAAGCTTCAAGCTGTAATTTGGACAATTCAAAATGTCAGCTACGATTATGGTGCAGTTTACAAGAAGAACTTGAATTTGAAAGACAGAAAAGAGACAGAGAAAAGTTTTCTCTTTGATTCATTTATATAAAATATCATAATGCAAAACATTTTTGTGTCTTATTTACAAAAGACACCATTCGATTCTATCTGCAATAATGCAACAATCATCACAGCGTTTTTAACAATATAAGGCAACATTGTAACACACAATCGGTACTGTATTTGCAGTGGCAGTATAAATTATCTTTAGGCTTTTTTAATAAAAACACTCACATACAACTCACAAATATAGAGATCCACCAGAAAGCTGTCAGTGCATTCTTAAAATAGAATAAGAATAATCTCATGATAGACGTGGTCAGTAAAATCAGTTTCTGTACATTTGTTCTGTCCAAGAAAAATTTGTTTGTCCTCAAAGTCCACTTCATGGACGAGAATCCAAATTGCCAGCACTTAACATCTGAATGCAAACAACAAAAGAGAGCGAGGGGCCTCTGTCTGAACTCTTCACTGAGATGATTAATGGCTTTGAACTCGACTCAACACTGTGGTAGTCTGGACACTTTAATGCACTAGGCAACACTGGGTTCAGGTTCTCAGGGAGAAATGTGTCCCATTGAAGTGTCTGAATGCTGTCAGGCTTCAAATGAGCTGCAAGAAACAAAAGCAAGGATTGGTTTGCATTTCTGTCAAGGAGCCTGTGACCCAAGAAACGTGAACAGGCTTTTCAGAATGTTGCATCTGGCACAATCATGTAGTAAACACATAATTAATGCTATAAAGCATTTATTTCTAATGCTGGCTGTATTGCATATTGTGTATCTCTAGAGCCGACATTCATTTGCTCTCATTTTAGACGCTCTCACGTGAAGGCGTAGGGAGGGAGTAAAGCAATGAAAGAGAGCTGAGATGACAAAGAGGAAAATGTGGAGCGAAACTACAGTTGAAACGATTTTTTTTCACAGCTCATATTTTGACATGTTACACATAGGTGTGACTCATAATAGTACTAATTTGTTGCAAGGTAGTTAATGTTGCTAGTTCCACCTGTGCCCTTCCTGCTCTGACAAGTCAGAATGTCTGCTGTAAAAAGATCAGAGAAAAATGAGTGCTACAGTCCTTGGAGGTGTAACAAGATTGAGCTTAGCTAGATTTATTCAGACAGCAATATGATATATAAGCACAAGATAAATGGACTTTTGAGTAGGAAATAAGTAGTGATACTAATCACAGAAGAAACCTATCTTGCTTTTGCTTTTGTATAAACTGGGCCTGGGATTGCTGCAGCACTAAAAACTTGGCGACCCACTTATAGTTAAATTTAACTATAAGTGGAATCATGTAATGTTTACAGTGATGTTGAGAACAAAACTTATGGGTGATACCTGATCCAACTAATAAGGTCAGTAACAAAACTAATACTGATCCAGGTGGGTGACTCTCTGATTAGGGCATGACCACCGTTTTAACTTATGTTTCTGTTTTACAGAGGCACATGCTATGTTATGTTACACTCTAACAATTTTAGAACGAATAAACAAGACTGTACTTATTTTAGCAACCAGCTGTCATACCAGTCCAACCACATACTATCTGACACTCACCTGAGTTCCTCTTTTAGTCTTTCGAGTTTATCAAGGAGTCTGTTGTTCTTGACCTGTATGGGAGCTGTCGGTACAAACCAGGCTGTAATGAATTTGCATATGACGACCACATGCTGCAAGCAGAGAAGTAAATGTTAGGAATGTAGTTTCTCTTTCTATCTGTGAAAATATGTTTTCATTGGAGATAACACTCCCTGGTTTTGTTGTAGCCCAGCTCACTGTTTTGACATTTTAGTCAATTTAATCAAAATTTGACCTGCTGAGTTTCAAATAAGACAGAGGGCTAAAAAAACTGTTTTAAAAAAATCTCGAGAGTGTGGTTTCTTACTTTGCCTAGGTGCAAAATGGCTTACCTCAAAGAGGATGACAAATGCAAAGCGTACAGCTAATATTAGCCAGAACTGTGGAGTAAGACTGTAGTCCTCATTGCTCCTGTAGTCTTTATAGCTGTGAAAAGGAAAAACAGACCAGAGAGCTGATGTCATCTCCCTTATCAGTGGTTATTTTAAGTATCTACATACAATGGATGACTGTGGGAATCAGCTGCAGTGATGGCCACCAATCACCCAGGAAGAATGTCAAGTTCTTTTGTGTAGCACACACAGTCCTCACAGAAACAGTGCGATACTATCAGGATAATGGCAGAGCATCTGAGAGTACCATGAACACTCAACAGCAGGAAACACTGGTGGTAAGAAGAATCACTGCTTTCAAGTCTGGTGTTGATTATAAATGATGTGTTGTGACTTTGGTTTCTCATGACCTATATGTCAGAACTGTGCCAGTAAAATGACTCCTCAGCTGTAAAGGACAACTATAATTAAATAGAACAAACCTGCAGTAAGAGTAATTCATGCCACCAGGAAAGGTCATCTGAGTTTTTGAAAACTCATTGTGTATGTTCTGGTCATCCAATCGTGCAATGGAGAGTGTGTTGTTGATGTAGCCAACCATGCAGCTTGAAAAAAAACAAGAATTCATTTAAAGAGAGTGTTGCACACAACATGGAAAAACATAATCATTTTCTAGAAGAGTGCATGCTCTCACTCAATATCTGTTGCTGTGCCATTTGCACACGGGCCATAGCGGTAACGATACACCAGTCGAGGGATCAAGTCCGAGGATACACCAATGACCAGCCCATTAGTTATGACAGCTAAGACACCAATAGCCTCCAACACGTCTATCCACACACCTGAGGAAAAGCAGCAGTGATATGAAGACTGAAAGAATGAATATGCAAACAAGTATAACATACACATTATTGATATTATGACAGAATTTTCAAAGCTATTAGGTTATAGATGAATGCAGGAAAAAAGGCAAAAGTATAATTGATTTAGAAAATCTAAAACTATTTAAAGTACTAACAAGTGATCTGGTGCTCAGATCGATATTTAAAATGTGGCTGCCAGATTGACTCGGTCCTACGTGGTTTTTGGTAATTTGAGACTATGGACAGATTCCAAGAACTTTTAATCATAAAGTTTAACTTTCACCAATGATTTTTGTCTTTCAAAATGTAATAGGATACACAACTGGTTGGCAAATTCTTTTTTCACCAAGCTATGGAAGCACCTATGCTTCAAAGTTGGAGAACATTAGTGAAATATTACTTGAGTATTCAAAGGACAATATCATGGGAGCGTGGAAAAGAGAAACAATTTCACAAGATATGGAGCTCAGTTTACGAAGCTCTGTAGATTGAATGGAGCCGAAAAACTACCCAGCATTCATAAAAATAAGGAACCATTAAAACAGGAGCCCCATTTCATCCTAGTCTAGTTATGTTTGTTATGTGTGTGTGATAAGTGTGTGATATGTTTGTGTGGGTGGAAATGCAATATCACCTGTGATAATAACTGTATGGGACTGTAAGGTACTTGCAGCTGAGCTCCTCAAAGTGTCAAATCATGAAAACTGATTTCTTGAAGATAAGGACGATTATGTAATATGGTGACTGTATTGTAGTCAGACACTTACTCACTCAAAAAAAACTAGAATTACTGCCTTGCCATTGTATCCCTCAACCAGCCAAGTTGCAGGAAATGTGGTCACAATCTCCCTTTCCTGAGTTACAGCATTGAAAAAATAGCCTGAGGTTTTTTTCTGCAGACCATTATGACGGCATCGTGAAGTTGACCTTTGACCTTTTGGATATAAAATTTGTAAACACATTTTTATCCTATTTGACATTTGATTTAATTTTGTCATGATTAGTGTATGAATTCACGAGTTATGGCCAAAAATGTGTTTTGTGAGGACACAGTGACCCTGACCTTTGACCTATGACTACCAATCCTTGAGTCAAAGTGAATATTTGTGCCAAATTTGAAGACATTCTCTCAAGGCGTTACTGAGATATCATGCTCACAAGAATGGGATGGATGGATGGACAACCCAAAAACATTCTTACCAATGTCATTGGTTTTCTTGGGAACTATTCTGCGCTCCAGAGTGACCATCTTAATAGCGTCCAAGCGAATCTCAATAACATTATTAATAAGGGCTAACAGAGGAGCAAGAGGAAATGCTGCCACAAATATGGTGGTAAAGCTGAACTGGATCACTGGGGAGAGAGCAAAGAACAATATTATTTGCAAAAACTAGTCTAGTTTTCGTTGTTAAAGCATTCTGCAGAGTACACACCCATTTCCAGGAACTCATTGAACAAGCTGAAGGAGTCGACATCATTGAGGCGGTAGTTGTTGTGCCAGTCTCGAAGCTTGCAGTTATCACACAGTTCAGCTCCGTGTTTGCCCTCTGATTCATCTTTCAGGTAACAGTGAGCACATTTCCTCTGTAGCTTCTGGGTTCTTCTCCTCTTCGACCACCTGCAGAACCAGCTGATAAAAACAAGAGACAGCTTTCACCAGCCTGGAAGCCAGTGTTAGGAAAGTGGATTATACATTGGACATCTACATTATGTAATCATAAATCTGTTTTATACTCACGGGCCAGTGAATTCGAAGACATTGTTGATGGTTTGCTTGAGCACCATTATAATCGCCATTTGAATGAACAAGTCTGTGAGACATCCACTGGGGTGACACTGCACAGAAGAGAGTGAAATGTTTGGAGTAAAAACAGATGCAATATTTTTTATTTAGCAGTTCTAATTGGGGTAGAGATCCATGTTTACTCACTTCCTCAAGCCTCCATTTCCCTGCAATTCGTACGTAACCACCAGGATGGCCATTTATTCTGTCAGGTATGTAAGAAAAAAAACATTGATAGTCTGTTGTTGTTCAAAAAATATAACAAACTATGATCACGTTGTCATATTTTTCACCACTAAAAGCCAATAAACACAAATGTTGAAGTATTGGCCAGCCCCATCCGAGTCAAGTCCTTACCTGCCAAGAAAAAAGGCCACGTAGAAGAGCGAGGAGAAATAGGTGAAGAACTGGAAGGTGAACATCTTGACAGTAAAACTCTTCTCTGTGGCAGCAAAGGATCGTGTTTCCTCTGGTGAAGACAGACCTCATGTCAATGTTTGTTAGTATGCCTGCATTTCACTATTTGGCCAATGGATGGCACAATCTCACACACTTACCGCCCTCATCACACAGAATGTCAAATTCACCTCAGTTATGTTAGTTACTCTGTTCACATCTAATTTAGCTTAAGTATTGTGTATTTAGTGCATGAAATATGAAGTTGTTGTTTTAAGATGCTTGAGTGTTCAAATCTAATGTTATTTCTTCAGTCAGTTCTTATAAACTCCAGTCGACTCGACACATCACCATTGAACTTGAGGCACTTCCACCAAATAGAGGTCTTTCACACATGCAATTGACATGATAACTTTAATGATGGCATTGTTCTGATTAGATGTGCCAGTTCCAGGGCTTTGGCATCAGACATGTTGCCTCAGTGTCCTGTGCTTCTCCAGCCAAGAAAAGTCAAAAAATCTGCTTTGAAAAAAGTCTGTTAAGTTACTAATGGGTCGTAAAAATATACCATGTACCACAATCAAATGGTATACAGAGGGGCTCAGATATATTCTAAATATCAACACATGGCCCATATTTTTATGGTCATCAGCCTCAGATTCTCTCCACATTTCTAGTGTATCTTCTTGAACAGCTTACGCCCTGTCACGCCTCACCTGCTCTGTAGCTGCCCTAAGTGTGTTTCCCTCCTCTGAATATCTCCTGACCTATTACACACATTTACAACACCTCTTACATGGTGGCCCAGTTCCAATGTCCATGCTAAGCCCTGAACTCTGTTCATAAACAATGCCTTCATACTGCATAATAAAGAACCTGTGGTTGCTGCTCTGTGCATGTGAACTTGTTACCTGCAGAAATGTGGGTCAAAGTCCGTGATTCTGTACCACTGGATTTGAATAGAAGTCTCTCTTAGCCACATCATTTATGTTGTGAAGCAGCTGTCGTGTGCTAGACACTACTTGCCTGCCTGATCCTGCTGCTAGTCTGTCTGTTATCTGTGCATCTGACCTGCTTCCTGTCTGATTACCTGCCGTTCTGCTGCAGCACTCCTGGATCTGTTTGCCTGCTCTCACTACCCAAACACTGACAACAGGGTGACTATTAAAATAACTGCTCATTTAACATTTTCTATCCTGAAACACCTAAAATCATAAAAGCTGTACATCACAGGACGTTTGCTGAACACAAGTTTAACAACAGAATATGTAAACAAACCTATTTCACAGAGCTTCATGGCTACAATCCTGTTAATCTGCAAAGACAAAGACAAGGTCAGAGTAAAAGAGAATATCACTGCAAGGACTGAGAGATGCACATTTAGAGACCTGTGTACCCGTGTCATGACAGTGATGATGATGTAATGAAACACGGCCCCCAGCATCATTGCTCCACTGTTGGAGTGGGTCTTCAGGAACTCCCATGATCCCTCAGCCAAGAGCACTGCTGCAATCACCCTGAACACCACCAAGGCATGTGTCAGGCCAATGATCACCAATATCTGTGGAAACCCAGAAACACTCATTTGTATCACTGCACTTGTGATGGCTTTCATTAAATACAGCCCATCTATTTACATGAAACCGCATAAGCATGCCATCTTCAATCTGATTTTTATTTTAACCAGAAATAAAAGGTTATTTTAACCTCAGTTAAAATAAAGGTTCTGACAGATATGTGAATAGTGGCAAAATGACAAATCACGCACCATAGCTGTGACACAGATCAAAACCAAAGTGCTGCGCAGGTAGGAGTGTTTATATTTCTTGGGTTCACAGTTTGCATTGTTTACAATTTCCAGGATCAGTTCCTCCTGAATTTAAAAGAAAAACACACAGCCATGAATTCCACAGCGAGGGCTGATTTTACTGACATGGGATGTAATGTATAAAACTGACCATACCTCCTCCTCACACCAATCAGACACTTTCCATTCACACACGTAGGAAGCCCGATGTCTCTTCCAAAATTCCAAAAACAGTGTTGCTGTAAAAAACAGGGACTTACACTCAGTTACCAAATTATTAGGTACACCTTGATAAAACTAATGCAGTCTAATACAGCAAAAATGCAGTTTGTGGTGCTGTTGAATTAATATAACATTCACTGACTGGTGTTTCTGTTATTTTGTCCACCCACATCTCCGTAATTTGGGGTGGCAGTTCTGCATTAATCTTTCACTCATCTGCCAGTCAAAAAAACTGTAACTGTGCTGGAACAACTTAGATATGAAGTTAGAGTAAAGATGAGGGTTAAGTTTAGGGAAGAGTTGACTGGCAGCAGAAAACTCAACTGTGGTCTGACTGCAAACTACTACTTTGATGGAGATTTGCATCATGAAAGATTCAAACCTTGTTGTTTTTTTTCTTAGATGTTTAATGTTAAATTGTGGGGTATTAGTTATTGTTTTAAACAAATACGAGTATCTTAGGGGAGTTCCATTCAGCTGTGCATATCAATGCTCCACTTTTCTGTCCCTGAGGCATTTTTCCTCTTTCTTTAGCTCACTCTTTTCTCTGAAGACTGCAGTGCCTGTTCTAGTTAACTGTACTCCTCCTCCACAACTGTGCTAATAAACTTTGTTCAAGTAAATCATCATAGCAGGTATGCATTTGACACTAGAATAGGTTTGAAAAGAGACTGTAAACATTTAAAAATCCACCAAGCTGAATAAAAAAGTGACTCAGCACTTAAATGTGTTCTTATAGGTGACTGCTAGACCACCCCCACCGCCAGATGGCCCGTGCTGATTAAGATGCCAGCAGCCAGGACGAGTAGGTTCTCTCAGTGATGTGGCATCTCCTTGGCAGTACGTGTCTCAGTGAACATAAAAACATCCAGGCAGTTGGATAAAATATATTTGAGGCAGATAAAAGACTTGTTTGTACAAGTCCTCCTGTATAGCAAAAAAACATTCAGTCGAATAAACAACAGTATTGGAGAAGCGTTCTGCACCCTCGGTAGCAGCTATTTTTTTTTAAATGTGCCTATTGCATGGCTTTTGATGGCTGTGATAAATCAGAACCTGCCTTTAGCAGGGATCTGAACATTGGAAATACATCATTAGTTAAACACAAGAGGAAGCATATAATATAGACACACAAAACTCACCCCACACTGCCATGAACATCGCAAAGAGCACTGTGCCATTATTATCGAACAGCAAGTTCACCTGTAGGTAGACATGACCTGTAGTGAGCACCAGCAGACAAGTACACCATTCAGCTGCTTAGAATAAATGCACAGGATGTACCTTGGCGTATGTGCAGGTGTCGGAGAGCTGCCAAACTTTGCATTGTTTGTCACAGAGTGGACACATGACTGTGTCAGCCTCACAAACCTCCTTTCTACAACACGGTGAACACTTTGGTTATTACAGTGTATACCTCTCATAACTAAACAGTCTAACTAAACTAAAAATAATCTCCAATAAACTCTGTACTAACAGACACCTTGGAGTTGTGGAGAAACTTACATGAGGGGTGAGGTGTTAAAGAAGGCAAGGCCATAGAGGAAGACAATGACCCCAATGATAGCAGGAGGGATGAGCAGATATGTGTACCAGCCCAACCACAGGTAATACAAGGCCACCTTCTCCCCAAAGTAGGACCTGACATGAGCATGCACGCACACGCACACGCACACACACACACACGCACACACACACGCACACACACACACACACACAGACACACACACACACACATACACACATACACACATTTAAGAACAGTATGCGGCATGTACTGTCAAAGTATAATGTATAACACTACCTCTGCCTCCACTAACTAGGTAAGTTGTAGGAAATATGGTCACAATCTCCCCTTCCTTAGTTATAGCATTGCATTATATTTTTGCAGAACATTATGATGTAACAGTTACATTGACCTTTGATCATTTGGATATAAAATGGCATCACTTACTTTTATCCTAATAGACATTTGAATTAAATTGTAAAAAAAATTGACACCTTGAAAATGACCTTGAACATTGACCGCCAAAATCTAATTAGTTCACCCTTGAGTCAAAGCGAATGTTTATGCCAAATTTGAAGAAGTTCCCTCAAGAAGTTACTGAGATATCATATTCATGAGAATGTGACGTATGGAGGGATGGATAGAGGGATGGACAGACAGATGGACAGCCTGAAAGCGTAATGCCTCCAGCCCTGGCTGTCACTGGTGCGAAGGCATAATAAACACTGTATGTTCATACTTAAAGTTTGCAAATGTTGAATTTACAACATAAATGTCCCAGATTTTATTTCATAAGAGTGTGTTCTGGCTGCCTTCTATTTAAAATAATAATGCTCATAAGGGATGGACTGAGTGATTATATATCTTTTCACTATGGTGTGTTAATAGGTCTAATGTGGGTCTATCTCTCTGCTAACATACTGACTAGAATGGTTACATCAATTTTTTTCTTGAAAATTGAGGCATGTTGCCTGTTTGCATTGTGTCTTTCTGTTTGCTCAGTATTAAACTAAATCTAAAGACAAAGACAACTCCGATCAGTACCAGCATTAAGTACTGTTCATAATTTTAAACAATGAGTCCAAACAATGCCTGCATAATGTGTGGGGGGTGACATGTTTGCTGTTGCCTTGTTAATCCTTGAACCTACTTCACAGTAAGATGACATGGAAAACAATAAAGTGGCAATATCTGCAACTATATACAAAGCAGAATAATGAATAGGCTGTTGTCCAAACCTGACAGCAGTTATGGGTTGCCCTTGGAGACAGGCTGTCCATCGTGCCCAGCTCTCCTTCAGCTCTCTCTGTTTCTTTTTCTGAAAGCGGGAGCACAAGAAAAAATAGGAAAACACCAACATGAAGAGCTTTGTAAAAACTGGTTAACACAAAATACAATGATACCGAAAACAGAAGCCAACTATGTAAAAATATAATGGAAATTTTGACAGAGTTTAGTTTACTAGCTCATATATACTGTTAAAAATATCCAAACTGATTGCTGCCTCATAATCCTTTAGTTTTCAATTTCCTGGAAATTTCATATTGTGGAAATTACTTCATCCATGATGTTATAAAGTAAACAGAAGAATATGTATGATGTTTACATGTGTATATAATATGCACAGTGGCAATGTACAGTATGCTCACACACATGCCCACTTTCTCCCAGATCAGATGACTCATTATTTAATATGACTTGCATAAGATTTTTTGGCAGGAGTGTATTGTTTTATAAGGCCACTTCCAAGTTTCACTTCAGAATTTTAGACGCTCTTAAGAACAGAAGATGTATCGGCAGATAATAGTGTCACTATCTTTAGCATAAGAATGTGTGGATCTCCATGGGATAAACAATGGCAGATACTGCTGGTTTAAACGAATCATTCACGAGGAAATTTTGAAGTCTCAGTGAAGGACTACATGTACTCACATATCTGCTGTTATCAGTCTTAATTCATACACTCTCTAAGGCAAAGTGTTTAACTCGAAGTTCCTGTATTAGCCTTGGTAATTACACAATGATCAGGCCAGATATGGTGACAGCATCACACTGGTAAAAATTTGAGATAAGACATTGATGCTGTACAAGGAAAAGTGTCAAAAGAGAACAGTATAATAAAACGTTTTAGGAATTTTACCTCATGTAAACAGAACTTTGCTTCAAAAACCTTCATCTTCATGAGATCCCTCAGACCCTCTGGGAAGATTCACAGGTAAGAGGAATAAAGTTAAAAATTAGGAGTCCAAAAAAAAAAAAAAGAGAAGAGATTTTAAACAAGTCTTTCTCACCTCCTGAACGGATACGGGTGTGATTCAAGATAAAGTGGACGATCCTTATCCTGAAAATAGGACAAGTATTGCATGGTTTAAAACTAAACTTGCAGCAAGACACAGTAAAAACTTCATTAATTCAGTCTAATTTTTATGGAGCCTTTAAAAAATTTGCCTTTAAGCAATAATAAAGAACAAAGATCATTAAGACTATTAGTCTATTCACACAGATGTGCACGAGATGCTACCACCATATCCCATACAGGAGACAATTTGCACAAGAACAACCACATTTGTAATGATAAGATCATATGAAACACATGAATAATCACGGATGCTTAAAATGGAATCTGTGATTGTTTGAAATTACAAAAACAGTGATGGTAACATGGTTTACCTGGTGCTGAGATGCATAGAGCTCTGATCTGAGCTCCAATTACAAGCATCAGACACTTTGAGCAGATACCTGTACTTCTCAAAAATTTCCTTTGGCGCTTGAATCCCATAGAAGATAAGATCATCGTCTATTATCTTCTAACAGGATTGGAAAAAGACAAGATGAATGAATAAATTGTGTGACCTCTGCACCAGTAAAGACACCTTTTTGTTTATTATCAAAGACTTACTGTGACTCTCATGTTCTTCTTTTTCACCTCTTCAATGTATTCAGTTTGCTTCCTGAATGCCTCTCTCTCCTGGATAGCACTTCTTTTGGCAACCAGGACGTAGTCATATGACAGTGGAGTGTGCTGTGTGACAAAAATGAGATACCAAAGTCCGACCTTTAGGCATTTAATGGATCAGTCATCATCAAAAATTTTAAGTGGCCAGAACTAGATAGCATAGTCTCACAGTGGACACATTAAACTGTCTTACCACAGGAGGAAGTGATGTCTGTTCATTGCCATTCTCTCGTACCACTCCCATTAATTCCAGTAGTTCAATACTGGGCTATACAACAAAATAATTTTTAAAAAAAATACAAGAAGCCATCAGCACTATTGTAGAAAAGGTACACATCTTGAGTAAATGTTATAGTTTTAAACTGATATGGAAAGCTTGATATATACCGATTGTATAATGAGAGAAATTGAAATTGGGTTCGATTTATATGCAATACCAAGCTTGTGAAAATCTGCCGAGAGGTCATGATCTACAAAAGAATCCTGCCCAACTATAACGTGGAGGTGTGTCACTGGATGCCACTGTGCTGACAAACACCTGTAGTGATCCTGACTCACAGTGCTAATCTAACCTGACCTGATCAGCACTGCATGTGTCTGTGCAGTCACAGTCATGCCAACGTATGCTATTCACTTACAGCACAGTCTACACATTGTTACAAGTAAAAAAAACAGTGAAGATGTGGAAGATGCAGAAATTCAACCTGAACGTCATGACAGCGAGTAAGGCCCATACATCCCATCCAATCCTAATTCAGATAGAAATATTCAGTAAGGACTGGTGTAAGGGTGGGTCCTGGACTGAGCGTGGTTATTAGTCTCTGTTGGAGCTATTCACAAGTGCAGTCATGGCAAAGACAACAGGCCTGTGGCAGCGTAACAACAAGAGCACCATCTCCATTATGCATCGATATAATCTCTGTATTAATATGTATGAAGAAGGTCACCTACCTGCCTCCTGTGGACCGGCATGATGTGTAGGTGCTAACCGCAGATGCGACTTCTCGGGTTAATAAATAAATAAATAAAGAAGAAAGAAAGAAAGAAAGAAAAAAAAAAAAAAAAAAAAAAAGCTTCGGTCACCATTTACTGATCCCAGAGCCGCTCGGTCAGCTCATCGATGTGCCAAACTGTAAGATGACATGAGGGCACCTGAACAGGCGCTGGGTAACTTCCGTACTTCCTCCAGGAGCAAGCGTGTTGTCGTCTCTCTGGCTCAGGAATGTAAAAGCGACTATACCTGTTGCTGGTGTCACAGCTGTCCAACCTCCACCTTTGTTTCCTTTTTTTTTTATTTCTTCCCTTCGTTCAGGCTCTTCAGCAAACGGACAAATAAGGAGTCTCCTGCGTGTTTCACCAAGCTGCGTTCAAAAACAGACAACAGCCAGGAGATGCCTTGTCAGGTGCAAAGGAATGGCATATTTTTTTGCTGCCACCTCCTCCCCGCCGATGCGAAACACCGTGTATCCACCGCTAGATGGAGGCAGACACACTGATTTCAGCCGCCTGTTAATCACTGCACTTGGCTGTGACTGAATCATCCTACACACACACACACACACACACACACACTCACACCAGTCAGCAATGGCTGTGAGATTTCTTTAAAAAAATAAATAAATACAAGTTTGAAAGCATCTCGGGGGCCCTAATGGAAAGGTTGAGCCGGTTCATTACTGTTCACAGCAGAATCTTACACGAGCACAACAGCATGAAGAAATAAATAATAATAACAAAATAAAGCCAGTTGGCCTACACACACATTCATTAGAAATACTAGGTTCAGTGTTAGGTAACTCCCTGTAGCCATTAAGCTACCATCCCTTTCTTCAAATAACCTACCACAGGCTAAACGAATATCTACACATGTTCGAAATAAACTCACCTTATTAGATGTTGAGTGGTGGGAGCTTTACTTGTTGAGAATGAGAACAAGTGTAAGGGTCATTCCTGGATGAAGTTAACACAGTGTTACAACCGCTTTCTGAGACGCTGCTTCAGCAGTTTTACTTTCTGCTGTCTATTCCCTTTTCTTTCACAGCCAACCTAACACGTCCACGTTTTCAGGAAGCACCAAAACAAGTCATGAAACAATCAGTGGAAAATACACAAGATTTACTCACTTCTGAGTTTTTTTTAGTGGTGTGAAATGACAACAATTTTCAGGCAGGTTACTTGTACTTTCTGATTTCCATTTGACAGTGCAACGCTACAACATTTCACATGGAAATATTTTACCTTTTACTGCAGTGGTTAGGCCTACTGTTTGTACTGTCACTGATAAAGACTACTGCAGTCTTATGTCAGTATTTTACATGCAAAACACATGACATACACATACCCAACAGTATATAACTATTAAATATTACTCCACCTTGACCACTACACTTAAATAATGTTTAGTGTATGACAAGTTATAATCCAATTACGTAATATAAATAATAACATTAACCCTCTGAAAAGGGTTAAATCTACATATTACTATGTATTCTAGTTTCACTTAAAAAGTAAAATCTTAAAGGCAGGACTTTTACTTCTGAGGTCATTTTTTACAATGATGTCTTTGCTTAAGTATAATTCTTTAGTTTTTAACCTGTTTAAATTATAGTGACACATTCAGTAGGAGGCTTCTCTATACAGAAGACCTACTTTATACTTATGTGAACTTGTGATTAGATTTTTTTTTTAAAGAATATCTTTAACATGAATCCCATTATACAGGCCAGCAAACCTACTTCAGTTTCTCATCATTTCTCTTTGAAAGTCAAGAAAGAAAAACTAACATGGCAAAGGGGTGGCCCACCGTGCCCTGTTATTAAACCTGATTTTTACCATCAGTCTTGGAAACCTTGCAAAGGAGTGCACACCCAGGAAGACCCACATGTCAAGGAGGAGAGGCGAAATGATGTTGAAGAAAAAGTGGTCGCAAAAATAAACGGCTATATTTCTGTACTCGGCCACACCCCACAGAGGAGGATAACATAATTACACCAGTACAGGACCGTGTAAACCACTTGAAGGGTGACAGAGGGGGCCACTGCTACTAAATTTGACCAGAGTGGAAGTACAAAGTAGAGAGATGGCTGGGAGGAGCAGGGAAAAGCTGCTGTTAGACCCTTTCCCGGACTGCCTATGGAGGAACAGACATACAGACGTGTGAATGAGTGGGAAGAAAAAGCCAAACATCTAGACGGTTCACACAAAACACTAAACATCCGAGTGACTGGTAAAAGACACATTAGAGCCCACAGTCTGTGGCCCCTTGAAACAGTTGAACATCTACTGTTTTTTATTCTCTACTTACAGACTTACTGACTTTTACAATATATAACCGCAAACATTTCTCAGGTGGGAGACTGGATAAGTTCCTTGTGGTAGCCTTGATATAAAACAGTTTTGGAAAGGCATGAGTTAATAGGCTAATGTGGTTGGTTATGAAGGTGTTCCTGGAAGCTCTTACTCTGGACATTTGCTAAACAAATAGCCTACCTACTGTAAGCCAATGACTAAGGGAACATAGTAACAGGGCATCAAAACCTAGGAAACCTAAATCCTTGATGTCTGACTTTGTGTAATGTTTAATGTCTCATCTCTATATCAATGCATTCAGTGACCCTGATCACTAATCTTATCACATGGTATAGTTATGTGCACTCTGTTTATATTTAGATTGCAAGGTTGTGGGAAAATGATCCTCAAGCATGAGAGTTTGTTTCTTTTAATTAGCTATTCAAATCATCATGGAGACCTCTCCAGTAGACTGTTTGACCACCAAACTTCTGGAAAAGAGCTGCAGGACACCTGGGCCAAAATCCAATCATAAACAGCTTATTAACATTTACAACTACAGACTCCATTGATTATTGTAGAACCCTTTATTGATGATCTATTACCATTTATAGGTGGGGTCTCCTTAATACATTTCTGTTTGAGTCACCCTTGTTTTATTGTACTATTCTATTTCTTATTGTTAAGCACTTTGAGCTACATCTCTTGTATGAGAGTGCTCTATAAATAAAGTTTATTATTGCTATCATTATTATTATTGCCATTATTATTGTTGTTGTTGTTGTTGTTGTTGTTTTTGTGTCATGTTGGAGGAGGATTTTCCACAACCTGGCAACCCAAAATATGTCTTGATTTATAATAATGAATTGATTTCCAATTCAATAGCAAACGATTTATTTACCGTTAATGCCTCAAAAGGAAGTGTTACCGTTAAACCGTTGATGTGTCACCATGGCAACAGCAGTCTTCATGAACAACACTCCATTAAAAATGAATCTCTATCTTACAAACAGGTAATTATTTAAACTTACTTAGCCTTACCAACTTAGCCGCTTTTTAAAAAATGTCTTTCTTGGTAAGCAGAATACCCAAGTGTAAAGATAAACTCCCAGTAGTCTTAATTTAGTGAACTCTATGGAGGGAGCTTCGCCTCCAACTTGTCTGTTAGCTAACGTTAGCCACCACAACGCTCCTAGCATATTATTAGCTAATGTTACATAGCCTATTTGGACTGTTTGTGTTTGTTTAGTTTTGCATGAAATGTAGAAATTTTGGGCACAGGCACTGTTCACCTTCAGGCCAAACTATTGGTCTGCGGTGTGGAGCCACTCCCCTCATGAACCTCCCACAGGGAATGAAGTGATGCAGCAGTGAGCGGCCAGTGGCTGAAGGAAGGACGGCAGGCTGGCGACTAGCCTGGTGAAGTAGCCGTGGCGTCTCCGAGGGGGTCGACTGCGAAGCAGAACGGTTCTCAGCTCAGGCGGGACAGAAATCGCCTGGCTCGGGATTTGACAGTGTAGATGAGGACCAGCGGGCAAGGTTTGGCCACACGATACAGTTAACATGCATCGAATAACGGGAAAAGCTGGAGGGGACAGTCTGATTGAGATGAGCCCCACAGAGTCTTTTAACGGTGAGTAGCGAAATGCCACAGCTAGCCTCAACTGCGGATCAATTTAAGTTGTTACTATGAAGTTGGTATGTTGGGCGTATTAGTGGTGGGATCTGCCTCCTTGATGATCAATTAAGATTTCACTGAGATTGGTATCGCCAGTCTGCATGGCCTTGAAAATGAGGAATATTAACAAATAGTTGGCTGCATTAAATCTACAACCCCTAAAGATCATTAGTCTTTAGGAATATTCCGTACACACACCTAACATGAACTGAAACTTTCTAACAACCACAATAACATACCATAACCTTAACATTTCTTGCTTGACAGCTCAGGTAAACAGGCCAGAAAATGAAATTTATGTCACTGTTATGTGTGGTCATGCCTTTGCTGTGCCAGCAACAATAACTTATAACACCTTCTTCTGTACACATTGACTTTAAAATCAATTTAGGTGACACAACTCAACTATTTAAATCTTTTTAAGAATCCACGTTGCAAATTTTCCCACCCAAGTCAGAGTCTGGCTCATTTTTCATGGAAACAGTAGTGACTTATAGTCAGCCAGCCTCCGACAGCTGGCCCGCTTACTGGAAACACTCATGTCACGTACGGGCCGCCACTATCCACCAGAACAAACCTCAAATCCCTCTCTGTTCCTGGCTAAATTTGAATTTAAATCAATGCTTAGACAGAGGGTTGTGTTTTTAGCCATATATGGTGTTGATGGTGGAGCATGAATCACCCTGGATGCACTCCAGCAGCCCTTATCTTTTTGAATCAATTTAAAAGAGTAGTGTTTCATCTGCAGCATAGAGAGAATCATATTACAGTGGTCCAGCTGTGTGAGTTTATGAGTGATCACTACAGGATTGTGAACTATAGTTATGGTTACCTTGGTGTTGTATATTTATGGTGTGTTAAGAAAACAAAAGAAGCAGTGTTTTCCACACATCACACTCACAGCTCCACGACATTGACTCACACTAATACTCCAAATCGTGGTTATTTTAATATAGAGATACATACTGTAGATTGTACAATGAGGACTACCGATGGTAAACAGCCTCTTTCTATCAGAACTGAATAGAACTCCTATTGTGTGAGTAACACTTATTCAATATAGTACCAGCAAACATGAATTTCAGGCTGTAAATATACACTGAAAAATATTCTAGACAACACATTCAGAGTTTAAATGTATAAAAAAAACATATAATAAGTCAAAACATGTGGACAGCTCAAGCTCTATAATACAAGAAATACAGATTCAAACCACAATGAACACACTGAAAGACTGAAAGTATTCACAAACAATTCAGAACAACTCGGATTACAGCTTGTTGTTGCATCAGTGTTCTGAAAATATAGATTATCTATCTAGGACTGTCTTGATATGTGAGCATGTGTATGTGTGTACTTGAAAATTGCAACTCTAAACACGAGGAAAGAATGGTTGCTTCCTGTCATATCAGACAAACCTACCCACCGTATTTATATACAAAATTCTTGAAGTCAGGCGACTTAATTTCCTTTCACAACCTTGCACTGTGGCAGTGGTACCACAAAAAAAACTTGAGGTGCAAAAGTGTAGCTATACAGATACTAAAGAATACTAGTAGCCTGGCAGCCTGTCTCTGTTATTTCAATAAACCAGATGCATCTGTTGTCACTGTTTTAGGATTCAGAAGTATTTGCCATTTATTATCAGTATAGTTGAGTTGTAAAATAACTTTCTCTATGTAAACAACAGATGTACATGAGGGTGAATCTGCTGTCTTGCTATAATGATAAAAAAAAAAAAAAAAAAAAAAAAGAGGCTGTAGCAGCCTTGTGGCATTTCCACTGTGATCAGCTGCTCTCTCTTAAACAAAGCATTAACTGTTGGGGCTACTTAGTTAGGTGGGAAAGGACTCTTGGCGTAGCTGAGTGGCTAATACACAGAGCTCCAGTACTGTGTCCAACTGTGCAAAAATATGCACAACTGTTTGAGAGGCATATGTGTACAAGAAATGTATTGTGGAATGAAGCAGTCCAAAACAATGTCAGTATAATAACTGATTTTAAAAGAAGATGAAACAAAAAGTTGGCTTCATTGTTGCTGTTAAAACACTATGAAAGTCCAGCATGAAAGGGCGAGTGCAAGGTTCAGCTTTAAGTCCAAATCTGCTGTAAACTGTAACGTATAGTAGTAATTGTCAAGGAGTCAACAGTCTCCTCTTAAGCTCCACATCCTGCCATAACTCAAAAGATGTTGGTAACAATAAGCATTCTTTGTATCTAAATGATAAAAGCAAGTTAGATTTTCATATACTAAATAAAATAGCATTTCTTTTATTTTTACTGTGAGATCATTATCAAGAGCTTAGTCATTTAGATAATGTTTATGTTAATTGAAGTTGTTTAGTTCAACAAAATAAAAAACCTGCAGTGGGGCAAGTTGCATCACCGGTTGAGCAATATGTCAGCTCTGGACAAGAGCTTTTATAATAAATATCATTCATTTTAGATTTGAACCACTAAGTTATACTTTGCTGACTTGGTGTGTAATAATGTAGAGACAGAAAAGTTTTATATATTATAAGGTTCAAATGCTTGTTTCAGGCCTGTGTAAGCACATTCTCTGTGTTGAGTCCAGACTAAATATAACCTTAGAGAGACCATCAATTAAGACTGTTGCATTTCTATTTAAAAACAAAGACACACAGGCTGAAACCAGCCTTTGTTTTATTTTTTACAACTGTGCCAGCATTACTTGATTGTCTTGCTTTTCCATCTGCTCTGCTATTTGCTTATGTAAATCTTTTTCTCAGAGTCTACTTTTAGTAGGTTGTAATTGCATTTGACAGAGAATGAAGGGCAGGTAAAGGTACAACTTTATTGTGGTTAAAACCATGTTGGTGTCACACAAGCAGCTTTTACTGTCAAACACATTGAGGGGGTTTACTAGACTTCTCAGCCTTGTTTCCTTCAGTCACTCTTGTAGTGGTCGAATTGCAGCAACATGGCCGTGTGTATTCTTTCACAGTGATCCTGTTAAGTCATGCTGTCTGGCCATGAGGGGAGCACCACCACAAAATGCTGTACAAATATAGACCACAACATTGGCTGCCAGTCAGTGCTGCTCTCTCAACACAGGCAGCTGTTCATACTCCTGAAACTGAACTTTGCTGCCACCAACTTGCCTGTTTGAGATTCACTATGCTATTTGCTATTCTTTTTTTTTACAGTGGTTAGAGAATACTACCATAATTAACATGGGAAATTCAGTTTTTATTTCTGAGTTCCTTATGTTATTGTCTTGCAGATGATGTCAATGGCTACCACCAACACGCCTCCTCCAGTGCAGGATCCCTCCAGCAGGGACAATCAGCGGTAAACACCAAACTCACCACATGTTAACATTCGCTCAGCACCTTCAAACAGACATTTCTGTAAAGCAACTTATTTTGCCTCTGTGGTGGATAGTCTGGGCAAGTTTCATAACACACTGTGCCTCAGAATAGTCTACGTATTTTTAGACCATTTGAAAATATTCCAGCTGTTTAAATATGTGAAGATATGTCCTTCCTATATGTGAATTTTTAGGTTTCCAAACAGACAAAAAAATTCTGTTTAGCAGTGTCTTGACTTCCACCTTGCTCCCTGTAAGCATGGTATCAGGAAGTTCATTGTGTTGAAATGCTTTTTTTAGATTTCCTTCCTCCTCTCTTTAGATTTTTAAAAGTTACACTGATTTTCTTATTGTAAACCCACCCACTAGCCTGTGGATCTTAGTACAGTCCACAACTACCAGTTTTAGTTTTCAGTCAGATCCAGTGCAAATGTCATGAGAGAGACAGATGCAACCCTAATGCTCCTGTTTATTCTTCCCCTTCCACACTGTACTTAAAGTTTACTTTAACGCCTGGTGTGTGTGTAGAGACCTGTGAGTCTCTCAGCGCCAGCCTAGCCTCCCTGGCCCCCTCTGACCACAGCGACAGTCCACAGTTTGAGGCTCAGACCTTAGAGCAAATCAATGCTTTGACTGGGGTAAGACACCAGTGGAGGACACAGATGCATGCTGCTGTGTCAATATCTTTGTGTTTGTGCCATCTCACATCCTCAAGACCTGATTGTGACTGTGCCTGACTTATAACATTTACTGGTCTTCAGAGTGTTGAAGTGTTTGTGAGTGTAATCTCTAACGATGTGTAAAACATAATGCTTCAAGTGTGGAGTGTCTGACATTTTGATCCACTGTGATCCCCTCTGTAAGGTTGCAGCTACAGTTTTAGCTGTATGCTGTTGAATTTGTCGTGTTGTTAGGCTTTTCCTCACTGTCTACTCGGTTCCTCCACAGCTCTCGAGAAAGCGGGCTCTATTCCTGAAGTTTCGTTCCAGGGTATGGCATGGTAAAATAGGCATGTGATGTGATGCAACTCTCTGCATATGTCTGCCTAGCAGCCTTTATTTCCTTCTTAAAGGACGTCTATTCAGTGTTGCGTTTGTCCAGCAGCATTATATATTCAGAAAATAAAGCTTGGAAATTAGAGTTGAAATCAATACATAGTACAGTAATACAGTATCTTGGCAGAGAGCTGATAGTGGCTTCTGGAGAGCATGTTGTTTTCTGCAGAGAGCAATGGTAACATTCTGGCATGAGCTATAATGTAGATACATCATTAGAGTTCATTAAAAATTGAAAAGGCTTTTTCCCATGCTTTGCTCTCACCTGTGATAATTGTCTGCTTCACTGAAGAGAAAGCCACAGCCTGGCGGTGTTACAGCGTAATTGGAATATTCACACTTGAGCACACACACACAGAGACTTGAAAACACACTGTATACCGTGTTTGTTATTTGCCTAGCTGTTTGTGTGTGTGTGTGTGTCTATACGCAGTATACAGTCTATACTGTAATCAGGACCCAGCCCTGTACTCATGACAGGACTGAACTTTGCTGTGGCTAACCACATACTGTACAGTAGGCAACCTTTTTTTAATGCTCTAAAATGTGGTCTTGCTTAAACAGTGTGTAACCCATTTTAATGAAAAGTTTAATCATTACCCCTTTTAATAGCAGCTAATCTTTAGGGGAAAAAACCCTGCAATCAGCTTTTCTAGTAATCTTGTTCCCTCCAACTAAAGGCTACGATTTAGCTGAGTGGAAGGTGACATGAAGGAGTTTTTGAGGGGAGGCAGCTGCACATCTATAAATTGTCTCTGTGATCAAGAATGGAAACAGAAGGTTATTGTACAGCCCTTCTCCTAAAGGCCTGGTGATAAATTAAAGGAAGAAACCAGCATACAGTGTCTTTGCAAAAGTGTTGGGCCACTCCATGCCACCCAAACAGCTTCACTGCTCCTTGGCATTGACTCAATAAGTTTCTGGCACTCAAGTGGAGGGATGGAAAATCATTCTTGCAAAAGATTTTCCCTCTTTTGGTGTTTTGATGGCAGTGGTAGATAGCACTGGCTAGCACATTGGCCCAAAGTCTCCCATAGGTGTTCAGTTGGTTTGAGATCTGGTGACCGTGAAGGCCATAGCATATGATTCACATCGTTTTCATAGTCATCAAACTATTCAGTGACAATGACATTGCCATCCCTCTGGATACCACTGCCCTCAGGATAGAAGTGTTTCATGATAGGATGAAGATGACCACTCAGAAAACTTTGTATTGATTTGCATTGACCCCTCCCTCTAACTTGACCTATACCATGCCAGTAAAATGCTGCCCACAGCAGATCAGAACCATCAGATCCCCTGACTGGTTAAGCATTCAGGCCTGTACTATTCTCTTGGTGTATGCCACAAATGCATTTGGCCACTTGTTGAAAATGTAGTGAAGGATTACTGTTCTAACCATATCACTTTTTTCCACATGCAGACCAGTACCTAGTTTTTGTACCACTCTTAAATGTGCATTCATTTTTTTAAGGAGGGGTTTATGCACTGCAACCCTACTATAATATCCCTCTCTATGTAATTGTCAACAGACTGTTCTTGCTAACACAGTCTGATGTGATCACTCAATGAGGTCTTGCACTGACATTCCCAATCACCCGAGGAGGAGTTGCTCTTCTGTTTTCTCCTTACATTTCACACCAATGCACGAGCATCAAAGGCATCAAATGTGAGCTGTCGATTTATGACCTTATTTACTGGTGTCTTTCATAGATCTAAATGCAGATGTCACTTTAGTCGCTGTTCCTATTGTAACACTAACACTAGCCATTTGTGGAGTCTTTGTGACTGAAGCTCCTCCTCTCCGTGCCCAAACAATGAACCCTCTTACAAAGTCTTAGATACTTAACTCTTGCCATCTTGATCAACTGGGCCTGCTCAGTTTTTATTCATGCCAGAGAACATGGTTGGATGTGAACTGTTTAGTTGTATCATGCAGTGCACCTGTGTTGAAGTATATAACTTTTTGACAATGTGTGATGCTGAACTAGATGTAATTTTCTGCAAATCTCAAGATAGGAGTGTCCAGTTTAGCTCTGGATCAAAGCACAAAGTCCCATCTGTATTTAGAACAAATATGAGGATTGCAATGATTTATTGCAACACAGTAAAGACATATTGGAGTGATACAGTCGCTACCATGTACTTAGAGAAAATACATTTCTTTCAGTTGTTGCTGAAACAGTTGTACAAACACTGAAAGAGTATTCAACTGTACTATTACATTTTGTAGTACTAACATCAGAGTGTATTGGAGGCTTAAGAGGATTTTGAAGCATAGAAACTACAACTAGACAAGAGAGATGTTCTTGGAAGAAAACACATTATTATCAGCAGCATTATCAAATTTAACAGCAATTTGTTGAACATCAAAATCAAAAGTGACCCATATAATAAAAAAAAAAATCCTTGACCCCAAAAAAGAAATGCCATTAAAGTAATATTTTACAGAACCTCCCTCCCTGAAACTAGAAACCAACTTATGTTACACCATGTTCTACACTGGCCCTCCCTAATTAAGACGTACATATGTCCAAACACCCAGTGGTTAGGGGTTAGTTGGTAAATGTATAGTACTCTGTGGCCTCTACTGGCTTTACTTAGCAGAGGCAGGTCCCAGAAGATGCACTGATTCCATATGGCTGATCTGTAATTACAGCAAATTAGAGAGTTTCTGCAGGGACATCCCAGTTATAGAAGCACCCTGCCATGGTCAACATGGTTCAATCTAAACCGGGAGGTAATGCAGACCAGTCGTTAGAACATATGCATAACTTTGCCCAAGAAAACCCATAAAAAGTTTGAACACGTAGACATAAATTATTCTGAGAGTTTGTACAGCAGGAACTGCTGCTGTTTTAGACAGTGTGTAACATGGCTGAGACAATTTGGTACACTGTTTTGGTAATGTCTCCAGATTGTTTAATTGATTAGCTTCACACAGTCAAGTCAGACTGGAACAATCATTGGTTTTCTGTAGTTTGTCCTCATCACTCTTATCAGAACACAGCATTCAGAGCATTTGGCCTTTCTGATGAGTTTCTACTGAAACTGCTGTTTCTTTTACTCTCCTGATGATCAGCATTGTATAGTACGGTGATATCATCTCCCCCTTTCTGAGGCTGTCCTCTTATTACATTAGCTAGCTTTGTAGCAGCAGCTGGCAGCAACTATGCTACCACCATGCTGATGTCATCTCTAGGAGCCTCCTTTATTTCTCTCCTGTACTCCCCCCTCCTGTCTCTTTTCTAAATGTCCGACCAAATGAGGGCTTGTCCTGGGAGGTGAGTGGACTGGCTGGAGCTCCTCTGACTGGGGATCAGTGGAGTGAGAAAGAGAGAAGCAGTGCTTTCAGGGCTGGACTGTGCTCCCTGGAGAAAGGCAATTTTGCTCAGGCAGCCGGCCCTTCCATTGATGCATCATAACCAAAGGGAGTGGGCCATGGAGGTAAAGTGCTCTTCCTTTCCTCCCTGCCCCCACAGCATTGGGCTGACAGACAGGGAAAACTCAGTCAGGACTACAGTACCCATAAATGTGGCTCCGTACGATGTTGTAGTTTTTTCTGTGCTTAATGTGTGAGTTCTCTGAATTGTCAGCAGTCCTGTGTAGGTAGCTACTGTAGTGATGTGTTGTGATGACAGTCGTACATGGTACGTGGTTATTTTTAGCTTTCTGAACAGCTGAAGCAGCACTGAAAGCAGACAGCCATGCCCTCCTTTCCTCCTGTAAAGCATTCCTGTGCAGTTCATTTCTCCTCAACCCTGTAGCTGCTGAAGAGTCAGCCCCTGCAGGGCTAGCATTAGCTGCCACACATGCTTGGAATTTCTTTAGCCACCAATACAAGTGGTCTCAGCCCCTATGAATCCCAGAATTCACAGAAAATCACAGGCAAATTAAGTACAATAATGATGGAATGTTAAGCCCAATGTATCTTCTCTACACAACAGGGATTATTGTGTTGAGAATGGCATTTATGAATTTGTAATCCTCTCTACATATCATTTGCCATAGCCTGAGGTCTTGTTTAAGTAGTCAGATGACATGAAATCAAAGCATTCATAGGATTCTGGATATCTCTCTGGATTTTATTCTGTAACGCACCATAGGATTCTTTAAGAGCCTATTGTTACCTTGTTCAATAAGTCCTATCTTAAGGGAAATGAGTAACATGAAAGATCTTAGTCAAAGCAGACGCCCTTCATTTAGCATATCATTTGTGTTTGGAGTGAAAATATGATAATTATCATTTTTGTTGACAGTCAAGTGTGATGTGGTGTGGAGGCCTTGTTCTTTGGCTTTTGCTGTTAGCCACTGACACATGGTTTGACTCTGTGATCTGCTGTGGTGAATGCATCCAATACCCGTTGAACTGATACTCTACCAGTGTGTATTTTAAAAATTGTGACCTCTGTTCTGTCTCATTATAGATTGACAAACAACAACAGAGTAAAGACTCAGTGTTCTTCCGTGATGGACTGCGCAGGATTGATTTTGTTCTGTCCTATGTTGACGATAAAGATGGCGAGAGGAAACAGGTGAGAAACAACTTCTACGTACTGTTTATACAAGTTACATACAACTGCACTACCACAAGTAACTTTCACTACCCGTTTCACTGCCATGATTGCTGCTGTTAAATCTACTGAACTAACTGACAGTGCCTTGTGTGGTTTATATAGAACTTATTTAGTTGTGTTTTTCCACTGGAATACTTGCTGCACTGACTGCACTGTGTGTCCACTTCTTGGTTTAAACAATAAGAACTGGTTCTTATAGGATATCCTCAGAGTTCACAGTGTGTTTACGGCAAATTTTAAATACCACAGCACTGACAAAACTAGATAAACTGTTATTCCCAGTTTGTATCAGTAATCCTCTAAAGGAATTTTCTGAGAAGGCCACTTCTACATTGAAATAGATTCACCACCCTATTGTCTTAAGTAAATCAACTTGAAGCATTTCCATACTGTCTTTGATCACAGGTTTTGTAGCAAGTCTCTTTATCAACTGTGGAGTTCTGAAAGACTTTTAGTGTTTGATACTGAGCTGTTAGCCCTCACATCTGGATGTTACCACTACCCGGGTATGTGGCAGTTTGTCACAGCCAACTCACATATTGCCCACAGTGTCATCATTGAATCAACACTCAGACCTCTGGCCTGGTCAGGAACTAGCTCATTTTTTCCACTGCATGAGGAAGGCCAAATGGGAGGCCACTTCCTGTATATTATCCGTCGGCTGTGATTTCAGCTCTAACAAGGACGCTTTCATTTTCTTTGTCAGTTTTCACTGTGATGATATGGATAATTCTTTCTACTGGCCTGTTTCTGAAAACATTAAACTCAATAGTGACTTATGTCAAGAAACTTTCACTGCCTATATATATATATAAATATTTTTTCACGCTTTCATACCTCATATACTCATATTTTCAGTTCTTCACTGTTATTTAGCTGTTATTATAGTCATATGTTGATAATTTAAATCAGCACATTTTATTACAGATTTGTACATATTATTCCTGAATGTCTCATCTACATATGTGCTGTTTTGTTTGATGTTTGTGTGTACTTAATTTGTACACACAAATGCAGAATGAAATTGAGATCAAAGTTAAAAATATATACAAACATTTTTATTTTTACTTCTAAAGGAGAGGCGGAAGGTGTATGAGGCCAATTTAGTGAAAGTTGGCCTGGAGTTGGAGACAGAAGATAAATCGGTAAGAGCCCCTGGATTCTGATTTTGATTGTCTAATCATATAAAAAGGGAATGCAGTGGCCTGTAAAGAAATAATGTATGCATATATCATATCACCTCTGTGACTAGATCTTGACTTTATCTTTATGCTATTTAGTCTTTAAACTATGAATTTTACATAAACCTGTGAAATGAACTTTTATCACTGAATTAGTATTTTAGTTTACTCATTTTACTGTGTCATAATCGCCAGGAGTCAGAAGATGGAAAGACTTATTTTGTGAAGATTCATGCTCCATGGGAAGTGTTGGCTACCTATGCAGACGTACTGAAGATCAAAGTTCCATTCAAGGCTAACGACATCCCAGATAACAGCGAGATGCCCATGAACTGGCTGTCCACCCCCTTTCGTCTGCCGGAGCACATCAAGCACCCTGAGCCAGACTATTTCACAGCTCCTTTCAACAAGAGCAAGTCTGACTTCTTCCTTATCGACGACAAAGACACATTCTTCCCCCCTTCCACTCGCAACAGGATAGTAAGGCTGCTTTGACCTTGGCTTTCTTATCTTGTTTGTGACCTTGAAATTATAATATTTCCCTAACATTCAAAACTGAAATACTGCAGTATGCTGTAGTTCTGTTTGCAGGACTGAAACATTGTAAGGTTTTTGAAAAGTGTTATTAAGATGGCTAATCTTCAAATTTAGCAGGACATGTTTATTGTGAAGAATTGAATGTCCATCCACTATATCCCTAAAATGGCTGTGAACAAAGGGGCAACTTAGTAATTTAGTTTTTGCAGTGTAGTTTTTATCCACACAATTTCCAAGCCTCTGAACTACAAAACACTGTTATTCTGTTTCTCTCTCTGTGCAGGTCTACTATATCCTGTCCCGCTGTTCGTACTTCAGGGATGAATGTGCAGATAAAGACAAGAAGGGAATCAAGAGGTTACTCAACAATGGCACCTACACTGCTGCCTTCCCCCTGCATGATGTGAGCCTTTTTTGTCATGTGTCTTCAATTGAATGTGCATTCATTGATTTCCAACAGTGACATCCTGTTGAAGGCAGTGTTGCATGGATATTGCAATGCAAGCACGAATAAAGGAACAAATGTGTTAGATAACTGTGTTCTTCTGTGCATGCAGTGTAGGTACGGGACAAGATCAAGGGATGCTAACTGCGAAAGTGAGAGATACAATCTCTACAAATACTGGGCCAGATTCCTCTGTTTCTTCAAGGAGCAGCCACTCAACCTTATAAGGCAAGACCTGCAAACAAAGTTGTCATATCTGATGTGTATTTATGCAGCATGAATCTGGTAGCAGAGGAATTAACAGGAGGATTTTTTTTTGTTTTTTGTTTCCCCTCAACAGGAAGTATTATGGAGAGAAGATAGGTATTTATTTTGCGTGGCTGGGTTTCTACACTGAGATGTTGTTGTTTGCTGCAGTAGTTGGAACAATTTGTTTCATCTACGGATTCCTCACTTACGATGACAACGAGTGGAGGTGAGTTTTACAAAGAATACTAGCCTATTTTGTCGTTGCATTATTAGTTATTTTTATTACTAATGTCATTGTTCCTTTTATTGAAAACAACCCTCATTTCCCAACAGTAAAGAAATATGTAGTGAGGAAATTGGTGGCAACATTGTCATGTGTCCACTGTGTGACAAGAAATGTGGCTACTGGAAACTCAACACAACATGCAACTCCTCATGGGTGAGACATCCTAACTCTGTGACTGAGTTGTTTTTGTTGATGATTCATGTTCTCCCCCATATGTGTGACATTTAAAGGATGGTATCAGCCTTTCATGATCTCATTATCTCTTCTACATGTTCTCCTTTCAGCAATCGCACTTATTTGACAATGTAGGAACAGTGTTTTTTGCCATATTCATGGGAATTTGGGGTGAGTAAAAATGTCTGCCCTTTGAGTTTTGTATTTTCTAACCCAGTGCACCACCTAGTGGGAAATGTTGAACTATTTTTAGTCATTTATAATCACTGTTGCTAAATCTGTATTTAAAGGACCAGTTCATCTATTCACAAAAGAAAAACACATTTTCTCACCTGTCACTTTTAGTTTCATTTGCTGAGGTTTTGAGATCTGACACCTCTGCCAGTACACTAATATAAAAGACTTGAATGGGGTCAATGCTGAAAAATTACATTTGAAAAACTCAGCAACAAGTCTTTCCAAGTCTGGCAAACAACCTAATATAGCTTCAACAAAACGAATAAAACAAGGTTATTATTTCTGCTATTATAAACCTAGTGTGATGGGTTACATTTCTCTTCAGTCACGCTGTTCCTGGAGTTCTGGAAGAGGCGGCAGGCCCGTCTTGAGTATGAGTGGGATCTGGTCGACTTTGAGGAGGAGCAACAGCAGCTGCAGCTTCGACCAGAGTATGAGACCAAGTGCACCAACCGCAAGCTGAACCGCATCACTCAGGTGTTTGTGTGCTCATGAAATACTAATATACTCTATGATAATGTTCTGAAGTACAGCTCTACATCTGTGTAGCTTCCACAAGGCTTCACCAGACAGATATACTGTATGTTAGGACTTAGAATGATTACAGATTACAGTATCTGTTGTATTCATTGGATACAGGTTCTAAACACTGAGTTGGTTGCAGTCATTCATTAGACCAGTTCTTGTACTAAAAAGCTGGTTTGAATAGAGACTCTTTGATTAAAAACATTCATTCATTTAAATTGCAAGTGAATAAGTAGTGATAGTGGCAGACACAGACTTGAAATGAATAGAAACAGCATGCTGTAATTTGCTGTGACCACATCCTACCGTCTTTAGGAAATGGAGTGGGTTCTTGACAGGACTCCTACAGATCTAATGGGGAAATTGTTTCTGTGCTGGGCCACTGTGATCCTCTGGGTAAGGGTGGCACTTACTGTGGAATACCAGTGTTGGTGAGGGAGAGGTTTTGGTGTGATTTAGTTTGTGTGGATAACAGGCATTTCTGGAAAGACTTGGAGGCACGAGTTTCTTTCTCTACCGCATTACTGTTTGTCCAGTGGATCAGCATCTTGAGAGAGGTTTTTGCAAAAGCATGGCTTCACTGGGAGACCACTAGATGACAGAATTGGACCCAGGCTGAAACGCCTACACACAAAGAACTCTGTTTGGGCAAACTAGCTCCGTCTCTTATCTGACGCTAGTGGTAATTAAAGGAACCTGGCCTTTTAGAGCTGTCTTTTCAGGATATAACAAATGGTTACTGACTCCTGTGTCCATGCTTTACCTGCTTATGATATAGGAAATGGAGCCATACTTACCAATAACAAGCAAGTGTGCACGCATGTGTCTATCTGGAGCCACCGTCCTGTTCTGGGTGAGCATAGTATCTTTTGTACACTTGGTCAGTTAAAATTGCTTTCCTCCTCTACCTGTTCTCCACCCTGTGGCATTTGTCTTTCCCATCATACTGTTCATCATCTTAATGAACAGTATCATGTGACCAGGGCTAGTATGTGTAAAACGTTTAAGGAATGGAGCCCCCTTAAACAATCTAATCTAATCTCTAATCAGTCGTGACTCATTTAAGACCGAAGTTTTATACATACCAGCCCAGAATTTATTACTGTTGTGTACTGCTGTATGTAAAAACTTCTAGCCTGTGAATAAGCTAATGGGATGTTTATGGTAGGTGTCTTTTCATGGGACATGCATGCACACCCTAAGCCTGACAGTGACTTCTAACATTTATGTTTGCCATAATTCACCTTGTTTATGCATACATGTATATGTGTTTTGGTGATATTCTCACTGTACTTTTGTCTTGTGACTTGCTGTGGCATGTGGTTGTCTTTCATGTTGTCACTGTTGTCTCTGTCCTGAAGATCTCATTGATCATTGCCTGCGTCATTGGGGTGATAGCGTACCGCCTGGCGGTATACGCTGCCTTCGCCAGCATCATGAAGGACAGTCCAACCACTAACCTGCAGGTGGTTGGCCCCTACATCACGCCACAGCTGGCCACCTCTGTCACCGCCTCCTGCATCAACTTTGTCATCATCATGATCCTCAACCTCATGTATGAGAGAGTGGCCATTTGGATCACTGATATGGGTGAGGGCCAGAGTGAGAGAACGTATCCAGAATTGTTACATGTTTGTCTTTATGTGTCCACACATCAGTGTCCTTGAAACAGTGAAAATGTGTTCTCTTTTGGTTTATGTATTGAAATTCTTTCATTACCTTTTACTATGTGACAGAAATTCCAAAGACCCACCTGGAGTATGAGAACAAATTGACGGTAAAGATGTTCCTCTTCCAGTTTGTCAATTACTACTCCTCGTGCTTCTACGTGGCTTTCTTCAAGGGCAAGTTTGTCGGCTATCCTGGAGCTTATAATTATATGTTTGGCAAGTGGAGCAAACTGAGGAATGAAGAGGTACCAGATATAACTACATTGAGTTTTGTGAGATTAGCATCGCTAATTTAGGTTGATCATGACTTTAAGTAAATTTTCCTTTCCCATCCCTCTTCTGTCTCAACCTGCCTACATTCAGTGTGACCCTGGTGGCTGTCTGATTGAGTTGACCACCCAGTTGGTGATAGTGATGACTGGTAAACAGGTGTGGGGCAACATCCAAGAGGCTCTGGTCCCGTGAGTATTCAAACTGACTGTGGTTTATAGCCATTGTTAGCATTTCAATAGAGCTGTATTGTGGCTGTCAGAGGTGGTGGTAATGTTGCCCGCCCCCCCTTGTCCTTCAGGTGGCTGATGAACTGGTGGGGGAGCAGGAAGGCACGAAACCACCCAGAGAGTCTGTACAGCCGCTGGGAACAGGACCATGACCTGCAGGGCTTTGGGCAGCTGGGTCTTTTCTACGAGTACCTGGAAATGGGTAAACATCCATCGCACAGTCTATCCATTATATACAGACAGAGATTACAAATTTCGAATTGAAGTCCTTCAAATGACATTCAACTTAGGTAAAAAGAGAAGATATTCATTTCTAGGTAGATTAGATAGATAGATAGATAGATAGATAGATAGACAGATAGAGATGCAGTGTCCTCTGAGATCCTACAGATGTTGCTGTTTCCATCATACTGTCTCTCACTAACCTCTCTCCTCTCTGCATCCCAGTGATCCAGTTTGGCTTCATCACACTCTTTGTCGCCTCCTTCCCCCTGGCGCCCCTGCTGGCACTTATCAACAACATCATCGAGGTTAGGGTGGATGCCTGGAAGCTCACCACTCAGTTTAGACGTCCTGTGGCAGCCAAGGCCCACAGTATTGGAGCCTGGGAGGAAATCCTCAGTGGGATTGCCATCCTCTCTGTTGTCACAAATGTGAGTGTTTGACGACATCTGTCTGATGTACCTCTGCTCATGGTCAAAGCAGTTTTATCTGTAGTTTTCCTCACACCATTTCTGTCACTTCTTTCTAGGCATTCATCGTGGCCTTCACCTCTGATATGATCCCACGACTCGTGTACATGTATGCCTACCAGCCAGACATGAATATGAAAGGCTACATAAACAACAGCCTGTCAGTGTTAAATATCTCTGCGATCGACCTGGCCAACAGGCCTGAGGAAGGGGAGAACCCCTCTTGGTTCAACAGCTCCATCACTATCTGCAGGTGTGTGTGTGCATGTGTGTTTGTGTGTGTGAGAGGGCGAGAGCAAGAGCGACAGAAAGAAAGACTGGAGATATAAAAAGGTGAATATTTCCACTTCCATTAACATATGGTTTGGGTTAAGAAGAACACAGATCCTTTGCTTAAGCAAAAGAAATACCACATTGTGAAAATCTGTTTCAAGTAAAAGGCACTTTTTCAACATTCTAGTTGAGTTAATGTACATAGGTAATACCAGCAAAATGTACTTTAAATAGAGTAAAAGTGTAAGTATTCATCATAAAGAATGACCCCTTCTGAGTGCTGAATAGATTACATCAGTCGGTTATTATTATGGATATGTTAAAATGTTAGCATCATTTTAATGTAGCTGGTTGAGTGAAGCTAATAAGATTTTTTTTAAACTTTGCACAAATATATTGTATGTTAATATATTGTATGTAAAATTAAAGCACTTGGTAATCTGAGCATGTAAATATAGTTGAGGAAAAGTATTTCCCTCTGAAACATAGTGAAGCAGGAGTATAAAACAACATACACTTGTCAAGTACCTCAAAATTGTACTTGTTGTGCTTTAATACATTATTTGAGTAACTAAATTACTTTTCACTACTGATATATGAAATGTGTGGTCATGGGGGTGGGAAGTAGTTCAGCATATTGATATAATAGTCTGAGATTTAGTGTCTCCATTAGGTGTTTTTATTTTAACATACTGAAGCCTTATAAATACAACACAGCTGTATTTTTAGCAAACCATCCATTTTCTATACCTCTTATCCGAAGCCGGGTCACGGGGGTGCTGGAGCTAATCCCAGCTGACATTGGGCAAGGGCGGGGTACACCCTGGACAGGTTGCCAGTCTATTGCAGGGCTGACGCATACGTACAAACAACCACGCACACTCACTCATACACACCTACTGGCAATTTAGAGTCACCAGTTAACCTAACGTTCATGTCTTTGGACTGTGGGAGGAAGCCAGAGTACGTGGAGGGAGCCCACACAGACACGGGGAGAACATGCAAACTCCACACAGAAAGGCCCCAGGCCCCAGGCTTCAGGCCTGGGGTTCGAACCTAGAACCTTCTTGCTGTGAGGCACAATGCCGCCCCTTAAATCACTATTTAACTTCAGATTTAAATGTTTGTAGTTAATACTGTATGTATACTTTTTAACTGTTTTCATTAAACGTTTATTGATATTATTCTGTTGTCGCCAGCGTGGTACTGGAATAAATGTTATTTCATTCTCTTTTGACAACAAACAATCCTGAGTCTTAAATCAAATAAATGTAAAAATCTGCAGGTCATTGACAGCTCTGGTGTTCTTTCCTTGTAGGTATCGTGATTACCGCTACCCTTCTGGCCACGAGAAGGAGTACCAACACACTATGCAGTTCTGGCATATTTTGGCTGCCAAGCTGGCTTTCATCATTATCATGGAGGTAAAACCAGCACCAGCAACACTTACTGACCACTTTAACTGGGTCTCAGATTCTTACGTTGGGCTGTAGTTGATTGTTACATTAATAGTACCCCCTATCATCCCACACACACATTTTTCCTATAGAATACAAATCCTGAGTCCACACAGAGTTACGTTTGCAGCTCTTAGTTTAAAGTGGATATTTAACATTAACCTGTTGTGCTCTGTTCCTCCGCAGCATGTCGTGTTCTCGGTCAAGTTCTTTGTGGCCTGGATGATCCCAGATGTTCCCTCTGATGTGAGGGCTCGAGTAAAGAGAGAGCGTTACCTGGTCCAGGAGTATCTTCATAACTACGAAGTGGAGAAGCTGAAGATCCAACTCAGCCTAAACAGCAACAATGACTGTACCTGCACGCCCATGATCTATCCGTCTTTACCCCATCATGAGGTGCTGTCAGAGTGTCTCTAGCCCAGCAAGCTGCTGGTCAATCAGCTGGACATGATGCCCTGCTTGTGTATTATGATACTGACCATCTCTTTGCTGTAGTGCCTGAGTTGTTTGTGCAGCACACACGCACACACACACACAAACACACACACATGACTTTCGTTAAAGAACTAGAGGCTTCCTTAATGCACAGCCATCTTTCCTCTACTAATCTGCTGATAATGTAAGTGCACACAGGTGAAAGACCAAGTCTCCATGCATGCTGAAACTTCAGGCACTTGAATTTAAATGTCTCTCTCATATTTATGGCTTTCACTCTCTGTGTTGTAATTATAGGGCTGAGGATAATCAAAATTTGCTGTAAGAAAAAGAAGGATATATACACTGTGTCTAAACCAGACAACTTGGTCTGGTTTTATTATAACACTATTTATTTAAGTGCCACCATAAGTAACCAAAGACTGGATGCCTTAATATATCACACACTTATCAATGAAGTAGAATAACAATATTATTTGGAAATGAGAGCTAGCTTGTTTTAAGGTTTGAATATCAGTTTGTTTATATGTACAGCAATATGAACGGTTCCAGTGTCATGTACTGTAAGTTTATGTTCAACTCGTTTTTTTTTGTTTTTTTTTTAATGCAACAAATGTGAGCATTGTCTATTTGACAGCATTGAGGTCATGGCACGGATGTAACACACTTTTACCAAATTATTTTCCTCGCTTCACTGGCTGTTCAGAAGCCTGGTCACATTTTGTTATGATCTCATAACAGCCCAACAGTTGCTCCAGGACAAAACCTGACATGTGAAGCAGGTTTTTATGAAGAGAAACCTGTGCTGCTGTGACTACTGTGAGTGAGGGCAGAGTTTGTCCTGCGATGGCCAGTTGTTGAGCAGCTGCAGCTGCAGCAGCAGCAGCTGGTGTGTGTTGACTGTTGACTTGTTCCTGGAGATAAGTGAGAGTGAAGAGATCACTTTTTAATGTGCCTCTGTTTACCAACACATTGGAGTTAATGAAAGCCTGCCCCCAACTACTCAACTATGTTCGCTCCATTACACAAAGCACATCAGCCATCGCCCCATTCTCATGCTCCTGGTTTCCTCAGCTGCGTCTGTGTAGAGAAGGAAAGATACACATTCTTTTTTTTTTTATTTTGCACAAAGCACTTAATGAAACCTGACTACCAATACATAAACATGCCACTCTCTTTTGTTGTCCTGCTTATTCATAATCAGTGTTTTCAAGCAGCAATGTGTGATAATCTGTGTTCACTTAAATGGAAGGAGAGTTGTACTGTAGCAAGAAGTTCCCTGTTCTGATTTTGATGTTTATATTGAGCTTAAATGCCAACAAAGACAAAGATGTGGCTTTTTTTAGTTATATTAGGACATTTCACGTATATTGAGCTGCATACATAGAAATATGTGAGAAGTATTTAAGTATTTGAATTGTATGTAAAATAGCTGACTGGTTGTGCTTCAAACTCAGGCAACTAAATGTTCGGTTTCTCGAGATGCGTGTAGATGTGACCACTTAGCTGAGAGAAATGTTGGACTGTTCCACTTTGCCTTCTTCATGCCCTGTGCTTAGCTAAACTGATGCCCATTGATGCCTTAATACGTCTAATTACTTTGTTTTCTATTTTAATTGTCTTTGTTACGCTTTAGTAATATTTTATTTTATACTGTTACCAAAGGTGAACCTGTTTACTGTATGCTTAAAGTTACAATGTCATGTTTTCATTTATTTTCTTCTGTAATTTTTGTAATTGTCCTGTATCCAAATGTGTAATCTCGGCAAAGACAGTTCTAAAAAATAAAGTACCAGTTCAACTTGAGTAGTTGTTGCACTTGTTTGGATCAGTCTTAAATGCTGTAGGCCCTCGGCTCCTGTGCTGAGGACATGAAAGTTGCTGTTCACATAACAGATGGCCTGAGAGAACACTGATAATTGTGCAGTGTTTGTTCAGACTAGTGGGTGTGTTTTACACTAAAATATGTCATGGTTGTTGCTTGGCACACTGCTAAGCCACTGTAACAAAGACATGGGCAACACTCAGGTTCAGGTAGGTTGGGAAGGTTCACTGTGATTTTGAACATTTTATCAGGCAAAGATAGATTTATGGAAAAACAAAAAATAGTTTCTTAGGGCAAAGGATGGTTTAAGTTCAGTGAGTTCTTCTATGAGGACAAATAGATGCCACTTTTCTGTTTTGTGAAGTAAAATCAATCAATTAGCTTACAACTAAATAAGGCGTTAATCTATGAAGAGAACTTTATTTTATAGCATCAGGCAGGATAGAAACTGTCTTTAAATAGCAGTGCATGTTAAAACTCCAAGCTGAACCCCTGTGCCCTGACCATCCAGCCTCCAGAGGAGGTCCTCTGCGACCTGGACACACGCCAGGGTTTACCGGTGGTCCAGCTCTATGTGATGCCGTCCTTCTTCCTGGTGGCGCTGATCCTCGGGCTTCCCCTCAACCTGCTCTCTCTCTGGGTTTTCTTCCACCGCCTGCGGCGTTGGACCCGCAGCACAGTGTTTCTCTTTAACCTGACCCTGGCTGACACCGCCTGGCTGCTGGCCCTGCCTTTCCTCATCCACTACCATCTGGAGGGGCTCCACTGGAGGCTGGGGCTGCCGTTCTGCACAGCTGTCAGGATGATGTACCACAACTACTTCTACCTCAGCATCTTCTTCGTCACCTGCATCAGCGTGGACCGATACCTGGCCATCGTGCACCCGCTGCGCTCGCTGGTGCTGCTGGGCCGGAGGAAGACCATCCTGCTGTGTGTGGCGGTCTGGGCGGCCGCTCTGGTCCTCAGCTTACCTGTTGCCAGAATGACTCTAATCCAGACTTGCCCCGGGAGCAACCGCACCGTATGTACCCTGTACGTACTGCTGAGCGAGACCGGGCAGAGCCTCCCCTACTCCCTCTTCTGCTCCAGCACGGCCTTTCTCTTCCCGCTGCTGTCCATCTGTTACTGCGGCCTGCGCAGCGTCAGAGAGCTGCGCCGCCGGCCCGACCCGCACAACAAGCAGCGGCGGCTCCGGCGGGTGTTGAGCGCAGCGCTGGTTTTCTTCGCCATGTTTTACCTGCCTTACCACCTGAGCCGCAACGCCGCCGTTCTGATGCGGGCAGTCTACCCCGACGACCCCGCCTCCTGGCGGCCCCCAGACCTGGCCTTCGCCCTGGAGATGTGCTTCTGCAGCCTCATCACCTGCGTCAACCCTCTGTTCAGCTGCTTCATAGGCCGCCAGTTCAGAGAGGAGTTTCACGGCTCCTTTGCCGTCATGTTTTCCCAGTGCCCGGGCATGCAGGTGGCCTCTCTGATATCTAAGCGGACCCGGATGACGGTGAGGAAGAGGCAGAGGACGTCCGCTGTTACACCCGTGTGCGCGCTGCCTGCACCTGGATCCTCATGAGCTGTGGAAATGTGGCCTAGCCGAACTGTCTAGCAGCTGCTTGTCTAATGTGGCACTAAAACCTTTGTGTCACCTGTTTTCTTGGCTTGATAGAGTCAGATTAATAGGCTGCACTGTAACAATGGTTTCCAGTCGCTGTCATCTCATCTCATGAGGTTTGGTGTCCTGAACTTCCTTCACAACACCGCCTCTGCGTGGCTGACTGCACACTCTGCTTCCCCTTCCTTTACTCCTCACACATATCTGAATCCACTCTTTATTCAATTCAGCTAAAATAAAGTTTTTGGGTTTTTAAAAAAAAAAAAATAAATAAATAAAATGTGTCCCCGATTTTGTAACACAGTTAATCGAGAAGTAACCGGATGTGAAGGGGTGGGGTTGGGGTGGTGTAGGGTGGGGGGGGTTGGGGGGTTCATGCGGCTGCTGCAGCAAGTGATTTATAAGTGGTCGGAGCTCATCCTGAAATAATTTTCAACTCTGCTCGATAAAAGCGGAGGAGAGGGCTCACGCAGTAGACAGTTGTCGCCGTTAACAGATTTTTTTTTTTTTTTTTTTTTTTTTCCCAGTAGTAATTGAATGAGGAGGGAGGAGGTGGGAGCGGAGGGAGCGGGGGAGGGAGGAGCTGCTGACAGGTAGACGAGCCGTGCGCTGTCCGCGGTGCTGAAGCTTGCTCCGGCTGCAGCCTCACCGGAGATCCTCACCTCAGATCAGACCGGAGCTCCGCTGACCTCCACCGGCTGAGGCTTCTCCCATCTCCGACCTTGATTTCCTCCGAGAATTTTAATGAGATAATTCACTTTTTTTCCCCTTCAGTCTGCCTGTTTTCTAATCGCTGGCTGGATCTTAAGATGGCACTGCATGGATTAACATTGCGCAGGGCAGGAGCGGACTTATTTGACTGCTGTTTTGTGATTGTGAAAGCAGCGCTTTCAGACTGAGCGTCTTTCTCCTCTTTCTCCATTTTCTGGCTCTTCTTTTCAGGACATCGAGACGTTTGCTGTGTAAAAGAAAGAGGCGCGTTATTTGGATTAATATCTCAACAATATGCGCATTAATGCTGCACTTCCATTTGTTATAGTATTATAGAATTTTTTAAAAAAAAAAAAAAGATCATTTGGACATGGAGCCAGGCAAGGAGAGAGCTCTCCCTACCTCTAAAGAGGGACTAAAACAAATCGCAGGAAAGGCCCTCGGGAATCTGTACAGGTAGGAAGAAATGATCATTTCACGTCTTTTAATCACAGAAGCAGATCTGCTGTGAGAAATTACACACAGAGAAATATCCAGATGCTAAGATCACACATCAAATATGCATTGTCTTTAAATGTAACGCGCTTATTCCTGAATTAAGATAAAATCAGGAGGGAAATCTCGTCTTTATGAGCTGGATCACGGACAGGATGCTGGAAGCAGAGTCGTGTGGCCCGAATATTTAAGGATCAGATATTTCCCTGGAGGATGAGCCCCTCCACCAGCAGCTGTGGGTGTTTTTTAATAATTAATGAAACAGAGCGAGTCGTGACACAAGGTCGGAGGATATCTATTATCTTATGTATCCATCTGTATTAATTCAAGATCGATGGACTTCATAGCAATTGACTTCCTATATTCTTTATAGTGTCACAAGGAGCTAAATGAAACCTGGTGACTGACTGCAAAGCAAACACATCTTCATTTGAAAAATCACATCAGGGGAAGCTGGGTGCAGTGGAGCTGTTTTTCACATGTAAAAAAATTGAATTATTTGAATTCTTATTGGATGTGCGAATAAAAATGACCAGTTTGATGAACACTAGAGCAAATAATAATAATAATAATAATAATAATAAAAAGAAAACACGAAGCAATCTCCTAGTACACACATTTTAGATGCTAATTTATATAATTTCCGTGGATTTTTTGGGGGGTCTTGAAATGCCTCTCAGTTGTTGAACTTGACTGCGAGCTGCATCACAGAAACGTGACTCCAAGCTGTGACAGAAAAAAAAAAAAAAAAAAAATCTGTTGGTTTCATTTGAGCTGTAGCAGGCCTGGTGTTTTACCGGATGAGGCCTTCACATCTCAATGTTAGGTTTTTAAATGAGGCTCGGTTATTTTTTTAAATGAACAGATTCCGAGTGGGAGTCAAAGCAAAATGCCAACACCTCGGTGATGAGAGCGGATCAAAAATGAAAAAGGCGCAAACTGAACCCCAAACAAGGATGATGCTGATGTTGCTGCAATGCGGTATGAAGGTCATTTTCTCTTCGTTTGCCAACCAGCGTTTTCTTATATACACACACACATGGAGAATTTCAGCGGGGAACGAAGGAGGGAAAAAAAAAAAAAACAGTTCAGAGAAAGCGGTGCAGGCTTTAAGGGGCCTGCGCCAAAAGAAAAGAACAAAATAAAGGTAGATTTAAGGCCTGTCGTTGAGAGACCACAATGCAAAGACGAGACCTCATTTTCTACGAGGAAGCTGCCAATAGCCTGAAGGATGTATGTGAATAAATACAAACTATAAAAAGGAGATTTATTCCTGCTGTCTTTCCAGAAAATCAACAAAATCACAGGTTATATTTTCCACTGGTGGCTCCTTCCTTTAAAAGGCAGCTCAACCTGCCTGAAGGTCTCATTTCATAAATCCTAATTAAAGGTTTTTTTTTTCTTAAAAAAAAAAAAAAAAAAAAAAAAGCACATCAAATATTTAAAGAGCATCTAATCGGCTTGTGGTGCAGGAAGCTGGAAAAGAAGCAGCAAACAGGTGAGGCGATCGAGCTGACGGAGGATGGGAGACCCAGGGCGGACCAGGAGCGGAAGGCGCCCCTGTGTGACTGCACATGCTTCGGGCTCCCTCGCAGATACATCATCGCCATGCTGAGCGGGCTCGGCTTCTGCATCTCCTTCGGTATCCGGTGTAACTTGGGTGTGGCCATCGTCAGCATGGTCAATAACAGCACGATCCATCAAAACGGCAAGATCATCATCAAAGAGGTGCATGTAAACTCCGCCCCCCCCCCCCGTGTTTGATAGGTGATCAGGGCCTGGAAAACCCCCAATGTACTTTTTAATTGTATTTCAGGAGATGGGCCTATAGGCTTTAAGCAGAATCAAACTGGTGCAGGTGGCTTTATTTTCATTCATAACTTTCCTGAAAATCTGCGTATTCTTTGCTTTTATCAGTTGATCGATCACATTTAAGTGCAGCTGCAAAAGTATTAAAGCAGCAAATTAAATTGTCATCCACTGACAATATTTCACATTTAGAAAACAGGCTTTTTAATTGCATTGTCAGAAAATATGTATCAACATCCTATTTTACACCTGTTTTAATTTTTGTCGGAGTAAAATGGAATTAAATGTATCTCTGTTGTTTTTTTGTTTTTTTTTTCTTTTTCTTTTTCTGTGTCTGAAAGAAAGCGAAATTCAACTGGGACCCAGAGACTGTGGGAATGATTCATGGCTCCTTCTTCTGGGGCTACATTGTTACTCAGATTCCAGGAGGGTATATCTCCTCAAGACTGGCTGCAAACAGGTAAAAGAACTCGATTTTTTTTTTCCCCGAGATAAACCATGAGCAAATATTGTGGGAGGAGTGTGATGGAGAAGAGTGGTTTCTAAATATTAGTTTCCCCCGTCGTGCACACGTTCCTATTGTATTCTGAGAATGGAAATGCGGGTGTAATATTTGTGCTGGCCAGTCATATGGATGTGTGATGGGTTTGAAGAAAGGAGTCTGACCTCACAGCAGATAAAGTGGGGATTTGGCTGATGCCCGCCAGGCGTGCCTCCTCATGTTAATGAGCTCCCACGGGACAACCACGTCTAATCCTTTATGTTCAGAGGCATGGCAACCACGCCAGCCAAAGCCCCGTGGACCCCGGCCTCTGAGTAATGACTGTGGTATGATTTCAATAGTCATAACGCATCTATGGCGCATTATTCCACCAGCAACTGATTCATCCGCTACGATTAGACTAAAGGAACAAGAGCACATGCGCAACAGAGAACAATAAGTCTCTAAAAACTGTAGAGGAAAAAAAAAAAAAACAATGATTACAACTAAAGTTCATATTTAAAAAAACAAAACATGTAATGTAACAGTGGTACTGCAGGAGCAGAAACACTAGGATGAGGTCACAGATCGTGTACGTTGACATGATAGGATTGTGAAAGAGATTCTTCATGAGGGAAATGGAGCCTAAATAAGATGCAAGATGAAGAGCTTCATCATGCCAAGTCAGCTGAGCCCACTGACGCCTTCTGCTGCAAACACCTCCTGTCCTCACTCCCCTGGAAACTGAATAACTGCCTGTGTGTGTGTGTGTGTGTGTGTGTGTGTGGCATCCAATTAGCACTGATTTATCTTCCTCCTCAGTGTTTATTATTCCTATGTGTAGTAAAGAATTACACTATATACTGTAATGTTCTGTCAACTATTTTATTTTAATGAATGTTTAAATCTCTGTGGCGTACTTGAATCTGAGAAATACTGCTGCTGTTTTTCTGGCTGACTAAGATGATGATTTTGTTTCAATGTTATTTTTCCCAACACACTGTTTACCCAGAGTTTTTGGGGCTGCCATCGTGCTGACATCCACCCTGAACATGTTCATTCCCTCCGCGGCCCGAGCGCACTATGGATGTGTCATCTTTGTGAGGATATTACAAGGGTTGGTGGAGGTACTGATGCACAGTTTGCACATCAGATGTTGACCTTTTGCAACTCAAAAATGATGCCTCATTATCAAGCCGAGAGCTGAACTCAAAACCCTAATGAAATTGTTCTGACATTCAATATTTAACCACGTTTTACAGAAATCCTCTGGTCGTACTGAACTCCCTGGCTTTGTACTTGAATTTGCTCTGAAAATGGAGCCCATTATGGCGGAGCTCCATTCATTATACTGCACACAATTGCCAGATTAGTACACAGACAGCAAACAACATGAAACCCTGAATAGCAGGGATTTTGATTATTGGTTTACCTGAGCGAAACAGCTCCACGTTCACATAGAAATACATGGAACAAAAGACATAAAACCCACTTGATACAGGCGGCTCCCACAGCTCAAGAGAAAGGACATGGTTTCAGAGAGAGATGCTATTATCAGACTGAAGGTCATCCTCTTTTGTTATTTTCTGTAGCTGCATACTGTCTTTTCAATCGCAGCCCATGACCATCGAGAGGAGCGTGTCGCCTGTGCTCAGCAAGCGTCAACTTATTACTGCAAATTAAACATTAGCATTTCAGGGTGTCTCCCACTGCAAGCCCCAGCAATTTGTGTCTATCAATAGTTGATTGTATGCCACTTAGTGTGTAATGAAGATTTAATGGGAGCAATTCAGTTTTTTTTTTCTTCCATGAAGTGAATTTGCACTGACTCACACCTAACCCATTAGTCTCTATTAGAAAGGTCAGACACAATGCATATCAGTTTGTTTGTTATTAACTACAATTTGTCATGAGCTTCTTGTGCAAACAAGGACAGACTACGTCAATCAAGCAGAATATCTTCACATTATGTAAATTGCTGTTGACTGAAAGTGGAAAAATAGATGTGAATCTCATTGATGAATTTAGAAAATCAAACAGCTCGTGCAATCACAGGACAATTATCAGCCATTACATTGAGGAAAAATATGTAAGAGTTGGTAGGAAATAATCTTTGTTGTTCAGATCATCTGATCAGATCAAAGTGTGACTGTAATGTCATTTGTCACTGTGCAGGGAGTGACTTACCCGGCCTGCCATGGGATCTGGAGTAAATGGGCTCCACCGCTGGAGAGAAGTCGTCTGGCAACCATCTCCTTCTGTGGTACAAAATATGCACATATAGTCCTGTTTCTGTGAAAATGTCAGACTGGCTCACCGGTGTCATATAGGTTTTGTCAACACATTACTGCACACACTGAAAAGACGGTTTAGAATGACAAAATATTTCTCCTAAAATGTGTGTAAATGTGTACTGAACACATTTGTCACCAAACACTGGGACTGCGCCGCTCTCTGAGTCAGCATCAGGGTCAAATTCTGCCTGGTCATGATATTTTGTCTTGTTCAGGATCCTATGCTGGTGCAGTGATAGCCATGCCTCTGGCCGGGATCCTGGTCCAGTACACAGGATGGTCCTCTGTCTTCTATGTGTATGGTGAGTGTGACCTTCGTGGACTGATTTAATTTTAACACCTTAAAGAGACCACGTAACACTTAAAAGGTATATTTGAAAACCATGGGATATCCACTATAATTCAAAGGAAAGTTTGTGGGTCTGAGTAATATTTGGCTGCACAGATGCAGTTTGTGAACACTGATTTGTTTGATTCTTGACACATTAATGATCTGTTCAGGATCCTTTGGGATTGTTTGGTACATGTTCTGGATCTTGGTGTCCTATGAGAGCCCAGCGGAGCACCCGACCATCACTGATGAAGAGCGGCGTTACATCGAGGAGAGCATCGGTGAAAGTGCCCAGCTGATGGGCGCAATGGAAGTGAGTTCTCAGTCTGTGTCCCTTTGTTTGTGACACGTCGCCAATTACTGGACATCCAGCTGATTCCCTGTTTGTTTGAACAGAAATTCAAGACCCCCTGGAGGAAATTTTTCTCCTCCATGCCTGTCTATGCAATCATCGTGGCCAACTTCTGCAGGAGCTGGACTTTTTATCTGCTCCTCATCAGCCAGCCCGCCTACTTTGAAGAGGTGTTTGGCTTTGAAATCAGCAAGGTAAATAAATCCCTAATAATACCTGGTATCAGCCCTAAAAATATGTTTGAACACATGTCCTCTCTTTTTCAAGATTATAAACTGAGAGTTTCTCAGGTATGAAATACACAAGCTCAGCGTAATTTCATTTGTATAAGAAGATTCTTGACATTTTGAAAAAAAAAGGTGTAACTTTTCATTCATCCAGTCTATTTATTCATTCAGTGCATATTTTGAATTCCAACAGTGTAAAGTCTAATTAATTTTAGAGTTTAACAAAAGTGTTATTTCTTTTTGGATTAAATTACTGTAAGTTGGTGGTTGTGGAGAAATATTAGAGTAAACCTAAAATGAACAGTTTGTCTGAGCTTATACTGGATCATCCTACGGTAGGCGTGGAAGGAAACCTCCCAGCATGCACCGGTGCAAGATTCGTGGATGTAATTCTTACTGTACATGTTTCTGCCTCGTTACTTGTGAAAATGCAACCCTGTCGCCTAGATATTACCTTTATATGCAGCTAAACTGCACCGCATATTGATAACATAATGTTGACCAGATTAAATTTTCTATTAACATATTGAGCATATGTTGTCAAAACATATATTGATACTGAAATGTTCAAATATCAGTCAAAGATCTCACAGTACAATATCCACTTGTGATATTTCTATGTTGTTTTTGTTTAATTTTTTTCTTCAAAAATCAAAACAGTGGATGCGAACCCCAGTCTCCTGTGTGACAGTTGTGTGCTTTGTGTGCCAGAGGATCTTTAGTTGCATATGAACATCATTTCTAGACTGAGAAAGGGTTGGTTATTGTGGTTCACATTGTCAACAATGTTTCCACAAATCCATTGTTGTTATGGTTCATTATTAAGAGCAAAATGTGGTTAGAGGGTGACGAGCTCCCTAATATCAAGTGACTCAGGTTCAAGAGTGTACAAGCCAATAGTTAAGAGCTGCTGTCAACAAAACTCTGGATCTTTCTATTGTCCTCAACACGTCAACATGCTCTTGATTAACAGGCCAAAGACTGCAAAGCCTAAATGATTTGTCTTGACTTAAAAAGTCTGCTACAGTCAGATGCATGGGGTTATGTTGATTTATTCGAAAATATTCATTATTAGGTGGTATAATGTTTGTTGTTTTAAGAAAACAGATTTGAAGAAGATAAATCATTTATGAGGGGCATACGATGAGTTTCATTCGAAAGTGCTGTGGATTTTTTCTTTGCTCAGGAGTGAATGTTTCATCCTGATGACAGAATCCAGGTAATCTTAAAAATCTCATAATCTTTGCCCTCCCGGGAAAGTACGAAGCATGAATCAAGCTGGTTTGGCAGCTGTAATTCAGCCTGAGGACGAGCCTGTAGGCGTGCTGTGATCACTGTGGGTGAATTATTGCTCTGATGTGACACTGGAGTCAGAGACAGAAGCACAGACAAGGATTTGTCCTGAGACAGAGAGACCACTTGTTGTGACAAGTGCTAAATGGTTTCTCAGGTTGGAATCCTGTCGGCTCTCCCTCACCTGGTCATGACCATCATCGTGCCCTTGGGAGGCCAATTAGCAGACTACCTGCGGACCCACAACATCATGTCCACCACCACTGTCCGGAAAATCATGAACTGTGGAGGTGAGGCTTTAACCATCAGGTCTATGTTACCATGCTATGGTAGAGATATTCGTAATCAGTGCATCAGTTAACTCTTTATCCTGCTGTTTTCAGGGTTTGGTATGGAGGCCACTCTCTTATTAGTGGTTGGTTATTCTCACAGTAAGGGTGTGGCCATCTCTTTCTTAGTTCTGGCCGTGGGCTTTAGTGGTTTTGCAATTTCAGGTGAGTCTTAAAACAATGTACTCTATCTCAGATTCTCCTACATCTGTTCAAATGAACACCAAAGTCAGAATATTCACTCTTCTCGCCCCTAGGTTTCAATGTCAACCATTTAGACATCGCTCCTCGCTATGCCAGCATCCTCATGGGCATATCCAACGGTGTGGGTACCCTGTCTGGGATGGTCTGCCCTCTAATAGTGGGAGCAATGACAAAGAACAAGGTGAGTCATTTCTATTCATACAGCGGTGTGAATGTTAGTGGAGAAGCTTTAAAGTCCCCGAAAACATGGTTTCAATTTTTTAACACTCAATATTTGTTATTAAATGTGCACAAACCAGTCAGAAGAGGAAAAACAAAAACACATTTACAGAAACTGGTCGTGTGCAAGAACCAAAACTGTTCAAACTTTGTCAGAAAATGTGCTTCATGTTGGATCCCTTCTGCTCATAGTGAGAAAAAGGAAAATGAGGGCCACTAAGAGGTGACCCGGCTCTTTTCTGTCCCCAGACCCGTGAAGAGTGGCAGTACGTCTTCCTCATTGCTTCCCTCGTACATTACGGCGGTGTGGTGTTTTACGGGCTCTTCGCATCCGGGGAGAAGCAGCCATGGGCCGACCCGGAAGAAACCAGCGAAGAGAAGTGCGGCTTCATCGACGAGGACGAGCTGGCGGAGGAGACGGGCGACATCACGCAGGGGTACGGCGCGATGGGCGGTCCCGCTAAAAGCTACGGGGCCACCGCGCAGCTGAACGGAGGCTGGGTGCAGGACTGGGACAAGACGGAGGAGTACGTGCAGGAGCCGGCGGGGAAGATGTACTCTGAGCGCGGCTACTCTTAAACCAGACAGTTGTGGTGAGTCTGCTCACAGAAACAGACTCTCCGTCACAGATTGCACCAAAAAAAAAAAAAAAAAAAAAAAAAAAAAAACCATTATATTAGATATTTTAATCCATTCCGTGTACTACTAGTTTCAAAAAGCCAGTGTAAAGAAATAGTTAATGGCAATGCAGAACAATCCTCATTAGGTTCTCACGTTTCCCATCACATGTACCTACTGTAGAGCTTCACTAGGCCACAGCGTTTTGCAAGGGAAACTGCAGGCCTATGTTGTACTTCTTAGGCACCCACACCTCATCAATCTACTTGAACAACATGAGCCAGATGACACTGCAGTTGACCATCATGTAGGATCTTTCTCTGAAATACCACTCTGATTGCACTGAAACTAAAGTATTCTAAAAACAAAACTCTATTCTGTTTCTCAAATGTGTTTTATGTACTGTATATACCTGTATACTGTTTCTGTGAGACTATTGTGGATTTTGGGTCGTTGATCTGTGTTAACATTAATATAAAAGGCCATATTTTTCATGGACAGTACCTTTTCAGGGAGATGTCTGCTTGCAAAAAAGGTCTTCTTCTTCTCGAGCGAGGCCTATAATACACTATAAGACAAAAATAGCGTGAGTGAAGTTGAACCGTAGAGTTTTAGTGTGTGTTTGTTGCATGAATTTGCTCAGATCAATGTTTCAGATTCAGCCGCCTCACAGTCACCGATAGTCCTCATTCAGCCTCCTGCTTTGTTCTTAGATGACTGTCTTCTGCCATTACGAATAATAAAATGAACTCTAATAATCAGGTTCTGGCCGTGACGTGAGACAAATCAAAAGAGTTTTGAAGACGAATGCTCAGAAGACATTGTTTATTGATGTTTGGTGTGCCCTGCAATAAATTCTGTGTACCAGCCGCCACCCATCACATTCTGTTCTGTAATGTAACCCTGGCTTGCTGTATCTAACTGTAATTGTTTTGGAGTCATGTGATGATCAACACTAAAGTGTGTGTTTTAACAAATTACTAGTGTCTGGAGAATCCAGCTTTAGTGCTCATGATGCAGGACATGTTGTTGCATTTTGACAGCGGGGAATGCAGTACTGTATATGAACAACCAGGTTTTGTGAGCTCTTGGTGTTTCTTGGTTGTTCTCATCGTCACCAAAAGTACTTTATTGACACTTTGATATTGTCACGTTTGAGTGGACCACATGAATTAATAGATGGCTCTTCCACCTGACTTTATTTGCTATTTGAACACTTTTCTTTGTTTGCTGTATGGAATCTGCAAGGATGTTTCAAATATATGAATATTTAAGAATGTTTAAGATGACCAAAAGATGCTATTATGGCTTTGTGCCTGAAATTTATGTAAACAGATAAATGTGATTTTATGGCTTCTAATATTGTGTTTAATGAAGAGGTATGTTGATGTCAAAGGTGTTATAAAAATACTCATATCATTTTATAAAAAAAAAAATCCCACCCAAAAGTCATGTTTTTGTCATTCTTAGTCATTGTTTCATCTTGTGTATCGATGTGTTATTCTGTAGGGTGTGAGTCAGTTTTTTTCCCCAGTTTTTAATTTGAAGGTTAGATGTCCTCAGAGACTGGAGGTAAACTACCTAACCAGTTACCCACCTTCTCCAGTCAGTGTCATGCATCTCCTATCCTCTCCATGTTTCTCATTAGTAAATCAATGGCGGCAGTCTCTGGAGTCCAGGGGAGAGTATTGGACACTGCAGCTTGCTAACTGCTAAAAAGAAGGAGGAACAGTGATGGTGATGCTTTTCACAGGAGCGTTCATCCTTACAAACAAGGATTACTGTCTCGCTTCTAATAGAGTCCTGACGTTAACATGCAGTGTAAAATCTGCTGCTGAGGTGTCATGTAGGTGCAGACAAAATGTGACAAGCCTATTAAATCTCTCAGCAGCATCTCACACCTCTCTGACTTGATCAGGAGAAAGAAAATATCCGAGACTTAACTATAAAAGAGACACACTGTGAGAAAGTAAGGTGTGTAATGTGGTGTATTATATGTGCAACACATGCGGTTCTCTCTCAGTGAGTCCTCCTCTGTTTTACACATCTGAGGTCAACAGGGTTACGTGCAACACATTCAACTATTGACGCAGCCCCTGCATTAAATCTAATCACGCGACAAATCAATACTGTTTAAATCCAGAGCGCAGTGGAGTTTTAAAACAAAAAGGCTTCTGATGAAAGTTGGAATTCAGAATTAATGTTGGTGACAAGGACGGTGGTGCTGCCTTTGTAGTAATCACTGTATTGTTTGGTCATTAATATTACATGCTTGCTAGAAGAACATTGAACACTGAATTATAACACCTTGCATGTAAGACATCAAAGATTAGAGTTAATTAACATTTGAATCAAATACCTTAAGTAACTTATGAGTGCAACTGTAGAATAAGATTCAACATTATCAATATTATCAGCATCAATCAGCAATAAATGCAAAATCTTTTGACCTAAGAAATGAATATAGAAAGAATTATGTAATAAAGGAGAGGTAAGTGGGAATGTTGCAATAAGACACTGACAGGGAAAAACAAAGCAAACAGTGTTATGTTGTATAGTGCAATATTAAATATAAAGCATTATAAAAATATAAATATTTGATGGTGTGGTATTGATCTAGATGCTGTATTCATATTAAGTTTGTACCAGAACTGAAATCATTAGATGAATAACTGCTCGGTCAATCGACAGAAAATTAATCAGCAACATTTTTTTTTTAAACAATCAATTCATTGTTTAAGTTATTTTTATAAGAAAAATACAACTATTTAAGAGGCTGAACAACGGGATTTCTTAGTCTTCTATGATAGTAAACTGGAGACCTTTTGGTTTCGGACTCCTTGTTGGACAAAACAAGCAGCAACTTGGGCCTCAGGAGATTCTGATTATTTTATAGATTAACATTTTATAGACCAAACAATAAATCAACTATTTAAAGAAAATCAGATTAATTGATAATGACAGTAATCATTAGCTTGCACGCAATCATGGTATATTGATTGTTTTGTAGGGAGCATTTACAAAACGCTGCATATCACTGTTTTATACGACATTCGGGGAGACAAGAGAGGTCTGATGAAAGTCTCATGACCTTCAGTTAAATCTGAAGTCAGAGGTGTGGGGAGGGAGCAAGAAAGGTGATATTATTTTCTGTGGTGCCTCTCTGCTGCTCCGCAGTGTGTCCAACACACTGCTCTGGAGGCCCACAAAGCACAGTCCATCAGTGATGGTAAATAATTCAGGAATACATTGCGCTCCTCCCTGGAGCAGGAAGGGCTGGATGGTGTGTAAGACACTGCATAAACCCAACACCCTGATTCCAAGTGCGCCTCTCCACCTCCGCAGGTGTGAAGCAGACAAATAATGTCCAAGCAACATTTTCTAATGTGTGACTCCATCATCAGAGGTCTGATCAGCTGCCTCTGACTGTGCTGGAGATTTACAGGAGAAACCTCTGCAGCCTCTTGCAGATGAAGCCTCTGTAACGCCCATCTCACCTGAGAGGAAATGATAGACAGGTATGAAATTTGTGGGGGTGGGGGGCAGACAGTGCAGTGGCAGTGGTGAGTCTGAAGTAGTCTTGTACTGTGCTGACTGATGCCTCCATCACATGTCTGAAACACTTCCAGTAGCAGCAGTGGCAGCGATTACAATAAATCTCAGTCTCTCCTCCAATTATCTGCCTGGCTGAGAAGGGAAACCATTAACGCTCACTGCTGCCTGCTCCTCGGTGCACATGTTAATTTGACAGAAAACACAATTGTGTCACCAGCCACGTGGAACATGTTTTCTCATGCCTAACCAGCCAAGAGTGGTCATGGCTGTTGCACTGGTGACGTGCCTGTTAGGGTGCACGTTAATTGGGCTAAATCTGATGTCGACATTTCGTTCATAGGTGGAAATTCTCCCAGCATTCACCTGCCTGTGAACTCCACCCTCTGTGTTTTAGTGAAGGCTTAGTCATTGTGATATTGTTGGTGCTGTTTTTCCGGTTGTGTAATCGTGGGGGTGAGTGAAGGGGGATTGAGTAGTTGTCAGTCTGTGGGGCAGGTGCAGTTTGGCTCCTGGGGGACTGTAATGGGATGAGGCCCAGCCAGAATGAGTGTTTGATGACAGGGTTGCACTCCTCCCCTGGGACTCTGCCTGCATGCAATTATCCTCCTGATCCCTTCTTTCCTCCCTCGTCTGCAGCCCAGAAAGTACTCACCACTCTCTCCACACTGCTGTCCGAATATCCTTTCATTCACAATCCAGAAATCAACTCCCTCACATGCTAAAAGGTCCAGTAATTATAACCCAAAGTTTCAAAGCAGCATTGAAGTAATTACTCTTTCATGACACTCTCCAGGATGACATTACACTACCTCAGGGCAATTGAATTTACACTCACCTCCCTCTCCCCCCTTGCTAATTGCTTTATTAATGGAGAGCTTGCTGCCCCAAATCAGCTCATCTCACACCAAACAACATGTTTTATGCCTCTGCTCTCCACCCACTGCGACACACCGAAACAAATATTTTATTCTGAATCTCCCATAATTCTCTTGTTTTTGCAGTGAGCTTCTGCTTAAGATGCTCAGTATGAACACAGAAAAAAAAAATCTCCCTTTTGGGATATGCAAATGGTGTCCACTGCAAAACATCTCCATCTTGCTTGGCTCGAAACAGCAACAAGAAATGTGCGCTATCATTAGTTTCATCTGTGTTTACTTGTACTGAAACATTTATTGCCACTAAAGTAAATCTTACATCAGCCACAGCAGTGAGGCAGGGAAACAGCGATGCCATATGAAGAGCAACACTGTCAGACCTGCCATCTCTGGAGTGAGAATTGTATCCTCCACGATCAGAGGAAGAAGATTGCTACATCCAATTGTTTGGATGGTTTTCCTACAGTTGCATGTGAGGTAATCTATCACAGGTCCTTCCAGTTCCCCTCCCCCATATCACATTACGTTGACAGCTTCATAGCCTCCTCTCTACAACGTGCTCATGTAGTATCACACACAGACAAAGGATGAGAGGCTGATAAGATTTCCCGTGATACTCTCAGTGCTGGCAAGGTATAGTGCCAGCTCTGAGAGAAATCCAGATTAAATCATGATCGAATAAGTAGATAATAGGCTAAGGGAAAATATTTGATCTTCTGCATGTAATTCTTTCCACATAAATGTAAACTGACATTTCCATGACTATAAAATATTCATAACACACAGTAACCTTTCTTTCAGGGCTGCATTTAATGATTATTTCCATAATCGATGAATCCGCAATTTTCTCAATGAATTGATTGTTTGGCATATATAACATCAGAAAATGCTCATCGCAGTTTCTTATCGCCAAGGTGATGTCATCAAGTGTCTTGTTTTGTTCGACCAACAGTCCAAATCGCTGAGATATTTAATGTAATGTTAAGTTAGGGAAAAGCCCATTTTCACATTAGAGAAGCTTAAACAGGGAACGGCTGCTCGTTCTGGCTCTACTTTCTTTTGTTCTTTTTAGTTTTACCCACATGTAGTCGCTGGCTGCCCTCCCTCTCCTCCTGTGCCAAAATACAGAAGTGTCTCTGTAGCCACAGCACCTCTCCACCGTGTCTGACAGTGCAGTTTTTTTTTTGTTTTTTTTTAATGGGATGTCAGGCAGAAGACGATGTGAATATCTTCCAACTCTTTCCTCACAAGCTGCGCCCACACTTGATAATACTCTGGAAAAAAAACATCACACACATTATAGCAATCTTTTCCTCACAGCGTCACTGTGACAAACCAAATTAAATTACACTGCCTGTGCCTCGGTGCGTGCCTCACGACGGTGGCTGCTGATCATCAGCATCCTCTGGAGTGGGACACAGGTGTGCAGAGGGGCCCTCTTGCCTCTGTGATCCTTCAACGAAGCCAGACAGGGGCCAGGCTGGATCAGCTTAGGCACGTGCCGAGGGAGGGCTCTACCTCCCCCCTCCCTCCTCCCTCCTCCTCCACCCCACCCCTCAGAAGACTCCCTATTCACACCACCAGATGGGGGCTGGATCAGAGTTTTAATGAATGCTATCCTTCAGCACCCTTTAGAAGCCGCGGAACAACAGTCGCCCTCAGCACGTCTCATTGCAGTTTGTTACCCGGTGTTACACCATTAAACTGGACAGAATATAAACAAGAGGGATGAGATACAGCGTGTTTCTGGTGTAATTTCACACCCAAATGTACTATTTCTTTTCTTGCAGTAAGTGTTTTATTACCACAAATACTAAGAGACTACTATGTTGTCAGAGTTTTGTAATGTAACCCCTAATTTAGTGTCACACATCTAAATCGGTTGGTTCATATTAAGAAGCTGTGTCAACCTCCTGCTGCTTGAAGCGACACGATAATAATAACCTGTAATTTCACCAGGGGGGTTAAGAGCTGAGGGCAAAATTGACAATGATAGGGTTTCTTTTTTTTCCATTTGTCACACACGTGGGTATTCTTCTTATAAAAATAATTTGTAAAACATGCTTTCAGTAAACATAGATGGATACAGACGTAGTGCTGAATTGTGGTATGTTGCTTTCTTTTAAGCTTCTCATTTGAAGTGAGATGTCTGCTCTCCCGCTCTGCCACTTCTGTGAGAAGCTGTGAGGACAGAGTGAGAAACACAAAATGCAAAAGGAAATGTGTTAGTGTTGAATCCCAAATGCAAAATGATAATGTGCTGCTTGGTAACAGGGTGAGGTTGAAGATTCTCGTTAATTTGTTCAATAAAACCCTCAAAATGTCTCTGTATTCACTAATCAAATAGCACTGAATTATTTTGTTCTTATAGTCTCGATTACTCTACTGATCCACATTAAACACAAATAAAAACTACATGAATTTGCATGTATTTATAACATAGGAGCAGGTGAGATCCCTTCAATCACAGTTGGTTTCCATCCAGTCTGATGCATATGTTCTTCAAAATTGCTTGTGTACATGCTGCCCCTGACTCAGTGACCCTTGTCTGTCTCTACGTGAATTGCTTTCACGGTGTGTTAAACGAGCCGTGGTCGTGTTGGTGTTTCCCTCCACACGGCCGCTGGGGCTCTAATCCGCTGTCTGCCAGAGTTATGTCACACACCAGCTATTGTGGAGGGTTTGATTGAAGACGCCAGATCTGACTAATTGATCCCTCGCTGCAGAGGTGCTCAGACACGTGGGCCAGGGCTGAGATGTGTGAATTGGCAGTCGAGTCACATGACTGGCATTGAGCCAATCAAAATTTTTAGATTCAGACCGAGTGCAGCTTTGTTGTGAAGGGGCGATACTGACAGATGGTGTGTGAGGAACTGAAAATGATTTTAGGTGTGTACAAATAGGGAAGGGTAAATTGGATTACACAAAACCTTCGCTTTCTTATTGCCTTTTATAGCCTGTTGTCCTTTAAAATATTGTATTGAGCTCATCCCTCTCTCTACAGGTCTGCACACTGTAGAAAGCAACAATAACAGAATAATTTTAAAACAGCACAACTATAATTATTTGGCAGGAAGGTGGAATTTATGATGCTAAATGTAACCTTGACTCTCCAGGGACCAATATATAGAGTGTAAACAATTCCCACCTGACAATTACGTTCAGTTTAATTCAGTCAGGTCATATGCTGTGGCTGCAAGGCAGCATGTGATGCTACCATCTGTCCAAACACTGTGAAACAATAACTTCAATTATCACCAAGCACATAGCTAAAATTTCACAAAAGTATTTATACTATAATAATTGTGCTAGTGTAATGTACTTGCAGGCCTATCAGATCCACAAAAGTGAGCATTTTTAAATTTGTATTATTTTTGCCACACTGAAAATGTATCATATGTTGTGTTTATGTTTCCGTGTTAGTCTGTTTACAATTATATTTTACAAGTTGAAAAAAATGCAGCATTAGGAGTTGAGAATTTAAATAGAACAGAATCTGAATGACACTCAACAGTTGTATGTTTTTCATGTGTATTTTGCAGATTAAGGCTGTCTAACACAGGGACAGGTACCATCTGAAAAGTTTTGATGCTGATATGATACCTGAGCTTCGTTACAGTTACCAAAATTATACTTTAATGAAAAATCAGTGCTATCGACACACTAGTTAAACACTGCATCAATACATAAATAGACATATTCACTTGGCCATTTTTTCAGCTCTGCAGAAACCCCAAGATTTACAGTCATAGGTTTAATGCTAACAGCAGGTCTCCCCACACACTCAGACCTCTAACATCAAAGTCTCCATCAGAAATCTTCAAAGCATTTAGCTCTTTCTTTACATCATCCCTCAGAGAGGGACAAGTCTCAAACAAGGCCTGAAAGTGCTCAGTCAGTTTCAGGAAGGACACTGTGGGGTTTGTGGTGGTTTGAACCCATTCACCCTCGCTTATGCTGTACTCCATATCAGAGGCCCACTTTTTCAGTACATCACAGTATGCGTCTCTAAATTTCAGGTGTTTTTTGGCCAGGTCAATAAGAAGTGTAATAGGCAGTGCAGAACACATGTGCCTCAGCATGTTGTGTTTTTTCTGCAGCCAGTCCATGAGAAAATCCTGCGAAGCAGTTTCTGCCACTGAGTTTTTCATTGTCAGCAGAGCTGCAGCGATGACCAGACAGAAATGTTCTGCTGCTCCTTCACATCCCTGAAGGACAGAGTCTAAAAAGTGCTCCGTCCTGCAGGCTTCACTGCTTTGGCTCAATAAAACGTCCAGCCTTTCCATAAGCATCACCCCCTGCACCTCAGCATCAGCACCAACAGCTGAAGAGCCGGTGAGGGGACTCAGGACTTTACACGCAGATTTGCACTGAATAATGTGGCTGCAGAGGCCTGTTACATCCTGATACGCAATGTGCTTGGTGTCTGCAGGACTCTTGCTGTCAAAGAGTGTCGTCATGATGGAGCTGGGCAGCTTAGGGTTGTTCAACAGCCCAACGAGCAAGTGGTGTTGGCTCCGGGAGAGGTCCAAGAAGGAGACCTCTGTGTATCCTGGGAGGGCGGCTCGCAAACTTTGATTTGTGAGCAGGAGCTGCTTCTCTATAACCCTCCTCACCGCGGAGTTATTGTGAAACCTGGAAAAGAGGTGTTCGCAGTATCGGGCCCAGTGAAAAGCTCTGGACAGAGTTTGTTTATCCCACTGCTCCACCACATCACTGTGCGCCGCCACGGCCAGCAGCTCCACCGTACTTGCCAAGTTTTTCAGCACCGCCTCCATGTGGCGCTCTCTGCGTTCAGAGCTCAGCCTCTGAGCCGTGGACAGCCACTGTGGAGGACAAACACAACCTAAAGGTTCACACAAACCACCCCCTGTCGCCGAAAAACTGATATAACTAACTTTATGGAGCTAGTGAGTTAGCTACAGGTTAGTTAGCTAGCGCGTCAAATCAACGAAGTGTAGATAACGTTAGACAGGATTTCCTGTTTCAAAACAAAATCCTGCGAACAGCTAGCGTTACACACAAAAGTGAATATAAAACATTTATAAAGGAATATTTTGTGGAAATAAGCATGACTGCTGTTGTTAAATAAACTCACTTGTTGTCTTCTCTCTCGCTTTCTCTGCTCCCGCCACCCGTTAGTGCCGCTTCTACCACTGCGCATGCGTCCATGAGTCCAAAAATTCAACAGCTGTTTTCCTTCAAAATAAAAGCCAATAATTGCCAGACTGCAGAACTGAGGTAGGAAGCTAAACTAACTCAGTATTTTACTCACACATTAATATTCTCTTATAAATGATCTTCAGTATATGGGCAACATTACTGTAAACAACAACAAAAACATCTATTTTGTAGGATTATAAAAAAAAACTAAACATTTTTTAAATACTGTCTATGTATCTGTGATTGTGTGCTTCATAATGATGGTCATGTATTACTTACCATTTGTCTACAAAACTGCAAAATTGTGTCATTAAAATTTGGTACTCAGAGTTACAGCGAATATAAATTAACGAGATTTGACACAGTTAAGGTCTGCCATTTGGATCAGATTACATGGGCACACATAGGGAAAAAAAGAAATCTATTGAATCAAAGTAAATTAAATTTCACGGACTAACCTGCAGAATTCAGCCCAGAAATGTCATATTGAGGCAACACACAGAGTAGAGAAGAGGGAGGCACTGCCAGCAGGATCATACTTCCCTCCCATCAGCAGCAGCAGCAGCAGCAGCAGCTTGCTGTGAGTGTATATGTGTGTCGGTGTGCGGTCAGATCCTTGTGCAAATGCTCAGTGAGAAAGACCTCCCCGGTTCACACTGGCTCAGTGCTTTTGAGCCTAACCTGCGGGTCGATGCACCGCTGTGAAAAGCATGAGCAGAGGGATCCAGCAGTTCAAAAGGACGAGTGAGAGGAAGGTGCGCACCAACGAGCTGAACCCTCAGGGTGAGCACAGATAAGAAGCTTTTTGTGGACTCATGCAAGACATTTTTTCTGCTTTCTTTCTGCCAAATGAATGCCAGACTTCTGAATGTTTTTATGCACATTCTGTTTTAAGTTTGGGGTGTAACTTGTAACTCCTAACTCCTCTTCCAGAATAATGTCATTTTCTATAGCTTGTTAAAAAGTTGGGGCTCAGTAAATTCTTGCTTCTTCACAATTAACAGAAAGCTGTTAATTTTTGTCATTGTATTTCTCTCAAAATTCAATTGCAGGTATCTTTAATTACACAGGCTCTGGCATATTTTCTTCAGTTGCAGCTCTCAGTCATTTATTTGGTTTTAATTAGTGTATGCTCAGCTGGATTTCAGTCATAACTCATCAGGCTTCCTCCCTTGATCCTATTTCCAGAGTGGTGAAATGTCTGTTGTGGTTGTTTTTATTTGTGACAGTTGTAAAGGAGGAGACAGCTTTAAAATCTTATTGTAGTTGTAAATGAAATGTGTCGCCCAGTGTTTTAATTGGCCAATGCAACACAGTCCAAAACCAAGTTATGGCTCCAAAATCAGACAGAGCAACAAAATATGTGTGTATCACATTCCTCATATGCTGTTTGTTGATGGTGCAAAAGTTTACAATGCAGGGGTCTTCAATTGATGGCCTGGGGCAGCCTGTTAAATTTTAAAATAGGGCAGGATGACATCTGAGGATTTATGGCGCTCCATGTGGGCACTAATAAACACAGAGTGATATCATATAAACAAGCTTCATGTTGAATATATAGGCTTTTGTTTTTTGTGTGAGATCATACAGCAAAATATTCTGCTTTTCTTGACATTTTCTGCTGGATACATTGTACAGCTGCTGATACGTTCTGATACCTGAATGCAACACTCACTCAAAACACACACACACAGTACTTATCTGCAATAGAAACATGATGAGTTCCCTTGTTTATATGGACAAATCAGCCTCCAGATCAGTTTACTGTTGTCGAGGAGAAAGGCATGAAGAGCGGCCAGCCTTAGGAGGACAGAGCCACTCTTGTTTTTCTAATTGATGTGATTCAGCAGTCAAAATTCCCATCCATATGCCTTTCCTGGAGCAATCTGCAGCCAACTGTGGCATGTTATGACGGCTTTACTGAAGTCATGAGGCCTCTCGGACAGAGAAAATGTCTATACAGTATAGATATCCCTGTATATTTGAATATCTTTGAGCCATAAAGGTTATTTGTGTCTGATTCTAATCCCAAATCTAAAACCAGGTGCTTAGCCTGATTCTTAAACATGGTATATGGTACATGCAACATAAAGCCTAGCATAGTGGTGGTGCTGTCTGTGTTTTTGGTTTGAAGTTGAAGAGGTCAGGCTACAGTGTGGTGAGAGGAACCAGGTATGTTTAATAACAGCTGGTTGTTTCTCTAAGGGCTCTTTCCTGGGAAAATGTAGGGGAAACCCAGCAGGATGTTTGGTCATGGTTCTGTCAAGAAGAATACAATCTTTTGAAGTAAGATTACAATTACATCAAGAGAAATGATCAAGCCCTTTAATTTGAGTCAACTCAGCAGAAAACAATATAGAGTATATGTAAAATATATTAAAACAATGAATGACAATACTTAAGAATACATATTTTGCTATGCAAGACAGTGAAATAAATTTGCTGTGTTGAGCACTGAGAGATATTTACATATTTTCAGCTTTGTGATAATGCATTCTTCTGCTAATCTAAAGATTTTTTGAATTATTTGTTTATCTTAAGAAGTAGGTGAGTTTTCTCAACCTACAAAGCAGTACTACAAATGAGTACAGTATATTAAAAACAGGGAATGAACGATTACATCTAATGGGCTAGAAAATAGAATTATTTTTGCAGAGTTTCCCATCAACAGATATGTCAAACACCCGTGTTTTTATCTACACACAACACCGGTGAATGGGCTTGTGTGAATGGGTTTTGTACTTTGAGACATGAGAATTTGTCCCAGTGCCCTTGTTCTGTCTGACCGCCTGCTCCACAGTGGACATGAGAATGTAGCACCTGTGTGTGAGTGCTGAGCTCCAGAGTTTAGTGTGTGTACGCAACGAGGAACTCGTGTTTTCAGGAAGATAAGACGACCTTGGTCGGACATCAAGGTCCTGATGTCCAGTGTTGCACCTCTGTGTGATTTGGTTACAGCCAACTCCAGTGGGACCTTGAAATGTTACACAGCTTTAAAGGTCAGATTCCTCACATTGTGTTGCACTCCCTCGGTATTCAAAGGAAATTTTCAGCTACCACACACTATGGACTAATTGTTCATGGCAGCTTGGCTTCCTTGTTTACATAAGCTCTTCTTATAATTTGCATCAAATGTCCAGATGCTATTTGCCTGCCATGGGGAACAGAAGATGTTCCTGCTTGTGTCCATGGCTGGAGGTAAAAATGTTAAAATGCGACAAATACATTTCATTCAAATTTTCTGTTTCTTTAATGTGGCCTGAACACAGAATGTAGCAATGACAAACATACACGATGGATAGATTAGAAATAGTGTCATCATATCATCCATCTGTGATCTATGCTCTCAACCTGTAACAATAGAGAAGTTAAGGCATGAACTATTAAAAGGACCATGTCTTTAAAAAATTCTGAAAGTTTTAGCCTATTTTCTATTTTCTTTATAAATCTTTAATTCTTAAAGTAAAGCCCCTGGATTAGATGACTACAGCAGCCTTTGAAATAATGCAAGCCTTGAGAAAAAACAAAATTCCTCAGTATCCCTATGATGGCACCATCTCTAATCCTTGACTTTTTCACCTCTCTCTGTTTCACATAGTCTTTCCATCCCAGAGTGAACTTTGGAGACAGTAATCACAGCAGCCGTGCTTTTAAACTGTGAATATTAACTGCTGAGCTGTTGATGTGTGTTGTTACGCTGCTCAGGTCCTAAATCTGGTGCCCAGTTATTTTTTCAATCACTCACTCATCTCAGCAGCAAATCCATTAATAGAGTGACACCGGACTGAAATGTGAAAGATCTTCACATTAAAGCTCATACAGGGAACACTTGCCATACCATGGCAGGATATTGGAAAAGACTGTGAGAAATGTCTCATTTACCCAATGACCTCACTTTAAAGGCATTAAGTAGCTGTTAAATATTGCTCTGAATATTGATGTCAGTTACAGTCTCTCCACCAGGTCGTAATTCAGGGCCTGCTGCAGTGTCGACTGCACTGGATTGATTTGGACTGTATGATTGTCTGTATCATAGATAGCAGCGTCATGTGAAGGAGCTCTTTGTGTCTGGTGTTTGTTGAATAAGAGTCCTGCAGTATGAGTCTGGCTGTATGGTATAAAAGGTTTCTCTTGTCCAGTGAAGAGGCTGGCAGGAACTGTGCTGTCGGGGTCCATGAGAACATCTCACATCATCAGGTGGACTGTAAGCCACACCAGGATTTAGCCAAGAGGACAAAAGCTCCTTTTGGAAATAACAAGCCTAAATGTCAGCTGTAATTGAAGAATGTTGTCATATAGATTAATTCAGGTCATTAATTAGAGTAGAAGTCATTTTAGAGTAGAAATATTACTCTATTCTCTCATAAGTATTACAAGTACTGCATTCAAAAGAAAAAGCGCAGAAGTATGATGAGCTAATTGTCCTCAAAGTCTTCAAAGTAAAAATCCTCGTTTTTCAGTAAAATGACCAATGCATATGCTATTTTATTGAGATGTGTTTATTTCATCATATATTATATTAATGTGTCATTATTACTGATGCATCACTGTGTACGCCGCTTTTTAAGGTTGCAGCTGCTTGAGGCTGAGCTAATTTACAAACTTTATATGCTGTTGGGTAGTTTAATCTGTGACATCACATTATATTTTATGAGTTAATTATAAGTTTTGTATTTTATTCTGCAAAGTAACTAAATGTAGCTGTCACATTAATGTAGTGAAGTGAATAATACAATATGTGCATCTGAAATATTGAGTGGACGTATAAAGTAGTGCAAAATATTAAAGTAGCCTACTTGAAAATCGTACTTACAATACTTTCGTAATTGTATGTAGCTACGGTTCCATTGGCTCCTGAAGAGCAAATTATATACAGTATCTATATATGAACCAATTCAAACCAACACAACAATAGAAATCTGGCCCAAAAAACTTCAATGGAGTTAAATGAACACCTCAGTGACACAGTCACAATACACTGTTATATCAATATAGCGTAGATTTACATGCATTCTCTGGGGTTCCTTTCAGTTCACATTGAAGGTTTACTCTGTCAGAAACTCTGCACGTCTTGTCTTCCTCCTCTCCTTCCTCTTCTCAGGCTGTCGATAGGGAACCATGTGCAGCTCCCTGAGCCCCAAACAGCCCAGTGGCCCTGGCCTCACAGACATGCAGCAGTACCACCAGTGGCTGGCCAGTCGACATGAAGCCAGCCTGCTGCCCATGAAGGAGGACCTGGCCCTGTGGCTCACGAATATTCTTGGTAAGCAACGCTCCAACACATAAAACTAACACCAATCTTATATTTCTGAGGATTCGTCAGCATCAGGGTTCTGTGGTAGGTTATGAGACATTTTATTAGGCATAGACCAATGCAATTCTAATTTACACAACCAGAATGGGCCTACATCTTGTGGAAGTGTTAACTTTCATCTGTTGGTATCTGTTATAGTCATATACACTCTGTTGGTTTAAAAGAAATTCACAAATTTACGTACAAATCATACAGTTGTCGTTTATATTTTCGTATTATAAATCTTCATGGCAGCAAAATGACAAATTTTTCTGGTGTTATTGCTGATTTGTTCAGATCATTGTCTCAGAAATAGCTTGGCTTTGAAAAGCATGGCCTTATCTTTAACATTAATTGAACTGGTATTGCTGATGTAAACACCTCTGCACAGGGACTAGAATCAATCTGAACCTCATTACAAACTATTTTAAAGCACCAGAGTGGGTGGACCTGTTTCCATCTTTACACACTCTCCCATAGATTTGCCATAATTGAATAATGGGGATCATTAATGGTGCTTGAGTAATTCGCAGCCAGTGGAAAAGATTAAGCAGCAGAGTGAGAATCAGCAGAAGCTTTGTGCAAGGTTGCTGTTGTATAATAAATCTACATGAAGCAGTCTGCCAGTCTGACCTGAATTTAGTGACTCCAGTTTAACACAAATCAAGTCTTGGGCATGTTTGAAGAAAGTTGCGTTTCAGGGTAACACATGATAGACTTAGTGTGGTTCACACTTATTTCCATGTCCCTCTAAACCAGTGGTTCTCATCCTGGGGTTAGGTCTTCCACATGTGTCTCAAGATGAATCTAAAGGATCATGAGATGATTTCTAGGGTAGTAAATAATAAAAAAAACATTTTCTTAGACAAATTATATTCATATTTCTGACTTGTCTCTAGTCTTATATACTGTGGGTGAACCTGTTGCTTAGAATTTTTTGTCAAACTATTTATAATGTTGATAATGAACCTTCAAGCTCAATGTACTGTGTATTTTCACACCTTCACACAGCTAATATGATTCAAATAAACTGTCTGTGAATGTAAAATCTCTCTGAGATTTAACCACCTGCAACTCATAGGCATCCACCCTGTGATGGAGGTAGACATGGAGTAGACACTGCTTCATATTAGGGGTTAACAAAAAAGTTCAAAACACAAAAAAGCTTGAGACCCACTGCTCTCAAAGGTGTTGGTTGGCAGGTTTAACTGTGGCACCACAGACCTGCCAATGTCAACACAAAAATGTTCAAATTATTAGAATTGCTCAAGCAGGTTACAACCTAAGAATTAAGCAGTTGTTTGCTGAATTTCCAAGAGGTAAACTGTGTGTTTGTCAGCAAGTTGTGCTAAAGACTGTATAGACCTAACGTTAAAGAATGTATAGACTTAACAAGATAAGAGACAGTCTACTACCTCATTATTTGAGGTTATTCTGTAAAATGTGCTTTTTGATAAATGTATTACTGCATTAAATCTGGTTTAAAATGGTCCACCTAATGACTGGGAGTTATTGGACATTCTGCAGACTTTAAACGGTCAAACTAACATTTGACAAAGGGACTGGAAGCCAATTAAGTCCCTGAAACTGACTCCTGCCTTTGTGCGGACAACTTAAAACAAATTCAGTATCTTCCCTTTTACCTCTGGTGCTCTGCGTGTTTGCACTGGAACCAGCTAAGCCAGAAACCTTTGGTCTGATGTGGTGAGGGATCAAGGATATAAAGGCTTCAAAAGCACAAGCACCCATGTGTTACCAGTAAATACACAGTATCGAACCAGTTCGAGTAGCTTTAAAGTCTTTTTATTCAGAGCAGTGTTTACAGTTTCAGGTGGGAGGAGCAGTGTGGTATAAGGATGAGTCCACTGATTGAGTGGGAGGTGGATGCTTGGTTATACTGATGAGTCATATTGTTGTTGAGAAGGGAGGTTGGTTGGTGGAACGGAGCAATTTATAGGACTGAGTATATGAGCTAAAATATTTCCCTGAGAGTCCTCTGGAATATATTTTTCCTCAAACATTGAGGAGTGAGGGAGAGAGTGAGCGTATAAGACGGGAGCTCACTGAGTGTTTCTCAAGATTTCAATCTTTCTTTTCTGGGCTCATTTACAACATTTGGAACTCATTAAATATCGAACCCCCAGACCCCTCCTCCTATAAGAAACAGAAAAGGGATAAAAAAAAAAAAAAAAAATCTCTCCAGTTTCTTTCCACAGACACCCCCCTGCCACCACCTCCTATTTCACAGTGATCTAACTAAGAAAGAATGGTCCTCTGGAAGTCAGTCAACTGGACACCACATGTTGATCACCAATCCATTTCTGCAAGTGTGCAGGACAATGAAGTGTTACTGTGTACAATCAGAATGATCTTTTCTTATGTAGTTGTCATTGCCACCCCAAGATGTTTTTCCAGAAAATCCCCCCAGATTCCCCCAAATTATGTTGTAAAATTTGAACATTTGGCTTCTACAGAGCTGCATAAATCCAGCAGTGCAAACCAAGCTCAATCAGCCAAGCGGTTTCTGAGAGTCAACAACACCGCATCAGGTTCAGCTCCAACTGGGAATGGACTGGAGATTAGATTTTATTTCCTTATACAGTATATATATTTTTAAATGAGCATTTTTATGATGAATGTATGGTGCTGGACTCCGCTTTCTTTATGTGTCCCCCGGTCAGGTCTGGAAATCACCGCTGAGAGCTTCATGGATCGCTTAGACAATGGCTTCCTGTTGTGCCAGCTGGCTGAGACACTACAGGAGAAGTTCAGGCAAAGTAATGGAGACCTGTCTGCCCTTGGCAACAGCAAGGTACAGAGAAACCTGAGGATTACAGTAGTCTGGCATGATAACACATACAGTGAAAACACTAATCTCGAAGCCAAATCTTGGCAGAAATTGTTCCTAAACTAACTTTCAGCTTGAATGATTTGACAGACAATTGTTTCTGAGGGGGGAAAACATCAGTCTGGCAGTATTGAAAGATTGGATCAGACTGACTGACAATCACTTTAGTCTCAGCTATTTTAACAACTCTCCCGCTTGATTATTAAAGATGTGAAATCCAGACATACTCAGAAATATAATTTTTGTGATTGTTGTTAACTCAAATCCATATTTAGAGTCATTTTATGGTATTGCTACATAAAGTAACTATTAAAATCCTGTGTATTTTTGTATAATTTATCAGGCCTAGATGGCCTAAAGGCATCAATATTGAAGCTTTATTGACTATCACTGAGACAGAAAACAACTATACCCAAGGTTTCCCTCAACAAGATCAATATAAACTATACTCACCTCAAAGAAATGTCAATATCATAACCTCTGGTTGATAATGAAAACTAAAAAATATTAAATAACATCTGTTTTCCATTGTATGTCTCACATATTACTGGTTGATTGGTTCTGTCAGCTCAGCAGCAACTATGAATCCCTACTTTGCAAAGGCCTCCACAATTTCAGAAAGCAGTGCACAAAGGTGGGATGGGGGTTTGGGGGTGGGGGATGGGGCCCAGCAGCATTCAGCAGGGCAGGAATGAAAAAGTGAGGCTGGCAAGGACACATTAACTGACGGGGCCCCACATCCCCTGTGAGAATTGGCAGAACTAGTCCTGAGTCTTGAGTGAGGGTTTATGGAATTGAAAAGATTAAAGGATAACTTTGCAAGTGGGTATCTGTAATTTAACCCAAGCAATCAGCGCAAATGTATATTTCACTCAAGAAAACAAACAACTGGGGTGCAAATCCCTAAAATGTATCAGTGTCAGGGCTACTGCAAGCAAACAATTTTGAGGTCACCAGCACATTACTGACCAATCAAAGGAATAACGTTAAAACATTTTCACATATATTTGTATTTGTGTAAATGTCTATAGAAGCATCCTATTGAGAGCATTTGCATTGATGACCTCTGCAAAATCTTTCAGAGCTTGGTTGGTAGTCTTCAAGCCTCAAGTGTTTTGTCGAGTTTCAAAATAAAAAGAAAATTGTCTTAATCCCTGTTGACTAATATAACTAAATCATTATCTTGCAGACATGAATGTCTGTTGCATTTCTTTCAGTATCTGCAGTTACTATGGAGATCTACTTACACATTGAGCTGACGTCTGTTGCTCGGTGGGATCATATGTTTGATTAGCTCATGTTTCTGCTCAGTCATGAAGGCAGGAAGCTTTATGGTTGGCTCTTTAGTGAGAGTTGTTGATGTTTGCACTGAGGCATTACTGTGCTGATGACGGTAGGTCTCCTGATCTCAGTGTGAGTGCAGCAGCACAGATGTGGGGAAAATACTTGAGGTCAATGACCGTGGGATGACAGAGGAGCTACTGAAATAGAGGAGCCTATTGATCACGGAGGCCAACAGAGCGCAGAGGAGTGCTGAGACAAATCAGGCAACTTCAAAATCAAACAAAGCTGCGTTATGATGTTTTCTAGTGGGCGTGATTTATTGCTGTTTGTCCATGTTATAACTTTATACACCTCACATTAAGTGCTTTCAGTTTAATGAGCTGTTAAAGATGAATAATGTTCTTCATGCCTGATATACTGTACCTCACTTTATGACACATCAGGTTTACAATTCACTGCAAATAACTGTTGCTTTATGGTGGTTCTTTCTGGCTGTAGTTGTTTACTGTTTACCACTTTAAAGAGAACCTCCATCTGTGTTGAAGTCCCATTACAAGTTGATGTGGTGTGTGGAGTGGGACTAAGTGATTCCAGCACAGAGAAACAATAAATCACACTCTGCAGATGCTGTTTCCTGCTCATCTTCCCCTGTGTTTACATCAATCAACATCAACTACAGATGAGGATTATATTTCTTTCTTGTCATATTACCACCATGTGCAAAGTTAAATACAACCGTCACTTTAACTCTAATAATTTATTGCCACACAGACTGAAATTTTAAGCATTATTACGTAATACCAATCACAAATCTCTCTGTTGGTGACAGCTGGTTAGCTCAGCTATTAGCTAAGCTCCACAAAGACTTGAAACAGGGGAAAAGATTGCATGACTCTAACTAATATTCCCCCAAAATGTTGAATTATTCCTTTAAAGTGTCCACGTACAGCTGTGAGGGTAGACGTGTTGAGAATATGCTGCAGGTGCTGCAGGTTTTCTTCCCAGTTGAAAGAAAAGCAAAGTACTTCCTCGTCCTCATTATTAGTTCACATCCATTTAAACATAATGTTTTCCAAAAGTTCTGTACCTCCTGTGCAATTATTACACACGTAAAACTGCAGATATAATTCAGTGAGGCACCCCAGAAATAATAACTTGTCTATCTGATTGTTAGATCTACCACACTGCCAATGTGGTTGAGATTATTTCACCAGGAATGCAAAGTAATTCAACAACAGAAAGGATCCCAGAAAAAAGTCAAAAGGAGAGCCTGGAAAGAAAAGAAAAATACCCACAAAAGCCTGCATATTTCCAGCATGAGCTCATTGCACCTTTCTCATAGCACAGACGCACATATCCTGTATAAAACCACAGGAAGGCGCATAAATCTCTCGGAACAGACCGTGTGGGGGCTGAGACCCATAAGCATGTCATTTGATCCCAAATCATAAAGGGCCTGGTAAAGTAGCCCTGGTTTTCTAACCCGCCGTCTACCATATTGATCTCTATGAAAAAAAGGTCCTTGATCCTGATTTGAAACCAGAGCCTCAGCAGATGGAGAAGAAATCTGTGTAGATAAAGAGTGTGTGGCTCAGTGTTTTGATGGAAACTCTGGGGGTTGGGGGGGACAAGTCACCCCGGTGGGCTTTTTTTTTCTTTGTCAAAGACAAAATAAAAGCTCATGTTCAGTTAAGAGTCTATTCATCATTGAAAGTTAGGGGAAACTCTCCATCTTGGGTTCATTTTTGAGTAACATACATGAGTACATCTACTGACCTTTCTGTCTGCAGCAGAGTATTCCCTATCGGAGGATACCATGTCGGCGGAGCGCCCCCTCCGGCTCTTTCTTTGCACGGGACAACACAGCCAACTTCCTTGCCTGGTGTCGCGAGGTTGGGGTTGGAGAAACATGTCTGTTTGAGTCAGAGGATTTAGGTGAGTCTGCCATAAACATCAGTAAGCTAGAAAACCAGACAAACAGGATCTATAAACAGACCTCAGTTCTCATAGAGGTACAACACTGTCAGCCTTTGGCTGCCACTGGCCACTGCCAGGGCATTGGACTCAGATTTCTGTTTCCTGTGAATGGCCTGATTGTTCAGGTAGGGTATCACACAGGTTGAACTGTTTCCCTCTCCTCCCCTCTGAGGTTCAGAGGACTCTCATCTCCAAGCTCTCTGTCAGCTCTTTTGACATCCATACAAAGCTCACAAGGGCATCAGTCTGCTGGAAGCACTGTGAGGACAACAGCTCTACCTGACCATAAGGACATGTGCATCTTCAATACTGTGCTCAAGCACAAAATGTCTGGAGTAAAACAAAGGGAGCACAGACAGAAGGGTGTGAGTTAGTAGGAAAAGTAGGCCAACACTATGCAAATGTTTTCCTCAGCTCATAACAGGGGCATTTTGCTCTTTTTCTCATTCATGCCCTCAGTATGTTATCTATCTCTCTAAGCTATTGCAAGGATTTCTTGCACGTTATGTCAATGAAATATGTTCACAGTTGAGATATGTGTGGATTGACAATCAGATGTACAGTATGTGACCCTGCCTGTGACAGAAATACCTAAAATATTCACACATTCTTGTAATTTCTGACTAATGGCTCCTTGACCGTCGGTACACAATTTAAACTACGCAAATCATTTCTCAAGACCAAGTTACACGCACACCTTCAAATGCAGCAGAGATGTAATTTTGATATAAAATGTTGTGGAAACACTTTAGAAAACAGTAACAGCTGATGTCTGTCTTCTGTCTTTCTTTCTCTCTCTGTCTTTCTCTCTTCCTTCCTCTCTTTCTCTGGATGGATTTATCAGTTCAGCAGTAGATGTTACAACACCAGGTTTGCTATCATGCAGTGGATATTCTGTCTATAATGCATGGTGTGGTGTGTCACATGTATCATTCATCCTGTGTCCACTCTCACTGTCTGGTCATATAGTCAGTGGGGTTAAAATAAACACCTCAAGCCTGTGTACACAAGTTTGGACAACAGTTTTTTTCATTTGGTATAAACAAAGGAGAGGAACATTTGAATGCATGAAGCTTGTTTTTTCCTGCATCTTTCTGTTGTCTTTTCCATCGCACAGCCACTCATTCTCATTCGTTGCCTTATTACCGATAACATACAATGTCTATGTACTGTAAATACCCAATGCTGACACTTTGTCTCTTTCTAGTTCTTCACAAGCAGCCACGAGAAGTGTGTCTCTGTCTTTTAGAGTTGGGACGGATAGCATCACGGTACGGACTGGCTATTTCATATTTCCTCTTTATTCATTTCAGTTTATCTCTGACTATTTCCCCATATCGCCTGCTTCTCTGGGTTATTTTGTAAATCTTTTCCTTCAATGATACTAATGTAATGACAATACAGGTATAATGTGGAGCCTCCTGGCCTTATAAAACTGGAGAAAGAGATTGAACAAGAAGAGAAAGCGCCTCTACCTCCCCCATTACCTGTTTCTCCAGCTCAGCCCCTCCCTCCATCTCCTGCGTCATCTCCTTCCCCGTCTCCTTCCCCATCCCCAACTCCTCCCAAAGTGACTTCCAGCAAGAAAAGTACAGGGAAGCTGTTGGATGATGCTGTAAGTCAACACAGTTCACCTCTGGTTTTGTTTCTGTTTTTAATATCGTATCAGAGGGGGAACATCTGTAAGAAGTTTATCTTTGTGTTACAGGTAAGACATATCGCTGATGATCCCCCCTGCAGGTGTCCGAATAAATTCTGTGTGGAGAGACAGTCACAGGGTCGATACCGTGTTGGGGAGAAGATGCTCTTTATCCGTGTGAGTATATTATAACATCACCCTATAATGTGGCTTCATGTTTATATGTATTCAGGATCAGCAAATGGCTCTGTTTTTGCACAGTGGTAGGAACATATTCAAATCCTAATGAGCTTAAGGCTATCACGGTGGGAAAATAAAAAAAGAATAAAACTATTAAATGTTTAATGTTTTTGCAATTCAAATGTAAAAGTAGCTATTCATTCTGAAGAATGGTCTCTTTGTTGATTAACACATAAGCAGTAGTTTATTGTTCAGAGAGGTTGAGGTGGCATTGTTTGCTAGAAAATAAAATCTAAAAAGACAGATAATAAAAAATTATAACAGGTTAAAACACAAGGGAATTCATACAATCACAGAAGATTTTCGGGCAGAGTCAAAAGTCAAAAGGCTTGTGGCTCCATTAAAAGAGCATCATCTATCGTCATAACAACAATATCATTTTTTAGGAGCAAAACAACCACAATCAACATTCATGCTCTCAGACCAAACCAGTGCAGACCAGAATCAAAATATTGTTCAAAATTGAAAGGCATATTTTATAAAACCCTCTGCGGATAAGTTTACAAAATTACTCAGAGTTGAATTCACTGTTAGAAAATCTGAACTGTGCAGGCTGAAACTGATGAATGTTCTAGTTTTACAGTTATGAATAGTGTTAAGTGTACTGAAATAATCATTAAAGCCAAAAGACTCAGTGTTACTGAAAAACAGAGAAAACACAGAGCACTTACCTTTTATGCTTATAGGTGGTAACTGAGTATATTTTTTCATCTACTGTTTTGAAGTTCAGTTTTGAACTGCAACTCAACTAGACACAGTACAACATTAAAATCTTACACGTCCGTGCTCCAGTAATGAGAATTAAACTCTGACATGGACATGCTTAATGAGTACTTTTCCATGTATTTCTCCTGATGATACCACTGTCCCCTGTAAAGGACTTTCACCTTTAATGGAGTATTTAAACATTACAGCATAGCTACTTTTTCTGAAGTAATTAGTCTGAATAGTGCATGTACTGTTTGGTATATTAGAGACTAAATATGCAACATATTATTGCTGCATCAAAGATGTATTCAGCTAATGGTAACTGGTAACAGCAAATGCAGCATAATCATAGTCAAATAATAATAACATTGAAAATGTGAAGTAAAACTATGAAGTCTAACAAAGTGGAAATAATAAAGTGTCAGTATCTGTTAACTGAACTGTATAATAAAATGCATTTCTACTATGAATCTGCAGATAGTGCCTAATGAATGAAAACACGTCTTAACTGTGGAGAATTACTCTAATTGTTTTACAGAATTAATAGATTTTAGAGTGGAACATAGGACTGATAACAATAAGGTCTCACACTGCACTGCAAACTCCTCTCCATTCACCCACCATATGGCAGTGTGTTGATACTTGGCTGGCTTTGGGATGAAAGTCATCCATTGTGTCTGAAGAGCCCGTCTTTGCTGTGAGGTCTCATTTGCTGGTAATGGTATTCTGACAATGTCCATCTTCAGCCAAGCATAATGTGGCTCACTGGCTATAAAAGGAGAATAAAAGCCACACATTTCCATATGAGCTGATGACCAAGTTATTACTTGGAAAATATTTTACTAAGCTATATCGCCGAATACTGGCTGTTGCATTAATTACATCTTATAATCACATTGAATCTATCAGTCCAGGCAATGTTACTCGACTTTGGAGTGGAGGGATAAAATGGTTCTGGAGAAAGATAAATGGAGGCTAACACAGATTAGAGAAGTAGCACTGGTTCCCTTGGGATCTTGGTTACTTGGCAACCCACAACCAGGATTCACACCTCTAAGAATGTGATTCATGCCGACGGTATGTTTAGGATGTGCAGACGTGCAAAAGAGTGGCTACTCTTGGATGTCCTCTGCTGTCAGCACATTATATTGCAACTGCTACTGTTAAATCTCAACCACATCAAATCTCAGTCATTGTAAGGTTTGGAAGAACAAAGCTGTTTTTAAATATTAGTGAGTAAAATAAGACACTAATTTGTGAGATAAAAGCATTTCCTGCTAGACTGAACATGACCAACTGTGTAAATCTGAATATTTATTATTATTTATGCCTTTTCTATATCTGAATGCTTTTTCATTGTGTTGCTGGGCAACCAAGGACAAATGGTGAGAAACTCACAGTCTAAATAAAATCACAAACTGGCTTCAAAGGGCTTTAGACCCTTATTTCAGACAAGGAAAAAAACCCTAACATAACCCTAACCCCCTCCCAACAGAAAGGGGAGAAACCTCAGGAAGAGCAACAGAATACATGTGCATTACCACATTACCATATGAACTAGTCACAGTTACAGTATGTGAGATACATCATTTGATCAAGCTAGTGTTAAACCTCTATTCCTCTGTCTGTCAGCCAGCGCTCTTCACGGAGAAGATTCTTTAATTAAAATTCCTCAGATTATTTTACCCCCCCAGCAGCTGTTCCTACTGAAAAGGCATGAATACACGAAGGCCAGTCACTGTCTGTATGCAGCTGCAGAGCGAGGACAACAGTGGCATGCAGCACACATAAGACTCTGCTTCACAATAATCTGTGCAGCCTGAGCGGCTGACCTTCTCAGCCTCTGGAATAAATGAGGTGGTTGTAGCTCCAACAAGGGAGCAGCACTAACATTGGAGTGTCTGTGAGAGGTGCTGTCCCAGCTCAGCCCCGGGCCGGGTTGCTGAGGGGAGACTCAGCTCCAGCAAGGGTCTCGTCCCAGAGCAGCATGATTGAAACCGCTCTGCATCACACAGATCCATTAAATCTACAGTCACAAACCCTGAAGGCCTGTTGCTGGTGATTGGAAGCGCTGCCCTGCCACTGCCCTCTAGATTGATTCTTTTAAGAGGCTTATAAATGTTGCATGTTATGATGCTGGAGGGCAGGAAGTCTCATACCTGGCCAGACTGAGGTGACAATCTCAGGAGGTAGTTTACCCTTTTTATCATTATGATTTACTTTGGTATTTGTCTAGCTCATTCTTCTACCGATTGTGTTTTTTAAAGACAAATGTAGCATCACAGAGGTCTCTACAGTAACCTGCTTATTTACTCTGCTTCTGAGAAAGGCATTCGGTAAACAAGCTTGTTTTAGTGGAGGTGTAATGATGTCTTAATGAGGTAGGTGGTGATTAGGCTCCATAGTGAGGCGGACATGTTTTATGTGCGCGGCCTCTGGGGAATGCAAGTGTCTGAACGTCCAATATACCAGAGCCTTTTATTTCTTCTTCTCTTTATTATAATGGCTAATGTTGCCATGGTAGCCAACCTTGAGAATGTGCCCTGATGCGGCAGGTGGAATCATTTTGGAGCAAATGCTGCAGATTTAATGACAAAAAAAATAAATAAATACTGCATATAATTAAATAAAAAGTCTTGATGGAGACATTCATTCACGTAATGACTTTGGTGATCCCCTGCATTTGTCTGTAGCACCACCATGAGAATTACTGGATTTTGATTTCATTCAAAATTCATGTCCCTCTCAGGAGGAACCATTAGCAATGTGGTGATCCTTTCACTTTTCTTAATCTTAATCTTGTTAATGTAATTCCAGAAATCAAACAGTGTGTTTGTCAGTAGCCTGCTCAACAAGGCATTAGGGTGGTGGGAGACAGAGGAAGCTTCCCTCCTGGGATATCAACCAGTCCGAGGCCTCCACATCAATCAACAAGCTCTGACATCAAAGCCACGCTTAACTGTTCATTCAACTTCAACCCAAAGCCTCAATCAGTGAAATGACATTAATCCTGTAGAACGGAGAGCTCGGCAACAACTGTTTAAAGCTCTCCACTGACACACACCAACATCAGAAGTGATACCATAATCCTATTTCTCCCTGCAGATGCTGCACAACAAGCACGTGATGGTGCGTGTTGGTGGAGGTTGGGAGACCTTTGAGAGCTACCTCCTGAAACACGACCCATGTCGCATGCTCCAAATCTCCCGGGTGGAGGGCAAGACGTCCCCTGTCAGCGGGAAGTCCCCCAACATCAAGGACCTCACCCCTGACAGCTACTTGGTGGTAGCAGCTCACTACCGCAGCAAAAAGTGAGGCTGAAACGAGGCAATAATAAAAGGACACAGAGGAGGACTTCTGTCTGTTGTTTCCTCTATACATAATGGACATGGCTATCTAACACATGCCTGTTTTTATAAATAACTTGGCCACAGACACAACAACATTCATGGAAAGCTCACTTGTGCAATAGTGATGCTTGGTTTTGTTTCCTCACATGAAGAGAATTTAATCAGATGGATGGTTGTGATCAGATGAAGTCTGGAGGCACATTAGTAGGCCCTTAACAATGGCCGGGACTGTGTTTTATCTAGTTTTGCAGAACTGTGGAGCTGGAGCTTTGAAAAATGTGTTAATCATTGCAATATAATGACTTATTTGGGTGTAAGAGAAGCTGTACATTGTAATTGTATTTTAAGCAATATACAGGATCATTTGTAGTAGGTAGAATATTTTCAGTTTTCTGAAAGAAGTTCAGTGAGTGATGGAGGTTTCAGGACCTTCAGGAAGTCTGCAGTCCTTGGCAACCTGGAGTGGATTCCTCGATTTGTTTGTACATGATGGCAGACAGAAAGTAGGCATTCTCCACCAAGGCATTATATTGTTTTTCCTGTTTTCTTTCTTTTTTTACTTATCATTTGGCTCATCATTGTGGCACAATCCAAAGTAATGTCATTAAGCAAATATTAACACAATAGTCTACTGTATAGTATTCTTGTAAAAACGACCACATCTCTCCTAGAAACCAAACATTGTTCATAAAATGTAATGGCTTTTTCTTTATAATGTATGTTTTATTAGGCTAACACAATGACGCAATGCTTAGATTGTTTACATGTTGAATAACTATTCTTTGCAATGCATTTTTATAGCATTATAATTTTTAATAGTTATTCATTATTAGGATGACTCCTGTTTCATATCATTTTTATTATAAGAATAGGCAATCACCTGTACAAGATGCACTATGTAGTTAAATAGAACCTAATTACCCATCAGAGGTTTGCAATTCTTTGATTTATCATGTTACTGGCCTCTAGAGGGAGCACAATCATTGAAATCTGAAGAGTAATCTGTTTCCTAGGTTTAGATTCTTGCAGTTAAGAGACATAATTCACAACATAATCATTCAGTGGGCTGATTTCTCCATCTTCCTCTTTGAAAAATGAATATGGGACCATGAGATCAGTGGCTATGCAATGTAACCCTCAGGCTTGTATGTGCAGTAAATAAGTCCAGTTTCTGTTTGTAGATTTAAAATTTCAATAAATTCTTAAAACTTGAAATATATTTGTGTTTTCATGATTTGCAAAGCATTATTTGGTCAGCTTTTTATCTTGACTTTACCACAAATTATGCTTAAAACAAAGGCAACGGAAGCATGATGACTTGAAGTGTTTAGTCTGCTTGTCCTGTTTTACTTAACCTGTACAGCTGAAGACTCTTAAAATATACAACTACAGGTAAATATTTATTAGCAGGCATAAATCTAAAATGCATGTTGCAAATTTTTATCACTGATAATTTTAACCATATCAAAATCTTATCTGAATGTGGATCATCTTCCTGTCAATTCCAGAAGCGAGATCCACACAAACGTAGCAGAAATGTGATTTATTGTAGCAAATAACATTGGCTTTCTACAAAATGGTGAGAGCACTGGAAGCATTTAAGGATCAAGTGAAGGCTGTAAGAAATGCACTCAATTAAGCAAGTCAAAGTAAAAATTTCACAACATACACAATTCACTTATTCTTTCCTTCAGTTTCTTCACATCTCCATTGTAGTTGACATGAATCTCTCCCAATATAGAAAGTAAGCAAGCCTATTCGCTGTTGACCAAATATTGACAAACTGTGTGCAAATAGATGTCTCACAAAAGCTTGTTTGTCATATGGCAATCCATAAACACATTTCATTTGTCATTTAAATTAAGCAGGCAACACAGTTTGCATACATTGCATACATTATAATTCAATACAACAAACTGAAATTGTGCAGAGAAAAACCAAAAAAAGGCTCTATTAAAGGAGTAATGGGTCATGTGAATGTGGTCATTAAAGGTATTTTCACTTCTTTTCACTTTTACTGGTTGCATAATGTGTTGTTCTACATTATTTAGCATTTATCTGTAGCTGTAGTTTGTGCTTACTGATTGAATCATCAAATTAGCAACTACACAACATTGCACCAAATACAGACCTGTTCTGTTCAAAATTTCATAAATTTGTTTTTCACCAAAACACCAACAGTTTGCATTCCTCCTTCCTCATCAATGGGGGACTTCTATGTGGGATGTGCACTGACTGGTAAATAAATAAATTGCAACTTCAGAACCTGCCAACAAGTTATAGCACTGTTTGCACTTACCTTTGTGCTGCCAACAAACAGAGCCCTGAACAAGGTGAAATGAGCCTTAACTGGATTTTTATAACTGCACATTAATACTACAGTAAGCACACTTAGATTTCTTCGTAAACATAAACTGTGCTCAACTTGTGAAATGTGTCATTTGCATAATGGATTTTAGGAGTCATACAAAAAGTAATGTGGCCATTAACGGATATACAGTGAATATTGATAATTGACTATGAAACCAAAAAAGAAAAGTGTCGTGATGAAGCCTATGTTATTAGTGTGTTGAGGACAGCTCATCTTGATATGACAAGAGTCACCAGAGATACAACTTCACTGTATAATTATATTCTTTTGAGTTATCTAATGCAAGCCACTATAAGACTCTGTCTAATCAACTGTCAAATAAAACTAATACAGTAGTTCATGTATCTTCCTTGACTTGTTCAATGGTCCAAACTGGCTTACGTAACTTGGCAACAAGGGTTGTAGTCCTGCTGTTCTATCTGTAATCATTTAATGACATCATAAAAAAAATTTAAAAAAAGATTAAACAGTGGACACCAGTTCGAACATCTTTCAAGTCATCTTGCAGCAGTTCTTCATGTTGTTTTGGACTTCAGAGTCAAGACTTCAGGTGGTACAATCATGGTTTTCATCCTACCTGCCACTACAGAAAAAAAACAAATGGGGACAAAATATCATATTACAACATCGTTCAGTTGCCAAGAAATTGAGCTTGTTTGTGTATATATATATATATATATATATATATATATATTTAGCATAATACATTAAGGTGCTTTATGTAAGTTTTCTCTGTCACCAAATGTGGTTTCTTGGCAAGTAAAGAAATTAAGCTATGAACTGAACTCACAAATTTTCTTCTAGACTGGCAGGTAACAGCTGTTAATGCTAACGTTAGCTATGTAGCAACAGCAAAGACTTACATAGAGCATCTTTAAATGACAACAGTTTAAGATACTAGTATGCATCAGTAGTAATCACTAAAATACTCACATTGTCAATAAAGGCATTGAATTAAATACAACTGTAAAGTCATCAAGTTCTAATTAAAGAACTCTAAAAACAGAAATGACAGAGATTATCTGTTTTTTTAATTGATATCATCAGATATGAAATTAGTGCTGCTTATTTGACTTAAGAAAGTTGATTCAGTATGTCTGCATTCACAGATATTCATTTGCACTGCACCCAGTAATGACATTTAAGTTGTTTAAGAACTAACACAGCTCGAAGATAAACACAAAACTAACCTTCAACCCACCACCGCCAGACACAGAGGTGGTCATCGCCTGTTTCTCAGTCTCTTCCTGTTTTTTCTTTTTCCTCTCGACAGCTTCTGGATTTTTAACACCCCTGTATGCTGTCTAAAAAACAGAGTGGAACATGACCAAGCGCTAAAATGCAATGGGTCATCATTAACATGTATTTATTTCTTGTTTTTATGTTCAAATTCAATACAAGCTGTCTTAAAAACATGCATGTGTTTCAAAAGCATTTTCTACTAAATAGTATAACCACAACCTCTTCAGAAAGCTCAAGGCGTGTTCAATCACAGCTAGCAAAAGGGCATTCAACTGCCAAATAAGGCAATTCAGCTAAAGGTGCTTTGTATAGTGCAGTACTGCTAACGTGACTGTGGATTAGGACTCAGGAGCTTTCATCTGTGGTAGTGAAAGTGTGAACTGACAGGGTGCCAATTTAAAGATGAAAACAGTGACTTGGAGTAGAGAGATGTGGTAGTTAAAATACTAGCCAAAAGATTCACCTGATCAAGAAGAGGGTTCATTCTGGTTCATGTCTACTTACCTTGATAGGACTTTAGCATGTCTCTTACGGGTTTGCAAGTGGCTTTTCTGTACAATAAAGAATTACTCACCACACTGTCAAGTGCATCTACCTTGAGCGGGGTGTATGTATTTAATAGAGGGCTCTGATGTTATGCTGAACTCAGTCACCAGATATTATTAGGTACATCTCGCTAAAATGAATGCACTTAGGAACAACAGCCTCCAATAAATACCATCTTTACGTTCAACCTTTGATGAATCAGTTTCAGATAAGAGTATAAACCACAGCCTACAATAAATCCAGTCTTCATGGCTGTATGATTTATTACTGTCCTAGTTTAGCTGCATAAGTGTTTTAGCACTTGACACATTGATAAGCATACGAAACCACTTAAAGCTTACCTCTTTTTGTCTCTTCTCGGCAGCCTCGGCTAATTGTCGTCTCCTTGTATCCTGTTAAAACATAGAAAACTTAAGCTAACGCCGCAGACAGACCCTCCCCGCTCAGTTCAACATGCTGGGCCTGGAGCATACTTGTCATGCCAATGTGTACACAGGCTAAACACGGTTAACGCCTCCTAAACATTACCAAGTAGGGCCTACACTGATGATTAATCAAATTCACGTAGGTTCAAATAAGGTGCCTGGTTTTTATTGTTGATATTGGAAGGAAATAGTGAAATTATGACTTATCCAGCGTCACAGCTGGTATTAACAGCTGTAGTAAATTAACTCACGGGATCTGGAGTGACAACAACGTCGTCCGCTGCTCCGCCAAGGCACGGTAAGCACATCCCCATACTTGTTTTTCCAGGCAGAATAAAAGGCAACGTTGAAAATTAGTTAGCAGAGTCTCAGATTAGTCTAAATGGCTACCTGGCTAGGCGGTAAGCCAGTTTCAAACTACCGGGCTGACAGGTAAGGCAACAGCAGCAGCAGCCTCCACTCCCAGCGGTTGTTGTTGGGTCATCTAGCATAACGTTACCGTTACCTAACGGTTGGGTCTGTAAAGCTATGGTAACGTTAGCATTCTAGCTAACGGCTGGTTACTGATTCACTACAAAGCCGGTCTCTGCTACAAGCCGCCTAATGAATAGTTTCTCCTCACACCTCTTGTTTAATCGCATCGGCATTTGGAAAATAGCTGTTTGACAGTCAGACGTCTAAGCCAAATATTTTTTCCTTCTGAGTTTGTTTTGGTTAGAGTTCAACTGGCTGACAAATCCACCAGGGTATGTTCAATAGCGTTAAATTAATAACCGCAGTTGAAGATTTCTGCTAGCTTACTCTGTACACAAAAGTAACCTAACTATCTTGTCAGCAGTGAAATCACTACGAGGCTACTACTGTTTGTCATAATTAACGAATCGGGAGTAGCAGTGTAACTAACACCGTTTAAAAATGTGTTCATTGTGCTTGTGATGTGTGTTTGGTTATTGTGAACATAGCTCAGTGTGGCCGTGGTGACGTGGTGGTGACGCCTCTGACAGCTGGTCAAACAGCGCCACCCCCTGGTGAGGGACCAGACCAACACCAACACCAACACCACGGTCACCATCACCACTCCGGGCTCCATACGAAAGGTTGGGTTGCGTTTTGACCAAAAAAAAAAAAAAAAAAAAAAATGCTGCTTTACTGCTTTTTTTTTAATTGTTGCTCTTAATTTCCCCCGGATTTCGCTCCTGACAACTCCACCTTGTGGAACAATAAGGTAATTATGTATGAAGAAGTTTTTAACCAAACCAGATTGGTTTTCTGGGTCTCTCACAATTTTTGTAACAGGTTTATTGAATTGTTAATGCACAGCCATCCCTCTCGTTCCTCTGCATTTAATAGAGAACAATTTAAAGTACTGTGACAGGCCCAGATCCTCACCCAGCAGCTGGATTTGTTCCACAGAAAAGCTCATTTCAGGAGTTAATCAAGAGGAGCATTTTTGGAGACTGTGAGGCTAACATCCAGATCCATGCTTGGGTCTTAATCTTCATATCTGAAACTTTTAGCTTGTTATTTATATTGGCAGGTTGCCCCCAAAGTTAAAGAAACACATTACTAAACTGTAACATTTATGACATCAGTGTTTTGTTAGTTTATTCAGGTTTTAATATGAACTGTGCTGTTTGATCCTATCCCAGTCTTTCAGTTTTCCCACGTTAGATTCTTTACCATCTTAATCTCTTCCATCTAATATATCTGATTTGGTTAATCCACATGCATATTAATATTAATATATAACCTATAAGCTACAAATGAATTTCTGTGCAATAGCGCGAGATTTGAGAGAAACAGGACATTCCCAGAAATCTCAATTTGGGACTTCCAGAAAAAATCGCAAAAATACTTGCTTAAAAAAATGAATTCCAACAAGGATAACCAAATCTGTCAAAAGTGTAACTAATCCAGGTCAAACTTACCCTTAAGAGAGTGGATCTTCCCTTGCTAGAATCTGTTGTCAATCGTGTAGACTATTGAGAGAGCGAGTGAGTGAGTGATCCTCCACACAGCAGTTCCGTCCAATCAATACTCAACAATCAGTATCCTGGGAGTTAAATGTAGTATGCTACAGCCCAACATCTTAAACTCCACCCATCCATCTTCGCTGCACTGCCCGGGCTGTTTCACAGCTCAAAGGTGCTGCACTGTGGGAATGGCAGGTCCATGAGATTGCACAGTTTTTCTATATATACAAGTTGTCATTCAGAAAGTTACTGATGGGAGATTTGTACTGAAGACGCCAGTACATGCAATGGAAGTCAACGTATCACAGGCTCTTGGCATCTCCTCGGGTAGGTTTAACTCACTGCTGAAGGAGGCACAAGGGATTGTAGTAAAACTGCAGCTGATAAACTGATTTCATAGCTATTGCATTTGATTTCTTTTTAACCAGATATGTGTGTTTAGTGGTTTGTTCTTTGTTATTGTTTACTGTATACTGTCCAACCTGGAGTAAAAGTACACTTGTCTAACAGTTGACCATCATAATGTTCAGTCTTATTTTAAAGCTGTAGCAAACTACTGTAACATATAGTGAAGGGTGCAGGTGAGTTCAGTGTGTATAAAATATGCTGTTAATCTACTTGATGATTTAGTCATGAGCCAGGATATGTAGTGAATGAACAGGGAAGTTAGTGAAGGTGCATCACCTACTGATAGTTTTCTAAGAAGAGTTCACATGGATGCTTCCTTCATGGCATTTTTCATAAATGAGAAATAGATAAAGTAGCCTGTACATGCTTGTAGATTAAACAGAATAATAGTTATCTAGAGCACATTATGTGTCTTTCTTGTGTACAACATTCATTTAGTCTCTGGCATGTTTGCACAGCACTCAGAAAAGCTCCTTGTAATCTTGTGGTGAAACATCTATGGTCAGCCAGTCTGGAGAAAAGAGAGCGTGACTATTTTCTAGGGAAATATCCATTATCGTTCAGTTTAATGAGCTATCCAATGCATGACTGCTGAGGCTTTTATTAGTTGTTCTAAATCATCATTGCCCCAGGCAAAGATGAAAATGGCAAAACTCTTGGCTATGTCGTGATAGCTAATAGGACAGTGTTTTCATCTGTGTTGAGCCATGTGGATAATGTTCAGTGGTGTGCAGAGACTCTGAGGGGGTCATGGGGGCAAACTGTGATGTGGTGGCTCTGCTGGGTGAAGTGTTTACCTCGCTATAAATCATCAAGCATTTGCTGTTGGTTTAAATCCTTCAGTGTGAACCCCCTCATCCAATGATAGATGAGTTGTGTGCACAAAAGTTCCCTGGGAAGAATCTCATGAAGATGAGATTTTGAAAACTCATCAGCCTTTTTATAAGGGAAATAGCAAATATTTTTTTCATCTACTTTCTGAGCAGTGATCACCAATAAAAAAAATACTATAGAGCTATAAAATAAAGCTGTGTATAAGCTTTATTCACTGATAACTTCTTCCTGGAACTTGTCTCTCATTTTGTACAAAACAAAACAGCTTTTCGGTCAAAACTGAACTCTCTCTGGGGTTCGGAGGATTTGACAAGTGCAGGAGAATCTGCATCACTCTGCTCAAAGTCAAGTCCTGTTGTGGAGTCATGATTTTTTTTTGTTTGCCTTAGGGCTACAAAAATAAACAAAGTATAATTGAAAATGCAATATGTGCAAGTGCAATATCCAAATCACGGGAGCTGTAGTTTTTTCAATAAAGGTAAAATGTGTTGCAACATTGTGGTGCATTGTTAGCACCATTGTGGTGCTACAGAGACGCCCCGGCCTACAAATCATATTCTACAGATGCAGGGGAAACATCATTGTTTGGTACAAGGTGCAAAAAAAAAAAAAAAAAAAAACCCTCACCATTATCATTTTTAAAAACTTAAAGTAAAAATAAAATACAAAATCGATCATTCCAACTGAAATCAAATCACAATGTCTGCCAGAATTATCACAAGATGGTTATTTTTGCGTATTGTTCAGCCCTGGTTTGCATGTTACTTTACAACCATGCTCATTGTTTAAAACAGTGTTTACAGACTCTAACTGCTGTTCCTTCATGCAGTTTTTCATCTGATGCATCCCAATATTATATCTGCACACAATGGAAATATGGAGGGAGGCAGTTATGATGTTATGATTTTATGGAAACATTTATGTTCCCTGAAGTGATCACTGCTGACTAATGTAAGCTGTTTAAGAGACATAAAGCTCACAGACCAGGTTGGTGTAGCCATCATGTAATGGAAACACTGCTATATAAATTCCCTCTGGACTTGATGTATACCCCCTTTAGCTTATAGGTATTATGGATATAAACACTGATGCCATTTTTATTCAATTAACAAGTTGCTGGAGAAGATGTCCACCTGGCTGCACTCAAACTTAATTACATTTGTTGTATCATCTGCTGACATTTCAATGTTATGAAGTGTTTGTATACCTACACTAATTATGTTATGCAATGTCCCAAGCTTATCAATAAGCCCAAGATGTGTTTGTGACATTTGTTGCAAAGTGGTAATTTAGTCATGGTAATAGTATTAGTCAGACCATCTGGCTGTGTTGCTTATTTGCTCAGATAAATCATACTTAGGTAATGGAGTGGATACATGGTTAATGGAGTCACACGTTTCTGAGCGGTTACTTGGGAGTGGAATTTGGGGCACCAGGAAGTTCACAGAGGAAGTACCTGCTCATCATCAATCGATCTACTTAATGTTCCCATACTTTTGAAATCTTCAAGACAGTATATGAAGGCACTTAGACTAAACAGCTGTAATGGACAAAGCACATTTTAAGGTAAGTGATTTTTTTTTTTCTGACCAGTTGTCCAGTTCTCTGGTGACCTAGGTGCAGCAGTTTCCATCTTAGTGTTATGACTTCGACCTTCCCTTCAAGTGCAAGAACCTCATTAATGGCAGTCTATGTGTTTGTCAGTGAAGCACAACTGAGAGACAGGAAATTGCACTACATTGGAATCACAACGTACTCCTGTATTTTCAGTGTATTGCACCACACTCCATTCTTGTAGACTTCTTGTAAAAAGCCCTTTGGTAGTAATTACTGTTGCTGTCACGAACTGAACTGCATTTTTAATATTTAGCGTTTCAATAACATACTTTACGCACCAGCATGTCTGGCAGCCACATCTTATTCTCTTGTCGGCTCCATCGAGAAGAGATGCTGAAGGGAGATGTTGCTATTGAACGTGTACAGAGTCATTTCTGTGATGCAAAGTACATTGAATTGTTGGTGAGTCACGCTGTTTGGACTCTGAGTGCATCCCCACGGCTCTTCCTGTTGGTTTTAATGAAGCTGAATGCACACACGAGGGAGGGAGCACACATCAGCACACACTGAATAAAAATCTCTGACTATAGATGTTATTTTTCCATTGTAAACAAATTAAAATACATTATTGTATGTTAACTTGGTTGACCTTAGCAGTGACCTGGTTAGGAGTCAGAATGATAGCCTCTCCATTATGTAAAAAGGCAATTACTACAAAAATAATGGCTCAGCTATAATTTATAATGCACATCAATCCATTTTTAGTCTTACTGTGCTGGTTTTTCCCTTCTAAACATCCACATTTGCGGATTAGAGGAGCTGACATTTAGCATATAATACTGGGTTGGATGACTGTTTGAATTCAAGAATGGACAGTTTATTAATATAGTTCTTAACATCAACATTAATTCACATCCTGAATGTGTAGTTGAAAATAGAAACATTATATAATCATAGAGGCCTTAATATTTAAGACATACACAGTATATTGACTCAGTGCTGATTATTACTATTTTACTTTTGCTAAAAAAGAAAATCAGTTGACATCTTGCTCTAATTTTCCAAAGCTAGAAAACAGACTCTATCACAACAAAGCTGCAAATTAGACAAATGTTTATTCCAGTAATCACCTATCCCTGAACAGTTTAAGTGAATACCTCTGTATTCTGACATCATGAGACATTTCTGCAAGTTTAACTGTTTTATGGTTTTCATTGACAATCTAACCTGATCAGGTGAGTTACACAGTTGGTTTAGAAGGCCAGAGGCTTTTTGCTCCCCATTAGTGTCAAGTGTCAGAGGGTAAAAGGAATTTTAAAGAAGTGTTAAAAATGTATGAGCACAGTAACATGAGAGGGATAAGTAGAGAGCTGTACTGCTGTGATCACCTACACATTTTACTGATCTGAACATACAAGCAATTACATTTTCCCACTGATGACACAAGCAACTGCTATAATGGTTTGAATATACGACAGGATGCCCTTCAAGATAAAAGCAACAATAAGAATTCCTTTAATAACATACTCTGATCACTTCCTTGTCTGATGCTGATGTGTGTCTGCGTGTGTGTTTTGCAGGACCATGTCATCAGGACAACTGTATGTTTGTGCCTCTGCTGGAGAGTCAGGCCTCCAGCTCCTCTGGAGGCGACAGGCATGGTCCTATCAATCGCACCATAAGCCACTCAGTGTCCTGGAGCTCCTCGCTCGCCAACAGCTTCCACTCAGAGACCGAGACCGACCAACACTCCGGTGAGTTTGCCAACAATAAATATGGACCTTTCTTACCCATTGTACACCTTTGTTGATTCTGCCATCGTAAGTGTCAATGAGGCTGTCGGCCGTGGGAGTCTCTGTGCTGTGGCCACTGGACGCCAGATGTACTCAACAGCACAGTAATGATTGGCTGTGTTGACCACACTGTTTATGCCCTCAGTCGAATTGTTTGCTCTGAACTTTTAGAAAAGCTTCATCAGCAGGTCCTTTGGCTGTGAGGCCTCAGAGTAGTAGTAATTTAGTTGAATGTCTTGATCTTAGATGTCACTGTCATTCAGCAGCCTCTGGAGTGAGAGTGAGCGGGGAGCTCTTTGATTCTTTGAACAGCGGGCAAACACAGAGATGTGTTGAATATTAGTGAAGGCACAGCTTTGATTGTTCTTGCTTGTAACATTTCCTTTGACTGGAATATTTAATTGCTAATTTTAGCGTTGAATAACCCTTTTACCATTTAATAACTGCAGTTATTTTCAGTTAGATCATTTTGACTGCTGGAGGATTTTATATCTTTTAACTGTAAAAAATATTGTTTGGCTTCAGATGCAAAGATGATGGGACAGTTAACCATTTTGTTTGGACACTGGAAGAGTATTAGTCAGTATGACAGTCTAGTGTGAAGTATTTAATGATTTCATATTTCCATGAATAATGCAAAAACCCTTTGTGGTTCTTGGAATTTAATGCTGACAGCCCAGTTAGTCATCTTTTTAACCACAGGGTGGCAGTATTTTATTTATCTAAAACCTTGCTCCCTCTGCAGCCTGTCATCTGACCTACATCTCTAAACTAACTGGCAGGAATAGAAGAGATAAAATTTTAAATGGCACTGACCCTATTTATTTATTCATCGGCCCAGTGAAAGAGATGCATTTGCCTGGTAGTTCAATTACATGTTATAAAGGTTGGCATGCACAGCTCTGCCACCAGTGCTCAACAAACATCAGAACAGTGGGAGGAGGAGAGGCGTGCTGAGCTGCAAGAAAACAGATGGTATTTGCATCCACGACAGATGCCAGACTACTCCACAGAATACCAGCACAGACAGAGATTGATACACAAAAGTAGGGTCACACACCAAACCGCAGCCTGTGTTGTTGTTTCCCAGTGAAGACTGACCACATCACGGCAGTAAGTGTGAGCAGTGTGTGCTCACATAGAGACAACATGAACAATGCAGGGCTTCTCCTCAGCCATGGCTTTGAGATCCTGATTGGAGGTCTGCTGGTCTGCAGCTCAGTCTGACTGACATTGAGATAAGACCAGTGACCTTGCAGATAAACCCTGATAAGATCTCAGTGCTTCTGTGCAATTGAAGACAGGGTAAAGTGATGGAGTGACAGAGACAATATTTTGTGGTTTGTCTTTATATTCTTTCTAAGATGAAGGTTTTGCAGTCACATAAATTGACTGTGTGATAAATAATATGCATCCTGTTCAATGTTTCATGCTACATATAGAAGCTGTCAAAAATGTATTTACAGGATCTTCTTTTCAACAGGCACTGAATATTTTTTTTAATTTAACTACATGTACTTGCATTCTTACTACTACCTCATATCTAAACTAACTTACAAAACCCCTAGATTCAGTTCAGCCTCTTCAACATTTTACCTGCGTCTTAATAAATCCAGCAGGACAAATATTCAATAACTTTTAATATGAGGCTATTAACCTATACTACAGTAATTTCCACCTGCACCCTGCTCAGTTTTCATGACTGATATTACATTTGCTCTTGAAGGAGGGATCCCCTGCCACTGCAGCAGCAGTGTGTCTGCACAGCTGATGTGTGAGCCCTGTAGTAGTAAGCCATAGTATTGATTGTTTAGAGTTTTTCTCACAGCCTCTCAGTTGTAAATGCCTGCCAAAGCAAAGTGTTCAGCCTAAAAGAAGTCAGCTGGTCCATATTTCTTTTGTTGCTGTTTTGGTTTAATTTTCTTTTGATAAAGTTACATTTAAACCTGATTGTGGCTGTCAGCCAACAAACTGATGGCTTCAGCACCACAACACATTGTCATCTGTGATTTATTTTAGGGATTACATGATGGTCAGTGGGTTTAGACAATCTGATGGCCTTTGTGCATGTGAAATTCTATCTGAATTTTCTGCAATAGTACCTTGTAGTCTGTCTAAGAAGAAAAAGATAGAATGACTTTTCAAAGATTTTACATTAGTGTAGTAGCTTATCACTTCAAGGCTGATAGAAATATGCCAGAGGGGCTTATAATGTCTTAAGTTTGAAATGATCTTGGCCTCAAAATTAAAAAATGAAATTTATATGCACATTTAAGGTGCTACTACAAAGGGTAATTTCCGAGGTCTTTTTTTTTTTTTTTTTTTTTTTTTTTTCAATCAGCACTGACTGCCTTATATTTAAAGTAGCACCGCAGCCTAACTGTAGCCTGTTTCCGTGCACATATGATCCCTGAGGCTACGAGCAGAATGATTGATGAACGAATCAATATATGTCCTTGTCGGTCCATTTGAGATCTGCTGCCCCTGGTAATTTCCCGCAGCTTATTTGGAGTCAGTAAATCAGGACGGAGGGGGCACGTGTCCATCGCGGGACCTCCCCTACCGCCCGTCACCATGACAACAGCCGTGGATGGTGGCGGATGGGGAGCGGGGGGGGGGGGGGGGGGGGGGGGATGCGGAGCTGAGACAGGTGTTGCTGGGGTTTGCGCATCGCCCGTGAGATCGCTCGGCAGCATGGGAGCGGAGAGAACACCTACGCCTCCTCTCCACAGTTTCTCATGTATTCTGCAATTCTGCTTTTCGAAATACGGAATTTAATCAGCGCTGGAAACCAACTGAACGCCGCAATGGTGCACCACTCGGGCTCCATCCAGTCCTTCAAGCAGCAGAAAGGTTGGTGGCTAATGTGCCAGTTCCGCGTCCCGCACTGATTTATCTCGGAGCCGAGTGTGATGAGCGGTGACTTTCTTCTCTTGTTAAATAGTTTGTGATGTGAAATGGCACTCAGAGCTCTCTGACTCTCTACTTGCTGTAAGAGTGACGCAGAGTTGGAGGTCTTGCAGCTTTCTCCTGGGATGAAGCCTGTTTCTGAACCCTTTTGATATTTTATCCACTTATATATGTTACACTGGCTGGTGTTAACTCATCGTATTTTCACAGTTTCGTATAGAAATCGGGATTATGCAGGTATATTCAATTAACGCCTCACATATGACTAAATTAAACAGAAACACCAAGCTATGCAAACCACATTTGTTATAACACAAGGGAGGGTTGCATTTGTAATGCTGCACAGGAAAAAAAGACCTTTCCACATAATTCTAGCAATGCAGATCTTGGAAAGGTTATTTTGGTCATTTTTAAACTTGGAGTGATTGAACTGCACTCACAGTCATGTATGTATGACATTCAAACATTCACAACCATATAGGTTAGTTCAAGCAACGATAACATCATATTGAGGAAAGATACAAGCTGTTCCATACCGATCTGTTCAGGAGCCTGCAGAATAGTTTGTGCTAGAAGGCAAAGAACCTTCTTTATTTTCTACACCTATCACAAATACCTGCACTCAGGCTTTGTGGTTTTGAAAGTAATAAAAAAAAAATGGATGAGGCTGTTAAAAGTTCCTGTGATGCAGTCAAATGGAAAATACATCTCCACCCAGCAAGTTATTGAAAAAGCAATATGAGACATCAGACTCCAGCTCATGTTGGAGTCCATTTGGCATCTTTGCATCCAGGAGTGGCAATAACTTAACACATGTCATGTAAAAAACTGTCTCCACGCATTGGAGTAAATTCTGTCAAATCTACAGGTAAATACCTATCAAGTCATTCATCTGTGTCTTCCTTTTCAGCGAGACGACACTGATGCACCAGTATTGATTTTAGAGCTCTTTGGAGAACATTAGTGGTTCTTTAACACTTTATGTTAATTATACATGTGCAGGCTGTCTAAATTTAGAAAAACGGAGAAGAAAGTTCTTGTTTCCACGCTTTTACAGCCTCATGAATGAGGGGGAATGACCTCTTAGTGTTTATGTACCTGGCTGAGGAGGATAAAAGGGTCTATCCCCTGGCGTCTGATAAGAGGATGCTGAGCTGAGCCGAGCAGCTAGGAATCTCATGAGTGAGGGATGCCCTGCTGAACAGGGTTTTAGCTTATCTGCTTGTGAAAACAAGCAGATGTAACCGAGCAAACAGGAAAAAACATTGACAAGAGATGTGCTTTTCTTCAAACTTCATTCTTCAACCATGCCACACATGCACAGTGTCGATTGTACTACATGCATTCATCCTGGGTTTAGGGTTTGTTTGTAATTTTTATGATAATCTAAATAGATAATTATAGATAGAATTTTGTTTTATGATATGAATTGTGTTCCATGTAGCAATTATATCATTCCACAGGAAATATTTATCACAGATCGAACCCCTTTCTGGCTTCAGTCCAGCCAGCAGGAAACATGTAGCACAGGATGGTATCAGATTTATGTAAAAATCTGACTACAGGCTTGAGGGCCCACTCAATATGTCAGTGACTGCTAAGTACACCATTAAACTGAAGGCAAACAGGGTGAATGTTGGCTCACAAACTCTTGCTAAGCGATATTCAGAAACTGCACTTCCCCAAACACACATCAACACTATATGAAAGCATAAAAGGCTTAGAGCTGAATATGCGTGTTTAGCATTGATCTTAAAATCAACTGGAGACCAAAATAAATCTCTCTCCAAGTTTGCCTTAAAAAGTTCTCGGCTGAGCTACAGGTGAGAAAACAGTTTTGGTTGAAGACAATAGTTGAAAAGGAGACTGATTATGAAATGAGGTCGATGGGTTTTTACTTCCTGCCTTAATAAAAGATTTCTCTCACTTGACAAAAACTAGAAAATACAGCTACACTGGGACTTTAAAGGTGAATTTCAAATGTTGTTTGGCAGACGAATCATAATTAGCAGCATGTTGATGAAACTCGCTGACACACTGAACGCTCAATATCTGCTAGAAGGTATTTGCTTTCAGGAAATCAAGGTTTAAATGTTACCCAGTTCTTTGTTCATGCTTTTCTATGTTGCAATGATTGGTCGTAGATTAGTCCATGAATTGATCAGTCCATCTCAAATGTCAGAAGTCACTTCTTGGTCTTATATGCTGAATAATTTTGCATGTGTGACTGTTGATCAGACAAAACAAGACATTTGATGATGTCACCTTGTGCTGCAGGATATTTTAAAAGGCATTTTTACTGTTTTCTGATGTCTTATAGACCAAATAACTGATTTATTAAATTATCAGCAGGTTAATTGTTGATGACAATAATTCTTAATTACAACCAACTTCTCTTTCTAACTGATTAATATTGTATATCAAGCAATATCCTGCTCTTCCTCATGGAAATAGTTCATGGATTAGTGATTTATTACTGTTTGTTTATAGGTTGTGTTCAGTGGCTGCTGCGGGACTGAGACTACTGTCCTTTGTTACACTACACTTTTTAACTTCGTATGTGTGCATATACAGTAAATGTGTGTTAACCATGTGTGTCTGTGTGTGTTTGTGTGTGTATGTGTGTTCATGTGCAAACCTTTGGTTGCACAGTCGTAAGCAGGCCACCTGTCCTCTTATGCAAGCAGACAGATGGTTTTATAGATACAGACAATAATTTGAGGACAGATTTGGGGAGACAACATATACAGTATCATCTGTGATTTAAACAGGCTACTGAGGAATATTAGGCAAACATTAGTTTTATGTTCGGTGAGTTGATCTATACTGTGTATAAAGTGCATTTTACAAAAGTGTAGCATGCAAGCTAGACAAACAGTTTACAAAATGATAAAACAAAGGGGTTCTTTTGTTCTGCATGTGCAGCTTTGACACTTTCACAGTCTTTAAATAGTCAGCGGCTGTTTTGTTGCTAGGTTATAAGAACATTACAGCCAGAAGTTCTGCTGGAGCCCAAAGTTATTGTGCACTTTTTAATCAGATTTTGATGACCATGGTGGCATTATGAAACGAAAATGTTCTCCTGTGAACTTCACGCTTGATTTTGTTTACTGAGGACAGTGCAGTTCACAGGCATTCCCAGATGAGGTGTTTACCCGTGGACACAGCAGAGGCTTTGCAGAAAATCCCTTGACGTAGTAGAAATCACAAGCAATCAGCGGGAATAAGAAGATAGTGTGACATTAAAGGAATGGGGAAATATAGAGATTGAGAGAGAAGGAAGATCTTTAATCTGCTAAAATGATGCAACCCAGAGGTTGTGCCAGGATTGTATAACAGGCCCCTGAACGGTTTAAACCATGGGTAAAAAGTGCCATCTGCTCTGAGGTGTGTCCACGGTCAGACTGACGCGCTCAGCTGCACGTGACAGACAGATGACAACAGACAGTGTCTGAGGAGCAAATTATTACCTACTCTGCGTGCACTATTATTCATTTGTGTTGTCCAACAAATACAAATTAAATGGTCCAAAATCCAAAATGTCATTGAACCTCAAGCCTGAATGTTTAACACAGGAACAGTCAAAATGTTTGTTTATTCTTAAATGTCGTAAATGTCGTGAACAACATGACAATTAAATAACATTTTTGACCTTTCAAAAATATTCAGTGACCAATACAGCTACCCTTCTTTTCAATAACTTTTTCCATTGAGTCTGTCTTTTTCTTGATCTGTTCACAATCTACTTTCCTCAAGCAGTAACTACAGCCACCACAATGCCGTTCAAAGAGGTGCATTGTCTTCTTTAACTGTTAATACCATGTGCGAGCAGGTCCCACATGTTCTCAGTAGGATTTAATTCAGCTGAGGAAGGGGGTCATTATTCTGTCATCTTTGAGGCCTTTGCTGACTAGAAGTTGCTCAATACTTATGCACACTTTAATATAAGGTGTTAATCACTGAAGGCTACAACCTCCCTCATTACACAAATACTGAAAATGATTAAATGTAATGAGCAAGTTTATTCAGAAAATCTGAAAAGAATTTTTGTTTGTTTGTTTTTTTTAATTCAATATTTTTGTGTTGATCAGTGTCGAAAAATTATACCTCATGTAAATCAATGTTGTTAGAAATAAAATATGAGAATGTCAAAAAGGTGAACATTTGGACACTACATTCATTTAGCTATAATATACTGTACAGTATGTCATTATAGTCACTTAAGTCATTAGCATGTGTAGCTAAGTCAGTAATCTATAGAATACGTCTGATTTGAATAACTAACAATAATTTATCATAAACATAGATACTGACATATTATATATATGATATTCATGTGTTGAGTGATCACTCTTCACACAACATTTTAGGAAGTACTTGATTCCTCCCTGCTGTAAAGAGAAAATCAAAAGATACTTGATATGCTCCATTCAATCTGAACCTATGAACCTGCAGTTAGTGGTGCAGCAGTTTTTATAACACTCCTGTGATACTGCATCAAAATGTCTTTTCAAATAGTTGAAATGGTGTTTTTTTGATCTTGAATTTATATTATCTGTTCCATCCAGTTAAAGTGAGATTTTATCAGATAAACACAGCAAACACAAGTGTCTAAATTTTAACATTTTGTGATTTATTTTCACACTCTCTGCATGGACTAAATTGAAAATGCAAAAATATTTACTGAAGTACTCATATAATCCAAACTTGAAATCACCATTCGCTGCTCACTTCTGTCCTTGGTCAGCAAGAATTGTTGGTGTGCCTTGAGTGCTAACCATGTCACATTAGATATGAGCTGAATATTCAGGGGCTGATAATGATACCAGTCTAAATCCTAAGTCTATGTGTTCTTTGATACGGTGCCAGGCGGATGAAACACACTCTAATTGCTTTGAGAACGTTTGTGTTGTGCTCGCCTGAGTCCTGCCTCCACGTGATCATTTTTTAAAATCACTGCAGCAGCGTTTTGGACCGGCTGTTTGTGAGTGTGTGTGTGTCTTGTGTTTACTTCTTTGCCCACTGTTTTATAGCAGGGATTCCCTGACATGCACTGTGTAAGAGGAAGGCACAGTAATGATGTGTGTTGTGCTTAAAAAGCTCCTGATGTAGAATGTTCCTCAGTTAAAAGCTGTGACGCTGGAAGTGCTATGGGGTGAACATGGATGAATAATTCAAGGTATAGAAAGAGGAAATATAGATGCATGATGGGAAACAGCCCACTGACCTGAATTCTCTGGTTGGTACTTTGTGCAAAACATCCTTGCAGATAATGAAATAATTGATGCTTCAGTTTCTGCTCAGGTCTCTCACAATGATCATTGGAAAAACTTGACTTAAAGCAAAAGTGATGTCTGTTTTTACACATTTTACACAGTTTTGCCTCATTTTTACAGCATTGTTTTTGCTTCTTCTGCTATTTGATAGCTTAATATTGATCAGAAAATCCTTGACATTTTTCAAATTAAATTCTTCCAGCTGGCTCAGCGTAGATTGGCTACAGACGCACAGAGGAATAGTGCTGTGACACTGCCAGCTATATGCTTACTCTTCTTTTTTATGACAGAGACAATTGAGAGGAGCATAGCAAAACCGATAAACACAACCTCCATTCCTAATTTTTATGTTTGTCACAAACACAAATATTTGTAGAGAGTATACAGTAACAATGGCATATTCTATATAAAATATCATACCCACACACATGCACAGACCGAAAGAAATCCTTTTAATCTCACATCACAAGACTGTCATAGACACGTTGCACAGGAGAGATCCAAATCCCAGATCACGACCTTCCCTGAAGCCCGTCCAGCTCCCCCTCGGCTGAGCCTGAGTGGGTGTTTGTGAGAGCGCACACAGGATTGTTGTCAAGGTCCTGTGTCACGCTGATAAGGAGAAAGTTCAGACATGTTTTTTTCCCGTACCACCTCACAGTGAGCGTCCAGTCCCCAGGCCTCCTGATCTTTCTTTTTCATTCGTCCCTCCTCTGTCGTCACTTCGTTCCTCCTCCTCATGCAGGACTCACAGGCACTCACTCAAAGCCCACAGACTCCCATGCACACGCACGTACATGCGCATGCTCACACACAGACACACACACCCACACACACAGGATTAACTTTCTCCCGATAAACCAGTTTTAGCCAGCACACAGCGAGATTAAACACAGGATTTCACATTAGATGAACCCTTTATATATTTATATAGACTTACACAATACACTGTCTTCAGAATGACAGTGGGACAGAGTTCAGTCTGCCTGCATGAGAAAATCAAGCCAAAGCTTTGGAACAGGGCAGTGATTGTCAGATAACCAGTATTATAGCCTCAATATCCACAGGCTGAGAGATTTGACCAGTGAATTTTTTTTCCATCTACACGTGCTCTGAAATTTCCATGGAAGCAATTTCACACAACACCAGTCCTGTCCAATTTGTGGGTCTATTTTAAACTTTGAGAGTCCTTTGGGACCACTAAGCCTCACCACTATGGGCCCATTAGCTCTCTCTGCTCTGTTGTATCATCTCAGACATGTTGAGCCTTGCCAGTGTCTGTTGGGATTATCTAAACCACCTGGAGTCCAGTAAAAGTACCATTTGGTTACACATACGGGGCTTCCACACTGTAACCATTGTCTGTGTATCGATCAGCGCGATGGAGAGAGAACGGGCAGGGTCTTCTACCTGAACAGTTGGAGTAAGATAGAATGCATCCACTCTAGAGAGACTGTGAAATTACAGCACTTTAGGCTCCTGGCCTTTTGAGTGGAGGCTCACAGCTCGCACCAGTTTACAGTCCAGTCATAAAGCATGTTGTTGCTGCACTTGTTTCTGAGAGAAACAAACCTTCCTGCTAACTGGACCATAAAATCTCTGGTTTCTAAAATGTCACTGCAGATGTAATTGGCACAATATGACTCCATACAGAATAATAGCAGAACAACCTGCAGCTCAGTATTGATTTAAAATATTCAGTTGAATGAAATTGATTGAAATATGAAAAGGAGTAAGGAGGAACCAAAGGCTTGTGTACACTGTAGGAATAATTGAAGCACTGGGAAATCAAGCTTTGTAATTGGCCTGACACGAACAAATAGATTCATTTTGAGTTTACTTGTGTCGTATACATATGTCATATTTGTGCTGAGCAATAATAATTTTATATAAAAAGACTTATTTCCAGCTTCCAGCTGGAGCTCACAGTTTTCATTCATTTCATATCTGTGGGGCTGCACGAGAAATCAACAGCATGATTAGTGGCTCCCCTGGGTCCATGGGCTCACATCTTTAACTGGCTCCATTCTCAGCCAACAGCACCGGGAAATCCCACTGAGGGCCATGTCATGAGAATGAGTTAGTGCACGGCACGCAGCGTGCGGCCCTCAGGTTGCAGAGTGAATTATCAATGCATCTGAACGTTTCGGGAAGGTCGCTGAGAGAATTCCTCACTTTAGTAAGTCACGTTCTCGTTTGAAAAGAGAGCGAGAACTCCTTCATTTCATGAATAAATTTTGTCAGGAGCTGCGGCGCTGACGTTGCTGCCTGCTGTGAAGGTCAGATACAGTCTCCCGCCTCCACTGGTGGACATTCATTATTGTCATTAACCTCTGGCTTTCTCTTTACAATTCATCATACAGTATTGTTGAAGCCCTCATTCAACAATCCTGTCAGCCCGCTATCACTGCCCTCTTCCTCCTCTATAGCTGAAATAACCTTGAAAATGACCTCTACTGGTATTAATAAAACAATGACATGCTAATGAGAAAGCTACCGTATGTAGCAGGCAGCGGGGATGAATGTTGTTATTACACATCTTTGCTGAAGCGGTTGCAGGACTAACAAGCGTATGGTGTGCATGTAGTTTAGTTTTGTGGGGCACCATCACGCGGCTCGTCTTGAGGTATTGACCTGTGTGATTTGATGGAGGGGGAACGCTGATGGTTTTAATGCACTCCTCTATGAAGGACAGGCATTATCACCACCACTGTAGCCCATAAAAGGATGGACCAGCTGATGACTGAAGTGATTTCTCCCTCCCTCCCTTTTTTCCACTCACTCCCTCCATTTCAGTTAGTGCACCAGATCTGGTAAGTGCCATAAATAGGTTTTCTTAGATTTCACTTTTCTTTCTTGCTGTTGATTTTCTTTCCTTTTGTCACTGGGCATTTATGCAGAACAGTGACGTTTGTCTGTCGTTATATCTTTTGCAAGATAGGAGATGACAAGATGAAAAACAGGCAACAAACAAACAACAAAAATGACCAAAAAAACCCCCAAAAACAATAAAATGAATCATTTGATACATGCTACTGCTTTAGTAGTGTCATCAAGTCAAATAGCCCCTAATGTGTATATTAATCTAAAGACATTGATTATTAACAGTTACTGTATATCTCCCTAACTGCTCTGCCAACGCCTTGATTGCAATGCCATTTGCTGCTGCAGCTCGTGTTACCACCCCAACCTCTTCCTCATGTACCACAGATTTAGTATTGTTGACTTCTGTAAGATAAAATGTTGTGTGTGTTCAGGAAAATGTCCCAGACGAAACTATATTTTTATTTATCTGTGTAAACATGCATACATATAAATAACATACAACATGAAAATAAATGTATCAAAATATGAACGTAAAAAGTATCCACTCTTCCCTCTCGTCCTCAGGCATGCACACCAGCATCAGCGAGATCCTGAAGGAGAAGAGCCTGAAGCCGTCTCGCCGCAGCCTGCCCTGCCTGGCCCAGAGTCAGACTCATCCAATCAACCTCAACCACTTCCTGTCTGTGCCTCTGAGCCCGGAGCCCAAACCAGAAGTCGATGGTCTGAGCCAGAGCATCAGCACCTCCTGCAGCCTCCTTCCCCCGCAGACAGGTCAGTCCCCTGAGAGGAACTTACAGACGTCTTCCTAAACCCATCAGTGGATGTGGTGCTTCAGTCATGAGAGAGTGGCACCACCAGTGTGCCGATTTCAAAGTTTAATTACAAACAAGGGTACAACGACTTAATATAAAAGGATTTTAGCTGTGAAGTACTGAACTTGATATGACCGAGCTTTGTATGACGCGGTAATTTCAATGTGATTAAGTTATTTTTCAATTCTAAATACAAGGAAGCAAATCCACATCATGTCTGTGACGCAAACTGTGTCACAAGTGTTTTTCTAGTGCACTTACGTTTCTTTCTGTGTGTCTCATGTTATGCTCAGCAGGAACAGAGTTGGTTGCTCCACAGATTTTCATAATGTTGGTGACATTTAAGGCGTGTGCATAAAACGGATTGTGTGGACTGTGTTAACGCTGCAGGAGATTTAGAAAACAGTCACGTGTGTCTGGTGCACTTTCAGAAGGAGTGAGTTAGTGCAGGAAAATGCTGTTGCACGGAAAACAATACATCACTGTATAGACCTTTAAAAAGAAAACGATGCCTATTGAGGAGGAATATTATTTAGTGTCATTAATATCGTCAAATATATTTAGAGGCCATTGACACTGAGGGCTGTATTTTTGCAACAGCACAAATACTAAGCACTTCAGCTTGTTGGTATTTTCCTGACCTTGGAATGACCTTTGCTCGACCCTTCAGTATTTCGTTGCTAAGCACAGTGTGCACCCGTGGGAGGAGGGATGGGAGTTTCATGCAGATGAGCCAGCACAAGGTGAGGTGTTGCTATTTTGGTGAGAACTGGCTCTTTGACGTTGTGCTGAGAATAGAAATCTAAGGAAACAGGTCTGGGATGTAGACAGGTGGAGAGACGGTGTAGACAGAACAACAACAACAGAGGACATGATCCCACACCAGCTTCCCACCTGTGAACACTGACAGTGTGTTACATCCAGCTTGACACTGGGGTCCACTGAGGTAAAGCTGGATGTAATACATGTTGATGTTTTGTTATTATTGTATTCATTTTATATTTAAATTTGACATTTAACATGTGATTGCTCTATTGTCAGATTATACCAGAAACAGCAAGCTCTATTAACGACAGTCACATCTACATGTCTGAGCCCTCTTAAAGACACTGTGCAGTCGTTCAGCTGCAGTATTTATATGTCTAACCTTAATTAATTTATCTAAGTTTTTTTAATTTTTTTTTATTTCTTCCTGAGCTTTACAACTTCTCTCTTGTTGTTTTTCCTTTCTGCGTTATATGTGTATATCTGTGGAAATACAGCATAATCCAGAGTAAATTCAGTCTGCTTTTGGATTCTCTTCAGCACCCCATGTAGCCCAGTCATTTTTCAGCACAGTTAAATCCAAGTGGGCTGTCTTGGCTTTCAGTGTGAAGGAAATTCACAATGGTGTCTGTAAAGAATGATGCCATATCACTGCAATCAGTATTCCACAACTTTCTGGACTAGTTCTGTGTACTCTTTGTTATTGATTGTATATAGGGGATGTGATCGTTTTTGTGATGTTTTGGATTGTTATGGTGGGATAGATATATTCCTCCACTTTATTACTCTAATGAAATCAATACCAAGCAGCTATGGCTTCTTTTTAACTATTCTCTCGAGACAGATGGACAGATCATCACGCTGCTCAGTTGTGGTCTTAAAATGAACAGAACATAAGACAGCTTTCTCTACAATCCCACATGGGATCAGGGAGGATGCTGACTGGAATAAAACCATAGAAACACACAAAAAAAAACTGCCACAGCTTGTGATTTTGCATTAGGACTAAATTCTTTCCTCTTATTTACGGCCCAATTATGAGCTAACACACACTACAACTTGTTAGCGAGAGACTCTAATTTAACTTCAGTTACTTGATGAAGCTGTTATGTCTATGGTGATTAAAATGAAGTGCTTTAGAAGGAGTTTTGTTGTTTGCTCCCAACTTTTTTGTCCGAATGTATTTCAAAATAATAAACATAATTGAAAAAGATAATAAAAAATTTGCATTTTTTTTACACTTGTAAGAAAGAAGGAGGTAAGGAAAAGTAAGATAAGGATCCAAACCACTGAGCCTCTGGAGCTGTTAGAGAAGAATCTGCCTTATTTATCTTGCCTCAGAGTGTGGGTCTAACCAAAAGTTAATTTGTCTGTGCACATCGGTGGGATGAGTTAAGATTTAGGAAGGAAGGAAACACAATTGGCGTTCTCTCAACATCGCTGCAAGGATCTGTTAAATTGCATCAAGGTGTTGCTCTCAAGCTGGCGCCCACGTTCAAATAACTTTTTTTTATTTAGCTCAGATCTAATTTCAATGTTGGCAATCAGATTAAGGAAAATATTGACTTGAGCAACAACGGAAGACTTAATGCAGATGGGATACTTCGTTTGATTGCTTAGCAGTTCAATAACTGTCTCATTGATTGTGCTGTTTTTGTGTGTGTAGCAGAAGATGGCAAAGATCATTATGTGGAGGAATCAGAGGTGACTACATGTGAAGCAAGGGCAGACGAGTCATTTCTGCTACAAAAGCCTGCGACCCGGGCTAAATTAGAGGCCCGCACAGATTCACTTAAGGTACCACACTCGCAGTAATCCAGTTACTGCCATGAATGTTTACACTGTTGTTATTTTGCCAACACTGAGAAGCTTCAGGTATTAGCAGTTCTGTGTTTGGCACATCTGCATCTAAAATTCAAAGGTGAATCATTGTTGCTACAGGGGAAGACTCCAGCTGATTCCTCTGGGCTGTTTTTCCGAGATGGGAAAAAGCGTATTGACTACATCCTGGTTTACAAGAAGTCCAGTCCACAGGTGGAGAAGAGGTGCACGTTTGAGAAGAATTTGCGTGCTGAGGGTCTGATGCTGGAGAAGGAGGTACGAATATCTGTCCAACCAAAGTTAAAATAGTTGACAGGAAAATAACAACTGAAAAATCATGTAAAATCTGATGTTAGAAGGACAAACTATTGACGAATAATGCCTCCATTCTCACTCATTTCTCACATTTCTGTATTTCTTTTTCTTCAAAGCCCTCCTTGACAAACAACGACATCATGTTTGTGAAGGTCCATGCTCCTTGGGACACGCTTTGCAAATATGCAGAGCAGATGAACATCCGAATGCCTTTCAGGTAACTCTAGTTAGAGAAAATGACTGAAACTTGAACTCCAGGAAGTGAAGGTCAGTTTTTTCAGTCAGTCTCTCTAACTCTAAACTCTAAATCTTTTTTTTCTTTTTAAGGAAAAAATGTTACTTTACGGACTGGAAGAGCAAAACCTTGGGCAGGTAAGAAGTGTGTAAAGCTGTGTTTAAGAATGTGAAGAAAGACGAGGACAGAGAAAGTTCGAGGCAAACCCTCATCGTCACTATTAATGAGTCCGGAATTAATGATGCATCTATCCATAGACTGTGTTTAAATACATAGTATTTACAAAGTCTGGGGTTACAATTTTAAATTAAAGTCAACCCCTGTGCACAGTATGGACAAGAAGCAGTAATTGAAATGGTTGGAAAGACACGTTTGCACTAATCACTGATTAAGTGCAGTACTTTATTTTTGCCAGGATTTATTAATGTGAGCATTGTGATATTTGTTGAAATAAATGTGAGTAATTAAACTTTCCAACCTCTACAAAAAGCATAGCACTGACAGAGCTTTTCTATGAGTACTTGTAATTTTTCAGTCAAATAATTGGAGCTGCATGGGCTTATTTGCATACTATTTTTAGAGAGGTGCACTTGCGCTTTGATGTGATGTTCAAGTGTTGTCAAAGCTCTGCACAGGACTCCAACTTTCCATCTCTTCATCTCACTGGAAGGCAGATGAAAACAGCCCAACAGCAGCTTCTTTTGTTTTGGAGAATAAAACCTTTGGTTAACACACTGCATGTGCGTTTTAATACTGGCAGGTCTAGGCTTTAAAGATGAATAAGATATGAACAATCCAGTGACACATGACAAACATTTTCTGTCACACTTTTGGATATTTCATGCGACAAATGTTTGTATTTATGCTTTGCTTGTACTTTTCTTTTTACAAGCTTGGGGAAGGGAAATTGTGATGTCATGTATTTTCATGCACCAATCAGGATTTAGCAACGTTTGAACATTCACAGTTGTAGGACTATGTTTTTTATGTCACTAGTCCACTAATAATTAAAACACACACTGCTGAGTTATAGCTGAGTTTTTGACTGTTAAACACCAAAAGATCCACATTTTTTTTTTTTTTTTTTAATGAACTGTAACTTGTAGTGTTGCTTATTTAGACGTTGATTTTAATATTATAGTGAATTGTTGTCAGAGGCTTTGAACCTGATGTTCATAAATTTCTCCATGTGGTCATTCAATCTGGTGATGACAGGCAACTGAAATGTTTAAACCAAAGGTGGCAGAAGTTTATGTGTAAGCTTTGAATGAGCCCTTGTAAAGCTTTGAATATGCAACAGTCAGTGAAGTATGATATTACTGGTTTTGAAGGACTGCTGGTTTTCATCCATTTAACTGCAAACATGGTGTGACTCGTGTCGCTCCCATCCTCTGGATCTGTTCTGAACAGGGCTCATGGACATAATCAGCCAGGATAAGTGCGACCTGACAGACTAGCTGCAATAAATGTGGTTGTTTTAGTGTTTTATGATCCTTCACAATGGGGAGTAATATATACTGTGTAAATAAACTATTACAAAAACATTATGCATAAACTGTATTCAGTCATATGTTGTTGTCAGTAGATCTCAGAGATGAAGAACAGATGATGTTGAAGGCTTATTTTGTTATTTCACATTTACATACTATGTACATATTAGTGGTCATGCTTGGAGGACACACACACACTCACACCAACACACACTTAGGAGACAAAATCAGACAGACAGCCATCACTCCCCCACCTGTCCAACTGAGAACAAAGCACTTTTAAATCTTGTGTGAGAGTGATCTTAGTTGCTGTGAAGAATGAGGACCATTATCTTTTCCTCCGAGCTGCTGCAGTCTTTCACTAAGCTGTTGTTCTTAAGAGAAAAATCTACCCGAGAAGTAAATAGGCTTTATGTGTTTACTAATGGACTGTCACTAACTCGTGTCCCCGTGAAGCTGAACAAATGGGCCGTGTGCAGATAGTGACAGCTCGCTGGTTTGCTATCATTACTTTCTATACAGTACCTGTCCTCTAAACGACAACATTCATAAAATGTGCTCTCTCCCCTCAGAATTCACATTTATATTCATTCAATCCATATCAGAGCAGCAGCCTCACACATTAGTCAAAGACCTCTCCAGCAAATCTGGAGTGAAATATCACCAAGCCAATTGATTTTCAGCCACACTGGCAGCATGGATCTGGGGATGGAAGTGACAGACTGTTGGTCGGTCCAACACTTTGGTCCAGACTGAAATCTTTCAAAAAGCATTGGATGGATTGGCAGAACATTTTGTACAGACACTCATGATACCCAAAGGATGACTTGTAATAACTTTGGTGATCCCTGAACTTTTCATGTAGCACCATCATCACATCCAATTGGTCTGTTTATGTCCAAATACCTGCAAATGACTTCCAGTGCATTCCCATCCACCTCAGCTTTACTTTATGTTTAGTGATAATTGGCAAATGTTAGCATGCTAATATGCTAAGGTATGATGGTGAACATGGTAAACATTATACCTGTTAGCTTTGCCATTGTGAGCATGTTAGCACGCTGACGTTATCATTTAGCTCAAAGCCCTTCTGTGCCTAAATACAACCTCACAGAGCTCCTAACATGGCTACAGACTCTTGTCTCTTTTAAGTTGATATACGTTAAAAGGGAGTAGGAAATCATTGCATTCCTTCAGTCTTCACCTGGCCCTTAAATCCTGACTGTAATATGAGAGAACAGAATTATCTTTGGAGTTTGATTGAGCAAACTCACTAGATCACTGACCCCCAGGCTCATAAATCATAAGCAAAGTGAAAAGGAAAAATGATAATGTCTGCAATACACGTGCGTACATGTGCCTGATTCTGTAAATGTGGTAGTGCGAGGTTGTCAGGGTTACGTTAAGGAGAAAGGTTAGTTAGAGTCACTGTTCCACATCAAAGAAAACAATCTTCATGTTAATCTGTGCCGTTAATCCTGTTTCTCTGTTCTTCCGTGCAGCAGGTTTCATCTGAGATGTCGTCAGATAAAAAGCTGGCTTCCCAGAAATCCCATGAAGCTGGACAAAGAGGCCTTGCCTGACCTGGAGGAAACCGACTGCTACACAGCCCCCTTCAGCCGTGCACGCATGCATCAGTAAGGAGGACATTTGCATGTTCTGTTGTGCGTTCATGCCACCACATAAACTGGCCTGAATAAACTCATGATCAAAGTGTCACATAATAGCAGTGTCTGCATCAGTAGTGTTAGTCTGAAACACATCCTGCTCTGTAGCCCTAGTTTCTTTCTCATCCTTCACATTCATTCATGTCCTCAGCTCTGAATGATGAATTTGGAGGCCAGGAGATGAAATTTGCATCACGAAGTCTTGTACATTTGAAATCTTTGAGCATGAACTCAGACGCCAGAACAAGTTGATCATAAATAAGATATTCAAACACAGCAGCAGCTGTCCACGAATTGATTCAATTTCTCCTCCATTCCTTCTTTTTTTTTTTTTTTTTTTTTTTAATCTTCTGAGCTTTTGTTTGATGAAAGGCATCATCTAATCTCATTTGTCAGTGAATCATTTCCACTTTTCCTTGTCAGCCTCAACGTTTTTTAGGAAATAATGATGCTGGAATAAACATGAGCTTTATAGCATGTATTGAGTTTTAATGAACTTCCCGCCATTGTTGGCTCAGCTTTCATTAAGTGCCTTGACTGGATGATATTGATATACTGTTACATGATGAATAGCCAAAGGAGTGTGCTGTTATTTTCCTTCCAGCTTCACTATCAACAACAGAGAGACCTTCTTCTCCAATTCCACCAGAAGCAGAATAGTCCATCATGTCTTGCAGCGCACTAAGTACGAGGACGGAAAATCAAAGATGGGTGAGACACCACACTTTTTCTTTCTCTGTTTCTTTCTCTGTTTCTATGGCAGTGTCATGTTAGTAGCTTCCAATGCTCATTGATATATGATAGCTATTGAATTAAAGAACTAAGGTAAATATTTTGTGCAGACACAGGGGACAAGATGACATCAGCCAATCTGTAACCGGATCCCGTGGAAAACAGGCTCAATAGTTATCACACAAAAATAGGAAACCTTGAAGTCAACAGTATAAATGCCTATTAAATAAACTACTGAAATAAACTTACTGATTGTAATATTACAGCCAATGAAAAGTATGAAAAAAATGCTATTTTCAAAAAAAAACATTATCAAATGACAGAGGTGTAATGTAACATCTTTAATTTTTTCCAACAATGAATAAAACATATATCTAGCAATGAATAATAACAGTCAAAATATCTGAAAAAGTGGGTTTTCAGCTCTGGAGCTATATTTAGCTTCCAGATCTGTGGCACTAAATTTTTTATGTAGAACCAAATAACTTTATTAACTCGAATATTTATTAATACTATACAGAATCAATTGTTTAGGTAAAAAAATAAAATATCTATTTTTATTAGTTTGATTACTGTAAAACATTTAGCAACAACTATTTACATGAATACATGTTGCAAATTGTTCAAAGGGTTTCTGTGATGTTCAGTAGAAATTTCAACCCAGTCCAGTGAGAAATAAGTGATTGGTTAAATGACTTCAAAAGTTCATAACTAAGAATTGGAGTAGAGTTATAGGATTTTGCAATGTCCCAAGAATTTGACAGAAGTTTATATATATATATATATATATATATATATATATATATATATATATATATATATATATATATATATATATATAATTATTATTATTATTATTATTATTATTATTATTAATTTTTTTTTTTTTTTTTTTTTTTTTTTTTTAAAGAAAATGAACTGCAAAAGGTTTTTGGAATGACCCTAATGTTAGTTTGTGATTTCATTGTCTGTGATAAAACCATCAGGGGCTTCAGACCTTAAAGATTTTGCTGGTAATTTGACTTCAGAGGCTGATAGTTGGGGGAATTGTGCCTTTGTTTGCTGCTTTGCTGTGGGATGATTAAAATGTGGGCTGCTGCTGAGCTGCTGCTCTCGTCCCACTTGTGGCTGATCCCTCCTCTCCTTCTGGCTGTTTGTTATTTTGGTATCAGCAGTTGCGAAACTGTCCGTCGACTCCCACTCAACTGTCTTGTCTGACTGCTGCCGACATGTTTTGCTGATTAAAGTTTGGCCTTGAGGGTCTAGAAACAGATTTCGCATTAATATTTTAATACTGTTGACCACTCTACTTTCCAACAAATAAGATCAGCTCTGCCACAAGACTGGAAAATCCTTTTCAGATCTGCCCCTTCGTGCTCCTGCTGTCACTATCGACAGTTTCAGTCAGGGGATGACAATGCGAATGAATGCACTATTGTGCTGTGACAATGACATTTCATTCATTACCTGCAGCCCTGTTAGACACAATTCAGTTAATTTATTTAATGTGATTGAGACAATATTTTACAACCTGCGTCAATGATAGTGTGGACACCAAGTAATTATGGTTCAGCAGAAATGCAAAAGGTTGTTTTGAAGTTCTTGCAGCTGTTTGAAGCTCTAACCTGAGTGTTTTAAGCCTCTAATGTGCTTGTGCAGCTTGTCAGTTGCATAATGGAGTAAATTGTTATGACCGTGGAATGAATCTCTCACTGGACCCCTCTACTAAATTTTTAATGTGGTGTCCTTGTGCTATTCTGGCTATTATCTGTGCCTCCTTTGACATGACATGCTTTATAATTTATGTAGGTATCAACCGGCTGCTGGGCAACAACACATATGAGGCTGCATTTCCTCCTCATGAGGTAAGACAACATCCGTTTTTACTGAAGAGATTCACAAATTGTCAGTCTGTAAATTTCCTCCTGTAATATGGATTTTTTCACTCTTCATCTCATCAGGGTGGTTACAAGAGCAGACATCCTATTAAGACGCACGGTGCCCAGAACCACAGGCACCTCCTGTACGAGCGCTGGGCTCGCTGGGGCATCTGGTACAAATACCAGCCTCTGGACCTCATCAGGTAATGAGCTTTGAAGCAGATGACACAGCATCATGAGCTGTGCTTGGCCATTTACCTGAGCTCTAGTGTCCTGGTTATTATGAACCTCATCCTGTCTCTGATCATGTTCAGGAAGTGTGGTTTAAATAGAACAAACGTAACCTAGTTGTTTGTTTTGATGCATACACTGCATGATTATTAAGTTATCCCGGTTTCTGATGAACAGGCATGTTTATCACTCTCCAACATCCGAGTGTGTCTGATATTTCTGAACAGATGCAGTTGCTTTAACAGTTGAGGATGAACCCACTTCAGTCTTTCCATCTTATCACAAGTAAACCAAGTGAAGGAGGGAAGTGACAAGCAATAGTTTGACATTTTGGGAAATATATTCCCTTTCTTGATAAGAACATCAATACCACTCTCATGTTTGTTCAGTAGAGAGCTGGATCTTGGAGGTGATGAGCTTAGCTTAGCATAAAGACTGGACGCAGGGGAAACAGCTACATTACAGAAGTCATTTTCTGGTTTTGTAAGTATTAAACAAACAAGACAGTGTATAAATTAGTGAGTTTCAGGTGTTATAGATGTTTATAGGTTTTACTTTGGACGGAGCCAGGCTAGCAGCTTCCCCATGCTTCCAGTCTTCATG